>NC_081363.1:80535660-81135660 GCF_030684315.1 Stegostoma tigrinum | reverse complement strand
CTGTGTTCATCCAGCTCCACACTTTGTTATCTCAGATTCTCCAGCATCTGCAGTTCCTATTATCTCTGTCTTGGGAGTTTTTTTTTGTTGGAGACTGGATAGCGGGAGCTAATCTTTGCATTTGTCTTGTGCTGCACCGTACCTGGAAGTCTGGGGACTTACTGTGGTTTTGGATGTCTAATAGAGGTGAAACTTGTCTTACCCGCTGGCTACATTTAACTGTAGAGTGGTGAGTCTTCCCCCAGAGTAGAGATCCCAATCGCCAAGAGCTGCTGGTCAATCAGAGGCCAGTAGATCTTTGGGCGGCCTCACAACACGGAGGAAGTGGCTGCCTTCGGCAATGCAGTCACTGAAGTTCTGCTTTATCGCAGAATACCAGTTCAGAGATGAGTGATGCAGGATGGTGGTCACATCATAAGGGCTATGAGCTAGGGAATTAGCAGCACAGCTAGGGGTCTGGCACCTGGCGCCAAGTTGGAATCGTAGGATCTCTACTGTGCAGAAATAGGCCATTCGGCCCATTGAGTCTATGCTACCCCTCTGAAGGTTATCCCACACAGGCCCACCCAATCCTCGTAACCCCACATTTCTCTTACGTATTCCACGTAGCCTGCACATCCCTAGACACTATGGGAAATTTAGCATGGCCAGTCCACCTAACCTGCACATCTTTGGACTGTGGGCAGAAACTGGAGAACCTGCAGGAAACCCATGCAGACACGTAGCACATACAAACTATACACAGACAGTCACCCAGGTCGCTGGCAATATGAGGCAGTAGTGCGAACCAATTGGCTGTAATGCCGCCCTAAGTTACTGCCAAGGACAGGAAGAGACCATTGAGCCAAACTTTAGGTATTAACTGGCATCCATGGGCTCTCCTATCTTTGGCTTAATCAGCATGAAGATGAGAAAAGTTTGGGGTTCTCTCCTGATTCATTAAATGCCTTGCTCCTAAAAGAAAAGGTGTTTTGCTTCCAAGCAATACCACCTTGTTGAGCTCTGCGCCAGTGGAGGAGAAAAAAAGAGTTGTACGTTGTCACAGATTGGGGAGGAAGTTAGTATACAGACTCTTTTGTCAAAGGAATGAAGGTCTGAGGAAGATGTGAGGGCACCTTGCTGTAATTCTACTCCTTTCTCTCTCTGTAGGTCATTCTGACGAACCAGATCACAACAAGGCTGAGTCACAGCTCTGTGCCAAGCTTTAGCACAGGTCATTCCTCCCTACCTAAAGGTAATGGTCTTTTTCATTCACAAAGTCGCTTTTTTTAATCAGTTGCATTACGCCACTATTCCCAACTGTATTGTTCCTTCTCAAATTGTTTGTGTTGAAATGAAAAGAGAATTTGGATTTATCTCGGGCCCTTCATGTGCTCAGGATATTCCAAAGCTCTCCCCAACTAGTGAAGTAGTTTTGATCTGTCATCATTGTTGTCTTGTAGGAAATACAGTGGCTAATTTACATATGGCAAGGCCTTACATACAATAATGTGATAATGACTAATGGTTTTAGCTGCTTCAATGACATTAATTGGCTGTTAATATAATTAAGTTATAGACCATACAGAGAACTCTGCCATTCCTCTTCAATAATTTCATGTAGTTTTGCATCCACTTCAGAGGATAGACTGATGTTTAAGGTCTCACCCAAAAGATGACATCCCGAATTGTGCAGCACATCCTCATTTCTACGATTGTCGGCCTAGGTCATGTGGTTAAGTCTCGAGAGAAGAAGATTCACATGTGTAAAAAAGACTTCTGTGTGATTGCGCATTTATGAACGCAAAATATCTCTGCATTGAACACATATGAAGGAACTTCTAACATTCTTTAACAGCAACCGCACGTCGTGCTGTGAGTCATGTAGTATTTTTTGCTCTGGCAGGTTGTGATCATTATCATCAAAATAATTCCACTTGCAATGCTTTGTTGGGAAAGGAACTTCAAAAGAGACTCTTTTTTTTTCCACCTGTATCCATATTGTCTCTCACCATCACTGAAAGCTAGTGGACAGGAAGAGGGAATAATTCAAAATGCCAATGGAATGTACACCTTTATCTCAAGGTTTTTCACAGTAATATCAAGGGATAAGTAATGTTACAGCTGTTGGGGGGTGGGGGAAGGAGGGCATAGGGTGTTAGTAGGGAGGGGTTGAGGTTGAGGTAGATGTACCTGGGGAACTACATTCAGTTCTGGACACCTCAACTCAAAAAGAATGTGTCGTCCTGAGAGGACATGAGTAATAGTGAACTTGCAAAGCATTACGTCATGAGGTCTAATTGCTTAAAGCCTAAGCTTTTATTTTCCCGATTATGGAAGATTAAGGGATGATTGAATTAAGCTGTTTAGAGCAATTGAAGGATTTTTGAGAATTAAGATAGAAAGCAGCTATTTCCTCTGGTGTGTGATTCCAAAACAAAAGGTTTATGAACTTAAAAATTGGAGTCATTCAGGTGTGATACCAGGAAGCACTTATTCACACAAAAGGGTAGTGGAAATTTGGAACTGTTTCCAGCTTCTACTGAGGCTCAGGGGCCAAGTGAAAGTTTCAGAAATGAGAGTGGTCGACTTTTGTGGTTAAGTGTATTAGAGTTATTTATTGGGATCAATATGTATACCTAAGATACAAGTCAAACTGTGAACTAATTGAACAGCAAACATATTTGAAAAGACAACCTCTATTTCTATGTTTCATTGCTCGAAGTCTCCGGCTTTGTGTCGAGGTATGCTTAGATGCACATCAGCCACAGTCAGTGCCTCAGTTGTTCACTGCAGATGGCATTATAGTTGGGCCTGATTCTACACCAGTCATTGCCTGCTATTAAACCTTCAACAGGGGTCACAGTTTGATTAGCATGAAACCAACTGATGCACTCCTGTCTAACCCAGGCAAGCGGAACTGAGTGAAATATCTCGACTTTCTTTTCCCTAGCTACAGTTGGTTAAACCTGGAGAAGGAACCGGATGTTGAGCTTGTCAACCCACCTCTCTAGTTTAGCTAAGTACTGTCATAAGCAGCAGTACTATCACTGACAAAATTATCAAAACAAAATTTTCCAACGTTGCGGTCCTTGACCTTTGCCTGTGCCTGCACGAGCACACGGTGTCCTGTGCTTTGTCTCCCAAGTCATTCATCAGGTAGCACTAATTCCATTGATTCAGAAGATTGTGGGTTTAGGTCTGACTTAGGATGTTTGAGCACAAAATCCAGACTTACACTGCCAGTGCAATACTGAGGTAATGCTGCACTGTTAGAAGTGTCATCTTTCAGGTAAGATGTTAAATTAGAGCCCGTTCTCAAGGTGGACATACAAGGCTGCAAAACATTATTTAAAGAAAAGCAAGAGAGTTCTTGATCTTTTGAGCAACATTTATTTTTCAACCAAGGTCACTACAGATTATCTGATAATTTATTACATTGTTGTTTGTGTTACTTTGCTTTACACAAGCTGTCTGCCATGTTTCCTGCCCTTCAGAGACTGTACTTCATAAATAGTTCATTGACTAAAAAATTGCTTTAGAGTAATCTGACCCCATGAGCAAACAAGATGTGCCTGCAATTTCTTGATTGACTGTTCATCAAAAGATAGTGCAACATGAGAGTTTTGTGACCTTGTGTGTTCTTTCTGTGTACACTTGACTTCCAAAGCTGATGAATTATTTTACTTGTTTGCATAAAAAGGCATGTGAATACAGGCCTTGGGCTGGTTAGATTAGACAAGCTGTGTTCGAGAGACATTTCTCAGTTTGTATTGACTTGATATTGCATTGATGAGAGATTTACTGGTATCCAAAGTATTACAGGAGAAGACTGTTGCTGAATTACCTATTTGTGCTTTATCGTTTCATTTCAGAAAGTTTTATCATTCATTTCACTCCTGTCCAATGTTGTACAACCATGTGTATCTCATTACCAACTCCTGTTTGTAGAATCATAGGATCATAAAAGGTTTATAGCACAGAATGATGCCATTCAGTCTATCATATCTTCTTCGGCCAAAAATGCGCAATCCAACGTAATCATAAGAACAGAAGTAGATCATTCTGCCCAATGTGCCTGCCCCATCATTATAAATGATGGCTGTTTATCTTCTCATTGCCATTTTCCCACATTAACTTCATACCCCTCAATACCATTAGTCCTCAAAAACCTGTCAATTTGTCTTCAATCTGCTCAATGATTGATTGAACATCAACAACCCTTCCAAAGTAAAGAATTCTAAAGATTCAACACCCTCTGAGTGAAGAAATTTTTCCTCATCTCAAGCTTAAATGCCTGTCCCTTATGCTGAAATAATGCCACCTGGTTCTGGGAGGCATTCTGTTGAAATCTATGTACATACTCTGAATGAGTTTTGTAAGTTTCAGTTAGATCACCTTTCATTCTTCAAAATTCTAGAGACTATAAACCCCAGTTTCCCCAATCTCTCCTCATAAAACAATCCTATCTTCGTTGGGATTAATCTGGTGAACCTCCATTGCACTTCCCCTATGATAAGTTTACTCTTCCTTAGATAAGGGAACCAAAACTGTGCACAGTACTCCAGGTGAGGTCTCAACAAGGCAGCAAGAAATTGTAAACTCTCGACTCAAAATATTGCCTGCCTTTCTAATTGGTTGCTGCACCTGTATACAAGTGTTAATGATTCATTGACAAGGACCCCCAGTTCCTTTCAGATACTCACACTTCCCAATCTCTCACCATTAAAGAGGTATTATGCCATCCTGATATTTCTACCAAAGTGAGTAACTTCACTCTTATACACAGTAAAGCTATCTAAACCCATTCATTTAGCCTGTCCACCTTCTTTTGATGTCTCTTTGAACTCCTCATAACTTATATTCCCATCCAGTTTTATGCAATCAGCAAATTTAGGAATACGGCTGTTGATCTCTTCATCCAGATCATTTATATAAATTGTGAACATCTGTGGACTGAGCACTGAACTGGTGTTACCCCAGTCATAACATCCTGCCATCCTGAGAATGATCTGTTTATCTTTGCTTTCTGTCTGCTAACAAACTCTCTGTTAAATTGCTAATATATAACATGCTAATATATCCCCTGACCCAACCTCCTGTGAGGGGTCTTATCAAAAGCTTTTTGAAAATCAAATTTCACAACATCTGCTGGTTCCTCTTTATCTATGCTACAAGTAAAATCCTTTAAAAAAATCTTAACAACTTTGTCAAACACAGCCTGCATAAATCATGTTGACTCTACCAACCTTGCCATTCATTTCTAAGTCTTCAGTTAGCACATCCTTTGTGATAGATTGTAACATTTTCTATATTGTGATGCCAAGTTGACAGTTCTATAGTGGCATTGCATTCGTCACCATCCAGTGGGGCAGGAACTTTCCCAGAATCTATGGAATTATTAAAAATAATCTCCTCCTTGCTTCAACACTCAGGAATGAAGCTTGTCTGGTCCGTGAGATTTATAAACTCTCGATCCAGCTATTTTTCTTAAGTACTGAGCATTTGCTAATAGTAATTTATATTGGCTTTCAGTTACACAAGATCCCTGGTGGCTTTGTATTTCTGAGAGATTTTCTATATCTTCTTATGTGAAGACAGATGCAAACTTAGCGTTCAGTTGCTTTGCCATTTCTATGTTGTCCACTTCAAAATTCTCCTGTCTGACCTGTAATTGGCCCATGTTTATCCTTGCTAATCTTTTTCCCTTTACACATCAGTGGGTGATTTCACAGTCCACTTTTATGTTCCTCACTAGCTTGCATTTATTAATCTATTCTCCCTTTCCTTATCAGATTCTTGGCTGTTCTTTGTTGGACGCTAAAATTGCTCCCAATTAATCCCACTATCCAGCATTTGGTCCATATTGCTACAGGTTTAGGCACTTGGGGTGCATATCCGGACACACATGCAGTACACGCTCGGCAAAAAGGAACAACTTGTTACTTTATGGTTTGACTATGTCACTGTCAGCTCTTGAGCAAGTGGAGTATACAGTGTGTAAAAGTAAACAATTCATTCTTGTCTGATACTGCAGGCAGCTCTCTGGGTTGTGAGCAGGTTCTGTTCTTGAGTCTGTTTCTAAATTGATTAGTATGCAAGTCAGAACACAATGCAGGATGTAGAGTAGGCAATCGTAAGTTCAGGAAATGTTCATATGTTAGATCTTTAAAATTACATCCCTGTATGGGATCGGGTTTGTAAGTCATACACTTGTAAATCGGGAACCCTCTGAATGTCATTCACTAACAGCTCTTGTACATGTACCAAACACACTGACTCAATTTGCTCTGCTCCTATATAATGAGAGTCCTAGATTGGAATGTTCAGTTGCAGCCCTGGGAGCAATATAAACATAGTCTGCTGCTTAATTTCAGGCAGCAATTTTTTCTAAAATCAGGAATTTCTCTCAGGCTCAGAAATCCCTGCTGAAATGCTCTGCTTGAGGAATCGAGGTAACCCTGTCACTCCCAGCCATTCTTTCCCATCAGAACCTGTCTTAATCATTTACTTGTCCTTCAGTGCTTTGTGAAAACCATGTTTCTATTTTTATCTTAGTAATTTTCAACTCCTACATATACATTTAAGAATAGAAGAATTGTGATTAGGAGTAGGCGATTCAGCCCCTCGAGTCCATTCTGCATTTGATACGGTTATGTCTGATCTTATCTCAGCCTGAACACCACTTTCCTACCCACTCTGCACAACCTTTCAATGCTTTACGAATTAAAAATCTGTTTAGCTCCTTAAATTTACTCATTATCCCCGCATCCATTCCGCTTGTGAATTCCCCAATTCGCAACCCTTTGAGAGAAGTAATTCATCTCTGTTTTAAATCTGTTTCCCTTTATCCTAAAACTAAGACCTCTCATTCTCCATTTCCACACAAGAGGAAAGGTCCTCTGTATGTCTACTTTGCCGATCCCCTTTAGCATCGTACATACCTCAATTAATTCTCCCCTCATTCTTGTAAACTCTGCAAAGTAGGGGGTCAACTGTTCAATTTCTGTTCCTAAGTCAAACCCCTCACCTCTGTAATTAATCTAGTGAACCTCCTCTGGCCTGTCTGCAATTCAACTACACTCCTCAAGGGGCTCAAAACTGTATGCAATACTCCAGGTGCAGCCTCACTTATACCTTGTATAGTTCGAACAACCTTCCATACTTGCGTACTCTATTGCTTTAGAAATAAATGCAATTCCTTTTGCCGTCTTTATTATCTGCTGTACCTATATACTAGCTTTCTGTGACTCAGGCACAATGGCAACCATTCTCTCTGCACTGAAGCACTCCAAATATAACAGTGGATATAATATGTACAACAACCTATAAAACATAAAGCCCTGCAAGAAGTGGGTGTGTACGTGTTTCAACTCCTGGACAGGATGAACATCTGGACCCTGTGAAGTGAGTAAATCTCAACTCACAGCAACAAGAGTTAAGCTGCTAAAGTGCCAGACGTGGAAAGTTGCAACATGTAGTTCTGAGTCAGGTTTAGCAACCTGTTTATCCCCGATTCCTTGCATGTGCAATTAAGTTAGCAGTTCCTATCAGATCTGAAATTCAAGTTCACGTCCTCAGTAACCTTAAATTGAGTGACAAAAGATCAGTCTTCTCCTGCTATCAACAGGTGTTGAAAGATCTCAGAATTTGTGACTGGAGAGCTTTGTTAACCACAGTGGTTGATCTGATATCTGACCTGATTGTGTGATTCATTCATTCTCTTTCTAATCCCCAGTGCAATCCATACATTTGCGGTTTGACAGTTTGCCATGATTGCTGGGCAATTTATGTCAGTATCGTATGTTAGATAAACTGAACTGAAATGTTATCAGTGAAGCCCTAGTGCTCTAATTAAATATCCAAGTAATACTTTGATGACTCGAATTTCCATGTGGGTGCAAGAGTGGGTAGACCTACAGTAAATCTGTTGTAGGATCTAGCCGTACAAATTACGAATTATCAAGCGTATTAGGGAACGTCTCCACTATCTCAGCTAATGTCATGCCAAATGCAGAATTCGTTGTCCAATATTTCACCTTGTGATGTTTATCCAGCATCACCCTCCACATTTGTTCACTGTCACCTCCACATTTATCACCAATGCCCCCTGTTTATTCCCCGCCACCCTCTGTGTTTATCACAGTCACCCTCACTGTTTAATATCCTGCACATTTAATCTCATTTCCTCACAAATCATCCCTTCATGTAATCTGGTTGGACCACACGATGCCATATGAACTGGAAGAAATCTTCTGGAGGACAGTTCAAAACAGGATGTTTTCTTGGACCATTCAGTCAGATGAGCCAAAAGTACTGGTGTGCATTTTGTATCACCCAGGGACATTTGTTGCTTACTTACCTTTAAGATTTCCAAAGCCTACTGCTGCTGTAGCTTTCCATATAAAACACCACTATCGTTTGATGTAACACACCAATTCTTATTCACAACCACTTACCTTTTGTCAGAGATAAGGAAGAATTTCTTCCAAAATGGTTGTGAATCTTGGAATTTTTTTTACCACAGAGAGTTTCCAAGGTTGCGTCATTAAGTATGTTCAAAGTTGTGGTAGACAGAATGGAATCAAAGATAATGAGAAAATTCAAGAAAAATTGAGCTTAACGTTATCAGATCAAACATGATCTTCTTGAATGGTGGAGTAGACTTGAGTTCTGAGGAAGGGTCACTGAACCCGAAACGTTAATTCTGTTTTTTCCTTCACAGATGCCTGCTGAGTTTTTCTAGCAACTTTTTTTTGTTGTTGAAGTGGAATAGACTTGATGGGCTGAATGGCCTACTTCTGCCCCTCCATCTCATCATTTTATGGTCTTGTCTTAATGTAAAGATCCTTGGCCCTTGGTTGTATTGTGCTTTTATCAACAATCCAGTTTTAGTCTGCTTCACAGCCAGTGATGTATATTTCATGTGTAATCAATATAGGAAGCATGAGGGGCAATTTTTTTTTATTTTGGAATGAACTGCCAGAGAGAGTGGTGAATGCAGGTGCAGGTATGACATTTTAAAGTCATTTAGACAAGTTCATGAATAGGAAAGATTTAGAAGGGTATGGGCCAAGTGCAGGCCGATGGGATTACATTAGTTCGGGAACGTGGTCAGCATGGACTAGTTGGACTGAAGGGTATGTTTCCATGCTTCATGGCTCAATTTGCTCATTGCAAGCTCCTTAAAACAGCAAAATGGTAAGGACCAAAATATCCATGTTTAGCAATGTTAACCAAGGGGTTAGCCAGGATAAATGGAGAGAACTCCACTACTCTTCTTTCAAATAGTGCCACGGACTGTTTTCATTCTATTGAAGGAGGCAGGTGGGTGCCTCAGGTTAATCCTATTTGAGTTACAGTACTCATGACAGTGCAGTACTCCCTCAGTAATGCAGGGCGTGTTGGCCCTGATTCTTATATGCATGCCCTGCAGTGAAATTTAAATACAGAAGCTTTTCATTCAGAGCTGAATGTGTTACCAGCTGATTCACAATTGACATTTGCCAGTCTTGTTTCAGAGATAGTAGGAACTGCAGATGCTGGAGAATCTGAGGTAACAAGGCGTAGAGCTGGATGAACACAGCAGGCCTAGCAGCATCAGAGGAGCAGGAAGGCTGACGTTTCGGGCCTAGAAACCTTGTTATCTTTGCCAATCTTGTGCCTTTTTGGTGGAAAATATCAAAATAATTCATCTGTCTCTCATGTCTTTCTTGTCAATCCTTTCTGACCAGGTGAAGGACAGTGAGGAGTGCTAAGTATAACATGAGATAAAGTGCTTTGTGACTAGGAGATAACAAGGGTCCAGGTTAAACTGCCCTAGACTTTATCCAATTTATTCATGTTGTGTATGAGGTGAATAAGGAGAAGAGAACTCTGCCTCTTCCTGTGAACTCCTTCAGTCCTCTGAGGTATTAATCACTGAGGTATTAATTCATCATTGGTGGCCATGCCTTCAGGTGCTGTTAACCTTTGCTCTTGAATTCCCTTCCTAAGCCTTTTCACCCCTCCTTCTTTTGGAGATTAACTAAAACCTCCCTCTCAGGCCATGCTTTTTGTTTCTCATGCTATTATCTCCCTTACATGCAGTCCCAGTGTCAAACTTTGACAGATATTTATTTTGTTCAGCAGCTTGGACGCTTCACTAAAAGTGTTGTATGAATGCAAATCGTTGCAGAAATATCTCTATTCCACAACCAGTTGTTGAATCCAACCTCATTATAAACTGAATTGAATAACCTGGATTGATGGGGTTCCACAACTCCTATTTCCTATATCTCCACAATACAGAAGCCTAAGCATTCAGCAGATTGAGGGATTGTGTCAGGAAACTTCAGTGTTTTCTTCGTATCTCTTTTTGCACTTGTGATAGCCCCATTGACTCCCATAGATATCCTGGGACCACTGGTGAGTCACTACATCTGAGCCCAGATAGCATACACAGCGAAGCTTGACAAGTCCTCACCCTACACTGTGAGATAGTAAGAACTGCTGATGCTGGAGTCAGAGATAACATAGTGTGGAGCTGGAGGAACATAGCAGGCCAGGCAGCATCAGAGGAGCAGGAAAGTTGTCATTTCGGGTCGGGACCCTTCTTCAGAGGCCAGCTGTTTTCCTCCAGCTCCACGCTATGTTATCTCACCCTACACTATTATTGTTTGTGTCAATGAATAAAGAACACTTTCTTTATTACCTTTTCCTCCATTCACCATCCAACCCAGTCCTGCCCCAACACCCTGCCTGCCCAACCCCTTCATCAAGATTGAAGTCCGAACATCCCATCAACCAGGAATAGTTGTCAAGCATAGAGTCATACAGCATTGAAACAGACCCTTCAGTTCAACCAATCCATGACGCCCATGCTACCAAACTTAAACCATGTAACTGTACCCACATCCTCCACTTCCTCTGAAAGTTCATTCAAACCTCTATAACATCACCCTCAACCTCCTGTGCTTCAGTGATAAAGTCCAAGCCTATCCAGCCTCTCTCTATAATCTCAATCCTTCCATTCCCAGCAACATTCTGGTAAATCGGTTTGAACCCTCTTCAGCTTGATCATGTCCTTCCTACAACTGAGTGACCAGAACTATATACAGTATTCCAGAAGAGGCCTCACCAGTGTCCTGTACAACCTCAACATGATGTCCCAGCCCCTATACTCAAAGGTCTGAGCAATGAAAGGAAGTGTGCCCAATGCCTTCTTAAACACCCTGGCTGCATGTGACATAAACTTCAAAGAATTATGTACTTGAACCCCTAGGTCTCTCTATTCTATAATATTACCCAAGGCCCTACTTTTAATTGTGTAACTCTTCCCTGGAAGAGGTAGCTTTCTGCTGAGAATGAGCCCCCTCAATATCTCTTCTTGTTCGGTTTCTCCGTGTTTGAAGTTTTCTTGACACTTTGTTGATGTGACATTCCACGAGTTTCATAAAGGACTTTGCTAGATAGTCACTGAAATTTACATTCACAATTTTTGTAGTCTTATAGTCTTATACTCTGCTTTTCTGTTTAGAAAAGAAACACATTTTGAAATTAAAAGTAAAAGATGTGCACAAATGACTCAGTGTTCTGACTCATTGTGACATTATTCCTGCTACCGTATTGAGTTACCTGGTGACCCAATGATTTCATGTTAGTGCTCTCGCCTCTGAGTTCAAAGATCATGCCAGCTAAACCCACTTCAGAAACCTGAGTGCAAAGTCTAGTTTTTCACTCCAATGCAGTACAAAGGATCTGCTGTCTTTCATAAAAGATGTAGAAATTGTGGCCCTATATACTGTTGTTGCCTCATATAAACATCATATTGCATTAAAGAAGAAGAGGGTGTTCTTCTTTGTGATCTGGCTGACATTTGTCCAACAGCAATTGTTTAAATGATCCGTATGTAAAATAGTAGAGCTTCACAACAGTGCTATCAAACCAAACATTTCTCTCAAATTAACATCAGTGACACAGATTATCTGGTTATTTATAAGATTTCTGTTTGTGAAATCCTGCTCTGTACAAATTATCTATTGTGTTTACAATGTTTTTTTGCAACAGTGACTACATCTGAAAAGTACGTCATTGGCTGTGAAGCACTTTGTGGTGGTTTGAGGATGGATAGTAACGGAATTGCTTTTTTTTTTCACATGCCTTCGGTTAAGATCTTCCAACCAGTAAAGTTTGTGGAGATATTGTCACTTGCTGCAGGGTGGCCCCATGTGTCCACAACCTAGAATACCCATTACTATACTTAACAGTGTTCAGAAACATTTTCATCAATAATCATTTGAAGAACAATTAAGCCATTATGGCCAACGCTGATCCTATTCTTCCACCTGGAAACAGGACCCTCACTGGAGTGACCCCGATCCCGGTAGGAAACAGAGGGAGTCAGGGCCCAAACTGGAGCGACCCCATTCCTGATTAGAATGGACAGGATTACAGATTGTGGTTGAATGCAATTCTACTGTTATTGTTGGCCCACTGTGTCTCATGTTTGCCCTGTACGTTACTAATTCTGATTGAACTCTTTCACATCTAGCATGCTGGTGGTATCACAAGAACGTTTTATTGGTGGTGTTTAGTTTAGATGGAGATGGAGGAGAGCTATTTCCTCAGCATGAATTTGGACCATATTGTCCAGAGGACTTTGAAATGGTCAATTCTACCAGCACTGTCATAGACAGATGTATCTGTGACAATAGATTCATGAGGACAAAATAAATCTTTCCCACTTATGTCTTCCCTCATTACGTGCCACAGAGCCAGTCTCACAGCTATGTCTTTTAGGCTCAGCTAATTTGGTAATTAGTGGCACTACCAGAGTTAGTTCAGTACCAGCTATCTGTTCAGTTTCAATTTTATTTAGACTTTGCATTGGTTTGATTCAACTGACTGCCTTGCTAAGCCATTTCTGAGAGCAGCTAGTCAGCCGTGTTGCCGTGGATCTGCAGTCATGTGTAGCCCAGGCTACAAAATAAGCCAGATTTTCTTCCCTAAAGAATGAAGCAGATTACAACAATAAACAATGGTTTTGAGATCACCGTGCCTGAGGTTGACTTTTGATTCCCAGGTTATAGGTGGAATGAGCTCGATAATTCCTAGATCAAAGGATGGAATGGTCCTGGTGATCTTTAGTGACAGAATTATTCTGAAAACCACCTTCAACAAGATATGGTGATCCTCTGATATCTTACTGAAGGCATGACTGTTCCCAGTGGCCATGATCACCATTAATGGAATGGAATAATCTTGGTGATCTGTAATAGTTGGTGATCCCCTATGGGATGTGTTGGCTCATTTTCACCCTATAAGGCCATTGAGTTATGGAATCATAGAATTAAAGAAATGCATAGCAAACGCTTCCTATTCATGTGGCAGTCCAGATGCCTTTTAAATGTTGTAATTGTACCAGCCTCCACCACTTCCACTGGGAGCTCATTCCATACAAATACCATCTTCTGCATGAGAAAGTTGCCCCTTTTATCTCTCACCTTAAGCATATGTCCTCCAGTTTTGTACTTCCCTACCCAGGGGAGAAAGACCTATTCACCCTATCCATGCCCATTTGATATTACAAACTTCTATAAGGTCACCCCTCAGCCTCTGACACTCCAGGGAAAATAGCCTCAGCCTATTCAGCCTGTCTCTATAGCTCAAACCCTCCAACCTTGCAACACCCTTGTAAATTAGATAATAGGAACTGCTCATGCTGGAGAATCCAAGATAACAAGATGTAGAGCTGGATGAACACTGTATGCCAAGTAGCATCATAGCAGCAAGAGGGCTGATGTTTCGGGCCTAGACCCTAGGTCTGAAACGTCAGCTTTCCTGCTCTTATGATGCCGCTTGGCCTGCTGTGTTCATCCAGCTCTACACCTTGTTATCTAACATCCTTGTAAATCTTTTCTGCACTCCTTCATGTTTAACGACATCTTTTCTATAACAGGGAGACCAGAACTGAACACAGTATTCTGAAAGTGGCCTAATCAGTGTTCTATATAGCCACACCATGACATCCTAACTTCTATACTCGGTGCGCTGACCAGTAAAGGCAGGTGTACTAAACACCACTTCACCATCTTGTCTGCCTGTGTCTCCACGTTTGAGGAATAATGCAGTTGCACCCCAGTGTCCCTTTGTTTGCCAACACTCCCTGAGCCCTACCATTAAGCGTATGTTCGAATCATAGACTCTCTACATGATCCACTCGGCCCATCAAGTTGACACCGACCCTCTAAAGAGCATCCCACCCGATCCCTACACTTCCCACCCTAAATGCTATGAGCAATTTAGCATTGCGGATCCACCTACCCTGCACATCTTTGGACTGTGGGAGGAAACTGGAGCACCCGGAGGAAACCCATGCAGACATGAGGAGAATGTGCTAACTCCACACAGACAGTCGCCCAAAGCTAGAATTGAACCCCAATCCCTGGCGCTATGAGGCAGCATCACTAACCACTGAGCCACCCCAGTTCTGGCCTGATTTTCCTTACCAAAATACAGTAACCTCTCGAGTTCAGTGCAAACATTCAAATGTGCCTTGTGAAATATTACTACTTCGAAGCCAGTCTTCTTGTTGATGTAGTTGGTCCGAAAGTTTCTTATTGAGAAGTGTAATTTAGGAGTTTTCTAACAGTTGGCCAAATTTTAAAACTACAGTATGGTTAGATTGACTTCTGGTATCCTGCCTACAAATACCCCATGACTCTGAATTTCTTACAAAATCTAATACCACCTGTCACATGAAATGCCGATGATCTTCGAACTTCTGACTTGTCCAACTCTTGATGCCAGCTCCCACTGTGTAAGTGGTAGATACAATAATGTATGCATTTTGGAGGCTGTGGTGAGAAAAAAGAGGCAGCTTGGAGGAATGTCACTATTCTCAGTAAAAGATGTTGGATCCACTTTCTGAAATGTGGCCAGAATTGTTTTGAACGCTCTAACTAGATTTAAGAACTATGTTTTGAAACCAGTTAAACAATGCTGATCTCTGTGTTCATTCAGTCGACTCAGGGAGTATGCAACTTTGCAACAATATTGGTGCCAAACCTGTCTGCTTTTCACTTAACCTTGAATAATGGGTGTGAGGTACAGGAGTATTCCATCTAATCATGTTCAGTGTAAAGCCCAATCTACTCAGCAGGGGTCCACCCTTTAATGAGTTAGAATTACTTATTAGAAACAAAACCAGAACTTGCTGGAAAAGCATGCCCAGCAGCATTTGTGGAGTGAAAGCAGAGTTAATATTTTGGCTGCAGTGATCCTTCTTCAGAACAAACCCATTCTGGAAGCTGGATTTTCAAATTAACTTTAATAATATAATTCACACGGGAAAGATGAACATGTGGCCACCCCTTCTCCAACCACAGTCAGCACATTTAGGAGGAAACTGTTGAGGGCAGGGAGATCAGAGAAAAGTGGCACATGTAAAGAAAATTACATAAATACTGTGTGGCACCCTCCCTCCCTCAATTTCAGTTTACAGTTTCCTCTATTTCAGAGTAAGAGTGATGACGCTTTCTGTTCTATGCTACATTCTTTGAGCAATGCTGCTAGTCATTATTATAATCTCCGAGGGCTGTGAACATTCAGACCTCTCCCTCTTTGCTTCGTATCTGGCCAATCTTGTCATCAATGTTTGGCCAATGTTCACCAACATTGTCCTGCCAAGTTAGCTGCTTTGCCTCATTTAGTTTCAAGGTGTGTTTAGGGACAGTTCGATCTGAGCCACAAAGGTTTAGTTTTGATGCTTCTGTGGTAAGCATGGCATTTTTGTTTTATTTTCCACTCCAGCCCTGAATGGATGCAGCTTGCTATCCGTCGGTTAGGGATCATACAGTGAGCTGAAGCATGCAGGCTAATTTGCATTGCAGGCTGCATCAGAGCCATGAAGAAACCTACAACTGCTGGAAAATAAAACATGTGGCTGATCAGTGTGAGCCATTCACTGCTCCGGATGCGGCCTCATCCAGTCAGATAATTTATCTCCTTTTCAGGATCTCATAGTCTGGTGTCCTCATACTCGAGTGCCATTAGAAGGCTGGCATTCAAAGAAGTTTTGACAGTGCTGCTTCTTAGTCAATGTTGTCCTGTTTGAAGTTGGATCTTGTTATCAATCTTCACGGAGCTGTAACACAACAACAACTTGTATTTATGTGGAACCTACCATGTAATAAAACATTCCTTCATTCAGTTAAAAAAAAGCACTGAGCCACATGAGGTGATGTTAGGTCAGATGACCATAGACTTAGTCAAAGAGAATGATTTTAACAACTGTGTTAAAGGAAGAAAGAGAGGTAGTGTGGTATAGATATGTTAGAGGAAATTCTAGAGCTTGGATCCAAGGCAACTGAAGACACGTTTGCCAGTTGTGGAGCGATTAAAGTCAGACCCAGCCAAGAGGCAGATATCTGTATTGGGGTGTCATGCACATTCATGTGGTAGCTGATAAGTTTTTGCATGATAAATGTGAGGGGCCTAGAATAGAGATAATGGGAACTGCAGATGCTGGAGAATTCCAAGATAATAAAATGTGAGGCTGGATGAACACAGCAGGCCAAGCAGCATCTCAGGAGCACAAAAGCTGACGTTTCGGGCCTAGACCCTTCATCAGAGAGGGGGATGGGGAGAGGGAACTGGAATAAATAGGGAGAGAGTGGGAGGCGGATCGAAGATGGAGAGTAAAGAAGATAGGTGGAGAGAGTATAGGTGGGGAGGGAGGGAGGGGATAGGTCAGTCCAGGGAAGACGGACAGGTCAAGGAGGTGGGATGAGGTTAGTAGGTAGATGGGGGTGCGGCTTGGGGTGGGAGGAAGGGATGGGTGAGAGGAAGAACCGGTTAGGGAGGCAGAGACAGGTTGGACTGGTTTTGGGATGCAGTGGGTGGGGGGGAAGAGCTGGGCTGGTTGTGTGGTGCAGTGGGGGGAGGGGACGAACTGGGCTGGTTTAGGGATGCAGTAGGGGAAGGGGAGATTTTGAAACTGGTGAAGTCCACATTGATACCATTAGGCTGCAGGGTTCCCAGGCGGAATATGAGTTGCTGTTCCTGCAACCTTCGGGTGGCATCATTGTAGCAGTGCAGGAGGCCCATGATGGACATGTCATCTAGAGAATGGGAGGGGGAGTGGAAATGGTTTGCGACTGGGAGGTGCAGTTGTTTGTTGCGAACTGAGCGGAGGTGTTCTGCAAAGTGGTCCCCAAGCCTCCGCTTGGTTTCCCCAATGTAGAGGAAGCCACACCGGGTACAATGGATGCAGTATACCACATTGGCAGATGTGCAGGTGAACCTCTGCTTAATGTGGAATGTCATCTTGGGGCCTGGGATAGGGGTGAGGGAGGAGGTGTGGGGGCAAGTGTAGCATTTCCTGCGGTTGCAGGGGAAGGTGCCGGGTGTGGTGGGGTTGGAAGGCAGTGTGGAGCGAACAAGGGAGTCACGGAGAGAGTGGTCTCTCCGGAAAGCAGACAGGGGTGGGGATGGAAAAATGTCTAGGGTGGTGGGGTCGGATTGTAAATGGCGGAAGTGTTGGAGGATGATGCGTTGTATCCGGAGGTTGGTAGGGTGGTGTGTGAGAACGAGGGGGATCCTCTTAGGGCGGTTGTGGCGGGGGCGGGGTGTGAGGGATGTGTTGCGGGAAATACGGGAGACGCGGTCAAGGGCGTTCTCGATCACTGTGGGGGGCCTAGAATAGATGTTTGAGAGATGCCAGGAGGAATGCTGTGGGAGCTAGATGAAAAGCAAGGCATTCTCTGGTTATGAAATAGATGGTTAAAAACGGAATCGAATGAAAGGAATCACACTTTACTGGATTACAGTGGGGAGGTATTGGAGGACAGTGGTGTGCTCAAGTATGTCGAAGGGTGCAGAAAGGTTGAGAAAGGAAATGAGGTAAAACTTGGCTTTGTCACACGCATAGGATGTATTTTGTGACCTCGATAAGTGCAGTTTTGGTATAGTGACAGGAAACAAAACCTGGTTGGAGTGATTTGAATGTAGGGCTCTGGGAAAGATGGGTATGAATTTGGGATGCAACTGCATATTATAGAACTGCATATTATAGAATTTCGGTGAGTCATAGGAGTTTGCACAGAAGATGCGTTGACCTCATCAATCATAACACAGACAAAAAAATTAAAGTTGAATTTCAGGACCAGCATACACCTCATAGTTTGCTACACATATTAGCTTTCAACTACGTTCAGCAAAAGGCTGACCATCTACAGGAGCTTTGGGATCTTGCTGCTGGAAATTCTGTGTGTCAATATTTCCCCAAACTCACCAGTTGTGACTCTTGTCACTGTGAGGGACCACAGATACACCCTATGTCCTGTACTCTGGGGATTATAGATACACTGTCGTCCCATAACTAGTCTGCAGTCTCAGGCATCAACCTCCATGTGATCCTGTAACCTCAGCTCCATTCTGTAACTGACTCTGTTACCTCCAACCCTGTCTGTAACTGTCTCTGTAACCTCTAAATCTGTCTAACCATCTTTGTAACCTACTATCCCAGTCTGTAACTGTCTTTATAACTTGTAGTCCCTCCTGTAATTGTCTCTGTAACCTCCAAACCGGTCTAACCGTCTTTGTAACCTGCTATCCCAGTCTGTAACTGTCTTTATAACTTCTAGTCCCTGCTGTAACTGTCTCTGTAACCTCGAAACCTATCTAACCGTCTTTGTAACCTGATGTCCTGGTCTGTAACTGTCTTTATAACCTCTAGTCCTGATTTAACTGTCTCTATAATCTGTCGAAAACTGTCTCTGTAACCTGCCACCCCTGACTGTAACTGTCTTTGTGACCTCAATCGTGTCCTGTATCTCTCTTTTTAACTGATAGTCCAAGACTGTACTTCTGTAACCTCCAACTAAATATATATATGTTATTTTACAAGTGGTAACTTTCTTCTTTTCTATAGTCTCTTAAACTGCATTGTCAATTAAAAGCGGCATCATATCAGGCAATTTACAGCCCAAACAGAGTGTGCTGGACTCTCATAAAAGGTGTTTTGGAAGTTGCCAGGCTACTGTGAAATGGCACTGGTACAGATTCTGTCAGGCAATATCTGCATAGGTCTAGATTACTGGAAGACAGCAGCATGGCAAATGAGACAGAGCCTTTGTCAATAAAGGAAATGAACTATCATGAAAGAAGTTGGTGCAGCACAGTTAGCAGAGGAGGCAGTCTGATTTTAACAGATGTTTTCTGTCTGCCTTCCAGATGTACTGAGACTTTCTGCACAAATTTTGCATGCACAGCAAGCTCCATCATAAAATCTTGAGACCTAGCTGTTTTGACATAGATGTGGCCAGCCTACCATCTTCTCCTATTCTGAAACTTGAACTCATCTATACCATCCCCTCCCGCCACTGCATCCCAAAACCAGCCCAGCTCACCTCCGCCTGCCTGACCTGTTCTTCCTCTCACCTATCCCCTCCTCCCACCTCAAGCTGCACCTCCATTTCCTACCTACTAACCTCATCCTGCCCTCTTGACCTGTCCGTCCTTCCCGGATTGACCTATCGCCTCCCTACCTCCCCACCCATACTCTCCTCTCCACCTATCTTTCCCTCTATCCATCTTCAGTCCGCCTCCCCCTCTCTCCCTATTTATTTCAGAATCCTCTCCCCATCCCCCTTTTCTGATGAAGGGTCTAGGCCCGAAACGTCAGCTTTTGTGCTCCTAAGATGCTGCTTGGCCTGCTGTGTTCATCCAGCTCCACACTTTGTTATCTCATCTATAATCTGCTGCTTGTAGCTAAACTCATACCAAGTTTGGTTTGCCCATTGTTGTTGACCTAAATTGCTCCCAAATCTGGCAGCACCTTAATTTGAGTTTTCTGCTGCACTGGCACATTATGGACTGATGGAGTGGGGTGTTAGATTGGGAGGGTGGTATCCAATGTCTAACCTATGCTGCTCCTAATAACACTGTCAGAGCTTCTTCACAGACAGACTGCAGCAGTTCACGAACTTGGCCCACCATCAATTTCTCAAAGGCAATCACAGGTGGCAATAAATTCTAGGACCTGCCAGACTTTTTTCAAAAAATGAAGAAGTAAAATAGTGAGAGCTGCATTGCTCAGCACGGTCACCCCTAATCTTGACGTGTACAACAAAATTCAAAAGTAGACTAGTGTAAGGAAAACTCAAGAAGGGGAACTGCAAAAAAATTAAGGAACAGAAGTTAATTTTGAAAGAAAATTGGCACAGAATTTAAAAACAGATAGAAAAAGCTTCTGTTAGTATATAAAGGGAAGAGAGTAGTTAAACTGAATGTTGGCCCCTTAGAGATCGAGACTGGTTAGTTGATAGTGAGTAATGCATAAATGTCGGTGACACTAAATTAAAATGTTGCCTCACTTTTCGTGGTGGATGATACTGAAATCATCCTAATAGTAACAGGTAGTGCAAAGGTTACAGAAAAGGATGAGTTTAAAACAATCTCCATCACAAGGGAAAAAGTACTGAGGAAACTATTCATATTGAAGACAGGCAAGTCACCAGGGCCTAATACCCTACATCCTAGGGTCTTAAAGGAAGTGGCAGAAGAGATAGTGGATACATTGGTTTGGCCCTTAGGCCCCAAATCTATATTTACAATTTATATCAATGACTTGGTTGCAGGGATAGAATGTACTTCAGCCAGGTTTGCAGATGACACCAAAATGGGTGGGTGGGGGGGAGTTAGTTGCAATTAATAAGAAATTTACAAACAAATATGAATAGGTTAGGTGACTGGGCCAGACTTTGGCAGATTGAGTTTAATGTGGATAAGTGAGAGGTCGGAACAATAAAAAAGTAATCCAGTATTTAAATAGAGAGAAACTTCAAAATGCCTTATACAAAGGGATCTGGACGTCCTCTTTATGACCAACCATTTTAGTATTTATTGCTAAAAGAATGGTGTATAAGAGCAGGGAGGTGTTCCAATTCTGAGAGGTATTGGTGTAATGTATACAGTTTTGTTCCCCTTACTTAAGGAAAGATTTGCATTGGAGATGGTTCAGAGGAGGTTCATTAGATTAAAAGGCTTGTCTTATGATGAAGAATTGAGCAATTTAGGCCTTCACGCACTGGAGTTTAGTAGGATGAGAGACAATGTGAAATTCAGTATCTCAGAAGACAGTGGACACTGAATAAGTTAATAGCAGGTCAAAGGATTATGGGGAGTGGATAGGAAAGTGGAATGGAGGCCAAGACAAGATTAACCATAATCATATGAAATGGCAGAATTGGCTTGGGGGACTTGATTACCTACTGCTGCTCCTAGTTCTTATGTCCTCATAGAATCCCTAGTGTGGAAGCAGGCCATTTGGCCCATCAAGCCCTCACTGATCCTCTGAAGACCATCCCACCCATATCTACCCAGTCAGTAAACCCCTGGACACTACGGGCAATTTAGCATGGCTTAACCTGCACATCTTTGGACTGTGGGAGGAAACCGGAGCACCCGCAGGAAGCCTACGCAGACACTGGGAGAATGTGCAAAC
Source organism: Stegostoma tigrinum (assembly GCF_030684315.1). Lineage (NCBI taxonomy): Eukaryota > Metazoa > Chordata > Chondrichthyes > Orectolobiformes > Stegostomatidae > Stegostoma > Stegostoma tigrinum. The sequence continues at coordinate 81,114,194 of NC_081363.1, read as the reverse complement.
TCCGCACAGGCAATCACCCTAGGGTGGAATTGAAACCGGGTCTGTGGTGCTGTGAGGCAGGAGTGCTAACCACTGAGACACTGTGCTATCATTTCAAGATTCTTGGCTTTAGACAGTGATTTAAATCATCCTGGCCAGTTTCCTTTCAACAGTGGCTGGCTTGCAGCACTCAGTGTGAAAGAGAGCCTCTTTCCTTACCTGATAGCCTCAAACTGTGACTTTCACTGCACATACTAGGACATCAGCCCACTGATACTTACAGACTAGGATTGAAATATGCTTTTATAACTTTTTCTTGTATATACCAGGAAGATTAGAAGATAGATATGTCTGCAGGAGACGGCCTTCTGCTGAGAGAGGTTTATGTAGTCACCCTGTCATTATCTGTCCCCTATAGCTTTCTGTCCTGAAGTTTCCTTGACTTTCTGTAGGTATGACATTCCAGGGTTCCTCCTCAGACAGCCACTGAAATGTCACCCAGATTCAACCTTTGACTATATCTTCCCTTTGTTTAAAAAAAACCCATTGGATTTCAGTATGTCTGTAGGTGATGAGGGTTGTGATCTATGGTTATGACAACGGGGAAGGGGAAGTATCATTTATTCATGTCGTCCATACATGAAGATAAGGTAGAGTTTGACTGAGAGATGCTGGATGTATTACGACAGAAATCTCCCTTAGCATGGGCCATATATTAGAAAACTAGCTGGAGGAATGAGTGTTATGAAAATCAAGCGAGCTGAAGTCTACTCCTTTATCTTCTGTGTAATTGTATTGTTTAAAATAAATTCTACCTTGTTCCGATCAAGGCACTGCACTGTGGAAATGTAGTGATTTCCACACGTCAGAATGTGTCAATCTATGATCCCCAGAGTGATAGGACAGACGTGCATGTATGATTCCAGAAAATGATCAAACAAAGATCCCTTGAATCCTTGGGTGACAAATATAAGTGTGGATATGAGCATTCAATGGCTAACCTGTGTAGGTTTCTGGCAATTGTATTCAATTCAAATGTAGCTATTTTCTTATGTATGACACCAGGGCTTAATCAGGCAAAACTTGATTTGAGTAGAGTGTGAGATATGTTGCTGGCAAACAAAATGTTGTACATTTATATTCCACACAAATAAATCATAGAATGAAATTTAGCCAAATCTGGCAACTGGTACTGGGAGTAAAAAGAATCACCATTATCGCAGAAGTCCACTTGCGTCATTAATAACTTTCAGGGAAAGGGACTTGCCACCCCAATAGGTCTACCCAGTACATGACTCCATTCTCAAATGTTGTGCGTGACTTTTCGTGCTGTCGTCACTATCTAGCTCGGAAAATAGGCAACAACTCCAGAATCGCTCCCTCAATTCTGTGCACACACTCAGGTTATGATTTTGCAGTGGTAATGTCAGTAGTGTAGCTGATGAGTTCCAAATTGCTTTGTTAGCCCTAGTGTTGATGGAATAATTTTGTAAAAATTGCACAGATTAGCTCTTTCTTTCATTCTTTCTTTGGTTCTTTCCCTCACTTTTCATCTTTCTTTCTTTTTCTTCCTTTTGTTTTCTTCCTTTCTGTCTTTCTTCCTTCCCCCCTCGCTTGCTCTAATCCCTCTCTTTCTTTCTATCTCTCTTTCATTTTATGTTCAGTTCTTTCTGACTCCATTTATTCTGTCTTTCTCTTGTCATTGTTTTTTCCATTTCTGTTTCTCTTACTCTCCCTTTTGGTCATTCTTTTGGTATAAAGTTATACAGCATGGAAACAGACCCTTCGGTCCACCTCATCCATGCTGGCCAGGCATCGCAATCTAACCTAGTCCCATTTCCCAGCATTTGGTCTAAAGCTCTCTAAACCCTTTTTATTCATGTACCCATCCAGATAGATTTTAAATGTTGTAATTGTATCAGCCTCTACCATTTTGTGTGGCGACTTGATCTATACATGTACCAACATCTGCATGAATTGTTATCCCTCCTATCCTTTATAAATCTTTCACCTCTCACCTTAAATCTATGCTGAGGTAATGGAACTGCAGATGCTGGAGAATCCAAGATAATAAAATGTGAGGCTGGATGAACACAGCAGGCCAAGCACATCTCAGGAGCACAAAAGCTGACGTTTCGGGCCTAGACCTTTCATCAGCGAGGGTCTAGGCCCTCTGATGAAGGGTCTAGGCCAGAAACGTCAGCTTTTGTGCTCCTGAGATGCTGCTTGGCCTGCTGTGTTCATCCAGCCTCACGTTTTATTATCTTAAATCTATGCTGTCTAGTTTTGAATTACCCCATCCTATGAACAAGACCTTGGCTATGCAGTCTATCATGCCCTTCATGATTTTATAAGCTTCTCCGAGGTCGCTTTAGCCTCTGATGCACCAGGGAAAAATGCCCCAGCCTAGTCAGCCTCCCCCTGTAGCTCAAACCTTCTAATCCTGGCAGCATCCTTGTAAATCGTTTCTGCACCCTTTCAAGTTTAACAACGTCCTTCCTATTCTGGGTGACCAGAATTATGTACAGCATTCCAAAATTCTTCTAATTCTTTGTTTCATAGTTTTTCTCTTTCTCTGTTTCCATTTTTTCCCCTTTTTTTAGTCCCACAGGTCAGAACCCTGAAGTATTTTTTAATTTTTGCTTTGAAAGTGTGTTTTTTAAAGAATCTAAACTGACTGCAGATGTAAATTAAGTAGTCTCCTGGAGAGGGAAACCATGGAATGCCATACCTACAGATGCAAAGAGAACTTCAAACTACAATTCATCAACAGCAGAAAAGTCAGATCAAAACAGACGGGACCTGTGACCTCTTATGAGCACTAAGATACAAAGGAGCTGTGCAACAGCTTCCCAAACACCCTTTGAGTTTTCCTTTTGAAGAACATACAAGGAGAAGGGTTAAAAAGTGAGCTTCAACTCTACTGGAATGTGCTAGTGAGACTGAACCATCCCAAGTATGTGTGTATGCATTACAAGTTATTCTCATTTGTTTAAATTAATAATCTTTTTGTTGAGTCAAGAAGGCTTGGTTAAATTGACCTCTTTTAAAACAAAAAAATGTTTGAGTCTGACAGAAAGGTATGTAAAACAGAATACTGTATTAATTAATTTTGTTGCAACAATCCCTTTGGGTGGATGAATAAAGATCAGCAGCCAGTTCATCCCTCCTCACCTGGGAATTTAATGATTTGGGATACCCTGTATGCAACTGATACTTTTTTCTTGATTGTAACTATAACTGGGGAACCTTGCTGCAAGGTCGGGATTTCATTCTTTCTTTCTTTCATTGGCTTTCATTTTTTCTCTCTCTCTCTCTCATTCCCACTCTTCCTCTCTATTTCTTTCAATCACTTTATCTCTCTCTGTCTCATCCTTTCTTTTGACCTTTTATTATTTTGTTCCACCTTTCTTCTGTTTATTCGTTCTCTCTCATGCTGTTTCCTCTCTGTCACCCTTTCTCTTTTTCTTTTGTCTTTTTCTCACTCTTACTTCTCTCCAATCTTAAATCACTCTTTCTGTTACTGAGTCAGAGTCATACAGCACAGAAACAGACCCTTCAGTCCAACGAGTCCATGCCAAACATAATCCCAAACTGAACTAGTCCAAACTAGCCTGCTCCTGAACCAAATCCCTCCAAATCTTTCCTATTCATATACTTATCCAAATGCCTTTTAAACATTGTAATTTTACCCACATCCACCACTTCCTCAGGACGTTAATTCCACACGCGAACCACCCTCTGTGTAAAAAAATTGCCTGTCATAGGTTTTTTAAATCTCTCCTTTCGCCTTAAAAATGTGGCCCCTAGTCTCGAAATCCCCCATCCTAGGGAAAAGACAACTGCCGCGAACTCTTTCTATGTCCCTCAATGTTTTATAAACTTCTGTAAGGTTGCCTCTCATCCTCCTGAGCTCCAGTGAAAAAAGTCCCAGCCTATCCAGCCTTTCTTTAAATTTCAAACCCTCCATACCCAGCAACATCCTGATAAATCTCTTCCGTATTCCGACCAGCTTAATAATATCCTTGCTATAACTGGGCGACCCAAACTGGACACATTATTCCCAAAGAGGCCTCACCAATGTCCTGTACACGCTCAACATGACTTCACGACTCCTAGACTCAAAGAACTAAACAATGAAGGAAAGCATACCAAATGCCTTTTTTTACATCCTATCTATATATGACACAAACTTTAAAAAATTATAGACCTGAACCCCTGAGTCCCTCTGTTCTACAAGACTTACCCAAGGCCCTACCATTAACTGTATAAGCCCTACCCTTTTTTTGTTGTAACAAAATGCAATTAATTGCATTTGTCCAGATTGAACTCCATCTGCCATTTTTCAGCCCATTGACCTATTTGATCAAGATCCCTTTGTAATCTTAGAAAACCTTCTTCACTGCCAGCTGTGCCACCAATTTTGGCATTGTTCTTAAACTTACTAACCATGCCTTCTATCTTGTCATCCAGTCGTTTATGTAAATGACAAACAAAAGAGGACCCAGCACCAATCCCTATGGAACACTGCTGGTTACAGGCCTCCAGTCTGTAAAACAGTCCTCCACCATCACTCTCTGGGTCCTGCCATTAAGCCAATTATGTAACCAATTGGCAAGCTCACCCTGAATCCCATGTGATCCAACTTTACTAATTAGTCTGCCGTGCAGAACATTGTCAAAGGCTTTACTAAAGTCCACGTAAACATTGTTGACTGCTCTGTCCTTTGTGGTAACTTCCTCAAAAAATTCAATCAAGTTTGTGAGACACTATTTTCCTTGCACGAAAGCATGCTGGCTAATGCTAATCAATTTTTGCCTCTTTAAATGCTCATAAATCCTAACTTTTGTAATCACCTCCAACAGTTTACCCACAGCTGAGGTCACACTCACAGGTCTATAGTTCCCCGCTTTCTCCTTACAACCTTTCTTAAACAGAGGTACAACATTAGCTACCCTCCAGTCATCAGGCACCTCACCTGTAGTTATAGATGATGCAGATATTTCTTCAAGAGGCCTGGCAATTTCCTCCCTTACTTCCTATAGCATTCTGGGATATGTTAGATCAGGTGCTGGAAATTTATCCGCATTTATATTCTCTGAGACCTCCTGAACTTACTCTTCTGCCATGTGAACTTTTTTTAAAAACATCAAAATTGTTGATTTATTATTTTTCTCCTTCTTTCCTCATCGCTCTCTCTGTCCATCTCTGTCCTCTCTTTTTCTCTTCTGTAGTAATTAACTGAACCCAATCCTCCCCTTATCCAGCGTATGGACACAAACTCTCTCATACGGACACTTTCCAGATCCAAGATGGGAGCCTCAATCATTTTGTACCTTGTTCACCCTATGGCCCAACAAAAACAAATTCTCCTGTTTCCCTGACTGAGATTCATTGAGCCTGGGAATGAAAGCTGGCAATTTGCAGGTTAGCATAGCTCAGCTGTGCACCACATTGTTGGGGAAGTTGTGCATGAATTATTTTGTAATTTACCTCTCCTGAAGGTATTGAATTTTGCTGGCCACAGTGCAGAGGCCAGCTGCCGTTGGATACTGATTCTCCTCCTGCAATTCCATGCGGTCGGTGCTAGTGAGCGATAGACATACAGATCGCTAGTTAATTCCTCATCTTCTGCCAGCCTCACAATACTGAGAGTAGGTGCAGAGCGCCTGTTATTGTATTGCTAGAGATCAGCTCGTTCAGCAACTAAAGCAGGCTTATATGCTTTGCACAACAGTAACCCAATGATCCCTCGGGGTTGGGTGGGGGAACATGGGTGTAGTTTATATCTGGTGCAGATTCCTTTGGCGCTGTAAGATTTAGCTGTCAAAAGGAAAATTAAGTTACAACTTCCATGTGCATCAAAACATTTCCGCTGTTTTTGTAAAGTGAGATAAAGGCCACATCAAAGAGCCTTCAGACGGTCTGTGCTTAACATAAGATACTGAGTGAAGTTTTTATACCGAGTCTGTGCTCAGATGGTGTGTGCACCGGGAGGGTGGGGATTGGTGGGGAGAATGCAGAGAACTTGTTGTTTACTGTACTCTACTCAAGCAGAACGCAGCTGATAGTTGCAGCTTTATGGATTTGGCCTATGTGTGTCATCTTGGAAAGAAAAACACATAGCGCACATTATCTTCTTTTTGCAACAGCTAATTATAAAGTGCCTCCAACATAGCAAAATGCACCAAAGTACTTCACAAGAACTAAAATTTGTTATTGGACCACATAAAGGAGTATAATAAGGTGATCAAGAATTAGCCATAGAGGTAGGTTTAAAGGGACATTGCAAAAGAGAAGAGTGAGGTAGAGCATTTTAGGCATGGAATTCCAGAGCTGCCTGCCAGCACTTCTTTTCTGTACTTTATTTTTTCCGGCAGATTGCAGTCTAGCTGTCTGCAGTGAGTTACTGGGAGCAGAGGTTGATCCCTGGCTGCCGGAAAGCATTATGCTTGGATAGGGAAATAACATCTGTTGTTATAGCCTGGCTGCTTCTAGACTGTTTATGTTTGGATGCGTGTTGGCTGTGGCAGTATTCATGTTCACATGAGCCTTTACGTCTCTGTTATAACATTCATGCATGTGTGTCAGTTTGGCATCTGTATGTGCACATTTGTTTCTGTGCCTGTGTGTGTAGTAGCAGTATTGTGTGTTTATACATGCGGCTTGCCCAAGCACGTTTGTCTTAATGTTTTGCATTTGTATATATGTAATAGGGAGACACCGTCATACAATCCCTACAGTGTGGAAGTAGGCCATACAGCCCATCAAGCCCACACCAACCCTCCCAGAGCATCCCATGCAGGCCCTCCAGCTTTCCCTGTCCTTCTAGCTCTGAATTTTGCATGGCTAACCCACATATTCGTGGACATTATGGGCAACCTAGCCAATTCACCTAACCTGCACATCTTTGGACTGTGGGAGGAACCCGGAGGATTTGGCGGAAACCATGCAGACATGGGGAGCGCAGGCAAACTCCAGTTCCCCGAGGGCAGAATTGAACCCGTGTCTCTGGCACTGCGAGGCAGCAGTACTAACCACCAAGCCGCCTTGCCGCCCAGAATATGCATGTTGATGCTTGCACACGTGCATTTCAGTTTTATGTTCAGACTATTTATTCTACTTGGGAGTATCTGGTGCTGTTTTTCAACAAAAATCCATCTGCTGAAATAAACTTCAATGTTAAAACTGCTGAAGTTTGCTTGAGGAATTTGTCGCCTCTCTACGCCTTCCTGCAAAAAACAATCCGAAGTGTTGTAACCTATTTTCGAAATTTCCCTACGTTTCCCAGGCGGTTCCCAATGGCTTTATCTATATCCTAAATCCTGAAACATAACCATTAATACTGTTCCAGATGAGGTACTAGGGGAGCGCAGACAAGGACCAATTTCAAGCTGGGAGCTAGTATTGTTGATAATGAAATGTGAGGCTGGATGAACACAGCAGGCCCAGCAGCATCTCAGGAGCACAAAAGCTGATGTTTCGGGCCTAGACCCTTCTTCAGAGAGGGGGATGGGGTGAGGGTTCTGGAATAAATAGGGAGAGAGGGGGAGGCGGACCGAAGATGGAGAGAAAAGAAGATAGGTGGAGAGGACAGTATAGGTGGGGAGGTAGGGAGGGGATAGGTCAGTCCAGGGAAGACGGACAGGTCAAGGAGGTGGGATGAGGTTAGTAGGTAGGAGATGGAAGTGCGGCTTGGGGTGGGTGGGAGGAAGGGATGGGTGAGAGGAAGAACAGGTTAGGGAGGCAGAGACAGGCTGGACTGGTTTTGGGATGCAGTGGGTGGAGGGGAAGAGCTGGGCTGGTTGTGTGGTGCAGTGGGGGGAGGGAGCGAACTGGGCTGGTTTTGGGATGCAGTGGGGGAAGGGGAGATTTTGAAGCTGGTGAAGTCCACATTGATACCATATGGCTGCAGGGTTCCCAGGCGGAATATGAGTTGCTGTTCCTGCAACCTTCGGGTGGCATCATTGTGGCACAGCAGGAGGCCCATGATGGACATGTCATCTAAAGAATGGGAGGGGGAGTGGAAATGGTTTGCGACTGGGAGGTGCAGTTGTTTATTGCGAACCGAGCGGAGGTGTTCTGCAAAGCGGTCCCCAAGCCTCCGCTTGGTTTCCCAAATGTAGAGGAAGCCACACCGGGTACAGTGGATGCAGTATACCACATTGGCAGATGTGCAGGTGAACCTCTGCTTAATGTGAAAAGTCATCTTGGGGCCTGGGATAGGGGTGAGGGAGGAGGTGTGGGGTCAAGTGTAGCATTTCCTGCGGTTGCAGGGGAAGGTGCCGGGTGTGGTGGGGTTGGAAGGCAGTGTGGAGCGAACAAGGGAGTCACGGAGAGAGTGGTCTCTCCGGAAGGCAGACAAGGGTGGGGATGGAAAAATGTCTTGGGTGGTGGGGTCAGATTGTAGATGGCGGAAGTGTCAGAGGATGATGCGTTATATCCGGAGGTTGGTGGGGTGGTGTGTGAGAACGAGGGGGATCCTCTTTGGGTGGTTGTGGCGGGGGCGGGGTGTGAGGGATGTGTTGCGGGAAATGCGGGAGACGTGGTCAAGGGCGTTCTCGACCACTGTGGGGGGAAAGTTGCAGTCCTTAAAGAACTTGGACATCTGGCTTGTGCGGGAGTGGAATGCCTCATCGTGGGAGCAGATGCAGCGGAGGCGGAGGAATTGGGAATAGGGGATAGAATTTTTGCAGGAGGGTGGGTGGGAGGAGGTATATTGCGGGAAATGCGGGAGACGTGGTCAAGGGCGTTCTCGACCACTGTGGGGGAAAGTTGCGGTCCTTGAAGAACTTGGGCATCTGGGATGTGCCCACTGTACCCGGTGTGGCTTCCTTTACATTGGGGAAACCAAGCGGAGGCTTGGGGACCGCTTTGCAGAACACCTCCGCTCGGTTCACAATAAACAACTACACCTCCCAGTCGCAAACCATTTCCACTCCCCCTCCCATTCTTTAGATGACATGTCCATCATGGGCCTCCTGCAGTGCCACAATGTTGCCACCCGAAGGTTGCAGGAACAGCAACTCATATTCCACTTGGGAACCCTGCAGCCCAATGGTATCAATGTGGACTTCACCAGCTTGAAAATCTCCCCTTCCCCCACTGCATCCCAAAACCAGCCCAGTTCGTCCCCTCCCCCCACTGCACCACACAACCAGCCCAGCTCTTCCCCTCCACCTACTGCATCCCAAAACCAGTCCAACCTGTCTCTGCCTCCCTAACCTGTTCTTCCTCTCACCCATCCCTTCCTCCCACCTCAAGCCGCACCTCCATTTCCTACCTACTACCTCATCCCACCTCCTTGACCTGATGTCTTCCCTGGACTGACCTATCCCCTCCCTACCTCCCCACCTATACTCTCCTCTCCACCTATCTTCTTTTCTCTCCATCTTCGATCCGCCTCCCCCTCTCTCCCTATTTATTCCAGAACCCTCACCCCATCCCCCTCTCTGATGAGGGGTCTAGGCCCGAAATATCAGCTTTTGTGCTCCTGAGATGCTGCTGGGCCTGCTGTGTTCATCCAGCCTCACATCTTATTATCTTGGATTCTCCCGCATCTGCAGTTCCCATTATCTCTAGATCTCCATTTATGTTGCCTAGGTCAATTACAACATTAAAGGTTAGACTCAAGAGCAAAGCTTTCTCTTCTTCATTCTATCAAGTATTGCCAGATTCAGAGTATGCCAGAGAAACGCAGCAGGTTTGGCAGTGTCTGTTCAGAGAGGAACAAAATTAACCTTTTTGAATCTGGTATGACTGTTCTTCAGAACTGAAATTTACTGCAAAATATGCTTTTACACTTTTGTGTAAATCTCCCCTTCCCCCACTGCATCCCAAAACCGGCCCAGTTCTTCCCCTTCCCCCACTGCATCACTAAACCAGCCCAGCTCGTCCTCTTCCCCCACTGCATCCCAAAACCAGCCCAGCCTGTCTCCGCCTCCCTAACCTGTTTTTCCTCTCACCCATCCCTTCCTCCCACCCCAAGCCGCACCTCCATCTCCTACCTACTAACCTCATCCCACCTCCTTGACTTGTCCGTCTTCCCTGGACTGACCTATCCCCTCCCTACCTCCCCACCTATACTGTCCTCTCCACCTATCTTCTTTTCTCTCCATCTTCGGTCCGCCTCCCCCTCTCTCCCTATTTGTTCCAGAACCCTCACCCCATCCCCCTCTCTGATGAGGGGTCTAGGCCCGAAATATCAGCTTTTGTGCTCCTGAGATGCTGCTGGGCCTGCTGTGTTCATCCAGCCTCACATTTCATTATCTTGGATTCTCCAGCATCTGCAGTTCCCATTATCACAGCTAATATTGTTAGTTCACTGGTGGTGACTTTTGAGATGAGTTGAGAATTAGCTGTTGTGAGCCCAGTTCTATTTGGCTGTAATATGAGCAGTGAACGAGAAAGCGCGGGTTTAAACCTCGCACGTGTCCCTTGAGTTTGTGAGTTTGGAGATAGCTCACTGTAAAATTGAATGGCTTACAGCAGAAGCTTGCATACATATGGCACCTTTAACACAGCAACATGTCGCAAGGCACTTGAAAGGACTGTAATTAGAAAAAGATTTGACACGGTGCCACAAAAGGAAACCTGAGTGTTGTTGCTGTTCAAAGAGTTAGGTTTAGAGAGTTTTATAGAGCAGCAGAGAGGAGAAAGGTACAGAGCTGAAGAGTTGTAGGGAGGGTTTTCCAGACCTTAAGATTCATGCAGTTGAAGGGCAGAGCTGCCAGAGGTGATGCAATGGAAATGGGGGAAGTATGCAGTAGACCAGAATTAGAGAGTCGCAGAACGAATGAGATGGTGTTAGTATGCTAAGTGTGCTGTAGAAATGCAAGTTGTCAGTGTAGAAGAGCTGTGCCAAAGCTTTGCAGAGGGGCAATTTGACAGAAATGCTCCTTGAGGCAAGAGGAGAACATATTAAAAAGGGATCCAAAACATTGGATCAAAGAGTTTGACTTCAAGCTTTTAAAAAGACAAGTGTTCTGAATTTCTGCAAGCACTGACATGGGATAGTTAGTAGTAAGTAAATGCAACGATTCCACATTGAGATAATAAAATGTGAGGCTGAATGAACACAGCAGGCCAAGCAGCATCTCAGGGGCACAAAAGCTGTCGTTTCGGGCCTAGTCCTGAGATGCTGCTTGGCCTGCTGTGTTCATCCAGCCTCACATTTTGTTATCTTGGATTCTCCAGCATCTGCAGTTCCCATTATCTCTGATTCCACATTGAGGCTAGGTTTGTTTAAAATTTGGTTCATCAAAAGCTGGTCTGATATAAATTGAGGTATTGCTGGGATTAAAAAAAAGACACATTTTATTGAAGCATTTGATCTTGCACTCCCAGGATAGCTTGTAAGAATACAATTAAAGTGTATTTATAGTGTATGACAGTACAATTCTTTGGCAAGTGGATTCTGGTTGGCAGAGATGTTGCCATGGAGATGCAGCAGTTAATGATTGATAGTTAACTGCCAAGTTCTATTTAGATTTTAAACTAGGGAGGAATACTCTAAATAGTCTGTGCATTGCCCTGAGAAATGAACGTGAATGGTTGACACCTATGTTCTTGAGTTGACTTTGTTCAGCAAAATCAAGTTCTGGACTACCAAATGACTATTTATATGAATATTTACCTGAAATAAAATGAAAACTTATCTTGTGTGCAAGCCTAAGAACTTATTATCCTTTCATTTGCTTTGTGTTTTTCTCTTTAATTTTGATTTGATGTTGTACATTTGAATCTGAAATTTGATCTGGCTAGTAAAGCCCCATTACATGTTCCTACACTGCATTCCAAAACCACACAGACCAGTTGAGTTAATGAGGATGAAGTATGTATTGTACACAAATTCCACCTTACATTGCAGCTCAGAGACCAGGAAAAAGAAATGGAGGCTATTTGGTCCCTCTGTTCTGTCATTTAGTTAGTTAAAGGCTGCTCTGTACCTTAGTTCTTAATCCTGCCTTTGCTTCATATTTATTGCTATCCTTGCTGACAAACATTAATTGACCTCAGATAGCAAGGTGTAGAGCTGGATAAACACAGTAGGCCAGGCAGTGTCAGGGGAGCAGGAAAGCTGATGCTTCTGGCCTAAACCCTTCTTCAGAAATGGGGGAGAGGAAGGGGGTTCTGAAATAAATAGGGAGAGAGGGGGCAACGAATTAGATGATGGATAGAGGAGAAGATAGGTGGAGAGGAGACAGATCAGTCAAAGAGGCTGGAGTGGAGCCAGTAAAGGTGAACGAAGGTGGGAAAGTAGGGAGGGGATAGATCAGTCCAAGGAGGACAGACAGGTCAAGGGGGCAGGATGAGGCCAGTAGGTAGGAGATGGGGGTGGGGCTTGAGGTGGGAGGAGGGGATAGGTGGGAGGAAGGACAGGTTAGAGAGGCGGGGACGAGCTGGGGTGGTTTTGGGATACAGTAGCGGGAGGGGAAATTTTGAAGCTTGTGAAGTCCAAATTGATACCGTTGGGATGCAGGGTTCCCAAGCGGAATATGAATTGCTGGTCTTGCAACCTTCGGGTGGCATCGTTGTGGCACTGTAGGAGGCGCAGGATGGACATGACGTCTGCAGAATGGGAGGGGGAGTTGAAATGGCTCACAACTGCGAGGTGCATTTGTTGAGTGCAAACCGAGCGTATGTGTTTTGCAAAGCAGTCCCCAGGCCTCCACTTGGTTTCCCCGATGTGGAGGAGGCTACAACGGGAACAGCGTAGCAGAGTACCATGTTAGCAGATGTGCAGGTGAACATCTGCTTGATGTTGGAAGTTGTCTTGGGCCTGGGATAGGAGTGGAGAGGGAAAAACGTCTTTGGTTTTCGGGTCAGATTGCAGATGGCAGAAGTGTCGGAGGGTGATGCATTGGATCTGGAGGTTGGTGGAGTGGTACGTGAGAACAAGGGGGATTCTCTTTTGGTTTTTATTGCCAGGAGGGGGTGTGAGGGATGAGTTGCGGGAAATGCAGGAGACACGATTGAGGGCATTCACAACCACTGAAGGGATGAGGTTGTGGTCCTTGAAAAATGAGGACATCTGAGATGTTCGGGAGTGGAATGCCTCATCCTGGGAGCAGATGCAGCGCAGGCAAAGGAATTGGGAATAGGGGATGGCATTTTTGCAGGAAGGTGGGTGGGAGGAGGTGTATTCTAGGTAGCTGTGGGAGCCGTTGGGCTTGAAATGGATATCGGTTTCTAGGTGTTTGCCAGAGATGGAGACAGAGGGGTCTAGGAAGGAGAGGGGGCGATCAGAGATGGTCCAGGTGAACTTAAAGTTGGGGTGGAAGGTGTTGGTGAAGTGGATGAACTGTTCAAGCTCCTCTTGGGAGCAAGAGGCAGCGCCGATACAGTCATCAATGTAACGGAGGAAGAGGTGGGGTTTAAGGCCAATAGCTTGGGCCCGTGCGGGTACCCATGGCCACCCCCTTTGTCTGTAGGAAGTGGGAGGAATCGAAAGAGAAGTTGTTGAGGGTGAGGACGAGTTCGGCTAGGCAGATGAGGGTGTCAGTGGAGGGGCACAGGTCGGGCCTACGGGACAGGAAGAACTGGAGGGCCTTTAGGCCATCTGTATGAGGAATGCAAGTGTATAGGGACTGGACGTCCATGATAAAGATGAAGTGTTGGGAGCCCAGGAATTGGAAGTTCTGGAGGAGGTGGAGGGTGTCGGTGGTGTCAGGGACGTAGGTGGGGAGTTCCTGGACCAAGGGGGAGAAAATCCCAATTCCCGGGGCGGCACAGTGGCTCAGTGGTTAGCACTGCAGCCTCACAGCGCCAGGGACCCGCGTTCAATTCCAGCCTCGGGCGACTGTCAGTGTGGAGTTTGCACATTCTCCCTGTGACTGCGTGGGTTTCCTCCGGGTGCTCCGGTTTCCTCCCACAGTCCAAAGATGTGCAGGCTAGGTGGATTGGCCATGCTAAATTGCCCGTAGTGTTCAGGGGTGTGTGGGTTATAAGGGGGTGGGTCTGGGTGGGAATCTTTAAGGTGCAGTGTGGACTTGTTGGGCCGAAGGGCCTCTTTCCACACTGTCGGTAATCTAATCTAATCTAAAATGGAGTCCAGTTGGGGGAGATAAATTCAGTGGGGCAGGAGCAGGTGGGGACATTGGGTCGACCAGGGCAGTCAGGTTTGTGGATTTTAGGAAGTCAGGTTTCAGACAAACATCATACTTAATTTCCCCACTTGAGAAAATAGTTCAATTTGTAAAGACTTCAATTAGATTACCCCTCAACTTTCTAAACTCAAAATGTAATCTTTAGTAATTCAACCCTTCACCAAAATGATAACATGGATTGAATCCTCTCCAAGGACATGATTTTCTTAGCTCAGGATAAGTGTTCAGAACTGAATCATTTCTCTCGATGAGGACTAAGACTTGCTACAACTCAAGCATAAGTTCTTCACTTTTTATTCCAACTGCCTTGAGATTATGGCCTGCATTCTATAAGCCCTTTGGAATTGTTATTTATACTTGCGTTCTGTACTCTGGTTATGTCCAAGAGAAAGCTTGGCAGATATTACCAGAATCTTTGTTGTAGGGTCAAGGATTCTATTTGAATGTACCAAACACTAACTCTATATAGGTCAAGATTTCACCTCTGTCACAAGGCTGCGAGAGAACTATCTGATAGTAGCCATGTGATCTTGCCTCACGTCCTGGTGAAAATATAAACTGCCTTATTTCGATATGCACATGAACCGATTATATGACTTCTACCTTTGAGTCTGTGATTTCACCTTTGATTGACAGAGATACCTATTCTCAACTCTCCTGGAAGTGATTAAGAAACCCAGCCCTTCCTGCTCTACTGAAGAGCTGGTGAACTCTGTCGGACGTTTAGAAACTGATGTACTTCTGGTTCTGTACACTATCACGTTTTCTGTCTCCACAAGATAAGATTGCAAGGCGATGTTTTGTGAAGAACCTGGCCCTGACTATTTTGACCATGAATCCAACTGACTATCTACACTAGAGAGGTCTCATAATTTGTGTACTCTGTAGCTATTATTGTAATCTGTGCTTGATTGGAATGGTACCTTGTTCAAGTCTGCTATTGTGGGCATAGCATAATGTATCTGGAAAATAGGAACTTAAATCCGCTTTTCCATCAAATGCATGAATTGAGACAGACTATTCTGTAGCAGGTAAAACAATAACTTGGCAGGAACGTGTTAGCACTATTGTTCCTTTTCGTCTATATAAGAGAGCAACACAAACTGAGCTGCATTTGATGTGTCATCCAAAAGATAGAATCTTGAATAACATCATCCAAAGAATGGAGGATTATCAGCCTAGGTTTCTGTGCTTAGATGTCTGGGCTGAATTTTGACTCAGGTAAGAGTGTTGGTAATCCATTGTGTGTCCAGCAGTTTGCCAACATTACAGCCATAGTTCATGCATTGATGCTGATGCACTTCATTAGCATCCATCATCACATTAACTAATTGTTGGTCCTGGCTCAGCAAGTTGTATTTCCATAATGAAGTCTGAATCTTCTGTGTTCAAGTTTCATTGAAGACATTGGAGCACTGACAGTGACAACAATACTACATTTTTGGAGGTGCTGCCTTTCATAATAAGCATTAAACTGCAGACCAGTCTCTTCTGTGATGCAATGAGTGTGAATTGAAGGTTGGCTCAACTGCTCAAGATTTAGCTGTGATACTTGGCTGGCATTATTTTTGTAGCTAAAGACCAATCTTGTAAACTTGCAATAAGGCTCAGAAACCCCTCCTTTTTCTGGCTTTGTCCTCTGTGAACCACTCAGTGCAATATCCACAAAACACCGTCATATTTTCTAAGGCTTTATCTTTGGAGTTGATGAAAAAAGAGAGATAAAGCAAATAAACGGTGTGACCAAGTTTACAAAACATTCTTCCCGTGCCTGCATGGGTTTCCTCCGGGTGCTCCGGTTTCCTCCCACAGTCCAAAGAAGTACAAGTTAGGTGGATTGGCCGTGCTAAATTGCCCTTTGCATCCAGGATGTACTGGGTAGATGGATTAGCCATGGGAAATGCATGGTTACAAGGATAGGATTGGGAGGGCTGGTGGGTCTGGGTTGGATGCTGTTCAAAGAGTCAGTGCGGACTCAATGGACAGAATGGGCTGTTTCTAAACCATAGGGATTCTGTGATCCTGGACAATAGATTTATTCTTGAGGGAAGGTTGTAATAAATGTCACATGTAGGTAATGTCCAGATGGATTTAACATTGTGCTCAGTAGAGTCCTTTGTGTAGCTCTGCAGGGAAGGTCAGGGGAATTTCCAGTGTGTAGGCTGAGATTGATGCAGTTGTGCCCTGCCAGCCCAAGTGACGTTTGATGTGGGGGCAGGGGGATTCATGCATGTCAGATATTTCAAAGTCTTTTCTGAGTACAGTGAGGAGGAGTAGGTTATTTCTGAAAGTTTCTTGTGGGCAGGTGAGCGTTTTATTAAAACTTGACAAACTGACTGAATTGCTTCATTAAACTGTCAGCTTTTTAAGTATTCTGTCAAAGGTAAAAGTAGAGAAAATGCTAGTATTTATGTAACATCATTCACAGCCTCAGGACCTCCTAAAATGCTGTACAGTTGTAACGTAGGAAATTAAGCATACATTTTGTGCATTATAACATCTCACAAACAGCAGGTAATCTCTATAAGTGTTTGATTGTATAATTATTTCCCAGGCACTGGGTCAATCTCCCCTTCTTTGAAATAATCCCATGGAATTTTTACTCATTCCATTGAAGTGACAGCCTGGATAATGTTCTCAGGTCTCTGGGGCAGAACCCGAACTAGAATTTCTAACAGAAATGCTGCCCATTGAGTTACACCTGAGACCAGCATTTATCGCGCAACCCTATTTTCTGTTGAGAATATGATGTTGAGTTGCCAACTTGAATTGCTGCTATTGATGGTTGTTAAATGCACTCACAGCTGCTTGGGAGGGAGTTCCAGGAGTTTGATCCAGCACTGATGAAGAAATGACAATATAGGTCTACGTCAGCATAGTATGGGGCTTGGACAGGAACTTGCAGGTTCTGGTGTTCCCATGTTTTTAGTGCCCTCAACCTTCCAGATGATAGAGGGTTTCGGAGGTGCTGTCTGAGGACCCTTGGCAAGTTTCTGTGGTGCATCTCCTTGATGATATGCTTGATGAAAGGAGTTGCATGTTTAATTTTTAAAATTAATTTGTGGGACATAGGCATCATTGACCGGGCCAGCATTTTATTACTCATCCCTGTTTGCCCTTGAAAAAGTGATGGTGAGCTGCCTCTTTGAACGCTTGCAGTCTATGTGGTCTAGGTAGATCCACAATGCTGTGAGACAGGGATTTCTGAGATTCTGTTCCAACAACACTGGAAGAACAGTGACTCAGAGATCTGAGTCCTCTGTTATTGCTTTCATCCTTGTGCTGCTCAGGAATGAGCTGGTGCAGCAGGCCCATAAGAGAGAATAATGTGGAGATTGCAAAATAAAAATGCACACTAGACCAATGTGCATCTTGGGCAAAAACACAAGCTAAATGCAAAAGGCAAAATACTGTGTTACTGATCATCTGAACTACGAGTAATACTCAACAGTCTCTACAATGAGCGAGAGAAGCAGAATTACCACTGCTTAAAATGTTAATTTTATTTCTCTTTGTACACGTCCTGCCAGGTCTTCTGAGTATTTCCTGCAATTTCAGACCTACATAGACCAGTACTTCATTTGGACTCGCTCAGCATTGGCAGACTGAGCTTCACTCAGCATTGGCCAAGCAATGAGGTGAAAGAACAGCAATTGTGGTCAAAAGTTTAAATGAACCAACTACAGCAACTTTATGGATGTGAGTTTGCTCACTGAGCTGGAAGGTTAGTTTTCAGACGTTTCGTCACCATTCTAGGTAACATCATCAGTGAGCCTCCGACGAAGCGTTGGTGTTATGTCCCGCTTTCTATTTATCTGGTTAAGGTTCCTTGGGTTGGTGATATCATTTCCTGTTCTTTTTCTCAGAGAAAAAGGTATAACACCAGCGCTTTGTCGGAGGCTCACTGATGATGTTACCTAGAATGGTTGCGAAACGTCTGAAAACTAACCTTCCAGCTCAGCGAGCAAACTCACATCCAGAACCTCAACCTGAGCTACAAATCTTCTCAAAACTCGCTAACAGCAACTTTATATCTGGCCTTTTAATTTCGTGACCTATCCCAAAGAGTGTCACCAGAACTTGATGCCAAAGTCACCTAAAGAGACACTACACAGACAATCAAAAGATAGTCTTTTGAAAGAGAAGGACAGTGAAGAGGTCAGCTTCAAATTGCCAGGAAATGCATCAAAAAAGGACTAAAAAGCAAATATTTTTCTGAGGGCAAGACATTCATGAACGTGAACCATAGCCAGTTGGCATGTACAAACTTGGCCAATATAGAATTTGGAATGTCAAGTCATCTTCTCAGCTCAGTCCACTGCAGTAGACTTAGGGAAAGGCTCAGGATCTTAGATCAGCTCCTTCAATCATTTGAAATGTGACCATCAGTAGTGACCCTATTGGGTGGCTCTGAATAGTCCCCCTGATTAAATCCTCTATGTGTGTATGTGTTTGTCTGACATTCTTTTCCAGCACTTAAATTGAATAGAATGGATTTTCAGGCATGTCAGCTTAGGCTGATCATTAACTGATTTGGGAGGCCTGAGGTGTCTGGTCAGATTGATTCCTTAGTCATGGCTTGGGGGCTGTGGGTTTTCTTTGGGAATGACTTGGAACTCAAACATTATTCCATCATTAGTTATGAAATTGCTTAGAAATGGAGATTGTTTTCTGGAATTGTTTTGTAAGACTTTCTACTTCATAATATTATGCAGTGGTAATTCATCAGAGTTAGTGAGTGGAATCCTACCAGAGTTACAGAGTGTTGTGGGCTTTGGTGAGATGAATGATAGCATCAAGTGAGATCTTCAGTAAGGCCCATCTTGATTTTGAGATCACCTTGCCATATTTTTTGCTTTTCTCAAGCAGTTTAGGGGGATTCTTGGCAGTCAGTGGCAAGTTCCCAATTGATGCTCATTATTATTTCCAAATACTTTGTTAGCAGCCCAATTCAACACATCTGTGATTTAGCAACCGTACAAACTAGCCTTCGGGAAAACTTGACATGGAAGGTATAATGGGGTCTTGTCGGGTTCAACTTAACTGCTTGTTCCAAAAGACATCCACATTCAACACTAGTCACCAATTTCTTTGGCACACTGTGTGGGTACTGCCACATGCGCCCAACATCGGAATATCTTCTTCCTACATTGTTATGCATTCCTCCAGATGGCTGAGGCTGCTCTAACCTTAGGTAGCAACCTTGAACCAGCCTGGCATGGTCTTTTATCATGGCCTCCACTCCTGGTCTTAAATAATTGGACGTCCTGCCTGCCCATCACCCCATTCAGGAGGATGTCCAAGACCGTGCCTACAAAATGGGGTGCTATCACCCTCCAGTCCCCCAGATGTCAGGAACTGTGCAGGCAGCATCGGACTGACAGTGCTTATCTGGTTGCACAGCGAGCCTTTAAAGATCACACTGGGGCCAGTGATGCTGATCAGTGGTAAAAATGAAACTACATATTCACTTCAACACAAGCAGTCAACACAAGTAGTTTGGGGTGATCTCTAGGTGACCACACAAGCGATAACCAAGCACACAGCAGACTTTTGAACAGTATGTGTCAGCCACGAGGGGAAAGGCTTACTCCATTTAACGTACTTTGAACGTGCATTTTGTTATCGTGAGAGGAAATAGCATACATTTAAAAGTGACTGTGCTGTATTAATACACCAAATTATAAAACTTGTGCCATCAAGACACCAGACTCCACCAACTTCTTTAATTTTCACTTCAGCTTTCCAGCTTTGACAAAGGTTGGCTGGTTAGGTAGCCTGCCCTTGTCCATAGCTTTATAGTAACCAGCATGTACAACATCAGTAATAGTTGCTGTCCCTTCAGGTTTCTTGGTGTAGTTTAATCAGGCCTGTTCACTGGTCAGCGTCCAGAACTTATCCAGATTTACAGCCGGATAGAACAACTGATTCTTCTTGAGATGATAATGTAGCATGCCAACTTTTCCAAAGCAACCTGGATGACATTTATCAAAGTTAATTCTGAGATGGGTGTATGAGGGCAAGTTGCTACGCGAGAGGCGTGTGCTAAGATGGGGTGGAAATCAGACATGGTTCTCACTGCAAGGAGTGAAATGCCAATTAATGCAGGAAGTTTGGTGACATAGAATGAGAAAGCTTGCTTGGTCTCTCAGCGAGAATTGCTAAACTTGCCACGACTTGCACTTTGCCCAAAAAGCCCATAAGATTCAGCCCACAGTTTCTTTGATTTTCTACTGATAAAATCAAAGCATTTAAATTTGGAAATGGAGGTCGGTAAGGTTACTGTTTGGTTTGATTATGTCTGATGTTGAGGTTGGGGGCTACCTAGTTGAAGCCAGGGAGCAGTGGGTAGTGGTGTATTCGCCGAGCTCGGAGGTTTGATAGCAGACATTTGTAATGGTCGGTATATCAGTTCTAATACAATGTGTTTGTTTAAGGAGTCCGCGGATGAATGCCAAACCTCCAAGAATTCCCTAGCTGTCCTCTGTTTGTCTTGTCCTTGGAAGCTTGGCATTCATCTGTAGACTCCGTCGACAAACACATTGCATTAGACGCAATATACCGACCATTACAATGCCCAGCCAGAGCCAGCACCTACCGGAAACACAAAAACCAGGCCATATAAATTTGAACTGACATAAGACAACAGTGCTTCTCAGGAAGCTGGACAGCCCTGAGGATGTCATCTAGTAGGGGACAAAACATCTGCTATCAAACCTCCCGGCTCGGTGAAGACATCGACATTTACAACCAGCATCCAAGCTACAAATCTTCACTCAAACCCTGAACACCAGGGAACAGATTGAGGTCAATCTGGGGATTGGAATTTAGACTTGATCAGGTCTGCTTCAGCCAGCAGACTAGAGTACACAGCATTACAGCACAGTGTGATGCTAATCAGGGAGGAGAAGGCTCAAACACATGTTTTGTGGAATGACAGAAGATGACATCAGAATTGCTTGGATATAAGCCAGGAACATCAAACTGGGGAGCATTTGGAAACAGCAGTCATAATATGGTTCAATATTAAGTTGCAAAAACATTTTTAAAAAATCAAGGATTAAGATCCAGACTGGAAAAAGGCAGATTTTGGTGGTCAGAAGTTGAACTGGAACTGGTTGATTGGAAATGCATTTTGGTCGATAAAACAGTGGAGACTTTCAAGAGAGAGATGAATTGGGCACACACAAGATACATACACATGAAAAATAAATACAAGTTATCCAAAGTTAGAATACTCTGGATGACTAAGGATATTGATCTGAAAATAAGGGAGAAAATTATACATACTAGAAAGTAAGCCAAGAAATCAGGAAGAGTATCTCAGGAGAGAGGCTAAGGCTAGAACAAGGAAAACTGAGAGGAAGCGTGAGGAAAGGATGGCAGGCTGCACTAAACAAATAGTAAAATGTTGCTCAGATACATTAATAGTGAAAGACTAATGAAGGATAGAGTGGGGCCAATAAAGAGCAAGCAGGATAAGGTGCTCACTGTTTTTACCAAATTAGAAAATGGTGACAACATCAGTTGAAAATGTGAGTGTTGAGCAACAAAGCAGTATAGTGATGGATAAAGAGAGGTGCTAAAATGACTAGCAGCACAGCACTTCAGGTAGGTGCCAGACCCAGATGGGATGCATCTTAGATTGATGGGAGAGGTAAGAGGACGCATTGAGGAGCCCTTGACAGAAATCTTCCAGGCCTGCCTGAACACAGGATTACTCCCAGGGGACTGGAGGATTGCAAATGTGATGCCATTGTTTATGAAAAGGGGAAAGCATAACCCAGAAAACTGTAGACTTGTCAGCTTGACATCAGTATTGGGAATACAGATGGAGGCCATAATACCGGTTAAGGTCGAGAAAATAAGTTGATGTCAGACAGTCAACCTGGCTTTGTCAAGGGCAGGTTATGTCTGACAAATTCAATTAAGTTCTTTGACAAGGTGACACACCAGTGGATGAGGATAGTGCTGTAGATGTTGTATGTGTAAACTTTCAGAGATGGTGCCACATGGCAGGTTGATTAGTAAATTAGTAATGTTTGAGATTGATGGGTTTTTGACAGCATGGATTAGAAGTTGGCAAAAATAATGGGAAACAGAGGGTAGGCATCAAATGGACATTTCTAGGGACTAGAGACAAGTTGAAAGTAGTCTTCCTTATGGATTGGCATTGGGGACTTTGTTTTTTTCCAAATTATATAAATGATTTGGTGATGGGTGTTCAGGGCAAAATCCCTAAATTTACAAGATCTCTCAACTAAGCTAGGGAGAATAATAAATTGTGAGGATAACACTGAGCCAAGTTGACCAAATGGGTAGGAATTTGGCAGATGAATTTCAATGCAGAGTAATATGAGGTAATGCATTTTGGTCGAAGAAACATGGAGACATTCTACAGTGTCAATGGTATAAGTTTTGAAAGGTGTACAAGAGCAGAGGAACTTTGAGGTTCAAGTGCATAATTCTGTGAAGTTAGCCAGGCAAGTTGAAGCAGTTGTTAAGAAAGCTTCTAGGATCCTTAGTGTTATAAATACAGGCATAGAGTATAAAAGCAAGTCATTGCTCAGACTAAATTCAGACTTCAATTCTGGGTATCGTGGGATGTTAAAGCCTGGAGAGAGTGCAAAGGAGATTTACTAGAATGATACCTGAAATGAGGAATTTTAAATACCAGGAAAGGTTAGAGAAATTGGGCTTTTTTTTCTTCACTCACAGGATGAGGGTGTCGCTACCCATGCAGCATTTATTACCCATCGCTAACTGCCCAGAGGGCAGTTAAGAGTCAACCACATGGCTATGGGTCTGGAGTCACATGTAGGCCGAACTATCTACGGATGGCAGTATCCTTCCTTAAAGGACATTAGTGAACCAGATGGGCTTTCCAGCAATCAACAGTGGTTTGTGATCATAATTTAGAGTCTTAGCTTTCAAATTTTTTTTCAGATCATTGCCTGGGTCTTTGGATTAACAGTCCAGTGATAATACCACTAGGCCATTGCTCCATTCATTTTGGGGTAGAGAAGATTAAGAGGTGATTTCATTGAAGTGTTCAAAATTATGAATAATTTTGACAGGCTGAGGAAGGATATTCTGTTTCTGCTAGTCTGGATGTCAGTAACTAGGATCTCAGTTTCATTATTGTCAGCAAGAGAGCTCGAAGGAGTTGAGCACAAACTTCTTTACTCAGAGGGTTGATATGACTTGGAATGCTTTGGCTGGGACTGTGGTGGAGACAGAATCCATAGGCTTCAAAAGAGAGTGGAGATCTGTGTGACAGTGATGAACTTAAAGGGTGGTGGAGATAGGGCAGAACAATGGGACAAGCTATGTAGCTCATTCAGGAGGCAGTACAGTATGTTGAATGGCCTCCTTCTGTCCTGTACAATTCTATGAGTCTACACATGAGGAAAGGGTGATAGGCTCAGCCCTTTTTGTCTTGAAGGAGCAAGACTGAGGATCACGTAATGGTCTGTACATCATCAAAGGTTCTAACAGAGTACACACAGAGAAAATGTTTTCCACTTGTCGGGCAACAGCAAAAATAGAAGCCATCAACGTAAGCTAGCCAGTGCATAGTCAAATTGAAAATTCAGAAGCAATGTATACCCAGAGAGAAGTTGTGGAACTTTCCACTAAAGGGAGTGGTTCAGGCAAACAGTATAGTTGCATGTAGTGGGAAGCTAGATATGAGGGAAAAGGGAATAGAGGCCTATGCTAATGGCTAATTAAGGAAGTAGAGAAGGAAACTTGAGTGGAACGTAAATACTGGTGTGGACTCATTGAGCTGAATGCCCTGTTCCTGTGCTATATATTCTATGTAATACAACTTTGAGACAAATTTTAAGACATCACCTACCCAGTTTAAAAGATCCAGTTTTGCTGGACTCTTTTTATAACTGACCCATGAAGTGGAAAGGTGCCTCGATTATCCTTTGAACTGTAAAAATGTTCTCTGGATTTTAGATGACCGAATAATTAGACTGAATTTTAGACTGAATAATGATCTAATTGAAACCACAAGAACTGGCCTAATTGAAGCAGTTTAAGAATAGTCTTATCTTACTTATAACCTACCCTATTGACTGAGTAGTTCATCATTCTGATTGATAGCTGTTGTTCTACATTGGTTGAAAATATTTACCACTCCTGTCCAAATATCTCTGTGTAATTCAGTACCAAATTTGTTTTACTGGCTGAAAACACAGCCATGTACAGTATAGATTAGAAAAAAGCTTCACTCTCCCATTATACTCATTCCAGGCCAAATATGGTATTGGGGTAGGAATTAAATAAAGTTGTTTCTTCCAGGCTAGTGACAGCCTGTGTTGGAGTAAAGTTCTCTTCACTGTAAACCTTAAACAACCTCCTACTTCAGATTATGACATTTTTAAATTTCACATTAGCCACCAATAAATTTATGAAGTAGTGAACTTTGTTGTTATTGAAAACCCATCCAGCCAGTAGATCTTCACTCAAGGCTATCTTCCCATCCAGCCATCACCTTTGGAATTACTCAGGGTTCAATTTTTGGTTGCTCCTAGTCCTTAACTACATGTTATCCCTTGATCATATTGTCCATTGATATGGAATCACTTTTCATGTGCACTCTGATAACATCCAGCTCTACCTCCCATCACCATTCTCAACTCCATCCTGTGACTTAGTGTAGTCAGATCTGTGCATTCCCTCAACTCTAGCCCCTTGTCTCTCCACAATTTTTATTCCTCCAAAAGATATTCCTTTGGCTGTTTTGGTTCCAAGTTATGGAATTCCTTTCCTGAACCTCTCCTTTCTCGCCTTTTTAGATGTTCTTTAAAATATACTTCTTTAAGCAACCTTTTGGTCACCTGACCCAGTACTGCCTACAACAGCGACTACACTTCAAAACGCTTCATTTGCTGTAAAGCAGTTTCTGACATGCTGAGTTTGTGAAAGGTGCAAATTACCTGCTTCTGCACTTGTTACACTCTTGCTACTTTAATAGCGCTGTAGAAATTGTAAGTTGTAGTTTTCTAACACCAGAAGTTTGCTACCTATTTAATTCCACAATTATTCCTTCTAAAGAGGAGAGGAGGGTTTTGGCAGCGATGAGGAGGAACTGTGGAGGCAGTGCCTGTTAGAGAAAAGCTCCTCTGTTTAATATAATGATGTGGTTATAGGTGGTGTGTGATTTAAACACTATCCAGCCCAGGCCCAGATAATGTGTTCATATTGCTCTACTGAGACCTGGTTTAAAGCAGTAAACTACTCTCTATAATTAGGCCCACCACTTCCTGCTTGGGGTGACTGATCTCAATGGAAACAGTCACAGGACAGGAACCCACAGGGGCCCAAAGGACCTTGTTCGCTTCAGAATGATGCCCAAACATAGCGTCCTGCAAATACATTTTTATTTGCACAATTCTATTCTAGTCAGTTGCTGTTTTTAATAGAACAGTGCATAGTGCACCCAAGTTTTCCCATGGGTGCATTTGGACACGTGGTATTGGGTGTCATTTTCTAATGCTACTTGCTGGTGTATATTTTTTTCTATTACGTCCCTGTACCAAATCACCAGTCATCCATATTTAGGAGTAGGAAACAATATTTCCAGAGCTTCTTTAATTTGAGGTTGTCATTTATCTTACTCCCATAAGCCCTAACCCCAATAAAACAGATCTTCCAGTAATTACTACATTGCTGTTTATGGGGTTTGCTGTGTGCAACTTAGGTGCTATGTTTCCTACACTACGATAAAGACCACATTTCAGTAAATAGCTTCATTTGCTGTAAAGGTAGACAGTCATGAAAGGCTCTATATAAATGCAAATCTGCCTTTTGTTATATTTTCCTCATCAACAACATGTTGCCTTTACATTGCACCTTTAACTTGTTGAAGCAGCACTTGGTGCTTCTAGGTGCATTAGTCTAGTTCTAATGGGAAGGAAACCTGTTGGACTTAGAACTATGCTAATAAAATGTGAGGCTGGACGAACACAGCAGGCCAAGCAGCATCTCAGGAGCACAAAAGCTGACGTTTCGGGCCTAGACCCTTCATCAGAGAGGCTCTCTGATGAAGGGTCTAGGCCCGAAACGTCAGCTTTTGTGCTCCTGAGATGCTGCTTGGCCTGCTGTGTTCGTCCAGCCTCACATTTTATTAGCTTGGAATCTCCAGCATCTGCAGTTCCCATTATCTCGGACTTAGAACTATAGCAATTCTACAGTGTTAAGCAGTAGAAGCCAACATGCACTGTTGACCACTTGCTCATGTTCACTCAGAAATATGGTGGTTTCAACCTATCAGATTTGAAGTATTCCCACCAAGTGGAGTTTTAATTACAAGAAATGTAATTCTACACGGAAACTGAACAAGCTTGCAATTTGTAGCATGACGTCTGTCATCTGTCATCGATGATAGTCAAAGCTGTTCCAAAAAAAACCAAATCCAAACCTTCGTGTCTTCTCTAAATGGTTAGAGCTGATATCTTACACTTATTATGACATTGAAAAAGGCTATTTCTCCCACTGTGTCTGCCTTGACCCTTGAAAGAATTATTCAGTTAGTACCATACCCTAATCCTGCAATTGAGTTAAATGGTGAGCTGGAGTAGAATGAATATGGGATATTAGGGAGAGGTACAGAATGATGACATGGAATAAAAACATAAAAATAGGATCAGGAGTAGACCATTTGGCCAGATGAGCCTACTTCATCATTCAACATGATCACATTGGCCGATCCTCTGTCTCAATGCCTTCGTGTCTGTATCTGTTGACATATTTAGCCTCAAGACAGCTATTACTTTCTAAAATACTGCCTCCACCAGCTTATGTGATAGTGAATTCCACAGATCATCACTCTGAGTGAAGAATTTCTTTTCACCTCAGTCCAAAATGGCCTTCCTATTCCCTAAAACCGTGACCCCTAGCAAAGGAAACATCATCTCTCTATCCAAAAACTATGTATCTTACAATGAGATTCCTTCACATTCTTCCCAGCTCCAATGAACACAGGCCCAGTCTAACCAATCTCTTCTTAAGTGATGAATCTGCCATCCCATCAGTTTGAGGAAACTTCATTGAACTCCGTATGTGACAAGTTTATCTTTTTTTGTGTAAGGAGACCAAAACTGCACATAATACTCCAGGTTTGGTCTCATCAAGGCCCTGTGCAGCTGCACTAAGACTGGTTTGCTTCTGTTCTCAAACTCTCTTGCAGTGAAGGTCAGGATACCACATGCTTTCCTGCGCACCTGCAAGTTGTTTTTCAGTAACCGGTTTTCAAGGACACCCAGCTCTCTTTGTAATACAACATTACCCAGTCAATTACTGTTTAAATAAATGGCTCTGCCGTTCTGTTTTTCCTACTGAAGTGGTAACTTCGCACTTATCCGCATTATAGTGCATCTGAGATTGCTCATTCACTCAACCTGTTTAAATTGTTGTAAAGGCTCTTTTTATCCTCCCCGTCACTAACCCACCCCCACCACCACCAATTTTGTGTTGTGAGCAAATCATGAAGTATTATGTTTGATCCCCTCATTCAAATGATTGAGAGACTGTGGTGATGCACACAGTGAGGACTTAGAATGAAGAGATGGAAGACAGAATCTTCCAAGTATATTCTTTTTTTTTCATCTTTTGGCCAACCTTTGCATTAATTGTATTGAGGTAACAGTACTTTTTTTTGATCCTTGTAAGTTCTCTTGACCACTCTAAAAATCAATATCTCATTTTGGCTGCTGTTTTCATGGAACCATCTGCACTGTACAGCTTTGTTTGGGTGACCCATCATTCTGTTTGCATCTTGGACAGTCAAGATTGGGTTGTTCTCCTCACTCTGGAGGAATGGGTGATTTGACCCATTATAACCATGCTGGCGCATGGACGGGACCCAGTGGAAAAGCAGCTGGGAAGGATGATTCCTAACATTGTCATCACTTGCAACTCAACTGAGATCGGGATCGGAGGTCGAACCTGGGACCTTACTGGTCAATGATCAGCTGCTTAATGAGCAGAACACTCAGTATTTGAGCCACTGATTCCCCTGTACTTTGTGCAGCCCACACTGAAGAACCAAAAGAGATCAGTTGAAGAAAAATGACTGCCTTTGTTGCAATTGAAACTGCACCTTGGAAAAAAAAAATTGATGTTCAAGAGAACTGTGTGAAAATATGAGTACAGTTTCTACTCGTCAGTAGCAGAGACCGGATTAACCATTGATAACCGAAGGAGCTTGGGGGCTGATTATGTAAGCAGCCAGTGGGACACCAGACCTAAATGTAGTAAGGATGTGGTTACTGAAGGCTGAGGGCTGTTTGCAAAGTACTGGGCCTATCTGAATGACCACGGCAGCAATTGTATCCATTTGTGGGAGTATTTGATACAAGTCTATTCATCATTGACTGGAAAGTTGCAACCATATCTGAAAACACCATCACTGACCGGCGCTTGCATCCGCTGGACTTTTCTTGCTGGAAGTTTGTGCAGACACCAATCATGGGACTTTCCATAGTTCCCCGCATGCATCCGTGGAGTCTGAACAGTGGCATATGAGCATGTGTAGATGTTTGTCACCGCTTGGGATCATGCCACAACTTTCAGCTGATGGGGACCACTAAGACCCATTAAGCTTGAATTTTTTTGATAACACAGTGTGGAGCTGAATGAACACAGAAGGCCAGGCAGCATGAGAGGAGGAGGAAAGTTGATGACGCTTTTTTTTTCTGAAGAAGTGTCCTGACCAAAACATCAACTTTCCTGCTCCTCTGCTGCTGCCTGGTCCGCTGTGTTCCTTCAGCTCCACACTGTGTTATCTCAGACTCCAGCATCTGCAGTTCTTGCTATCTCAAAGCTTGAATTTGTGTTTCCCCAAACAACTTCAAAATCAAGTCTGTTCATTGGCAGGTTAAAGACCATTCAAATGCAGGTCGGGCAGCTGTTTTACCGAGATCCAGAACAATACCCCATCTGTCATCTTTCTGCCCAATTTTCTGACTGATTTGTATCCTGCTGTAACCTTTGACAACCTTCCTCGCAGTCCACAAGTTCACCAATTCTTGTGTCATCTGCAGACTTACTAATCAGACCACCTACAATTTCATTCAAATCACTTCTACATATTACAAACAACAGAGATCCCAGCACTGATCCTTGTAGAACATTGCTAGTCACAGATCTCTAGCCACACAACTAACCTCTGTCTTTTATGACCAAGCCAATGTTATTATCTTACCTATCCACCGTCGACTTCATCAATGTGACTTCATTTTCTGGACCAACCTACCATGAGGGACCATGTCAAATGCTTTAGTAAAATCCAAGTAGTCTTAACAACCACTGCCTTACCCTCATCAATCATCTTCATCACTTTCTGAAATAACTCAATCAAGTTTGTGAGACAAGGCCTCCACCGTACAAAGCTATGCTGATTGTCTGACCCACCACAAAGCATCCCACCTAGACCCACTCCTCCAGCCTTTCCCTGTAATCCTATGTTAACCACAACTAATCCACCTGTCCCTGGACACAATGGGTAATTTGGCATGGCCAATCCACCTAACTTGCACACCTTTGGTCTATTGGAGAAAACTGGAGTGCCCGGTGTAAACCCGTGCAGACACAGGGACAATGTATCCACTGCACACAGTCGCCCAAGCCTGGAATTATTATCCATAACTTAATCTTATCCTTTATTCATCTTATTCTTATCCTTTAACACATCTTAAACTTTACAGAATTGTTCTCAAAGTGCTTCCTCACTGAAACTTTGATCACCTGACCAGTGTCATTCCCTAAATTCTAGTACAATCCTTCCCTACTAGGATTATCTACATATTGTTTCAAAAAGCCCTCCTGGATGCATATAACAATTCTGTCCCATCTAGGGACCTGGCACTAAAGCAGTCCCAGTCAATACTGGGGAAGTTAAGATTACCCACTTAACCATCCTGTTGTTTTGACATCTTCCCATGATCTGCCTACATTATCTCATCCTCTGTTTCTTGCTGGCTGTTGGGAAGCCCATGTAGTGATTGCACCTGAGTTCTATCCATGTGACCTCACTTGATGAATCTCCCAAGATGTCTTCCCTTAGTACAACTATGGCAATCTCCTTAATAAATAATGCAATTCCTCCACCCTTTTTACATCCCTCTTGATTTTGCCTGAAACATCTAAACCCTGGAACACTGAGCTGCCAGCCCTGTTCTTCTCTCAACCACATTTCTGTAATGGCTACACATCGTAGAGCCTCAGTTAGTACATGGAACTAAGTTTACCTGCCCTCCTTGTTATACTCCTTGCTTTAAAATAAATATATTTCAAACCTCCAGTCCTGCATTGCTCGTTGACATGGACAGTCTGTTCTTCCTATTAGATGTACCTGTACTTCCTCAACTGCTCCACATCATGACCTACTGCTCTAATTTCAAACCCCCTACCACATTAGTTTAAACCCTCTTGAATGGCAGTAGCAAACCTACCTACAAGGATATTAGTGCCACTCCAGTTTAGGTACAACATGTCCATAATAGAGTCCTTATTGTGTCGAAACAGGCCCTTCGTCCCAACAAGTCGACACCGACACAAAGAGCATCCCACCCAGACCTATCCCCTAAACCTACACATCGCTGAACACTACGGGCAATTTAGCATGGCCAATCCACCTAGCCTGCATATCTTTGGACTGTGGGAGGAAACTGGAGCAGCCAGAGGAAATGTATGCAGACAGAGGGAGAATGTGCAAACTCCATAAAGACAGTCACCCGAGGGTGGAAGCAAACCCGGGTCCCTGGCGCTGGGAAGCAGCAGTGCTAACTACTGAGCCACCGTGCCACCACTGATGTCTTTCTTGAACAGGTCCCTCCTGCCTTGGAGGAGATCCGCATGATCCAGATATCTGAAGCCTTCACTCCTACACTGGCTCCTTAGCCACATCTTCAACTGTATTGACTACAGAAGCAGATTTCTTGAATATTTTCAAGACAGAGTGGATAGATACTTGATTTTAAATAAATAGGGGGTGAAAAATTGTCAGGGGTAGTCTGGAGTATAGAGTAACTATATCAGCTAAGATCTTATTGATTGATGGAACAGGCTTGAGGGGCTGAGTGGTTTACTCCTGCTCCTAATTCGTATGTTGATACATATTGCTTACTGTAGCTGCATGCTAACTGTGTTCCTTGTACTGATACACCCAGTTCACTCTGAACATCAACATTTGCAAGTTTCACACCTGCTTTTCTATTCCTATGACACAAGTGAAGAACCTTGCACTTCCCCATGTTCATACTCCACCTGCCATCTTGTCTCCACTCACTTTTCAGTTTCTTTGTGGCCTCCTCATGGCTTGCATTCCCACCTAGCTTCGTACCATCACTAAAACAGATATATTATTCTTTATCACTTCATCCAAAGTCATTAACACGTATGGTAAAATGTTAAGGATCTGGCACTCCAGTAGTCACAGCCTAGCAATCTGAAAATGCTCCATTTAACCAGACTCTTTGTTTTTTGCCTGTCCACTAATCCTCAATCCATGTCAATATATTATCCTCCTTTACCTTGTCTTGCTTGTTGATGTTTTGTGAGACACCTTATTGAACACCTTTTGGAAATCCACTGCACTATACTCCTTTGTCTACCCTACTTGTTAAATCCTCAAAAAACTCAAATAAATTTGTCAAATGTAATTTCCCATGTTGACATGGCCTGATCGGGCTGTCATTTTCAACGTGTTGTTACAACTTATTTAATAATGTTTCTACTACTTTCCCGATGACTCACGTCCTGCACTCCCTTTAATTCTTTTTACTCCTTTGTGGACCTCTGGGTTCCGTGCATGGCAGTGACTTCTGAAACTGGATATCAGTGTTGAGATTGGCATAACGTGCCGATTGACATGTGCAGACCCTGAGAGTGAGCAGCCTTGTGACCGTGCGGCTTAGAGAGAACATTGTTGATGTGAAGCTCACTGATTTGTACTTCCTTGCTTTCTCTCTTCCTGCTTTCTAGAGTGGCAGTGTTACATTTACTAACTTTCAATTTGCTGGGACTGTTCCAGAGTCCAGGAAATTGTGAAAAATCAGCATATAGATTATCTGTGCAACTGCTTCTTTTACAATCATAGGATGTAGTCTGTCAGACCCTGGTGTAATGCCAGATTTTAGTCCCTTAAGCTTCCTGAGTGCTTTTTTTCTGCTAATTTCTTTAGTTTCCTGACTGTTATTAGCCTTGAAGTTATTCTGGTTTGCAGTTCCTCCCGTGACGACAGGCACAAAGTGTCAGATTTTTGCCATTGAGGTACATAGTTTGAATTGGGAAATTTCCTAAGTCGGGAGACATGCATTTTACCAATGTAAAGGGCCCTGACTCACCAAATTTTCACTCTGCAATTGAGTTCTGCCTGTCAATTCTCGAAGCACATAGGAACGACCATCATGAGGCAAGCCAAAAGCTAAGACAGACTGTTTAGAAGGCTGTGTTGGCCCCCTTAAACTTTGCCCCAATTATTTATAACATTGTTAGGCCCACTAATCTGCAACCTTCAGGTTTCCTTGGCTCCCCCCTCCAAATTCACTCCTCAATATCCACGCATCCAGTATCCGCTATGTAGGGTTAAGGAGCCACGTGGAGACTAACAAAAATATCAAACAATCTAACAGACATCTCACATGTGATACAAACTCTCATTCATTTTAAACCCCTCAATTTGACAACCAGTTACAAAAACAAACTTGTATCCAGTGAGCACATCAAAGACAGTGAATTCCTTAGTAACATCTTAAAACTCTCATGCACAATGTGAACTCAGCACCTACTCCCAGTCAACTTGTGTTTTTGAACGTTTTGAAATTCACCCAAAACCTTCCTAATGAGCTTAGCTATAATAAGAACTCTTAACGAATGTCTGTGTCGAGCTCAGTTGGAATTGTCGGAAAAAAATTTTAATTTTTTTCCTGAGCCATACCAGATACCTGAGCTATATCAGTCATAGTAGTCGCCCAGCATATGTTTTTCTTTTGACTCTGAATGCTGTAGCCTTGTTGTTTTCATTTTTAAAGGGCTGAGGATTCAAATAACATTATAATATGATATTTAAGCAGGTGTTATGTATGCTTCAGGACAATTTATGACTGCTGTTTAAGGCCCTCGGAACAGCAAAAGTAGGATCTTTCAAAACTCGATGCTATTTTCAAATGGCCCTGCAAAGTTCACATTTCTCACTAATGCTGTTCATACACTCCACCCTTCTGTACTGGCAGAAAGAATAGCCAAGTACTTTCTTTATTTTTAAAGCTTGCCAATGTTGCCCTGACTCTGTGGAAAATCTGGTCCTTAATATTTTGCTCCATCCCGTCTGCCATTTTCTAATTTCTCATGATAATTCCTTTCATCTCTGCTTCTTATGGGACTAATATTTCCTTTAAACAATAAGACATAGGAGTAAAAAGAAGGCCGTTCAACTCACCAAGTCTGCACTGCTAGTTGCTCTGTTACTTTTAATATGCTTGTAAAAGCTCTTCGAATTGTCAGAGTTTTCCAAGAAGCAGCTTTCATCATTGGATTGCTGTTTCACCTGAACTTTCACATGCCATTAACACTGATTGGCATATTGTGCCTCATCTGCTGACCCTGGACTTTCTAGAAATGCAGAGCATCCAAAGGGTAATTCTGTTGCAGTGCTGTAAAATAAGATGCAAGATCCTTTTTTTTCACATTACTACCTGCATATGTTAAGTTTAGATGTCCAGTGTCCACTTTAAGTGATTAAGTGAATTGGTGAATGTTAATAAATTGGTGCAGGGATAATTGATTGACAGATTTATGTGGTAGGGTGGTGTGCGGGCAAGATGGGAGGTTAGTGAGGTAATAGGTGGGTGGAACGGGTTGGGGTCAGCATGGTGGAAGGTTCAGATGAGGCCTGAAAGGGTAGTCAGCTCAGAAACTAGGCTGACTCTATTTTGGGTTTAGTAATGGTCAGTCACATAAGTAGGTCAGGATACAGTGGGTGGTTGAGGTGGATGTTGTGGGGGTTGAGGGCACAGTTTGAGGGTTAAAATGAGTGGTTGTCATATCATTTTTGCATTAGACTTTGTCTAATGCCCCCGGGTAACTATTCAGCTAAGTCTGACTGAGCTTCCTGGAGTCTCTGACTCATGTTCAGTTGGGCACTTTCATGAAAGATCCTTTAAACGAAGGGAATTACCCAACAGTAACTCAAACTTCTTGGAAAATTACCATGCAGTTAGCAGCATATTAAGACCAGAGACCAAGTATGTACTGGCGCAGAAGGAGGTGCAGCGGAGGTTCACTAGGTTGATTCTGGAGTTGAGAGGGTTGGCTTATGAGGAGAGATTGAGTAGACTGGGACTAGTTTTATCAGAATTCGGAAGAATGAAGGGGAATCTTACAGAAACATTTAAAATTATGAAGGGAATAGAGAAGATAGCAGCAGGAAGGTTGATTCCAGTAGTGGGTTAAACTGGGACATAGCCTTGAAATAAGAGGGACCAGATTTAGGGCTGAGTTGAGGAGAAACTTCTTCATCCAAAGGGTTGTGAATCTGTGGAATTCCCTGCCAAAATGAACAGAAGAGGGTACTTCATTAAATGTTTTAAAGGCAAAGATAGATTTTTGAACAGTAAAAGAATTAAGGGTTGTGGTGAGCAGGCAGGTAAGTGGAGTTAAGAAAGATCAGCCATGATCTTGTTAAATGGCAGAGCAGGCTCGAGGGGCCAGATGGCCTACTCCTGCTCCTATTTTTTATGTTCTTATAACCAGAAGATGTGGGCCAATCTGTTCTATATTCTTAGCTAGTTTACTCTCATTTTCATTTTTCTCTACTTTATCAACTTTTTGATTTTGCTGGTTCCTAAAACATTCCAAATCCTCATACATCCTACATTCTTTTCGTCTTAATGCTACCCTTAAACTTCTAAAGTAAACCAAGGACAGATCTTTCATACTGACATCTTCCTTTGTAATGGGTTGTGTTTTTGTCAAACTTATTAAATTGTTGTTGTAAAGAATTCCCACTGCTTATTTATCACATCCATTTCACTTTATTTAGCTTTCCCCTTGAACCTATGTAATTGACTTTAAGATTCTCGATTGTGCTTGGCGTATGTCACTTTCGAACTTGATATTAAATTCAGACTTAGTATAATCGCTATCTGTGCGTGGATCTTTTGCAATGTAATTCCTGATGATCTCTGCCATATTAAGCAATATTGAATTTAAAATAACTCTACCCCCAATTGAGCTAGAACCTGTTGCTCAAGAAAATTCGCAAACTCATCTTTCAAGTCACCTTTGACAACTTGCTTGCTCCCACCTTAGTATTAAAGTCCCCCACAATTATTATGTTGCCTTTGTCACAAACTTTAATAACTTCTTGTTGAATACTCCAGCGCATGCTATGAATGCTGTTAAGTGGTCTATAACCTAATTCTATCTGAAGCTTCTGATTCTTACTGTTCCTAATTTCCCCAGTCTGATTCTAATTCAGGCCAAGATTCTTTCTTCCAAATGTCTATATATCATTCTTCACTACAATAACTACCCCTCCTCCTTTGCCTCCTTTTTTTGAATTAAACACAGCTCGAACAGTTCAGCCATTTCACCAACACCTTCCACCCCAACCTCAAGTTCACCTGGACTATCTCTAACATCTCTGTCACCTTCCTGGACCTCTCTGCCTCCATCTCAGGCAACCACTTAGAAATTGATATCCATTTCAAGCCCACCGACTCCCACAGCTAACTAGAATACACCTCCTCCCACCCACCTTCCTGCAAAAATGCCATTCCCTATTCCCAATTCCTTCGCCTCCACCGCATCTGCTCCCAGGAAGAGGCATTCCACTCCCGTACATCTCAGATGTCCTCGATTCTCAAGGACCGCAATATCCCCCCCGTAGTGGTCGAGAACGCCCACGACCATGTCTCCCTCATTTGCCACAACTCATCCCTCACACCCCGTCCCCGCAATAACCACCAAAAGAGAATCCTCATCATCCTCACGTACCACCCCAACAACCTCCGGATCCAACACATCATCCTCCAACACTTCTGCCATCTACAGTCCAACCCTACCACTATAGACATTTTTCCCTCCCCACCCTTGCCTGCTTTCCAGAGGGACCACACTCTCTGTGACTCCCTTGTCCGCTCCACACACCCGGCACATTCCCCTGCAACCAAGGGAAGTGCTACACCTGCCCCAACACCTCTTCCCTCACTCCCATCCCAGGCGCCAAGAAGACTTTCCACATCAAGCAGATGTTCACCTGCACATCTGCCAATGTGGTATACTGCATCCACTGTACCCATTGTGGCCTCCTGTACATCGGGGAAACCAAGCAGAGGCTTGGGGACCGCTTTTGCAGAACACCTACGCTCAGTTCGCAATAAATGACTGCACCTCCCAGTCACAAACCATTTCAACTCTCCCTCCCATTCCTTAGATGACATGTCCATCCTGGGCCTCCTGCAGTGCCACAATGATGCCACCCTAAAGTTGCAAGAACAGCAACTCATATTCTGCTTGGGAACCCTACAGCCCAGTGGCGTCAATGTGGATTTCACAAGCTTCAAAATCTCCCCTCCCCCTACTGCATCCCAAAGCCAGCACAACTCATCCCCGCCTCCCTAACCTGTTCTTCCTCTCACCTATCCCCGCCTCCCACCTCAAGCCTTACCCCCATTTTCTACCTACTAACCTCATCCCGCCCCCTTGACATGTCCGTCCTCCCTGGACTGACCTGCCCCCTCCCTACTTCCCCACTACACTCACCTCTACTGGCTCCCACCTCTTTAACTTGTCTGTCTCCTCTCTACCCATCTTCTCCTCCATCCATCTTCGATCCGCCTTCCCCTCTCTCCCTGTTTATTCTAGAACCCAATCCCTCTCCCCCATTTCTGATGAAGGGTCTAGGCCCGAAACATCAGCTTTTCTGCTCCTAAGATGCTGCTTGGCTTGCTGTCCAAAACTTGGTCACCTTATAATAATTTAAACCTACAATCTAATCTCTATTTGTTTCATTAGTTTATCAATCTTTATTGCACATGTCTTGATCATTCAGATTTAACTTTTTTAATACTGTTATTTGCACATTACTCTTCGTCCCTTACTGTCCCACTGCTTGTCCTTAACCCACACTGTTCTTTGAATCGACTTCACTTTTTGGATGAGTAAATCTCCCTGTGAACGCTGACCCACCTCCACTCCCCACCCAGTTTTGGCTTAAAGTTCTGTACACTGCCTTGACTATTCGATTTACCAGGACCCAGTTCATTGAAAGTGGAATACTAAATAAAAACCGAAAGAACTGTCGATGCTGTAAATCAGGAACAAAAAGGGGTCTGTTCTGACGAAGAGTCACTGGACCCGAAACATTAGCTCTGATGTTTTCTTCACAGATGCTGCCAGACCCGCTAACCTTTTCCAGCAACTCCTGTCTTTGTTCAGTTAAAGTGGAGCCCATCCCAACTTCTGCTCCTGAGACTAGTGCCAGTGCATAATTCAAAATTCCTCTATCCCCATCACATTGGCATACATTCTCCAATCTGTTTGATCTTATGCCATTTGATTTATGGCTCAGGTAAAAATCCCGATGACAATAATTTCTGAGGCTCTGAAGTTTAATCTGGACCCCAGCTCCTTACACTCTCTCAGCAGATCATCATTCCTAGCTCTATTTGTAACATTCGTTCTTATATGGACTCATAGTAACTGGATTTCCTCCCTCTCCCACCCATCCAACTCCCAGTTCATTTCCAGCTGCAAGGCGATGTCCCTAACCCTGGCACTGGATAGAGTTTAGAATTCCAAATTGTGGCTGCAGGGAACAGTGTCTTTCCTCCCTAATTGCACCTTCACCTATCACAAACTGCCATATGTATTTGCCTAAGCTAACAAGGTGTAGAGCTGGATGAATGCAGCAGGCCAAGTGGCATCAGAGGAGCAGGAAGGCTGGCATTTCGGGCCTAGACCCTTCTGCAGAAAAGACCTTTTTAATGAAGAAGGGTCTAGGCCCGAAACGTCAGCCTTCCTGCTCCTCTGATGCCACTTGGCCTGCTGTGTTCATCCAGCTCCACACCTTGTTATCTCAGATTCTCCAACATCTGCAGTTCCTACTATCTCTGAAACATGTATTTGCCTGTTTGACTGAAATTCTGCACCACGGCATCATGATAAGCAATTCAGTCACCTTACAGTATTTATTCTCGGGAACGCATTTTGCAAGAACCACGTATGCATTGGTTAGAGTCAAGAGCTAAGGTTCTTCCACCACTAAACGTTGGATCCCTGTACCTGCCTGACTTGCCGTCTCAGCCACCTGTCCCTGACCATTGATTGGTTTGAAAATTTTGCTTAGTCTGAATGGTGTTGACTGCTTTCTATGATAAATGTGTCCCTTCTTCCTAACCCCCAACCACCTACCCACACCGTTCAACGTCAGCAACTCAAAATCTAGTCAACCAAAGTTCTTCCAAGTGGCAGACCCCTACCACATATAAGTATTTTGTATGGACATGGTACAGCACACTTCTGGTGCAGGTCGGTCTCAAACTCAGACCTTAAGTATGCTTGTCTGGAATTGCAAGTTATTGTTCCATTTAATGAACAGCGAGCGAATTCTCCCCAATGTCCTGGCCAATATTTACCCTCCAATCAACACCTATTTACACAAATTAGCTGGTCTTTACCACATTGTTAAGCACAAATTGGCTGCTCTAATTTTCCTACATTAACTGCAGTTCAAAAACAATGTTATTTGTTTATGAAGTGTTTTTGGAGTGCCAAATTAGTAAAAGAACAAGATGTAAATGGAAGTCCCTTCTTCCTTTACCTTTCATTTAACCTACTCATGCATACATAACCTTGGATGTGCTTGATATTCACACTGGGCGTTTGATCTGGAAAGTGCCCTGTTTTCTTAGCCCAACACAAAATAAAAGAAGCACGGTGGCTCAGTGGTTAGCACTGCTCACAGTGCCAGGGACCTGGGTTTGATTCCAGCCTCAGGTGACTGTGTGGAGTTTGCACATTCTCCCCGTGTCTGCGTGGGTTTCTCCAGTTGCTCTGGTTTCTTCCCACAGTCCAAAGATGTGCAGGCTGGATGGATTGGCCATGCTAAATTTGCCCACTGCTGTTCAGGGATGCTTAGGCCAGGTAGATTAGCCATGGAAAATTGTGGGTTACAGAGCTCTGTTTGGATGGGTGCTCTTCAGAGGCTCAGTGTAGACTTAGTGGGCCAAACGACCTCTATCTGCACTATGGGGATTCTATGATTCTAAGAAATGAGGGGATAAATATCTTAAAAAAGCAAAGCATGCTGATTTAGCATCTGTTGAATTGTTTTCTGTGCTCTGTCTACAGATTGCAGGGTAAGCCCTGATGGAGATAGAAGCTACGCGACAGCAGCTCTGGGGAACACATGGAGTCACAGTGTCAACACTCGGCTCATCGTGCAGTATCTGGACTATCACAGCAGGCAGGTAAAGTTCACAGAGGCTGAGAGCCAGGATAGAGGCAGAAGAATCAAAGCCACTTCTCATTGTGGGTTGCTGCATGATTTTCACAAACTCAATCTCAGGGGGAGATAGGCAAGCGCAGGGCGACAAGTTGTCAGGAGCCAGAGCTGAGAAAAGCTTTTGAGCGTAGATTACGATAAGCTGTCAGGATGTGCTAGTTCATTCTCAGTCGGACTGGGTTCCTGTTTATGCACCAAATTCATGACAGCACATTAATCAGGTTTAAATAACAGCAATGAAACCAGAAAGACATTCTTATGCCCTTTTTTAAAGGCACTGAATCCTATAATAACAAAATGTGGGTGCATTATCGTGGAAGGAGGACATTTGGTTCTTCATGCCTTTGCTAGCTCTAGCATCAAAATGACAGGGATAGCCCCCTGACATTGGAACACAGGACTAGGCCATTCAGCCCCTTGGTAATGCTCCACCATTCTAGATCATGGCCGAACTTCTACCTCAACACCATATTCTTGCACTATCCCCATATCATAAAATCATAGAATCCCTACAGTGTGGAAGAACGCCATTCAGGCCATCGAGTCCTCACCGACCCTCCAAAGAGCATCCCACCCAGACCCAATCCTCCCATATCCTACCCCTGTAATCCTGCAATTCCCATGGTTAATCCACCTAGCCTGTGCATCCCCAGACACTATGG
The DNA here is from genome assembly GCF_030684315.1 of Stegostoma tigrinum. NCBI lineage: Eukaryota > Metazoa > Chordata > Chondrichthyes > Orectolobiformes > Stegostomatidae > Stegostoma > Stegostoma tigrinum. Next base: position 81,073,923 of record NC_081363.1, on the reverse strand, counting down.
GCAACTTAGCATGGCCACTCCACCCAGCCTGCACGTCCTTGGACTTTGTGAGGAAACTGGAGGACCCGGAGGAATCCCACACAGACAAGGGGAGAATATGCATTTTTCAACAGGTAGTCGCTTGTGGCTAGAATCAAAGCCAGGTCCCTGTGGCTGTGATGCAGCAGGGCTAACCACTGAGCCACTGTGCCAAAAGAGATACAGAGTTAAATTAAGCAGAAAACTAGGACTTATAACAAATGGCAAGTGGATAGCATGAGTGAGTACCAGGCTGAATATGAGATTTACAGGAGAAGTGAAAATGGAACTAAGAGGTAAGGAGAGTTTTAGAAGGCTTCTGATGAAGTCACTAGAATTGAAATGTTAACTCTGCTGTCTTCCCACAGATCCTGCCAGACCTGCTGAGTTTCGCCAGCAATTTCGGTTTTTGTTGCAGTTTGAGAAGCAACTGGCAGCAAACGTAAAGGGGATCCGAAAGTCAGCTTTGGACATGTCACAAGTAAAAGGCTAGTCAAATGAGGGTGAGACCATATAAGACTAAAAAAGGTATTCATGCCTGGAGGTACTGAATGAATACTTTACATTATTCTTTACCAAGTAAGAAAACACTTTCAGAGTCAGTGTGAAAACCCACAATCGCTACTATATAGAAGATCAAGGGGAGTGGAGTTGCAGGTTGACAGGGTAATAAAGAAGACATTTGGCACGCTTGCCTTTATTGGTCAGTGTGTTGGGTATAAGAGTTGGCAGGTCATGTTGCGGCAGTATAGGATATTGGTTGGACCTGTTTTGGAATACTGCATTTAACTCTGATCTCCCTGCTATAGGAGGGATGGTGTGAAACTTGAAAGAGTTCAGAAAAGATTTACAAGAAAGTTGCTGAGATTGGAGAATTTGAGCTATAAGGAGAGGCTGAATAGGCTGAGGCTATTCTCCCCAGTGCACAGGAGGCTGAGGGGTTGACCTTATGGTTTATAAAATCAGGAGGGGCAATAGATAAGGTGACACAGTGTGGAGCTGGAGGAACACAAGCGGCATTCGAGCAGGAGGAAAGCTGACATTTCAGGTTGGGACCCTGGAACACCCCAACAAACTGAGGCATGTAAAATAACAAGCAGGACAGAACACTCACGCATCGCTGGAGGCGCACTGACAAGGTTACCTAGCAGGGAGATGAAACGTTCGCAACCAAGCCCACCAGCTCAGCGAGCGAACTACAACCTCATAATTAGGAATGAGCAATATATACAGTCCCAGTCAGTAAAACCCTCATCCTCTGACTGAAATAACAAGCAGGAGAGTGATGGGAAGAAGATATTGGAAGGGCTAAAATAAAAGCAAACCTGCAGAAGGAAACCTGGAACAGACAAAGAGAAATGCTGGAGAAACTCAGCAGGTCCTGTAGTATCTGTGGAAAGAGAAACAGAGTTAATGTTTCAAGATTGCTATGACACTTTATGAGATGCTCTGAAATGGGTCATACTGGTCTTTAAATGTTAACTCTGTTCTTTCTCCATGGATGCTGCCAAACCTATTGACTTTCTCCAGCATTTTCTGTGTTTGCTTTTGTATAAGGCTAGCTGTACTTAAAGTTGAATAAGTCACCTAATCTGGTGGAAGCAAGGGTGAAAATTGTGAAGGCGCTGGCTGTAATCTCCCACTCCTCTTCGATGTAGGGATGGTGCTCAAGACGGGAGAATTGCAATTGTTTACACCCTGTTTGAAAAATTATGTAAGGTTCAGCAAATTTAAACTCATTGGTAGGATCGCTTTTACAAATGAAAATCAGGGATTAAATGATCAGTTACTTGGAAAAGTGTGTATTAATTAAAGAAAACCAGTAACATGTTCAAGGCAAATCATGTTTAAGTCGCTTGATGGAATGGCTTGAGGAGATTAGAGAAAGTGTTGTTGAGGGTGGTGTACTGTATGTGGTGTATATGAACTTCCAAAAGGTGAAATGCTACAAAGTTAATACCAATAGAATAAAGGGGAGAACGGCTCCATGGATACAAAATAAAACAGAATTCGGACGCTGGAAATCTGAAACAAACAAAAAAGAGAAATTGCTGGAGAAACTCTGCAGGTCTGACAGCAGCATCTGTGGAGAGAAACTGTGGTAAACATTTTGAGTCCAGCAACCCTTAGCTGAGTGTTAGGATGTAGAGTGTAGTGGTGAAATGGTTGTTTTTCTGATTCCGTAAGATATATACCGATGTTCCCCAGGGATTGGCACTGTGACTACTGTTTGAAGTACAAAAATGTGTGTATAGGTCAGAGGTTGAAAATTTGCAGATGACATAAAGCTTGGAAGTCTTGTGACCTGTGAAGGGGATCGTGAAAGACTGACGGAATGGATTGATGCCTGACATATTAAGTTTAGTGCAGAAAGTGTGAAGTGATTCAATTTGCTTGGGAAATGGGGAAAGGCACTATAAAATAAAGGGCACAATTTAAATGGAATGCCGGACCAGAGAGCCCTGAAACAGTGGGGGTCATGCCAGACAAATCGGTTAGAATTCTTTGAGGAGGTAATGAGCAAGTTAGACAAAGGAGAGCCACCGGACATGATCTATTTGGATTTCCAGAAGGCCTTTCACAGAAGGCTGCTAAGTAAAATAAGAACCATGGCGTTAGGGGCAAGGTACTGCCATGGATAGACGATTGGCTGACTGGCAGAAGAAGGCAGAGAGTGGGGATGGTAGCTGGTGACTAGTGGAGTTCCACAGGGGTCAGTGTTGGGACCATAACTATTCACATCATACATGAACAACTTGGACAAAGGAACTGAGCGCATTGCTGCTAAGTTTGCAGATGACACCAAGAAAGATGGAGGGACAGATGGTATTGAGGAAGCCCGGAGGTTGCAAAAGGACTTGTACAGGCTAGGAGAGTGGGCAAAGAAGTGGCACATGGATTACAATCTGGGGTTGTACACTTTGGTAGGAAGAATAGTGCGGAGATTATTTTTTAAATAGGGAAAAGCGTTGGAAACCTGCAGCACTAGGGGACTTGGCAGTCCTAGTTCAAGATTCTTTTAAGGTCACCATGCAGGTTCACTTGGCAGTTAAGAAGATAAATGCAATGTGAGCATTCATTTTGAGAGGTGTAAAATGCAAGAGCAGAGATGTACTCTTGAGGCTGTGTACGGCTCTGGTCAGACCGCGTGTGGAATGTTGTGAGCGGCTTTGGGCCCCGTATCTAAGGAGGTATGTGCTGGCATTGGAGGGGCACCAGAGGAGATTTACAAAAATGACCCTGGGGATGTAGGACTAGACATATGAGGAATGGTTGAGGCTTACAGAATCCTGAGAGGCCTGTTTACAGTGGATGTGGAGAAGATGTTTCCACTAGTAGGAGAAACTAGGACCTGAGGGCAAAGCCTCGGAGTGAACAGACGATATTTTAGGACTGAGATGAGGAGGAATTTCTTCAGCCAAAGCGTGGTGAATCTGTGGAACTTTTTGCTGCAGAAGGCTATAGAGTATATTTAAGATAGGTTCTTCATTACCAAGGGGATCAAGGGTTACAGGGAGAAGGCAGGAGAATAGCGTTGCAAAACATATCAGTCCTGATTGAATGGTGGAGCAGGCTCAATGAGCCTAATTCTGCTCCCATATCTTATTGTCTTAAATATGCACAAATTATTGAAGTAGCAGGGTAGACTGAGAAGGTATGAGGCAGAAACATGAATTGAAGGATAGGGTACAAAAAGCCATCAATGAACCTACACAAAACATTGGTTTAGCTTTAACCTGCATCTTGTGCTCAATTCTGGGCACTGCATGTTCATAAGAATATGAAAATTTTAGAGAACAGTTTCAGACTTGCGATAAGTCAGTTATGTGAATAGATTGCTTGAAGCTGGGGGTTATTTCTCCAGAGATTGTGCACAACCTGTGTCAAACACCTTAACTCAATAAGTCATTGTCAAACAAAGTAGATAGGGAGAAACTTCTCATTGATTAGAACTGCTGCCTCACTGCGCCAGGGTCCCAGGTTTGATTCCACCCTTGAGTGACTCTCTGTGTGGAGTTTGCGCATTGTCCCTGTGCCTGCGTGTGTTTCCTCTGGGTGCTCCAGTTTCCTCCCACAGTCCAAAGACGTGCAGGCTAGGTGGATTGGTCACGCTGAATTGCCCGTAGTGTCCAGGGATACGCAGGTTAGGTGGGTTAACCATGGGAAAGATAGGGATGGGGTGGGTCTGGGAGGGATCTTCTTCAGAGAATCGGTGTGGAATCGATGGACCAAATGGCCTGCTTCCACACTGTAGGGATTCTGTGACTCTGTGGTAGATGGACTGAGAATCAAATAATACTGAAATAAGGACATTGGCAAAATAACTTATATCATAGCATGAAAAGTTGTTTTTTAAACACAAAGACTTGTTAGAATCTGGAATGCACTGCCTAAGATGCAAGTTTAAACTTGGTTTTCAAAAGAGAAAAACTTCACAAAGTTGTGAGGCAAGTGAGAGTGAGTTGGCTTTGCAGAGAGCCAGCACACAGACAACAGGCCAGATATCCTCCTGTAGTGTGCCCCTTCGGTGATTGCATTGGCCTTGGGGGCCACCATTGCCGATTCCCACAAAATTGCTGCTTACTCTTATATGGTCGTTGGTGCACATTGCTAACAGATCCCTCCACATGGACTGCTGTTTGCAGTACCATGCATCTGTTGTTTGCACTGAAACTCTGCAGGTGTTATGTCTTAAATGTAGGGAACTGTGAGGTCACAAAACTAAGCTCTTCAGTGGTAAGGCAGTGCTTCATACCTGCAGCTACTGGGTGTGATTCTTGGGCTGAATAGCATTTCCTACCAGAAGACTTATTAGATTAGATTACCTACAGTGTGGAAACAGGCCCTTCGGCCCAGCAAGTCCACACCACCCCCTTGAAGCATCCCACCCAGACTCATCCCCCTATAACCCACAAGCCCCTGAACACAATTTAGCATGGCCGATCCACCTACCCTGCACATTTTTGGACTGTGGGAGGAAACCAGAGCACCCGGAGGAGACCTACACAGATATGGGGAGAACGTGCAAACTCCACACAGACAGTCGCCCGAGGCTGGAATCGCACCCGGGTCCCTGGCGCTGTGAGGCTGCAGTGCTAACCACTGAGCCACCGTGCCGCCTTTAATTGTCATTATTGTGTCCTCAGTGATTTGGAGGCATAAGACTTGATGGTAAGTCATACACCAGCAAACAGAACCTGTGTGAATGATAGCAAACAGGGGGTATGAGTGAACTTGCAGTCAGATTTCCCGAAAAAACACAATAGTTAGCCCTGCTGCCTCTCAGCACCAGGGACCCAGGTTCCATTCCACCCTCAGGCAGCTATCTGTGTGGATTTCATACATTCTCCACATGTCTGTGTGGGTTTCCTTTGGCTGCTGTGGTTTCCTCCCACAGCCCAAAGATGTGCAGGATAGTTGGATTGACCATACCAAGTTACCCATAATGTGCAGGCTAAGTGGGTTAGCCATAGGAAATTTAGGGTTACAGAGATAAGGCAGGGGAGTGGGTCTGGATGGGACGCTCTTCAGAGAGTCGGTGTAAATATGATGGGTGAATGGCCTGCTTCCACACTCTAGCGATGCTGCAATTCTGGGTGGTACTGCATACGGTCCAATTGACAACGACGGCGCATGACCCAATCACCTCTAATCTGTCATATACTTGTGGCGCCATTGTAAATTCCCTGTCTCCAAATGGTAAAAGATTCCAGGCAAAGTTGTCTGCACTCAGGACTTGTCCAAATTATTAAAGTTTATGCAACCCAGAATAATGACAGAAGTGTTTGTGTGAGACACAGAGGCCAGAAATCCCTTTTGTTTTACCTCTAACATTGATCCCAGATTTGAGGATGTCTTAGCTCAACAGAAGTTTCTGTTGATGGCTTTCTCCACATGTTCTGAAATGATATTTGTTGCTCATGCATTGCAGACGATATGCCAGTTTCTGAGAGAAAAGATCTCTGTTTCCTTAGTAGAATACATGATGAAGCTGAATTGATCACACATAAACGCACCTCCCACTGACCTTCAAAAAGTTGCATCTAATTTTCAATATATAAAGAAAGTCAGGCTGACTTCAAATCGGCCAAGACTGATTACACTTTAACAGACCTAGTGCTCCAAAGCATGTCAATTGTGGCCTGAAAGGCCTAAATGCATATTGCACACAGTTGTACAACCTACTCACTTGTAAACCTCCTTCTTTCTACAGTCCTGTCTGACTGGAATACATTGCCCGAGGCATCTGTTGTGTTGCACACTATAATCACAGCTGATCCTGACAGCTTAGAAGCGGGTCGTTTGGTATAACTACTCCGTGCTAATATTGTAGTCCACACCAGTGTCCTTCCAGTTTAATTTCCTTGTCCGAATCTGCTTCCATATGATTATATTCCCTTCTCTCTCATGTATATAGCAAGCTTCCAATTAAACAACTATAAGGAAGGATTTAACAGGTTCATGGTCTCATCTGTCGAAAAGTCAATGGAGGCCTTTAAACTGATGGAAAGATTTTGATAGGACAGGTGTGGAGAAGCTGTTTACACATGTTGGGATGGATCTATAAAGATAAAGCTATTACTAATAACCCCAAAAAGGAATTCAGGAGAAATCCAGAGAATGATTAGAATGTGAAACTTGCTATCACAAGGAGAGGTTTAGGTGCATTACGTTGAGGCATTTGAAGAGAAGTTGGATAAGCAGATAAGGACACAAAAGGTAAACAATTATGAAAGTAAGATGAGATAAAGCATCATGGGAGGAGTTGTTGTGGAGCAGAAATGCCATAATTAGAGCCAAATGGTGTGTTTGTGTGTATACAATATACAGTCCATGTATATGTGTCAAAGCAGTGCGTTCCATATTCTCTTCAGCAAAAACAATATGAACCTGACTCAGCAGCTGTCTTTGTGCATCTACTGCTTGATGGCCTCATCTATACCTTTGTTGCTTGAGACTCCGTTATTCCAGTGGCTCCTACATGCATCTAAAGCTCAGATGCCCATGTCTTAGCTCATATAATATCTTGTTCGGCCATCAATACCATGCTTATGGATGTATGTTAACTTCTGATTTAGCAGCACATCACTTTAAAAATTCTCTTCCTTATGTTCGGGTCCCTCCATGCCCTGGTGTTTTCCTATCTACGAATGAAGGAAATCCCAAAGAATTGATTCCTTTTCTGTGTTTAATTAGTTGTTCTTCATTGGGAATGCTCCTGTTGGTCTCTTGACCACGTAAAGGGTATGCAAAATCAACTAAGCGTCACACTCCTAGATAACAAAGTATGGGGCCGGATTAACACAGCAGACCAAGCAGCATCTCAGGAGCACAAACGCTGATGTTTCAGGCCTAGACCCTTCATCAGAAAAGGGGGATGGAGAGAGGATTCTGAAATACATAGGGAGAGAGGGGGAGGCGGACTGAAGATGAATAGAGGAGAAGATGAGTGGAGAGGAGAGTATGGGTGGGAAGGTAGGTAGGGGATAGGTCAGTCCGGGGAGGAAACACAGGTCAAGGGGGCGGGATGAGGTTAGTGGGTAGGAAATGGGGATAAGGCTTGAGGTGAGAGGAGGGGATAGGTGAGAGGAAGAACAGGTTAGGCAGGCGGGGATGAGCTGAGCTGGATTTGAGATGAAGTGGGAGGGAGGGGTGATTTTGAAGCGGGTGAAGTCTACGTTGATACCATTGGGCTGCAGGGTTCCCAAGCGGAATATGAGTTGCTGTTCCTGCAACCTACTGGTGGCATCATTATGGCACTGCAGGAGGCCTAGGATGGACATGTCGTCTGAGGAATGGGAGGGGGAGCTGAAATGGTTCGAGACTGGGAGGTGCAGTTGTTTATTGCAAACTGAGCATAGGTGTTCTGCAAAGCGGTCCCCAAGCCTCCGCTTGGTTTCTCCAATGTAGAGGAAGCCGCACCGGGTACAGTGGATGCAGTGTACCACATTGGCGGATGTGCAGGTGAACATCTGCTTGACGTGGAAAGTCATCTTGGGGCCTGGGATGGGGGTAAGGGAGGAGGTGTGGGAGCAGGTGTAGCACTTCCTGCAATTGCAGGGGAAAGTGCTAGGTGTGGTGGGGTTGGAGGGAAGTTTGTCAAGTCAACACAACTGGAAAATGGATGTGCACAGTGCCTGGCTGTGATACCCTCTAAGGCTGAATAGTCTGTCTGAGCTCACTTATGCAGATCAACTGCTGTGGGACTCACGGTGAAACAATATACCAGTAAGAAGACTCGATTTCAAGGAATTTCAAATCAATTTCCAGCCAATCATGTCCCGTTGAAGAATAGGTACTATAGTTTTCTAGGACACAGCCAATTTGCACAATCCAAGCTTCCACAAAGGGTAATTTTTTAAAATTCTTTCATAGAATCACAGAATCCCTACAGGATGGGAGCAGGCCATTCGGCCCATCGAGTCCACACTCACCCTCCAAAGACCATCATACCCAGATCCATACCCATACCCCTACCCTATCCGTCTAACCCTGAATTTCCCATGGCTAGTCCACCCAGCCTGCACATCCCTGGGCTCTACGGGCAATTTGACATGGCTAATCTACCCTAAACTGCACATCTTTGGACTGTGGGACGAAACTGGAGCCCCCGGTGGAAACTTACCTAAGCAGAAATGAGGAGAACATGCAAACTCCACACAGATAGTCACCTGAGGGTGGAATCGAACCCATGTCCCTGGCACTGTGAGGTAGCAGTGTTAACTATTGAGCCTCCGTGCCGCCCAAGAACATGAGTGTTGCTGGCACGGCCAGGGTTTGCTTCCCATCCCTGATACCGGATTCAGTGGTTCGGTTGGCCATTTTAGGGAGCAGATAAGAATCAACCATTTGCTGTGGGTCTGGAGTCACATGTAGACCAGACTAGATAAGGATAGAAAATTTACTTTCCTTAAGGGCATTAATGCACCAAGTACAGTTTTACAACAGACATCGCTGAAACTAATTTTATGTTCTAGATTTATTAATGGAATTCAGATTCCATGGTGCCAAGCTGCTATGTTTTGAATCCATGCGCCCAAAGCAATAACTTGCTTCTCTGGATGGCTGGTGACGTTACCACTGTACCATCACCACCCCTTAATCTGATGATGGTTAGATCATTGGTTTTTAGTGGGGCTGTGGGTTAGATATCAACCCAGACACTGAAGAGATCTCCTTTGCATTTAGTGCTATGGGACATTTTTATGTCCGCATGTGCGAAAAGATTGTTTAACATTCCATCTGAAAGATGACTTCTCCGACAATGCCATGCACTTTCAGTACTGCACTAGATTGTTAGTTTATATGATCAACTCACTGCAATTGACACCATATCCTCCTGATTGAGAGATGAGGGTGCTCCTGCTGATTATAAGCAGAGGGAGATTTTAGCAAAGAAAAAGTGGCTGGGGATGTATTCTTTTGTCATTTACTGCAATTTCAGAAAGTGGTCTCTGTTTGTAATCTCTATGATGTGCAGTAGAGCTTTGTAATGAGCCCACATTGCTGGTAAGTGCATTTAATAGATGTAATTTTATACTTAGAGCTTTTTTCTGATTTGCAGACAATATAATGTACCTCAAAGTGTTTTGTTTTAAGTTTTTTGTCTGAGAGCAATGCCACGGGAAATGAATTATAATTGATGTAATTTTATACCAAAGCGCTCTTGGAGAAAGATCCCAAGCAAGAAGCAAATTTGCACTCTAATCTGCTGAAGAATGCAAACTGTAGTTTGAGCTGTACCAAGATATTACTTAACATTGTGGAACAGAAAATCAACAGAGACGTGGAGGCATATGAAAAGAAAAAGTACAAATGCTGCACATCTGAAATAAAAACAGATCCTCCTGAAAATAAACAGGAGACTATTGACATCTCAAAGGGAACATTTGGTAAAGAAAAGGCCTCTGGATTACTGACCCGTTTAGTATCAAAACTACTGCATGGTAATGTAGTGATTATGTTACTGAACTAATATTCTCGAGAACATGAGTTCAAATCCTGCCCCCTTGCATTTTGAGATGTGAGTAGTTCAAAAACACTTCATGTGTACAACAGCTACCAAGTTAAAGTGATTGCCGTATTTTTAAAAATCAGCTGGTTCGCTGATGCCCTTTATGTTCTATATTTATTAAGGAAGCTGCTGTCTTTACTTGGCCTGGCCTGTCGATCACTCCCAAATCATCCTCACTGGCTCTTAATTGCCCTTTGAGCTGGCTCTGCAAATCAATTACATGTATCACTCAGCTACCGGCAGTTGGAGGGATATGGGCCAGGAACAGGCAGGTGGGACCAGTTTAGTTTTGGAATTATATTAGGCATGGTCTGGTTGGACCAAACGGTCTGTTTCCTTGCTGTATGACTGTATGAAGATGCTTTCTTATCAGTTACTCAAAGCCAACCTCGCAAGTGATTCCCACAAGTCAAGAATGAAGTATATAAGTAATGGATCTGAAGAGAGGCCATTCGAATGATACTGTCTGTATGTGCACATACACAGATGTATGACCATTTTTCTGTGTACCCAAACTCATGTGAACATACGCATATTCATCCTCCAGGCTCTTATATGCATATGCCTCCCTGTAGATATGCATTTAATTTGTGCCTACCTGTCCCGTGTCTACATGCTCTTAGTTATATCAACTTCTTTTTAAATGATTACCCTTTCTCGGCTTAACAGTGTTTGCCTTTTGATATGTTATGTCTCTTCTGCTGCCTCATTCATATAGCCTTTGCTTCATAGAAGTGAGTTCTGAACACAAGAGGGCATAGCTTGTCTTATTTGTACTTTCACTTGATGGGCATAATCAACTATGAACACTGATCAGCAGTGTCTGGTAGTCAAGCAGTTTTTAATTTACTATTCTCATTTCTGTTTTCAAAATTCACCATGACTATCTCTGTCTCTAGGCTACAACTCTAAGATGTCTATGCTCCTCTAATTCTGGTCTCTTAAACTTCCCTGATTTTGATTCCTCAAAGTTTGGTGGCCTTCAGTTTCCTTAGCCCTGAAGTAACTTCCTTATATCTGTCCTCCTCTCTATGTCATTTACCTCCTTTGAGACATTTCTTAAAATCTACCTCTTTGACTAAGCTTTTGGTCATCTGACCTGATATTTCCTCATGGTGGTCATTGTCATATTTCATTTTAGAATACTCCTATGAAGTTCCTTTGAATGTTTTATTTAATTAAAATTGTATTTTGAAAGCTCCCCAAACAAAACAGAAGCTGCAAGACTTCCAATTACTTATTCTTACTCATTCTTCTCCCTCTCACATCCAAAGTAGAGCCTTGTGTCTCACCTCTGGATATGTTTTGGTTGTTGAGATGAAAAAATCACAAGACATTCAAAGGCAGCTCCTAAGAGTTCTCACAAAGCGCAGGACATAATCAGCCACATTCTAGGAAATGAAATATTTCCTTTTTAAGATTGGTTCAGGAAAAACTACTTAGGTTAAGTGCTTAGGTTTTTAAAAGATACTTAGAATTGGATATAGCCCAGCAAGAAAGATATGATGTCTAAAGATCCAAATGTATTTCTTTGAATGACTCTGAGTCTTCTTTTGTCTCCATCATCTTGTTGGTAGTTCAATAATTCCAAGGGATAACATTTACCAAATTGCACCATATAAATGCAAGTTGAAATCTGTGCACCACATGCTGCATCTGACCCTAATTGAGCATTTGCCACCACTGATTTACCACAAACTGCTAAAACAATTTTCAAACTATGCAGAAATTCAAGACTCCTTGAATGGCACCTTCCAAACTCTTGACCACTGGGAACTTACAGCTAGTGGTGTTCCCACCTATCTGCAGCCCTTGTCCTTCTAGATGGAATTGGTTTTCAGTTTGGAAGATGTTATCTACGGATCTTTGATGAATTTCTGCAGTGCATCTTGTAGATAGTGTTCACTGCTGCTACTGAATGTCAGGGGTGGAGGGAATGGATGCTTGTGGATATGGAGCCAATCAAGTGAGCCGCTTTGGCCTGGATGGTGCCAATCTTCTTGAGTATTGTTGGAGTTGCACTCATTCAGGCAAGTGGGAGTTTTGTTTTCTTTATTCATTCAAGGGATGAGGGCATTGCTGTCTAGGCAACATTTATGGCCCATCCCTAATTGCCCAGAGGGCCAATAAGAGTCAACCACATTGCTGTGGGTCTGGAGTCACTTGTAGACCAGACCGGGTAAGGATGGCAGTTTCCTTCCCTAAAGGAGATCAGTGAACCAGATGGGTTTTCCCCCCAATAATCAACAACGGATTCATGGTCATAATTAGACTCTTTATTCCAGATTTTCATTGAATTCAAATTCCATCAACTGCCATGGCAAGATTCAAACCTGAGTCCCCAGAACGTTATTTGGGTTTCTGGATTAATGAACCAGCGATAATACCACTAGGCCATTGCCTCACCCCATAACATTCCTGATTTGTACCTTGTAGATGGTGGACAGACTTTGGGGAGTCAGAAGGTGAGCTACTTGCTGCAATATTCCTAGCACCTGATCAACACATGTAGCTTCTGTGTTAACATGACAAGTCCAGTTGAGCTTCTGGTCCATGATGTTGATAGTGGGGGATTCAGTGATGCGAACAGCATTGAATGTCAAGGGACAGTGATGGTCATTGCCAGGTTATTGTATGGTGCGAATGTTACTTACTACTGTTAGCCGAAGCCTGGACATTGTCCAGCTATTGTGGTATTGTTGTTTTTGTCTAATGCCTTTAGGGTCTTTTTGGTGATCATGTGTGGTGAGTATTTGTGTTTATACTTGTGTTGCCCATGTTTGTGTAACATCTCAATAACATGTTATCATTCTGTTCAGTGAGACAGTACTTTGAGAATTGACGATTATATTAAGAGGTTCAATCACATGGCCTCCTGTCCACATCCTTACCCTTAAGTGCCTGACACAGCCAACTTCGTGGAGTCCCTCAGCCAATCAGAAACCAAACAAGTTTTGCTTGGCCATAAAAAGTCTTTTGCCCAGACAGCATAGAAACAGACCCTTCAGTCCAACTAGTCCAAGTTGACCTTCATCCCAAACTAAACTGCTGGTGCTTGGCCCATATCCTTCCAAACGTTTCCTGTTCATATACTTATCCAAATGCCTTTTAAACATTGTAACTGTACCTGCATCCACCACTTCCTCTAGGAATTCATTCCACACACAAACCACGCTCTGTGCAAAATAATAGCCTCCGAATGTCTTTTCTAAATCTTTCTCCTCTCACCTTGAACATATGCCCCTTAGTTTTGAAACCTTCCCATCCTCGGAAAAAGACACCTGCCATTCACCTTATCTGTACTTCTCATGATTTTGTAATGTTCCATAACTTCACTCCTCATCCTCTTATGCTCCAGGGAAAAATAACCCACCCTAGCCAGTTTCTCCCTATAACTCAAACCCACAAGTACAGGCTGTTTCGCGTTGGTGCTCATTAGCAGTACTGGTGACATTAACTTTTAATTTATGGAGACTACGGGAAAATCTGTGGTGAACCGATGACCCTAAGCACCAGCAGTAGATGGGGTTGCTGTAGTGATTACAGCCAGGTATATCTTGTTGACTATGACATCCTTGTTTGGGGTTGTTAACCTGGGCCAATCAGGAAGCCCCGGCTGACCAATATAATCAAGAGATTCCTCATGGTTTTGTCACTGACATCCAGAGAATATTGGTTCACTTCTTCTGGGACAAAAAGATACCCTGGGTCGTGGCACAGGTTCTGAATCTCCTGATTGAGGAGGGCGGTCAGTCTCTGGTGTGTGTCCGCACCCGGCTGCCAACTTCTTGCCTTCAGACCTTGCAGCAATACCTTAATGTTGAGCCTTCTCCTAGGTGGTGCACCCTGGCAATGTATTTTTTTCTGCTAGATGTATAACCTCAACCACGACATGCAGCTCCTGTTTATCGACCGTGATGGTTTGGAAGTCACCCTCTGGACATTGCCTGTCTTTTACCAGGACCTGAGCACTGTCTGGAACATGGTCAACTCGCGTCGTGCCTACCCTCTGGAAGGAGTGGTGGCCATCACTAGAGAGTGAATGCTTGTGCTCCCTTTTCATTTATCTCAAAGACCTCCTTTTGTGTTTCTGGTTGCACTTCAGCCCCATGCTCCTGATCTTTGGGCACCTGTTATGGAGGGGCATGGGCAGGTCAGAGGATCTCCTAGTAGGTCTGTTCCTGGGCGTGATCAAGCTGGCATTAATGGGTCCAGGCAGCGGGCCATGGAGGAGCTCATTTCAGCCGATTGCCTGCCCCTCTTCCATCTGGGCCCGGGCGTCCCTGGAATAGGAGCACACGGTGCGCACTGGTGCTCTTGATGCCTTTCTGGAAAGATAGGCACTGCGGGCTGTGGAGTGCTTTATTTCTCCCACAAACTCAATTTTGATTTGATCCCTACCCTCCCCCTTACATTTTCTTTCACGTCGGCTTTGCCTTTAGGGCCTGTGCTTGATACTGATGCTTTGGTTACCTGGTGTTTTTCCGGCTGGTGGTATGTTAGTAAAGTCATTTGCACACCTGGTGTTTTTTTTAAACTGTGTTTCATGGCTGCACAAGCACTGGGGAAAATAAGCACTACTGCTGTACAGCAGCAGCGAAGGGGTTCTTAAGAAGGGGAAAAATATTATTAAGGGATTTAGAATCTCCTCTGTTCAGGGGACTGACTCTGAACTGGATAACCACAGGAAATATAATGTGCACAAGCAAATAAAGGGTGACTTGGTGATGGGGTACTGGCCTCTGTGCAGTTATTTCCATCACCTTCATCTAAAAGATGTGATAAATCATTAGGCTTATTCATAGCAGATAGGGAAGCTATTAACCCTGTTGAGCCATGTTAAGACTTGGAACAATCCTGCCAGTCCCATTACCCTTGTTGTATCACTGTAGATCTGCTAGTTTATTTTCTTCAAGCACCCATCCATTTTCATTTTGAAACCATTGATTATCTCTGCTTCCAACATTCTCTCAGACAGCATATTTCAGATCTTAAAACATTGATCTTCCTTACATTCTGCCTCTGTGGCTTGCCCAAAATCTTTAATCTGTGTCCCTGAACTCTCTACTAGCAAGCAATCAGAAAAGCCTTTCCTTATCTACCTTTTCCAAAACTGTATTAATCTTGTAAACCTTTATCAAAATCCCTTCAATCTGTTTTGCACTAAGGAAAACAGTCCCAGATTCTGAGAGCTAATCTTGTATCTCATATCCACTACCTTCGAAGCCATTCTGGTGAATCTATTGTGCGCTGTCTCTCAAGGCTTCTCACGTCCTTCCTGAAATGTGTGTGTTTGCAGAACTGTAACTGGGGCCTCACCCAGAGCTTTATGAATACTCAGTCTAACTTACCTGCTTTTGTACTGTCTGTGACTACTTACGAACCCTAAAGTCATGCTTTGTCCCGCTGAACACTCTTAATATGTTCAAAGATGTATGCACATACACTCTTTTATTTAACAAAAATATGCTTTAGTCATAAATTATCTATATGTAAAAAGAAGTAGAAAACAGTTCTGTACAGACTTTGCAGAAAATACGTGGAATTTTGACATTCCTCATCAGAGCTTCAATCCAGTTGCAATAGAAGAATTTTCTGAATATGAAGGGAAACTATTTACATTCTGTTTAAGGCTGCAAGAATATCTTGAAACTTAATGCACCTTGTTATACTTAATCAAAAAGACCTCAGACAGTGGTATTTCCCACAGTGCCTTAGTAGTAACTGCCCCCAAGCTTTCGTGCTTCCCTCACCATGTAATCCTGGAGCTTGGAATGTGCCAGTCTGCAAAACCCAGGTCAAGGTCACCTTTTTACACTGGAAGACCAACAAGTTTCAGGCAGCAAAGATAGCATCTTCCTCCGAGTTGATGATCCTTCTGGTGCAATCAGCGTTTGT
Organism: Stegostoma tigrinum; assembly: GCF_030684315.1. Lineage (NCBI taxonomy): Eukaryota > Metazoa > Chordata > Chondrichthyes > Orectolobiformes > Stegostomatidae > Stegostoma > Stegostoma tigrinum. The sequence continues at coordinate 81,057,992 of NC_081363.1, read as the reverse complement.
CTTGGTATGCATCTGGAGAACAAGTCACAGAGCACAGAATTCTACGTCATGAAATGGCTCGGGAGAAACCTCAACAAGCAAAAGACTGTATCTCCCTCCAGACCTTCTTTGCAAAGGCACATTCCAGTAGGAGATATGTGATGGTCCCTTCTCCCCAACAAGCAGCTATTCCGAGGACAGTATGTGGTGACAGAGAGTCTAGGCATAGATGAAGAATGTGATGGATAGTGCCCATCTTACCACCAGTCAAACTCTGTCTTGGTGCTGGTTGGAAAGTTCTGGCAAGGAGGCATTCTGCCAAATATCTTTGACAGTGTGCAGGGAACCATGCAACAGGATCCAACCTATCCCTTTCCCGCAGGGTCTCCAGGGCACTGCGTACTGACCACTTCCTGATGTGCACTCACCCAAATTGGTCAGTTCCTTCGCACTCTTTAGAATTGTGCTATTAAATCTTTATTGCCACTTTGTTTACTTGTCATCATCAGAGTATGTCCTGCAAAGTCTGTGGTCTTGCCTATGATTGCAAATAGTTACATCAAACCTTAATCCTGCACCCAGTGGATCATAGAATTATAGCATTTTGTCAGACAGATGAGGTAATTTGGCTCAATGCACTTTGTTCCAGCTGTTTGCTGGACCAATTCAAAACCCACTGCCTGTTCTTTCCCCACAATCCCATCTTCTCCTTTTCATACTTACCCATTTTTCCCTCAGAAAGGCAACAGTGCCTGCCTCAGTAGCATTTGGGCAGTGCATGTGTGATATGGAACTTTGCTCTTGTCTGCATGAACCTTTTTCTGAGCTGTCGATCTGCCCATACGGTTATTCTGTCTAGCTCACTGTGTGATTTTGCAACTGTTTCCTCAGGCTTCATTGCTTCATCCCGGTTGCAAATTTGACCACTTTATATTAAGTATCAGGAGTTGAGGTAATTTATGTAAAGGAAAATGAATGATCTCGAGGGAATCCAACTCTGTTCTTTCTTTCCCCACAATCCCTGCACACAGAGCAATGACAAGTTGTGTTGACAGCCTTATGACATGATGTTACTAACATTCCAAAAGATATTTGTCAAAGGTCAAAGAAGGTTAAACAAACTAAAACCAAGGATTCAATGTAAGCTCTGGAATGGATGGATTTTTTTGGTCCAAGATTAGAAAACAACTAGGTGTGCAATATGTCACAGATAGATTATATTATACCAAAGATAAGAAAGAGTACATGTATTGTGCCTCTCGAGAGACAAATAAAGGCTGCAGCATGATTTAGCAGAGATCTTTAAAAATAAAACATGATTTGATAGAGTAGTTGTTGTATGTATTATAGGGTAGTAAATTCTTTTGTCCCACTATTAACACTATGCCTTTAGGTATATGAGTTTAAGCTCTGGAACTATCTCTCTAAACCACTCCACCTATCTTTTTTCCTGTAAAAGTTACTGTAATACCTATTTCTGTCACCAAATATTTGGTCTCCTGGATTAATGTTGTCTTATTTGTCTCAGTGTCAAATTTTACTTCTTAATTGCTTAAAAACTCCATGGAATGTTTTATAATGTTAAAGGTACTACACAAATGCACCCTATTGATTTGAATGAACAGGTTTAGAGGCTGGGTTAGTTATCTCATGTTGAACTGGGGATCCCCATTGCCATGTGTTAGGCCGTGGATGTCAGGCTTGTTTAGTGACAGACCACACGCTCTGCAAACGCTCATTATTTCTGTAACAGGCTACCAAAGTGACTCTCAAGGAAAATAAATCTGGCCAATTAAGACCATCAGTCAGATTAAGAGATAATGGGAACTGCAGATGCTGGAGAATCTGAGATAACAAAGTGTGGAGCTGAATGAACACAGCAGGCCAAGCAGCATCTACGGAGCACAAAAGCTGACGTTTTGGGCCTAGGCCCTTCATCAGAAAAGGGAGATGGGGAGAGGATTCTGAAATAAATAAGGAGAGAGGGGGAGGCGGACCGAAGATGGATAGAGGAGAAGATAGGTGGAGAGGGAGTGGCCATGAGTATCCGCATGGGCCCAAGCTATGCCTGCCTGTTTGTAGGTTATGTGAAACAGTCCCTCTTTCGCACCTACACTGGCCCTACACCCCACCTCTTCCTCCATTACATTGATGACTGTATGGGCGCCACCTCATGCTCCCAAGAGGAGCTCAAACAGTTCACCCACTTTACCAACACCTTGCGCCCCAACCTTAACCACCTGGACCATCTCCAACACATCCCTCCCCTTCCTGGATCTTTCTGTCTCCATCTCAACCACCTACAAACCAATGTCCATTTCAAGCCCACCAACTCCCACAGCCACCTGGAATACACCTCCTCCCACCCACCTTCCTGCAAAAATTCCATCCCTTAATCCCAATTCCTTCGCCTCCGCCGCATCTGCTTCAACTCCCGCACATCCCAGATGTCCACGTTCTTCAAGGACTGCAACTTTCCCTCCGCAGTGGTCGACCTTGTCTCAGGCATTTCCTGCACCTCATCCCTCACACCCCGCCCCCACAATAACCGCCAAAAGAGAATCCCCCTAGTCCTCACGTACCACCACACCAACCTCCGGATACAACGCATCATCTTCCGACACTTCTGCCATCTACAATCCGACCCCACCACTAAAAACATTTTTCCAACCCCCCACTTGCCTGCGTTCCGGGGAGACCACTTTCTCTGCGATTCCCTTGTTCGCTCCACACTCCCCTCCAACCCCACCACACCCGGCACTTGCCCCTGCAACCGCGGGTAGTACACCTGCCCCCACACCTCCTCCCTCACACCTCCTCCCTCACCCCTATCCCAGGCCCCAAGATGACTTTCCACATTAAGCAGAGGTTCACCTGTACACCTGCCAATGTGGTACACTGTATCCGCTGTACCCGTTGTGGCTACCTCTAGGGAAACCAAGCGGAGGCTTGGGGACCGCTTTGTAGAACACTTACGCTCGGTTCGCAATAAACAACTGCACCTCCCAGTCGCGAACCATTTCAACTCCCCCTCCCATTCCTTAGGCGACATGTCCATCCTGGGCCTCCTGCAATGCCATAATGATGCCATCTGTAGATTGCAGGAACAGCAACTCATATTCCGCTTGGGAACCCTGCAGGCCAATGATATCATTGTGGATTCCACCAACTTCAAAATCCCCCCTCCCCCCACTGCATCCCAAAACCAGCCCAGCTCATCCCTGCCTGCCTAACCTCTTCTTCCTCTCACCTATCCCCTCCTCCCACCTCAAACTGCACCTCCATTTCCTCCCTACTAACCTCATCCCGCCCCCTTGAATTGTCCATCCTCCCCAGACTGACCTATCCCCTCCCTACCTCCCCACCCACACTCTCCTCTCCACCTATCTTCTCCTCTATCCATCTTCAGCCCGCCTCCCCCTTTCTCCCTATTTATTTCAGAATCCTCTCCCAATCCCCCTTTTCTGATGAAGGGTCTAGGCCCAAAACGTCAGCTTTTGTACTCGTAAGATGCTGCTTGGCCTGCTGTCTTCATCCAGCTCCACACTTTGTTACATCAGTCAGAATAATCCCAGTTTTTATTTCGTACAAAAGAGAAGTAAATTACTGGAGAAAAATGAGATAGCAATGTGTACAGCTAGATGAACACAGCAGACCAAGCAGCATCAGAGGAGCAGAACGGGACTATGCCCGAAAAATCAGGCCTCCTACTCTGATGCAGCTTGACCTGCCGTGTTTATAAGACCATAAGACATAGGAGTGGAAGTAAGGCCATTTGGCCCATCAAGTCCACTCCGCCATTTAAATCGTGGCTGATGGGCATTTCAACACCACTTCCCTGCACTCTCCCCGTAGCCCTTGATTCCTTTTGAGATCAAGAATTTGTCAATCTCTGCCTTGAAGGCATCCAATGTCCCAGCCTCCACTGCACTCTGCGGCAATGAATTCCACAAGCCCACCACTCTCTGGCGAAAGAAATGTCGTCTCATTTCAGTTTTAAATTCACCCCCACTAATTTTAAGGCTGTGCCCACGGGTCCTTGTCTCCCTGCCTAACGGAAACAACTTCCTAGCGTCCACCCCTTCTAAACCATACATTATCTTGTAAGTTTCTATTAGATCTCCCCTCAACCTTCTAAACTCTAATGATTACAATCCCAGGATCCTTAGCTGTTCATCATACGTTAAACCTACCATTCCAGGGATCATCCATGTGAATCTCCGCTGGACATGCTCCAGGGCTAGTATGTCCTTCCTGAGGTGTGGGGCCCAAAATTGGACACAGTATTCTAAATGGGGCCTAACTAGAGCCTTATAAAGCCTCAGAAGCGCATCGCTGCTTTTATATTCTAACCCTCTTGAGATAAACGACAACATTACATTCGCTTCCTTAATTACGGACTCTACCTGCAAGTTAACCTTGAGAGAATCCTGGACTAGCACTCCCAGATCCCTTTGCACTTCTGATTTGTGAATTTTCTCACCATTTAGAAAATAGTCCATGCCTGTATTCTTTTTTCCAAAGTGCAAAACCTCACATTTACTCACATTGAATTTCATCAGCCATTCCCTGGACCACTCTCCTAAACTGTCTAAATCTTTCTGCAGCTTCCCCACCTCCTCAGTACTACCTGTCTGCCCACCTATCTTCGTATCATCAGCAAACTTCGCCAGAATGCCCCCAGTCCCTTCATCCAGATCATTAATATATAAGGTGAACTGCTGTGGCCCCAACACTGATCCCTGCAGGACACCACTCGTCACCGGTTGCCATTCTGAAAAAGAGCCTTTTATCCCAACTCTCTGCCTTCTGTCAGATAGCCAATCCTCAGTCCAAGCCAGTAGCTCACCTCGAACACCATGGGCCCTCACCTTGCTCAGCAGCCTCCCGTGAGGCACTGTATCAAAGGCCTTTTGGAAGTCTAGATAGATAACATCTACTGGGTTTCCCTGATCTAACATACTTGTTACCTCTTCAAAGAATTCTAACAGGTTTGTCAGGCACGACCTCCCCAAACTAAATCCATGCTGACTTGTTTTAATATGACCCTGCACTTCCAGGAATTTAGAAATCTCATCCTTGACAATCGATTCTAGAATTTTACCAACTACCGAGCTTAGGCTAATCAGCCTATAATTTTCCATCTTTTGCCTTGATCCTTTCTTGAACAAGGGAGTTACAACAGCAATTTTCCAATCATTTGGGACTTTCCCTGACTCCAGTGACTTTTGAAAGATCACGACCAAAGCCTCTGCTATTTCCTCAGCCACCTCCCTCAGAACTCTAGGATGTAGCCCATCGGGGCCAGGAGATTTATCAATTTTTAGACCCTTTAGCTTTTCTAGCACTTTCTCTTTTGTAGTGCCTACTGTACTCTTCTAGCACTTTCTCTTTTGTAATGCCTACCGTTATCCAGCTCGAGACCTTGCTATCTCAGATATTCCAGCATCTGCAGTTCCTACTGCTACTGGAGAAAAATGTTCAGCTCGTCTGATGGATATGTGGGGAGAAAAAACAGATTGAATGTTTCAAGCCAACTTTTAACACTTTTTCAGCACTTTCTGTTCTTATTTTCTGATTCAGTAGGTTTAACGGGTTAACTCGGAAGCTGGTCAGTTCTTAACTGTTGCTCAGGTGGGTCACATTCTCAGTTCTGAGTCAGTAAGATGTCGACTCAGATTTCATTCTTGAGGCTTGAGTGTGAAAATCAAGGCTGACGCTTTACTACCATACTGAGGGAATGGTGGAGGTACTGTCTTTCAAATGAGGCATTAAACTGAAACCCCCTCTTTTCTCTCATGACCTGAAAAGATTCCATGGCACCATTTTTACAGATGAGGTGGCAATATTTATCCTCATTCAGCATCGTATTATCTGGTTGTTGACATAGTGCTGTTCATGCAAGTTTGCTGCATGCAAATTTCTTGCCACATTTCATAAATTATATCACTGGCTACACTTCATAAGCACTTTATTGGCTATGGATGGCCTGAGATTGTGATAGGTGCCAAATAAGGGCTAATGCAAACACAAGAGCGCTTCAACATCCACTATTTGTAAGGAGCCTTGTGATCCTATATTGTGGATGACAGTGATGTACTAATGATACATTAAGTATGTGATAATGGCCTAACTTACAGTGTAAAGAATGTGGTGTACCTGGTAGACAAACAGGAGGCTGGAAGAACACAGCAAGCCAGACAGCATCTGGAGGAAAGAAGAAGTCAACATTTTATGTATTACCCTTCTTCAGGACTGGATGTGGGAGGTAGGGGGAGGATTGTTAGCAGAATGGTGGACAACGGAAGTAGTTGTGACCTGATTAGTGGATGGGTGGGATGAATCTGGTTGCTCGCTGGAAGGGAGGTTGTTGGTGTCCACCATCCAACATTTCCACTATCCACCGTATCTCCCTGAAACACATCCGCCAGTGCTAATCAGAACCCACCACCCAGAACATCTTCCACTCCCCAACCCTCTCTGCCTTCTGCAAGGACCATTCCCTTCGCCACACATCCCACCAACCACTCCAACCCCCTCGGTACCTTCCCCTGTAACCAACACCTACCCACACACCATCTCCCTCACCTCCATATCCCTCACCTGCTTGCTTTACCTGCATCTCCTCCAAACTAGTCTACTGCATTTGGTGCTCCAGATGTGGTCTTTCCCACCTTGGTGAGACCAAACATAGACTAGGTGGCTGTTTCACTGAACATCTTACCCTGGCCTAAAACAGCCAGCCTAATGTGACAGTCACTGCCCATTTCAACTACCCTCCGACTCCCCCTACGACATGTCCATCCTCGGCCTCCTCCAGTGTTGCAGCGATTCAGAAAGCAGAGTTGAGGAACAACGTCTTATCTTCCACCTGGGCACCCTACAGCCCAGAGGACTCAGCAATGAGTTCTCCAATTTCAAATAACCTTCCTACCCATCCCCCAGCTCCCTTTCCAGCCCCAGCACCTCCTTTCCACCTATTGACCCTCCTTCCAGCTACCAACCCAATTCATCCCTCCCATTGTCTAACCAGGTCATACCTACTACCAGTGTCTACCTATCACCAACATTCCACTACCGCCCCTGCCCTCCCACCCCACCCCCCCGCCTTTTATCTGCATCTCCCCCTACCTCCACATCTAGTCCTGAAGAAGGGTAATACCTGAAACATTGCCTTCTCCTTTCCTCCAGATGCTGCCTGGCCTGCTGTGTTCTTCTAACCTCCTGCATATCTAGTTTGGATTCCAGCATCTGCAGTTTTTTTTTGTTTCTAATGATGTACCTGGTGTTATGTTTACTCTCCCTTACTCTTTGATTCAGATGTGGGTAACATTGTCTTTAGGATTTTTTTTGATGGATGATATCATCCATAGCCTCATTTGTAATGAGGTTAGAATATCATTTCGAAATAGAACATATAAGGAAGAATAGTGAGCATGGATTGCAAAGTTAGAAGGCCGTGGTTGACAAATATTTGAAGAGGTAACACAGAGGTAGACAAAAAATAATGTGGATCTAATATGTTTGGATTTTCAAAGCATTTTGGACAATGTATAGGTTCGGAACCTTGTTGGGGATAACATTTTAAATACTGTAGTATTATTGAAGAATTCACAGTGGTAGGCATCGTTGTCTCTTAACACCTGGAAGCTTCTTTACATCCTTGTTGCATCTTACCCTCCTATCCAACTTTGTGTCATCTGCAAATTTGAGATATTTTCTCATCCAAATTATGAATATATATTGTGAAAGGCCCTGTAGTACTCTGAGGTAATCTTCTTCATTGTCTACTAAGCCAGGAAAACTGATGGGATTGGAAACCAATATATTCCAACGGCCTGATACTCTATATCCAGAGCACTTCAAGAGATGCCCCTAGAAATAATGGATGCGTTGATCCTCATCTTCATGATCCTACCCTGGAACAATTTCTATAGACTGGTGGGTCGCTAATGTGACCCTTCTATTTAAAAAAGGGGGAAGAGAAAACCTGGAATTACAGACCAGTCAGCCTGATGTCTTTAGTGGGTAAATTACTGGAGTTCATTACCAACGATTTAAAAGCTGAACCTTGGAAACCAAAGGCAGGATCAGACAAAGTCAGCGTGAATTTCTGAAAGGGAAAATATGCTTGACACATCCACTGGAATTCTTCAAGGATGTAGTTTGTCGAGTTGGTGAAGGGAAGCCGGTGTATGTGACTTATTTGGACTTCCAGAAGGCTTTTGACAGTCCAGATAGCTCAGCCTTGGAGCAGAGATTACCTTAGCAGGAAACGATTTCTGATTTCAAGTCCTGTTTCTCTGTAGTTGGTCACTGAATAAAAATGAACACGAATCATAAGTAAGTAAGGGATGACCAGGACGAAGAGTTACACAGATGTGTTCAAGTGTTTCCATAATGGAATAAAGCCTTGGAGCAAACTTAATGTGTGATGAATGACATCTCCTTTGGTGATCTGTACGTTTCCCAACATGTGCTGAACCATGCAGTTCCGGAGAGCCCCAGGTTCAATTCCGAACTGCTGTTAACTTGCTGAATTCAGTATGGATGGCAATACTTGTAATGCTTTGATTAACCTTAATGCTTGGGCTGAGAAAAAACACAGCTCAGAATCGCAGTCTCGATAGCTGTTCAGTGATGTTATTTTTTGTAAAATGTGTTTGTGAAAGACTATTGTTTATTATCCATTCCTAGATTTGTTTGCTGGACGTAGGTGGCACTGGTGAGACAATAGTTTATTGTCATTCTTGGTCGTCCTTAGATAGGGCATGGGAAGCTACCATCTTGACCCTCAGCAGTTTGACTGGTGAAGGCACTTGCAAAAGTAGTAAATTCTAGGACTTTGAACCACTGACAGTTTGTGAGCGATGGAGTTTAAATGCACCTGCTAGCCTTTAGGTGATGGAGGAGTTTGAGAGATGGTATGCTATATGGGAGAGAGAAAATGATTCTCTGAGTAGTGTACTGATAATGTCGAGACTGACATGTGATAAATTGTGACTTTGAATATCACAGTTTTGCCAAGTCGAGCCAGGAGGAGGCAATAACTTGAGTCTGATTGGAAAATCTCATGCAAACAACACAACCGAGTAAGAGTTTGACAACCCGAAGGTTGCAGGAACAGCAACTCATATTCCGCCTGGGAACCCTGCAGCCTAATGGTATCAATGTGGACTTCACCAGTTTCAAAATCTCCCCTTCCCCAACTGCATCCCTAAACCAGCCCAGTTCGTCCCCTCCCCCCACTGCACCACACAACCAGCCCAGCTCTTGCCCCCCCACCCACTGCATCCCAAAACCAGCCCAGCCTGTCTCTGCCTCCCTAACCTGTTCTTTCTCTCACCCATCCCTTCCTCCCACCCCAAGCCGCACCTCCATTTCCTACCTACTAACCTCATCCCACCTCTTTGACCTGTCCGTCTTCCCTGGACTGACCTATCCCCTCCCTACCTCCCCACCTATACTCTCTCCACCTATCTTCTTTACTCTCCATCTTCGGTCCGCCTCCCCCTCTCTCCCTATTTATTCCAGTTCCCTCCCCCCATCCCCCTCTCTGATGAAGGGTCTAGGCCCGAAACGTCAGCTTTTGTGCTCCTGAGATGCTGCTTGGCCTGCTGTGTTCATCCAGCCTCACATTTTATTATCTTGGAATTCTCCAGCATCTGCAGTTCCCATTATCTCTCAGGCTTATCAACACCTCTCTAAGCAGTGAAGAGATCTTAGTCATGTTTATTCTGTGCTGAGATTAGAGTTAGGAATCACAGTCCAATATTAAGAAGCTAGTGGTTGGCTTCTCCCACTGGGTTCAGTTGATAAAGAAAGAATGTTAACCAAAGGCTTGATGATCTTTCAGCACCCTTGCCCCAGCACAATGCAAAATCGATCAAAGTGCTCACTTTGATCACTTTTGACTGGGTATGCTAACCTGTCCATTGAATATACACAGGATTAATCTCTGTGATACCACTCCCAGTTTAATAGTCTGGTAACTCACACTGTTTGGCAGGAGTTGTATTGCTCTTGAAATATCCTGTTGACATTCACTGCTGAGGTGTGTACACATGAATAACAACCATTTGGCTGTGGACTGAGCTTATGTCCTTCGAGTAGAGGCATGATCTTATTGAGGCCTTGAAATGATTAACCGATTTGGTAGGCTGGATAGAGATAAACTGTTTTATCTGGTGAGGAAGTCCAGAACAAGGGGACACAACCTCAAAATTAAAGGCCATTCAGGAGTGATTTCAGGAACCACTTGTTCACAGAAAAGGCAGTGGAAATTTGGAACAAAAAGCTGGAAGGCCAGTTCATAATTAAGGGAAACAGATTAATAAATTCTCGGTATTAAGGGATGCATACACCACCTGAATTCTCTCCTTATAGAAACTGGATTGAATAAATGCTAGGCCAAGATGAGAAACAGGCTTCATACTAACAAGTGGTTTATTTAAAGATATGAGAACTAATAGTAAACACTTGGTATAATACAATATGCTTTCCTCTGGCAAAACAGTGCTTATCTCCCTCAGTATCTCTCTAGGTTTAAGATGGCTAAGATAACTTTTCTCTCCTACCCCTTCAACTTTGAAGTTTGAGATCCTCTGCTTAATTAACAGACATTCAGTAAATCAGAGAGAGAGAGATTGCCTGAAGCCTGATATCTTGGAGATGTAGACAAGGCCCAAAGAATCATTCAATTAATGCATACTTTTAAATGTTATCCATACTTGGCAAATGCTGGCATTTATATATCACCTTTAATGTAAAACACATTGTGTTTCACAAGAGCTTCATTGAGTATTTAGCCAAAGGAGGAGGTAATGTTTTAAGGCAGAGGTATATAGATTATCAAAAAGCAGGGGGTGAAATATTATCAGGATAGACAAGAATGTGAACTAATCATATCAACCATGACATTATTGAATGGCAGAGTGGGTTCAAGGGCCTATCATTTACTCCTGCTTCTAATTTGAATGTGCATATGTACCAAAAGTAAAAGCCTTGCAGTTGTTTAATGCCTCAGGAAGTCTTTGCAGTCTATAAAGTATTTTGGAAGTGATTGTTGAAATGCAGGAAGCTTTGGGATGGGTGCCCGAAAGCTTGGGAATCAGTTTATGACTTTAGATGTAAAATAAAGTCAGAGGTTGCTGCTGATACAGAAAAATTGTTTAGGAAAACATTTGTGGATTTCAGGATGCAGGCAGCATAACCGCCAATGATTGAAGACTGAAATTTAAGGATATACAACAGGCCATAATTGAAAGAATGCAAAGAAATGATGACATTGAAGCAGTGAAGGGGTCAAGTGGGGTAATGGAGTGGTAGAACTCATTGTCATCTGCCTAAACATGGAAAGTGGTCCAACATCAGTGGATGCAGTCAAGAAGGTGTGACATGAAGAGGGACCAAGAGTGGAATCTATGAGGAATACAAAGATGTCAGTGTGGATGGGAAGAGAAGCCTTGAAGGAAGATACATAGGCTTTATGGCTGTTAAGTGCAACAAAGTGCACTGTTCGGTTAGTTTAGTGAGACTATAATGGTAGCTGACGTGAGGAATGAAAATTTCACAGTCTGAATTGGGAAATATTCTTATGAGGTTGGATTAAAGTGCTGAGTGACTTCAACTTGAAGCTCATGCTTTTGCAACCGCTTTTATTTAATCTCTAAGCTAATGAGATGTGTTCACTGGGTATTGTAGAGGGAACTTCAATATAACTGATAATGTACATGACTGACCATCTGTTGTCCAGGCCTTACTTTCTGCATAGAATGTTTTAACAGTTTGCTCCATGAAAGGTCCATATAATGCATAACCCTCATGGTGAAGAGCACGTGCAATTAAATTGCTGCCACAACACTGTAGAGCAAATATATAAGTACTGTATTCAACAATGTGTTTACTGTGGGCTGCAGAAGAGTGAGGATTGGTAATTTTTGTAATTACTTGGAAGTAGCCAAAAGTAATATGAGAGGCAGCTATTGCAAACCTGCTTTTTCTACAGGTTTGTTTTTCTGAAGACTTATCATTCTGTTTCCTTCAACTCAACATTTCTTCTCTGCTGTTTTGTCACAGATGATCATTGCAAAGTCACCACTTGCTCCGTTTGCTGTGTTTATTTTCACCATTCAGGATGAAGGTCTTGTGCTGCAAGGTAGGAATCTTTGGACAATTTAAAACTCCTAAACTAGACCGACTTGTGAGATTTGAAAAGGGAAACTTTTTTCATAATCAATTGAAAACTATGTAGGCAATGTAATTTCAAGTAAATATGTAGTATACACCTTTCTCTACTTGAGGCAGTGTTCTCAGATACAAATAGTAGTAAGTACTGTACACAGGTATAATGCTAATAGAATTACTAGCTGATGGGAGCGTCTTCTAATTATATTTGCCTTTGTTTGTGTGTCAGTTGTAGCAAATAGCTGTTTCTGTTTTACAAATCATTCACCTATAATTGTTGAGTGCCCTTGCTGGGCTATATTAGACTGGTGAACAGAAAGGGATTCCTGATGCTTTGTGTTCATGCAGTGCTCGTAGTTCTATGCAAGGTTCAAGAATGTTCTTCCTTGACCAGTTTGGTCTGGTATGATCAGCTGTACAACAGAAGGTGTTGCTAGGATGTTTAAGGCTGAATTCAAAGTCTTCCAAAGTATTCACAGTTTGTGCTTAACACAAACCACCTTCTACCTTAATTCATTTTCATTCTCATTAAATCCATATATTCTTTTCTTCTTCATGGTCATTTAGCTACTCCTTAAATGTGCTGGTATTGGGTTTCCTCTTAGATATGTTAAGACCAAGGAGTGAACTGTATCTCTAGACCCACTAATCCCCGTGGGATGGTGTAAAATAAAAATGCTTTTTCCACTTGCTAAGATTAATAATTAAATATAATATCTATATCAGGTTTAAAACAAAAAGATCTACCTACCTGATTTCTTAATAGACACAATTATTGGTTAAGTATAAAACAAAACTTATTTGGTAAACAAGTCAGTAATGATGAAATGTTGGTCCTCTTAAATATCCACAAAACACAAACACAAACACACAAAAGCCCTCTTCAGGAATATAGAAAATGAACAAGTTTTTCTGCAGAGATGGGCTTTCTGAAAAATACTCTTTGACCAATGGGTTTTTCCTGAAGGCAAAAGGATAAAATATAGAATGTTCCTGAGTCTATTGCTCTGGTGTGATCAAGTCGCTAATCATGTATCTTTGTCTCGGATGTCACACAGACACCACTTGTTTAAGAAACACAGTTTTGGAATGTTTCTCCAATCACTGTTTCAAAGGAACAGGTAGATTTCAGATGAACTCAACAAGAGGGTTTTCTTATCAGGGTAGCTGAGCATCTGTTCTTCGCAAGTTTTCCTCCAACTCAGCTTATTCTTAGCAAGCAACACAGTGTGGAGCAGGACAAACTCAGCAGGCCAGGCAGCATCAGAGGAGCAGGAAAGTTGACATTTCAGGTCAGGACCCTTCTTCAGAAATGGGGATGAGAAGAGAGATGGGAAATAAATAGTGAGAGGAGGGGTGGGGCTGTGGAAGTTGGTGGGATGGTGATAGGTGAGTGCAGGTAGAGAGTCAGTCTCTGCTCACCGATCCCCTGATAGCACTGCAGTTATCAACCTGGAATCAGACATCAAACTAGAAGGACTGTTCATCGAATTCCATCGAATGTGAAAGACTGGATTCAGAAGACACTTAAAGTTATTTTAAAGTTGAATAGGGGCATCCTCCCAGGTTTCCTGGCCAATATTGTTTGCAAAATCAACATCAGTTAAAAGCAGAATATCACAACAAAATCATATCGCTGCTGCCATTCCAACATTCCAACAGTGACATTGCACAAATTTGATTGGTTGTAAATCTTTGTGGGATGTCCTTAGATCATGAAAGGTGTTATATCAGTAATTTTCTTTTGTTTGCAAGTTTTAGCACATTCCCCAGGCCTGGCATTTTTACAGAGTTGTCTGTGACTCTCCGAGGCTCTGTGGCTCTTCCAGGTTTAGCAGCTGGGAGTGATTTTGACAGTATTGACGGCTCTCCATTTAAAGATGGTACCAGCAATCAGAATTGCTGACAACCAGTGATGCATATAATGCCACTGGAACCACTCAATAAATTGTGTTGCACCACCTTTCTTCCTGCACTCAATTTCTGAAAGTCTTGGGTCATCACAGCACCATAGCCATTAGGAGAAGTGCCGACGCATAGTTCATTGCAGGCATTCAAAAGTTGCAGTCGAAGGCATGCTGTTCAACCTCTAGCTTTGTGAAAATGTCACCTTTCCACCCACTTCACCATTGAAATATGTTGAACAGTGTGAAGTTACTATACTTAAATGATGAACATGCAATAAACGTGATACAAAAATCTGAGTAACCTTGTCACAGCATTATAAGTGTTAGTTACAGACAAGCAATCTCTTCAATATCTGATGTTAACATTAAGAATTTTGGAGTCTCATCTCTTCAGCAATGAATTGTTGTTAGAAATTTTAAAAATGTGTGGTGCACCTTCAACATTCATCACACCAAAAATTTACATGTGTGCAAAAATAACTAACCAAAGGTAGGTACTGTTTGATGACCTGGCACAAAATATCTTTGATCGGTGAATTTTCTCATCCACAGACAATAACAGATTTCTAACGGCTCCCCACAAGTACCATGGAATGCATTCCTAGAGGTTGGTCAGTGGTGTTACCATGCTACCAAACAGCCTCTTCTTCCCATCTTTGACATCTTCATAATTGTCATGGATAGAATTTGCTTTGTTTTAACAGCACGTGATCAATATATTTGTATATGTGATGTAAACTGTGGTATTTTTTATATATATAAGTATCATTTATTGCAAGATTAGGTTCTTAGATTCTCGCTCGTAACAGGCCATGGGTTTTCTATGTGTCTGAAGTTAATTGTTAATGTAAGCATGATGGTGACTTTTTTTAAAAACAGTTTTGGAGGCTTAGCTTTAGAATGAATAGCTTCTTTGTGTATGGTTTTATGGCCACATAAGGTAAACAAGGTCCAGCTTTGAAGATCAGGAGAGTTTTCCTTAAACCTTGGGAGAAATAACTATAGCTTAGAGTTTTTCTTTAGTTTTACGTTGAGTTTTGAGCAGTCCTGTGAAGTCCTTGGATCAAGGTAGCTGTATAGGTCAGTGCACCTGGGAAAGGAATGTGTGATGAAACTAAATTACCTGAGAGTAAGGAGTTAGTATTAGTCCCAGATCAGAAATGTTGGGATAAAACTTTGAAAATTTTACTTCTAGCTGAGTACAATCATGCTCAAGTATATTAATGCTCCAGGGAGAATCCACCTGTAGATGTAGCCTATTTGGACTTCAGTAAGGCTTTTGATAAAATTCTGCTTGGGAGGCTTGATGGGAAAAGTAAGAACCCACAGGATCCAAAGAAATTTGACGAATTGACTCAATAATGGGCTGAGGGCAGGAAGCAGACGGTGATGGTCGAGAGGTATTTTTCTGACTGGAAGCTTGTGTCCATTGGGGTGCCACAGGGCTTTTGCTGTTTGTGGTTTTTATAGATGAGTTAGACTTGAATGTAAGAGGGTTGATCAGTAAGTTTGCAGATAACACAAAAATTAGTGGGGTGGTAAATGGGAGGAGGATAGCCTCAAATAAGTGGATATAGATGGGCCATTCAGAGGCAAATGGAATCAATCCAGATATGTGTGTGGTGGTGCGCTTGGGCAGGAGAAATAAAGCAGGGGAATACATGAATGGTAGGATCCTGAGGAGCATAGAGGATCGGGGGACCTTGGCATGCGAGTATATTGGTCCCTTAAGGAATCGGGACAAGTGGATAAAGTAGTTAAGGCTGCATATGGTACTTGCCTTGATTAGTCAGGGCAGGGAGGTTATGCTTGAACTGTATAAAATGTAGGTTAGTCCACAACTAGAGTATTGTGCACAATTCTGGAATCCAAATCATAGGAGGGATTAGATTAGATTCCCTACAGTGTGGAGGCAGGCCCTTCGGCCCAACAAGTCCACACTGCCCCTTGAAGCATCCCACCCAGACCCATCCCCCTATTACCCACACATCCCTGAACACCACAGGCATTTTAGTATGACCGATCCACCTAGCTTGCACATCTTTGGACTGTGGGAGGAAACTGAAACTGGAAACCAGAAGAAACCCACGCAGATATGGGGAGAATGTGCAAACTCCGCTCAGACAGTCACCCGAGGCTGGGATCGAACCCGGGTCCCTGGTGCTGTGAGGCTACAGTGCTAACCACTGAGCTACGATGTCACCCGATGTGATAGCACTGGAGAGGATGGAAAGGTGATGCACCAGGATGTTGCCTGGGCTGGAGAGCTTCACTTATGAAGAGAGATTGGAGAGACTGGGGTGGCTTTCTTAGAGCAGAGGAGACGGAGGGAGGACATGATTGAGATGTGTAAGACTATAAGAGGCATAGACAGGAAGAACCTTTTCCTGTTTTTGGAGGGATCGGTGAGCAGGGCGCGTAGATTTAAGGGCAGAAGGTTTACAGGGGATGTGAGGGAAAACTGGGAATCTGGAATCAGGAATCACTGCCTGTGAGGGTGATAGCGGCAGAAACCCTTCTAACATTTATGGAGGATTTAGATGTGGACTTGCAATACCAAGGCATACCAGGTATGGGTCAAGTGCTCGAAAATGTAATTGGAATAGTTAGGTGGTGTTTTCAGTCTGCACATCCCTGATGGACTGAAGGGCAGTTTTCTGTGCTGTAGATTTCAATGATTTTATAACAATATCTTATACTAACTGCAGCCTCCCATTTATCATAATATTCTGTGCTCACTGGAATCCCATCCCTAAGGGCATTATGGGTCAACCTACAGCATGTAGACTGCAGCAGTTCAAGAAGGCAGCTCACCACCACCTTCTCGAGGGCAGTTAGGAACATGCAATAAATGCTGGCCCAGCCAGCGACACCCACATTCCATTAGTGAAGAAAAAAAACTGCATTCTTCTATTCATCACAATGCCCTGCATTGACTGCAAACTTTCACAGATCACAATACCCTGTATTAACTATTGGCCCCATTTTCCACAATACCCTGTACTAACTAGTGCCCCATTTAACTCAATACCCTGTGCTAACTATAATCTCCTGTTTTCATAAAACCCTCCCAATTACTACAATACTCAATGCTAACTATATTGCCCATTTGATCCTTGGTGATTATATTTTTACATACTGCAGTGTTCATGCTAGTTGCATTCCTCTTTACTGTCTACACTTTACACATTTGTAAGTTACTTATCTCAACAACTAGTTTCAACTTTTCTACAGCCTTCCACGCTAATCCTGACTCCAGGACAGCACCATTATGATTGTTGTGCTGTTGGACTTGCACAAAACGTTTTGTTTCCCAGCGGCAAAGGATTGTGATACAATAAGAGTGAAGATGTTTTTGCAATTTCTGAGCCTCGTTTGTAGGTTCATGAGGTCTGTTACTCTTTCCTCGCACTCTCTGTCTCTCTCTCGCTCCTTCTCTCCCTCTCTCTCTCTCTCTCTGTTTTTCTGACTTGAAAACAAGGGTAACAGCTGTTGGTCTTGCAGTGATCCTAAGCCCAAATTCACTCGGAGCTCCAGTGTTAGAGAATGGTCAGACTTTGCGAGCAGTAGATTTAATAACTCTGCTCAGTTGAACATACAGCAACAAAAGAGCCGCTGTTATTGCTGAGATCTCATTCGAAACGGCCTCCTCCTGGAGGGTTTAAATTGTTAGATCCGCTCTGCTGCTTTGTCGGGAGGGGGGCATCCTTTTTGATCACTGTGTGCCAAAAGACCATTTTACCAGCTGAATGACACAGATGAACACGCCCTGTCAGTGCCATGTATTGAGCATGCTGGCAGGGGTGACAGCAGAGAAGGTGGAACAAAATAACTTTGGGCGTGAGAGATTTCTGCTGCTCTCGCTTCGCTGACCACAGAGGCCGGGAGCTTGCCCCTTGTTCACAGAGCCCTGGCTAGCGGCTTTTCTTTACCCCATTCAGCCAAGTGTACTCACAGGGAAAGGCAGCATGCAAAGGAAACACTGCACTGCTTGTTTTTAAAGGAACAGAACACTTGTCTTTGAAACTGCAGCCTGTCACGTTCAATAGTATTGATACTGTCTGAAGTCTTCTCCATACAATGTGTCACTGTCAGCCGCTTCATCGTTCTCACACAGGGCTTGTATTGAAGGCCCATGTTGTTGCTGTTAGTTCTGAGTTCTCACACCAGGAGTATTGTGAGACCCACCCCAAAATTAAATGCTGGATCTGATCCTTCCAGTTAATGTGACTGCTTGTAGCTTGCGTTTGTATAGCACCTTTTACAAACTCAAAGCATCCCAAAGGGGTTCTTTTAGCCAATTAAGTACTTTGTGAAGTGTAGTTAGTCAGTGCTGTAATGTACAAAATCTGGCAGTCAATTTGTACATAGCAAGTCAAAACCACCCGACTCTCACCACCCCCCCAAAACACACACACACACACACACACACACACACACACACACACACACACACACACACACACACACACACACAGGACTAATGATAATATCATCTGCTCCTCTGTTGTTACTTAGGAATAAACACTGGGGATAACTTTCCTGCTCATACAGTCACAGTCATATAGCATAAAATAGACCCTGCAGTTCAACTAGTCCATGCTGACTATGTTCCCAAACTAAACTATTCTCACCTGCCTGCATTTGACCCATATCCCCCAAAACATTTCCTATTCATGAACCTATCCAAATGTCTATTAAATGTTGTAACTGTACCTGTATCCAGTTCTTTCCACACGCAAACCACTCACGGTTTAAAAAAAAGGTTGCTCCTCCTGTCCTTCTTCAAACTTTCTACTCTCACCTTAAAAATATACCCCCATCTTTTTGAGCTTCCTCACCTTAGGGGAAGGACCTTTTCTATTCACCTTATCTATGCCCCTCATGACCTTTAGAATATTGTCCTGTCCATGTTTAATGTTCACTATACAGATTAGATGAAATCTCAGGATAATATTTAATTCAAAATAAACCACCTCAAAATACAGCTCTTAACTCTGTGTGTAATAAAAGCAGAAAAGGTGGAAATGGTCAGTGGGCCTGACAGCCTCAGTTCTGATGAAAGGTTACTGATCTGAAACATCAACTCTGTTTATGTCTCCACAGATGTTGTCAGACCTGCTGAGCATTTCTGACACTTTCTGTTTTGATTTCAGATTTCCAGCAGCCATAGTAATTTTCCTTACCAGGACAGTGCATGAGTGTCAATTTTGTGCGCGAATTTCTGGAGTGAAGCATGAGCCCAGTGTTCTGACTCACAGGCAAGAGTGCTACTGAACCACAGCTGACAGGAGTAAACCACAACAGTGTGATCATCAGATAATTTGTTTTAGTGATGTTGAGCTCGCTGAACTATATTGGTTCCTGAATGAGTCACACTTCAATCTTAAATTTTCATCCTGGTTTTCAAATCACCCTTACTCTTCTGTTTAACATCTGATCCTTGTTTTTGAATCCACATTGCTTCTAGGTTTGACATCTCTCCTGAATGATGGCTCCTTGCAGAGTATAGCCTCTCTCAGGATTGTGCTGGTGTGTCAGCCTGTACTTTGAACCAGCAAGGTACTCGAAGTCATGGTCTCCTGATGCAGACGAGACTGCTTCTAGTGAGCCACTGATGGCAATGTACTGATATGAAAGAAGCAGAGTCTGTCCAGATTCTTTTTTGTTCATGCACAAGACGTGGGTTTTGCTGGCTGGGCCAGCATTTATACTCCACTCCTAGTTGCCTGTCATGACCCTCTGCAATATGCGTACACCCACAGTGTTAGGAAGGAAGTTCCCAGAATTTTGACACAGCTACAGTAACAATATATTTCCTATTCAGGGTAGTCAATAGAGGAGAGTTTATAGCTTGTGGTGTTCTACAGCCCTTGTCCTTCTAAATGATGGTGCTTATGAGTTTAGACCTGAACAGGGAGCCCTGGGCGTACTTCTCACTCACCCTCAGAGCTTTCTCAAAGGATTAAGGCACCAAATAGTGTGGTACTGACCCATTGAGATGTTTGCTGGTTTTAATCCCTGGTGTGTGCTGAGTTGTGCAGTCTTCACTGGGACAGCCATTTGAATGCGGTAGTTGGCATACAGCTACCAGGGGATAAGGAGATGAATTAACCAGATGTCCTGTCTCTGAAACACAACATGTGTGTGAGAGACTGAATGTAGTTCAGGCTTCTGCACTCCATAGTGAAATAGGAAAAGATCATTCCCTGTCCAAATATGTGAAGAAAATTCACTGCTTGATTGAGTAGATTGAATAAGAGGTAATCTAAGCACTGCCCATTGAATCCGCTACTATCAAAATCTTGACATTAACTTTGGCCGGAAATTCAACTGGTCTCACGAAGAAAATACAGTGGCTACACAAGAGCAGGTCAGAGGCTAAGAATACCATGACACATAACTGACCTCCTGCCTCCCCAAAGCCTGTTCACCATCTACAAGGCATAAGTCAGGAGTGTGATGAAATGCATCCCCTTGCCTAGATGGGTGCAGCTCTGACAACACGCAGGAAGCTTAACATCATCCAGAAGTAAGCAGCCCACTTGATTGGCACCAGATCCACAAGCATGGGCTCCGTTCAGCATCAACACTCAGTCTGCAAGATGTGTTGCAGAAATTCACCAGTGGGCGGCTCAGCGGTTAGCACTGCTGCCTCACAACACCAAGGACCCGGGTTCAATTCCAGCCTTGGGTGACTGTCTGTGTGGAGTTTGCACATCTCCCCATATCTGTGTGTGTTTGCTCTGGTTTCTTCCCACAGCCCAAAGATCTGCAGTTTAGGTGGATTGGCCATGCTAAATTGGGCAGGTTAGGTGGATTAGCATAGGAAATGCAGCATTACAGGGATGGGAGATAATGGGAACTGCAGATGCTGGAGAATTCCAAGATAATAAAACGTGAGGCTGGATGAACACAGCAGGCCAAGCAGCATCTCAGGATGAAGGGTCTAGGCCCGAAGCGTCAGCTTTTGTGCTCCTGAGATGCTGCTTGGCCTGCTGTGTTCATCCAGCCTCACATTTTATTACAGGGATGGGGTTGGGGTGTTGGTCTTTGGTGGGTCAATGTGGACTTGATGGGCTGAATGGCCTGCTTCTACTCTGTAGTGATGCTGTGAGTGACAGAGAGTTGTTGAATTGGCAGAAATTACAGTCAAATGGAACAAGGCCCATGGAGGGATTAGAAAACAGGGATGGGAATTTTAAAATGTTTGACATTGAGCTTTTGTAGAGGGTGATGCGGAAAGAAGATTTGGTATGGGCAGCAGAGTTTTAGATGAGCTCAAGTTAACAGAAGGTAGAAGAGGGAGACCAGGGAGGATAGTGTAGAATAGCCAAGTTTGGCGAAAACAAAACCATGGGTGAGGATTTCAGCGGCAAATGAGCTGGGACTCAGGTGATGTCGAGTGATGGTCATTGAGATGGAAATAGACAGCCTTAATGATGACACAAGTATTGGGTAAGAAGCTTGGGAGAAAATGTGACAGAAAATTTGTGAAGGGACTGGTGCCCAGGAGAGTGGATGTCAGTAGCTGGAGAAAAATGGGCTTTCTGTGGTTGACCTGGGGCTCTGTGTATTCCTGCTCCATTTCGGGTAGCAGCATCAGAAGATGAACCAGAACCCCGTTGGTTGACTTGGAGCCAGGACCCATCAATTGATGCCTGGCATCAAAGGAGGCACAGGACCCGCACAGCGTGACCTGCTCCAGCTCAGAGGCGGTGGACACGGAAGCAACAGCGTCAGTGGCAGCAGAAAAGGAGCCCGTCGCCAGTACCCTGGAGACTACGTTGGATGGCAGCAACTGGGGGGCAGAGAGGGAAAAATGAACTTTTGAGGCTGTTTCAGTTTTGGTAATATCAATTTAATATTAATTTATTCAGTGTTGTACCATTTATGCAGTTTATTCGGTAGTTTATTCCACAATCCAAATAGCGCCCAAACGTGGCAACATTATCCACTTGTCACTTGTACCAAGGTAAGGTGAAAATGGTAAATAAATTTAAACCTAATGTTTAGGGTGCTGATTGAAGTCATGACTTCAGTCTTGCCAGTCTTTATTTAGAAGAAATTTCACACTCATCCAGTATTGGGTGTCGGGAAATGCTAATTTATAAGAATGGTGGTGCTAAGGGAGATCTAGATGTCATCAGAGTACATGTGAAAACTAACACGGCGCCTTTGATAATTGCTGTTGAGGCACAGCTTGTCGATACGAATTTGGTGAGTGGTCCAGCGATAGAACTTTGGTGAGGCCAGACGTTAATTTGGCAGGAACAAAAAGAGAAGTCACTGCATGTGATTCCATGGCTACTGCAAGATAGATAAGAATGGAGGCAGGTTGAGAACAGATCCACCCAGCTGGACAACAGTGGTCAGTTTTTGGAGGATGGTGTGATCAACAGTGTCTGAAACCTCGGAGAGATTGAGCTAAAATTCAGTCCCAAAGGGCACTGTGGGTCAAACCACAGTTGGTGAACTGCAGTGGTTGAAGAAGGCAGCTCACCACCACCTTCTCAAGGGCAACTAGAAATAGGCAATAAATGCTGGGCAGCCAGCGATGCTCACGTCCCACAAATGATTAAAGCAGTTTTTAAAAGCAGGACAAGGAGGGCAAGTAGAAGTTGGAGACCATTTTTGACTGCGATCAGAGCAGTTTAATTCTGTGTTGGGCACAGAAACCTGACTTGGAGTGAGGGTCTAGGCCCGAAATGTCAGCCTTCCTGCTCCTCTGATGCTGCTTGGACTACAGTGTTCATCCTGCTCTACATCTTGTTGTCTTGGAGTGACTCCCACCTGGTTTCAAAGAAGAATCATATTCATAACAAAAAGGTCAGTTCTGTCTCTCTTTTCATTGATCCTGCCAAACCTGCTGAGTTTTCCCTCTGTTTATTTCTGAACTCCTGTGTCCGTAATATTTCCTTTCTATCTTCTTCAGACAAAATGTTGCAGAAAAGACGGGAACAGATTTTTAAAGTTCAAATCGAAATTATAAATCATTTTCTCTCTACCAGAAATCCAAAGAGAACAAAGCTAAAACTATATACATTGCCTGACAAGGACAAGTACAGCACAGTATTATTTTAATCGGTTGAGGTAAAGAATCCACACATGAAATGTTATTGCTTGTAAGTTGCCAATCTGCCAAGAGTTCTCAGCCTTTTCTGTGTTTATTTCACTTCACTTAAAGAAAGAACATGTAGATTAAGAGCTTACCATTGGTTACTGGTCACCAAGGTAGCCACAACCATCAGAAAAGAACCCTCCCCCCACCTCCCTCCCTTGTCCCGAAGGCACAAAGCCGACCCTGCTCTCTATCGTGACGACCCTACTCTGCTCTCTGAATCTTGGAGATTTGTACAGACTGAACACAGGGGGCAGAGTGCATTCTGCATTGAAGGCCAAACAACAGAGAGATTAATTAGCGATTTAATCAGGGAGCAGCAGCTAATGGCCTCCCTGTTCACTCCCTTACCTTCACAGTACTGAAGAAGCATCACAATGCATCACTGAAAGCATTAACAAAAGGTCGAGGCAAGTGCAAAGTGGGGGGCTTGGATGGGGGAACACGTGTGGGCTACAGGGCAGTAAAATGAGACCCCCCTTTCATAAGGAAATTGCCCTCGGCCTGTCTTTGCTGACCTAATTACCAATTAGATTTCCATGCAGTCCATTCAGAGGCTAACGCTCAAACTCTTTGAATCAACAACACTTGTAGGAGTGCCCCCAAACTGTAGTCAAAGTAATGAGTCCTTTGTTCCTCAAATGCTTCTGATTCTCAGTCTGTCCAATATATACTAATTCAAGGAGATTAAGCAGGTATACCCGAGACCTCAATTCATTAGCTTCCATTTCCTGTAGTGCTCTGTCTGTCTGCCTCCCTCCTTCTCTTCCTATCAGCTCTTTCCCTTCAGCGTGAGGCCTGTATACCATTATGCCGGTATTTCTATTCACTGGCGGAACTTGACTTATATCTAAGTGTGGGCATTCAAGCTATAAAGCGGGCACATGTAGACTCATTGGTTCTCATACGCTTCCTGTATTGATTGGTTTAATCCCTGGGTGGTGGGGGAGGGTTGCAGACTGGGGAACAGAGCATGGGAATGCTGCACATCTGTCTCCTGGGGGAAAACCATGACCACAAATACCGTGAGAAGTTGGGAAGACAGGTCAGTGACATCACGTGACCTGTCTCTCTCCTCCTTCTCCCTCCACCCCCAGCAGAGAGCTGGTTGGGAAAGCTCAGTGGGGTTGGCAGCTGAAGCGTGCGAGAGATGGCAAGAGGACGGGTTATTTAGCACAGCAGCAAAGAGCAGGTGCACAGAGGAATCGCAGTGTGAATGAGGCAGACAATGGCAACTTTCATTGTAGAGTGGGAAGATGCCAGCAATTATTCTTACAGTGACGGAAGCTGCTGGTCACTGGACAGAGCGAAGTAAACATAGGCAAAGTGTGTTCAGGACTGAGTCACTGTACCTGGTTGCCCACTCTACCATATAGCATAACAACAGAAGTATGCCCTGCTCTGCACTGCAGCATTACCACACATATCTTTTGGACATTTAGTGTGTTTATTTTATGATTTTGCATATGAGATCGTGCGTGCGAGCATGCCTTTCTGTCCGTTGGTATACATGTGTATCTGCATGCTTTTGTGTGTGGGTGTGTTTGTACCTGCCTGTTTGTGTTTGTGTTCTTGTGTGTACATGAGCAATACTTTATATGCATGTGTTTAGCTGTCTGTGGGTGAGTGTGATTGTGTGTATGTGATCTAATCTAGGTTTGTGCAGCTTTATCTGTGGCTGTGTGCTTGTCTACTTATAGGTATGAGACTGTGTGCCTCTGTCTATCTCAGTATAGCTGTGTGTCTTCGTGATGAGTCCAACACTGTGCACGTATAGATGTCTATCTGCATGTGCGTCTTTCTGTCTCTTTATGCAACTGTCTCTGTGTGATTTGGTGTCTGTGTGTGGCATATGTTCGGGTATGTGTGAGTGTGGTGCCTATTTGTGTGTGTCTGTGGGCATTTCACTTTATTTATAGGGTGTGTCTATGTATGTGTATAACTGCAGGTATGTCTGTGTTAGTCTGTAACTGGCTGTGTGCATGTCTGCCTGCAGGTCTGTGTCTGTGTCTGTGTGTTTTTGTGTGTGTCTTTGTTTCTTTGTGTACCTATTGTTATACAATGCTTCTTCACCCTGCCTCCTGTCTTCATTCCATTTCTAAATCAATAAATTTGTGAAACGTATTGCCCAGGTTTTTTCCTCATTGTAGGATTGTCAAAAAAGGACTTTCTGCCTGAATAAATAATATAATGATTATCTCTTTTGAATCATCATTGAATTTTTCTGGTGTATTTTATACTGTACACTACTGAAGTTCACTCGACTTACCCCTTCCCATCAAGTCCTCATTAATCCTCAATTTCTTATTCTCTGATTTATGAGAGTGTAGTGGCTGTTGAGAGCCAGGCTGTGAGTTCAAAGTTCAATTTTGACTTGAGCACACATGAATCAAAGCAAGCGAGTGATCAGTGAGAGTCTGAATGTGAGCAGCTCAGGCACTGAGAGTCAGAGAATGAGTAAAATAGGCAGTGAGTTTCGGGCTGAGGTAAGCAGATGGTAAATGTCAGGGTACAAGTAGAACAGACGGTGTGTTTCGGGTGTGAGTACAGCTGGCAGACAGAGTTGGGATGTGACAACAGCAAGCAGTACCTGTCAGAGTATGAGTACAGCAGGTAGAGAGTTGAGGTCTGAGTACAACAGCGTTGAAATCTTTTGGACTGCAGGTAGAGTGAGGAACTTGCATTTGCAATTGTTTGCTTAATGCAGTTAAATTGAGCTTTTGATGAAGTATAGTCCTCCAGTGATTATCTGTAAACAGCCCTATTGTGAGTACAAACAGTACAGGAATTAAAGGGGTTTAGAGGTGGCTATCAGAAAGGTTTAATAGTTGCTGGTGGAGAGCTTATATAATTGCAGTCAGCTGGGAATGTTTGGGAGAGGCTTTGCTTTCTTCTTATAGCTGCTGTGTAAATGGAGAGCCATCGATCTGCCCCATAGATTCAACTGCCGATATGGCTGTCAGTGCGAAACAGGTCTTTGTGCTAAACATTCCAGTGTGAGCTCATAGTCGAGCTTACGTTGAAAGCCCATTGTGCTTCCTCCCCATGACATCCCCCCCCATCCACCTCCCTAAGCTCAGCAACATATTTTCTTTGATTTCTGCTAATGAAAGAATACTTTTGCATGTATCATTTCTACTCTCTCTACTGCTCAAATTGGCATTGACCTCAGAGACCAGAGCAGTATCTATCGTACAGAAGTGATTTTGGTGGTGGATTTTGACATTGGCGCTTGTGTTCCTGCCGACAGCCACTCTCATTGGAGTTTGGCCAGCAATGGAAAAAGGTACATACTCTATGACACTTGGGACCAGATTTTGTGGACGCCCAGTGAGATCTTTCCATTGGCAAATAGGCCTCATACTATAAGGCAGCCCTGTGGCAGATCGTGGAGGCAGCCTCCAAGTAGCTGATGGCCTGGAAGCAATGGTCAGAAATAATGTGAACCTTTTCCAATGGCTTCAGAGAACTTCTACAGCTTGAGGCATCCTCACCTTCTCCTCCCTGCCTGCTGCAGCAGCACACACCTCTTCTCGGTCGGACCACCAGCAGGACATTACTGCACACCGTTCAACTGGGGCAGCTGCCTGTATGTCCTGTCCACTATCTGTAACAGAACAATGTTCTCAGAGGAAGCCTTTTTAATTTGTCATCTCTGGCACGAATGGGTTACCAGGCATCACCAAACCGGGTTAGGACCTGGTTTTGATTCTAGCCTTTAAAAACAGGAATCTTCTATCTATTAGTTTCTGTTCCATAGCAACCTGCCCCCCTCCAGTTCTTCAGCAATCTTTAGCTTTAATTTTAGCCCAGTTAAAATTACTTCATTGGCTCAGTAATCCTTTGAAACATACTGAAGTTGTGAAATGTGCTGTAGAAATGCGAGGTCTTCTTGATCTCAGAACTGGGTAGTATCCTTATTTAACCTCTTTCAAGCTTTTCTAATATCTTCTCCTACCTTTTTGTAACTTACATTCATTTCTAGAAATGCAGTCTTTGGCAAAGCCAGGTTTTATTTATCTGTAGTTGCAGTGAGAAGTTGCTTGTAGGCCTTTGTTTGTAACATGGGCAATTTAGCATGGCCAGTCCACCTAGCCTGCACATCTTTGGACTGTGGGAGGAAACCGGAGCACCTGGAGGAAACCCACGCAGACATGGGAAAAATGTGCAAACTCCACACAGACAGTCGCCCAGGGGTGGAATCGAACCCGGGTCCCTGGCGCTGTGAGGCAGCAGTGCTAACCACTGAGCCACTGTGCTGCCAAAATACTGAATTCAAATCCCACCATCTGCTGGTGGCAGGATGCGAACTCAGGTCCCCACAATGTTGCTTGGGTCTGTCGAGTGATAATACCACGAGGCCATTGCCTCCCATATCCATCTTGCAAGCAGTTCTATTCATGACACACTACAGGCATCTTTCTATTCATTTAAAACATGGTATGTAGAAGTCGAGCTGAGATTAAATTTTGAAGACCCCTATAGAAGCATACTTACTAAAAGAGTAACACAAAAATGTTCGGAGCTGCTAAAAACTGCTGAGAAGGAAAATTAAACAAATTAGATGGCTGAAGCTGAATCACAGGCTGAGTCACACAATGGCCGTAAATTTTCCTCTCCTTGCTACAGTCAGATGAGAAGTGTTATGTAATAGGACTTGCAATTTTTCCACTTGCAATGCCAAAATTATGAGATTGTGACAAATTAAATTAACAAGCTAGAGTAGCTATAAGTAGCTGCACTTATATCACTGTTGTAAGAAGAAGACTGTCGCAAAGCATCTCTCTGAAGAAAAATGGACTGAAGAAGTTTTGAAAGCTGCGAATCCCAAGTGAATGTAACATATAGAACATAGCACATGGAGCAGTACGGCATGGGAACAGGTCCTTCAGCCCACTGTGTTTGTGTCAGCTGTGATGTTATTCAAAGCTAATCTCATTTGCCTGCACATGATCTGTACCTCCTTATTACTTGCCTGTTCATTTGTCTGTCAAAGTGACTCTCAAACATTGCCATTGTCTCTGCTTCTATCACTTCCCTGGCAAAATGGTTCGGGCACCTACCAACATCTATGTAAAAAAAAATTGCCTCACATGTCTCCTTTAAACATTCCTCCTCTCACTTTAAACCTGTGCCAATGCAGTATTTGACATGTGACCCTTATCCATGCCTCTCATAATTTTACATGCTTCTATCATGTCACCCTTCAGTCTCTGACACTCTAGTGAGACAGTCAAGTTTATCCGTCCTCTCCTTGTAGTCATACATTCCATTCCAGGCAATATCCTGTTGAACCTCTTTTGCACCCTCTCCAAAGCCTCCACATCCTTCCTGTAGTGTGACAACCAGAACTACACACAATACTCCAAATGTGGCCTCACTGAAATTTTATACAGCTGCAACACAACTTATCACCTTCTTTATTTAGTACTGCAACCAATGAAGGCAAGCATGGGCCTACAACTTCTTTATCACCATATTCATGTGCAGGGGCTTGCTGTGGACTTGCACGCCAAGATTCCTCTGAATATTAATTCTCCTAAATGCCCTCTCATTTACTGTATACGTTCTTTTAGCATTTAACCTCCCAAATTGCATCGCCTCACATTTGTCCAGATTAAATTTCATCTGCCATTTCCCAACGAACTTTCAACTGATCTAGATACTATTGTATCCTGTAATGACCATCCTCACTATCTGCAACTTCACCAATTTTCACGACTTCTGCAAACTTAGTAATCAGATCACAGCCACATTTTCATCCAAATAGTTTATATTTATAACAAACACAGAGGCCCCAGCACTGATCCTTGTGGAACACCACTGGCCACAGGCCTCCAGTCAGAAAAACACCCCTTCACAGCTACCGTCTGTCTTCTGTGCAAGAAGCCAATTTTGTACCCAGTTTACCAACTCACCTTGGATTCCACGTGACTTAATCTTCTAAACCAGCCTACCATGAGAAAGTCTACGTAGACAGCAATGACTGCCCTACCCTCATCGATCATTTCTGTCACTTCATCAAAAAGCCTGTGACAAGACCTCCCTGCATAAAGCCGTGCTGACTATCCCTAATAGTACTATTTTTCTCCAAATATGAGCAAATCATGTCTCCAAGAATCTCTCCAGTAATTTCTCTACCGCTGATCTAAGGCTCAATGGCCTAATTTCCTGGATTTATCCTGTTGTACTTCTTAAAAAAAAATGGAAAATATTAACTATTCTCCAGTCTCTGGGACCTCGCCTGTTGCTAAAGAGGATTGAAAGTTCTCTATCAAGGCCCCTGCAATCTCTTTCCTCAATTCCTTAATTCCTTTGAATAGATTCCATCAGGCACTGGGGTCTTATCTACCTTAATGTTTTTCAATGTACCCAACACCTTAACACCCAACATCACCTCCTTAATATCAACGTGCTGTAGAATATCAATGTACCATCCCTAATCTTATCATCATCCATGTCCTTCTCCTGGATGAAATGCCAAGTACTCATTAAGGACCTCACCTACTTCCTCTGACTCCACATTAATTCTCTCTTTTGTCCTCGAGTAGACCTGCTCTTTCCCTAGCTACCTTCTTATTGTTAATGTACATATAAAATCTCTTGTGATTCTCCTTAATCCTACTTGCCAAGGATATTTCAAGGCTAGTCCTCCTAGTTTCTTGTTTAAGTTCTTTTTTGTTTCTTCTAACTCTTTAAGGGCTTTGTTTGCTTCCAGTTTCCTGAACCTTACACATGCTTCCTTTTTCTTTTTGACTAACCTTTCAATATCTTGTGTCATCTAAGGTTCCCAAATCTTGCCATACGTATCTTTCATCCACACAGAAACATGCTGGCCCTGAATTCTGATCAACTGGCATTTAAAAGACTCACATCAAATGAGGATTTACCCTCAAACAGCCACCCACAATCTAATTTCTCCAGTTGCTGCCTAATATTGTTGTAATTAGCCTTTACCCAATTTAGCACTTCCACATGAGGGCCAGTCTCACCCTTAGTTATAACTATCTTAAAACTTAGGGAATTATGATCACTATTCTAAAAATGCTCCCCATTGAAACTTCGATCACTTAGCCAGGCTTATTCCCCAATACAAGGTCTTTCCTCTTTGGATTTTCTGCATGTTCTTCAAAGAAACGTTCCTGGATGCACCTAACAAATTCTACCCAATCCATTCCCCAGCACTATGGGAGTCCCAGTCAATACTGGGGAAGTAAAAATCACCCATTGCAACAACCCCGCTATTCTTACATCCTTCCACAAATTCTTTACATAGGTGTTCCTGTATCACCTGCTGGCTATTGGAAGGCCTATAGTATAACCGTAGTATAGCATAACAATTGTACCTTTCTTGCTCTTACATTCTTCCCATATGACCTAGCTGGACGAGCCCTCCAAGATGCCCTGTCTTACTCCAGCTCAAACTCCACCACCATTTTTGCATCTCTCACCACCATCCCTGAAACATCTAAAACCTGCAACAAAAGCTGCCAGCCCTGCATGTCTCGACAGGTTTTCACAAGGGCTACGATATCATGGTCGCATATACTAATCCAGGCATGAATGGCATGTGTTAAGTATTAGAAATTAAGGTGGGAAGAGAACATTGATAGTTTTTTGACTGCACTGCCACAGACATCAGAATTATATGAGTTTGGTCATCTGAGAAATTATATCATTAAGAATTTTCTGAAGTTTAAGAGATCCAACAATGATAATGTAATTGATAAGAGATCTGACTCTTAAAGATGTTATAAACATGTGCAGAAGCTCTGAGCTTATACATCAACCGCAGGCTCTCACATCTAGGAGAACAGGCGCGTTCACCCAAATTGTGCAGAAGCAGATTTGACTATGTTGAAAAGCAGCCTAAACCATTAATGTGCAACCATGTGCAACACGAGCAGCATGTTGGCTCAGTGGTTAGCACTGCTGCCTCACAGCGCTAGGGTCCAGGGTTTCATTCCACCCTTGGGCAACTGCCTATGTAGGAGTTTGCACGTCCTCCCCGTGTCTGTGTGAGTTTCCTCTGGGTTGCTGCAGTTTACTCCCACAGTCCAAAGATGCGTAGGTTAGGTGGGTTGGCGATGCTAAATTGCCCATGGTGTCCAGGATGTGCAGGCTGGGTGGATTAGCCATGGGAAACTCAGGATTCCAGGGATAGGGTAGGCGGATGGAAAGCACTTCGGAGGGATGGTGTGGACTTGATGGGCTGAATAACCTGCTTCCTCACTGTAAGAATTCCATGAGTTTGAAGAAGTATCCACAGAAGAGTGAATGGAAAGATCAAGATCAGCTGACACGTTGCATCTATCATGGAGGTCAGCACCTAAAGCAAAAGAACGTATGTCTTGCGTGAGCAAACCAACGTTTGAGCTGCAGGCAGTTGAAGCAGCATGCAAGTGTTAGCTCAGAAGAAGACGCAAGCTTGTAAAGTCTATAGAAATGATTGCTACAGAGTTGTTGGATAATGATTCTGACAAATCTTGGGTATTAGAAAGATGTGGGATGAAGATTTGGACAGCTTAATCTGTACCTTAGAGCTGGCTGGAACTGTCAAGTTTAAAGGAGGAAAAGGTTTGGTAAGTAGTGTAATGTCAGAAGAATGAGAGTGGCAAAAGGATTTGAAGTGCCAGGTAGACATCGGTTATTTTCAGCAACATTATGAGCTTTGCAGACCTATGTAAAGTTACACCAGGTAGTGATCTGAAAATGAAACCTTTGATGGCAAAGGTGAGGCTCTGAGATGGAATAGTGTTCATCCCAAGAGCACAAATAAAGCCGAGAGCCCAGTGCTGTGGCAAGAATAAAGACATGAAATTCCACATTATAGCCATTAAGCTAAAGTCACTTATCAAAGCAAAAGCAAGTCGAAAGCTCGGACTGGTAATTCTAAACGCAACAGGGAAGATTTACAATGTTTTGCAGGCTACACTGACTGAAAAATAGAGACAGAAACTAAAGGAAAGAGCTAGCTAAAGCAGCAGCATAAATCAGCATAGTCAGCTGAGAAGATTTCAAAACAACCACAGAACACCCCGTTGCAACCAGCAGATTTTGGAGGAAGAGCTGACAACCACATGCATGCCATACGTGACCAAAGAGGACTAACTAGAATAACAAACAATTTTGCTCGCGAGAACATGAGAACAGTTGTTTGTATTATGCATAACTTAAGAAACTCACTGCTAGAAATGATAGTGCCTGCTATTGTTTTTGTATGAGAAAGTGGATGTTTGGATAGAAATGCAATACTGTATCAGTGCCCTTCCTGGTGTCATATGACGCACTTCATAAGGCATTCATTGCAAGCAGCCATCTTACAAATATAAACCAGCACCAGAGAACCGGGTTTGATTCCACCCTCGGGCAAAAAACTGTCTGTGTGGAGTTTCCACATTCTCCCCATGTCTGCGTGGGTTTCCTCCGGACGCTCCGGTTTCTTCCCACAGTCCAAAGAAATGCAGGCTAGGTGGGTTAGCCATGGGGAAATGTGGGGTTACAGGGATAGGGTGAGGGGGGCAGTCTTGGTGGAATGCTCTTCGGAGGGTTGGTGTGCCGTTGATGGGCCAAATGGCCTGCCCTACACTGTAGGGGTGCTATAACTTTGTAGAAAGGTATGTACCATAGTACTCACTGAACATATCTTGAACTGCTGGTTATCTGCAGCAACCAGTGGCTTGCTAGATTTCTTAAGAGGATAGTTAAATGTCATTTGTACCTAAAGAAGAAAACATTTTCCATAAAATTCTGTACAGATGCATCAAGTTTTGATTAAATTGCCAGGCAAAACTCTTCAGCTTTTTAGTAACATGTTAATACAACCTTCCAGATTAATTGCCTTCCCACTTGCTACTACAAAATGTGGTATTGCCTTCAATGTCTAGTTAATTCTTATACTTCCTGTTGCATTTTATTTGGGGATTTCCCCTTCTTAGTTATGAGATTTATTCCTATTCTAGGCGTCAGTCTACATTGCTTTATAAACTTTGAATGTTAGCTGTTACATGTCTTCTGTTGTTTTCAGTTGTTCAGTGCCTTGGAGGAGTAGTGATTATCCCCTCAGAACATTCTGTCCAAAGTCATCAGCTGGTGTATATATTCCCAGTATCCTTATCAAGCGAACCCATTCGGTGTCTGAGGAGTTAAATGCATTATGGGGCATGGTGCAGAAGCCACAGTCTTCCAATACTGGTGCCCCTGATTGTTATCATAACTGGCAAGGCTTCACTGGTTGGGAGGAATGGAAGCAAGCAACCAGAGTCCCCAGTTGCCAAAAAGAAAGAACCTGCATTTACATAGCATATTCGTGACGTCTGACATCCTAAATAGCTGCTGGTCACTGTTGCAAAGGTAGCAATTTGCACATATTAAGTTTACACAAGCAACAGTGAGATTATAAAGAGATGTCCTGTTGTATTGAGATTGGTTATGGTATAAATCTTCATTCCCGAACAGAACTCCATTGTTCCTTTTTTTGAAGTGAAGCCCCTTGATCCGTAAAGTCCATCTGAGCATGCAAATGGAGGACTCTGTATAAAGTCTCACCTGAAAGATGTGGGCTCTGACAATGCAACTTGTGTAACTTTTGAATGTCAGCTTGGGGTTTGAGTTAGGTCTGGAGCCGAGGTCTCGAGCTCAAAACCTTCTGATTTAGCTCACTGGGCAGTTGTCCTGTCTCTATGGTCGACATTTTACGTGAATATGAATTAACACTCCATGAAGCAAGTAAGCAGAAAATTGTTCAATTGTTGAAATTGGAATAGAAAAACTGAGTGTTGCTGGTTTGATGTGCCTATTTTAAAAAAGTGAAGGAGGTAGTAATTTGAGACCTGTTAGTTTAGAACAGAATCTTTTCATTCCTGAGATCTGATCTCAAACCCAATTAAAAAATACAAGTTTTTTTTTATATCTGCTTGTTGTGAGAATCTCTCAAACGATACACTAAAGCATTCTTATCCCCAGTTCCCAGTGTACAGAGGCATCCATAATCCAGCACTAATTGTTTGCAAACTGCTAATCTGTTTGAGTTGCAGTTCAAAAAATAGAAAAGTCATACTGCTACACTAGAGGGTGCTCTTCCTACACTTGGTCTAGGAATTTACTTAAGTCTGACCTCTGCAGCACCCTGTGGCACAGCTCATTGTGGCCAACTTGGCAGGCAGGCAATGTAACTGGGAACTTGGGAATGCCAACTTATCTTGTCTGAAGGTCCAGCCTCAAACCGTATACACTTGCAAACAATAACTGGATGTTGAAAGCAGGAGAATGATGCTACTGGGAGTGACAGTCTCACAGTCTGACTTCAGAGTGGGCAAAAGATGCAGAATAGAGTTGAGGGAAGTCTACTCTGAATCTTGGCCTAAACTGTACCTGCTCTGGAAGAATTTGATAGGAACAATTTAAAGGAGGTCTATTTCTTTATCTAATCCTGTGCTGAACCTGTCCTAGGAGTATTTGATCGGGACAGTGTAGAGGAAATTTTTACTCTGTATCTAACCCTATGCTGTACCTGCCCTGAGAGTGTTTGGTGGGTACAGTGTAGAAGTAGCTTTACTCTGTGTCTAATCCCATGCTGTACTATGCTGAGAGAGTTTGATGGGGATAGTGAAGAGGGAGCTTTACACTGTATGTAACCCTGTACTGTCCCTGTCCCAGGAGTGTTTGATGCGGACAGTGAAGAGGCAACTTTACTATATACCTAAGCTGCCTTGGAGCCTAGGTAGCAAAGGGTTCACACAAAGTTTTAATTCTATCCTAACTTTGTCTTCTTTCACACAGTACAAAAGATTTATTTTTAAAAACTTAAGAGATCAACAGGCTTAAGATTTGAAAAGAATAGATTAAGAAACGTGCTTTATTATAATGGAATTAAACTTTCAGGAATACGTTCCTGGCCTCGAATAGCTCAGAGTAAAGTACAACCTCAGTTTAAACAAGCTTCCATTCCTGGCTTGGGCTGAGCAAGTTGATCTTGATGGTACAGTGGTGAAGCATGGTGTGCACAAAGACTAAAGAAAGAAGGAAAATTGCAGGACTTAGATGGAGAGTTTACTGGACTATATTTTGCAAAAATGAGAGAGCCCATTGTTTAAGAGTGCTGGCATTGAGCCACTTACCATAAATGAGGTGCCATAAAATGAAACTGATTGGAGAATCGAGGCGTAAACCTGATATCAGTATATGCCCCTTCTGTTCTGAATGAGTATTCTGAGATTTCTTTATCAGTTAAACTATCTTGGGTATAATGACATCATTTGCATGATCATGTTTGACCCATTCTTGTTCATAAAGTTAAAGACAAAAAAAACTGCAGATGCTGGAATCCAAGGTAGACAAACAGGAGGCTGGAAGAACGCAGCAAGCCACGCAGCATCTGGAGGAAAGGAGCAGCCAACATTTCGGGTATTGACCTTCTTCAGGACTGGATGTGGGGCTAGAGGGAGCTGCAGATAAAGGGGGGCTGGGAAAGGTGCAGGCAGAATGATAGTAATAGGTGGACACTGGTGGTAGGTACAACCTGGTTGGTCGATGGGAGGGATGAATCCAGTTGGTGGCTGAAAGGGAGGGTCCGAGAGCAGAATGGAAGGGAAGCCAGGAGGTGGGTGGTAAGGTTATTTGCATTCTGAGTTGCTGTGACACTGGAGGACGCTCCGCCGGACCTGTGGCAGCCTACCTAACCATCTGGTCGCCACCCATTTCAACTGCTCATTCCACTCCCCCTCCAACATGTCCTCCCTCGGCCTCCTCCAGTGTCGCAGCGACACAGGAAACGCAAATTGGTGGAACAACACCTTATCTTCCACCAGGGCACCCTACAGCCCAGATGACTCAACATTGAGTCCTCCAATTTCAAACAACCTTGCCACCCTTCCTCCACCTCCAGTCCCAACTCCTCCCTTCCATTCCACCTTCTGACCCTCTCTTATTGCCACCAACCAGATTCATCCCTCGCATTGACCAACCAGGTAGTACCTACTACCAGTGTCCACCTATCACCACCATTTTGCTTCCACTCCTTCCACCCCCCCACCCCCCCCCCACCTTTATCTGCAGTTCCCCCTATCCCCACATCTAGTCCTGAAGTAGGGTCATACCCGAAATGTTGACTTCTCCTTTCCTCCAGATACTGCCTGACCTGCTGTGCTCTTCCAGCCTCCTGTTTGTCTACATTGTTCATAAAGTTGTTATTTTTGCCCTATGCTCAGTGAGCAGATTTGTAGCAGCTTCCATATCACTACACTGGGCAGAGGTGAGCACCCTTGATCACTTCTAATCACTCCTGACAGATCCTGTATCTGTTTGAATGGGGAGTATACAGTGCAGGCTGAGGCTTGGGAATTTGATAGGTGAGGGAATATTAAGCATTCATCTCTTTCTAAAATCTAGCCAAGGTTCGCAGCAACTTGCACTATAATTTACTGTTATATTTAACAGCTCACTGCTAGAAGCAGCTATGGTTAGTTAATTCGATAACTAACTAGATTTGGTTCCCTAGTTAGCAATGGTTTCACGGTTCACTGGGGAAATTGAAATGGTTTAAATACTTGAGGATTAGCAGATGCATAATGTAAGTTGTATGAAATTGCAGTGAGACTTGAGTTCTTCACTGTGAGATTTTGGTACATGAATTTGATGCATTGAGTGAGGAGTTGTATTCTGACTGTTTACCAACAGGGTGTGGTTCAAATGAGAGAGCCATAGACAGGGAGAACTGAAACTTAGCTGCGAGTTATTAGATGACCAGACATGTGATTTATAACTTTAAAGTTTTTTTTAGATTCCCTGCAGTGTGGAAACAGGCCTTTCGGCCCAACAAGTCCACATCGCCCCTTGGAGCATCCCACCCACACATCCCTGAACACTACGGGCAATTTAGCATGGCCAATCCACCTAGCCTGCACATCTTTGGACTTGTGTTCTATCTAAATTGATGCAGTAGTTTAAAGCGGTGTGGGTGGGAGATATGAGTAGAACAGGTTTCTGGGTTCCCAGTCATTGGTGTCTAGATATTATATGCGTGTACTACTCACACACACTCTCTTCTCACTCACCAGCTTGGTTTCGATGAACCTAATTTGAAAGTGGTTTCCTTCTCTTGTGGGTGTTTTTCTTCCAGATCCAAATGAACTAATGTTTTAAAGGAGTCAAACCTAAGCAGTCTTTCCTGAGTTAACAGTGGGTGAGTTTATTGATTACTAAAGATGAGAAGAATTAATAAACCAACATGTACATATGCCAATTAGAAATATAAAGTGACTCCAAAGACATAAAGGCTTTTAAAAGATCGATTTCTGAACTGTTCACAAAGAGTTGGTGGTTGAATATTGCAGCTGTTGCAATGAAGATTCCCAATAGCTTTGTTGGTAGTTGAGCAATTGGTTTCACAATCCCTGGTCTTACACATTGGTTGACATTCTGTAGTTCTAATTCCTTTTAACTACAGTTGAATTCCAACATTTAGGTTAAGAAAGAGAGTCCATGTGTTGTCCTGTTTCCTAATATTCTGGCTACTGCCTAGCTGACCTCAGACCTCAGAGTGAGAGAACCCCTTTACCTGTGACACAGGGATGACTAGAGAATAGTTCTTTAACTCTAACCTTAACAGTCTGCTAATTATCAAGCCCAGGCTGGTACACATGAGAATGTTTAGTCCCACAAGTGCTCTCCAGTCGAGTTAAAACTGACTTTTAAACCATTTCCTTGTGTTTTTCCTTTTGAAGAATAAACACAGTAGGCATCAGTTTAATATATATATGAGCAGCTAGAGGCTAAAATAAAAAGCAGAACCTCAACCACAATGGTTGTAATCTCTGGTGAACAGTGGCCATTTCTGCATCCAGACACAGCTGCCCCAAAGCCAAAGACAGCCATTCCAACCCGAGCACAGCAAGGTGTCCAGAGCTTGGACCCTGATTAATGGGCCCTGATGTAATACTGCCTGGTCAGGATTTTCATCACCGGAAACACGTTGGGGGTCAGTGTACTGTCAAATCAAGGAAGTAAAGTAACAGAGACAGCTTTAAACTGTACAATTCAGGCATAGTGGCTCAAGCATAGGGAGCTTTGGAAAGCTAACAAGAAATTACAAGGCAATAGTACGCGGTTGGCAGGACGGGGTTTGGTATTCAGAATGTGACAGGAAGGGACAGAGCTTACAAATATGTATAGACTAGCAAATACACTCAGAGTAGAGGAATGCGCTAAAAAGATGGAATTAAAGGCTGTTTATCTGAATACACAAATTATTTATAGCAAGGTGGATGACTGAATACCACAAATAGAAATAAGTAGTAGATACAGTATTTTTAAAAAATGATGTTGTTATGAAGCATCGGCAGCTGGCGCCTAAATATTCAAGGATTTTTGACATTTCAGATGAGCAGTGGAAAAGGAGGTGGAATAGCTCTGTTAATAAGGGATGGAATCAGTACAGCAGTGGGTCAGATGAGAAAATAGCAATGGATGAAACAACTGCTGCATTAGTACTTCCCAAACCTTTCTCCCGGATAAGCCCATTTTAATGCCTCACACTTTATCTGGCCCCGAGAGTAAACATTCAGTGTTATAAGAGCTATTGAATGGAGACTGGTAGAGGGGAGGCTTCAGCGTTAAACAGGCTTTCAACAAACGCCTGCCTGTTCAAAGGCTTCTTCTGGAGCAGTAATCAGGCCTCAAGGAAGCAATCCATAAGGCCACGCCCAAAAACAAAAATAATGAGGATTTAAAGGGGCTTCATAACTGTCAGAAATCAGTCCCAGCTTGAGAGCCGTCATTACTGCTTGGAGTCCCAAAATTTTGTTTGTTTGAGAAACCCTGCATATCAATGTCAGAGAAGGTGTAAGTGAGAAAGTAATGAGGGCTTTTAAGAAAGATACTGCAATGATCATGGGTGAGTTTAGTTTTGTAAAGATTAGGCAAATCAAATTGGCAAAGGTAGCTTTGAAGATAAATTGATAGGTTGCATTTGAAAGAGTTATTTCAGACAATAAGTTCTGGAGCCAATCAGGGAGCAGGCTAAGACTAAATTTGACCGAGCAATGTGCGTTTATACAAGATTAATCAGTGATCTAATTGTAAAGGATCTGTAGGTGGAATTCATCATAATATGGTAGAATTTCCTTGTTAGTTTGAGGGTGAGAAATCTGGGTCTGAGTATCCCTTAGACTTAAATAAACTTAAATTACAATGATATGAAACCAGATGACTAAAGTGAAATGGAAAAATGGATTAGAATATTTCAAGAGCTATTTCACAGCTCTTAAAAAGGAAATATTCCGTTTTGAAGAATGATTCTACAAGGAGGATACAACATCTGTCACTAACTAAGGAAGTTAAAGGTGGTATCAAATTGGAGTAAAATATTAATAATAGGACAGAAATTTTTAACCAGCAAATGATGACTTTTAAAGGTGTGAGAAATTAGAGTATTAGAGAAGGCTAACAGTACATGAAAATGGACAGAAATAGTTTCTACAGGGAAAAGTGGGCATTGATTGAGATTGCGACTGAGGAATTAATAATGGGAAGCAATTTAATAGCAGGTGTTATGAACAAGCATTTTTTCCCCATCTGTCCACACAGGAGAAGGCATAGAAAACATCCCAAGAATAGTACAAACATAGCGAGGGGGCAAGGAACTTAAAACCATCATGAGGGCTAGAGAAAAAGTACTAGGAAAATGAATGAAACTGAAGGCCCACAGGTTTCCTGAACATGATATCTGCTTCCAAGGGTCTTAATAGAGGCTGCGACAGAGATAATAGATGCATTGGTTGTAACCTTCCAAACTTCTATAGGTTCTGAAAAGGTCCCAGCAGATTTGAAATTCGGAAATGTAACATAACTATCGAAGAAAGAGTGGTGATAGCAGGCAGAAAGTTATGAACTAGTTAGCTCACCATCTGTCATACGGGAAGGACATTTTAAAAGTTAATATGCAATTAGACAGAGTCCATAAGATTTTGTGCAAGGGAAATTATGCTTGACCAATTGTTATCCCTCATCGTAATAGTGTTTTGGAAATCAAGCCCTGCTATTCCCAGAGTTATCACAAAAGTAAAAGACTTTCGCAAAGTAGCAGAATTCCCCGTCAGTTCTAAGGGTAGAGTTACCAGACACAAAACGTTAACTCTGATCTTTTCTTCACAGATGCTGCCAGACCTGCTGAGATTTTCCACCAAGTTCTGTTTTTGTCCCCAGTTTGATGGCTCAGTTTTTGTCCAGTGTGTGCAGGAGGGCTTCCTGACACAGTATGTAGATAGGCCAACAAGGGGCGAAGCCACATTAGATTTGGTACTGGGTAATGATCCTGGCCAGGTGTTAGATTTGGAAGTA
This sequence comes from Stegostoma tigrinum, assembly GCF_030684315.1. Taxonomy (NCBI): domain Eukaryota; kingdom Metazoa; phylum Chordata; class Chondrichthyes; order Orectolobiformes; family Stegostomatidae; genus Stegostoma; species Stegostoma tigrinum. The sequence goes on along the minus strand of NC_081363.1, from coordinate 81,017,462 downwards.
GGTGAGTACTTTGGTGATAGCGATCACAATTCTGTTATGTTTACTTTAGTGATGGAAAGGGATAGGTGTATACCACTGGGCAAGAGTTATAGCTGGGGGAAAGGCAATTACGATGAGATTAGGCAAAATTTAGGGACCATAGGATGGGGAAGGAAACTGCAGGGGATGGGCACATTAGAAATGTGGAGCTTATTCAAGGAAAAGCTCCTGTGTGTCCTAGATAAGTATGTACCTGTCAGGCAGGGAGGAAGCTGTAGAGCGTGGGAGCCATGGTTTACGAAGGAGGTGGAATCGCTGGTCAAGAGGAAGAAGAAGGCTTATGTTAGGATGAGATGTGAAGGCTCAGTTAGGGCGCTTGCGGGCTACGAGGTAGCCAGGAAAGACCTAAAGAGAGAGCTCAGAAGAGCCAGGAGGAGACATGAGAAGTTGTTGGTGGATAGGATCAGGGTAAACCCTAAGGCTTTCTATAGGTATTTAAGGAATAAAAGAATGACAAAAGTAGGATGAGGGCCAATAAAGGATAGTAGTGGGAAGTTGTGTGTGGAGTCAGAGGAGACAGGGGAAGCACTAAATGAATATTTTTCAACAGTATTCACTCTAGAAAACGACATGGTTGTCGAGGAGAATACTGAGATACAGGCTACTAGACTATGTGGGATTGAGGTTCACAAGGAAGAGGTATTAGAAACCCTACAGAGTGTGAAAATAGATAAGTCCCCTGAGCCGGATGAGATTTATCCTAGGATCCTCTGGGAAGCCAGGGAGGAGATTGCCGAGCCTTTGGCATTGATCTTTAACTCGCCATTGTCTACAGGAATAGTGCCAGACGACTGGCGGATAGCAAATGTGGTTCCCCTGTTCAAGAAGGGGAGTAGAGACAACCCTGGTAATTATAGACCAGTGAGCCTTACCTCAGTTGTTGGAAAAGTGTTGGAAAAGGTTATAAGGGATAGGATTTATAATCATCTAGAAAAGAATAAATTGATTAGGGATAGTCAGCACGGTTTTGTGAAGGGAAGGTCGTGCCTCACAAACCTTATTGAGTTCTTTGAGAAGGTGACCAAACGGGTAGATGAGAGTAAACTGGTTGATGTGGTGTATATGGATTTCAGCAAGGCGTTCAATAAGGTTCCCCACAGTAGGCTATTGTACAAAATGCGGAGGAATGGGATTGTGGGAAATATAGCAGTTTGGATCGGAAATTGGCTTGCTGAAAGAAGACAGAGGGTGGTAGTTGATGGGAAATGTTCATCCTGGAGACCAGTTACTAGTGGTGTACCGCAAGGGTCAGTTTGGGTCCACTGCTGTTTGTCATTTTTATAAATGACCTGGATGAGGGCATAGAAGGATGGGTTAGTAAATTTGCAGACGACACTAAGGTCGGTGGAGTTGTGGATAGTGACGAAGGATGCTGTAGGTTGCAGAGAGACGTAGATAAGCTGCAGAGCTGGGCTGAGAGGTGGCAAATGGAGTTTAATGCAGACAAGTGTGAGGTGTTGCACTTTGGTAGGAGTAACCGGAAGGCAAAGTACTGGGCTAATGGTCAGAATCTTGGTAGTGTAGATGAGCAGAGAGATGTTGGTGTCCATGTACACAGATCCTTGAAAGTTGCCACCCAGGTTGACAGGGCTGTTAAGAAGGCATACAGTGTTTTAGCTTTTATTAATAGAGGGATCGAGTTCCGGAACCAAGAGGTTATGGTGAAGCTGTACAAAACTCTGGTGCGGCCGCACTTGGAGTATTGCGTACAGTTCTGGTCACCGCATTATAAGAAGGATGTGGGAGCTTTGGAAAGGGTGCAGAGGAGATTTACTAGGATGTTGCCTGGTATGGAGGGAAGTTGTTATGAGGAAAGGCTGACGGACTTGAGGCTGTTTTCGTTAGAGAGAAGAAGGTTGAGAGGTGACTTAACTGAAACACAAAATAATCAGAGGGTTAGATAGGGTGGATAGGGAGAGCCTTTTTCCTGGAATGGTGACGGCGAGCACGAGGGGGCATAGCTTTAAATTGTGGGGTGAAAGATAAAGGACAGATGTCAGAGGTGGTTTCTTTACTCAGAGAGTAGTAAGGGAATGGAATGCTTTGCCTGCAACAGTAGTAGATTCGCCAACTTTAGGTACATTTAAGTCGTCATTGGATAAGCATATGGACGTACATGGAATAGTGTAGGTTAGATGGGCTTCAGATCGGTATGATAGGTCGGCACAACTTCGAGGGCTGAAGGCCCTGTACTGTGCTGTAATGTTCTATGTTCTGTGTAAACTCCACCCCTTCACAAACATATGGATGGCCTAAAAGGAAAGGGTATGACTGGTGGAATGAACGACTGGGAAAGCAGTGCAGGGGTCCCTGTCCTCAGGAATTACTGAGATGATTCTTGTCCTGATCAGAAGGCTGCTTTTTGGCCTCCCCTTCCCTAGCTGCTTTGACTTTTTTCTGGGGGAACACAGAGTGACATTCAGAAAGGCCTTTGACTTATTAGTTAAAAGTGACAGATTACATCAACTGGGAAGTGGAAATAAACGGTTTATCTTATGTTGAGGTCCTTATTATCACTGAGCAAAAACAGCTCCCTTTCTTCCTGATGTTTTCTGCCTAAAGCATTCACACCCCCAAGCTGTCCTGCTACCTGGGAGCCAATCACGTAATTATTGTTAGGCACAAGGCGTTTGTTATCAATAGCTATTGAGAAGTCCATAGACCAATTCTTTGATTATTATTATCCAAAGCTCCATTCCTACGTATTCATCAGCTCCATTGCTTGCTTTACTGTGTAAACAGTACTTACAATGAGTGTCCGGTTACATACATTTAAAAAATTAAACTGTTCTTCAACACTCCTCGGTTTTTAAAACAGTTCTTTTCCCATTTCAGTCCATAATCAAAAATTCAGAAAAATAAAGAAAATAGTCTTTGCTACATTTATTAGACTTCTTTGAAAATGTAACTAGCTGGCTAAATAAAGGGAAATTAGTAGTTGTAGTTTCTTTGGATTTGCGAAAGGTATTCAATAACATGCCATAGAAAAAGATTGCAAAGAAGACCTAATAATGTTCGAGGAGATATATCAGCATGTATAGGGGATTGGCTATTGAACAGAAAAGAAGAGAGTTGGGATAAATTAGTCATTTTCTGTACAGGTAGACAGGGATCAATGCTGGAACCTCAATCTGTTACAATCACAGTAATGATTTGGATGGAGAGCAAGTTGTGATGAGGATAAAGGATCTGTAGAGGAATATAGATAGGCTAAATGAGTGGATGATAATTTGGTAGATGTAATACAATGTAGGAGAAATTAAGGTTGTTCCTTGTGGCAGCATGAATACAAAAGGAGAATATTATTTAATGGAGGGAGAGACTGCAGAGTGTTGCATTGCAAAAAGATCTGGTGTCCTCGGATGTTAATCACAAACGGGGCATACAGTTACAGCAAGTAATTATGTTTGCAAATGAGATGTTGGCCTTTACTATAAGGGGAATGGAGTATAGAAAGAAATAAATCTTGTTGCATTTATACAGTACATTGGTGAGATTATACCCTGAGTACTTCAGAAACCTTTAGAATCATGGAGATGTACAGCACAGAAACAGACCCTTCGGTCCTATTTTGTCGTTGCCATCCAGCTCTCCTATCTCGTCCCATTTGTCAGTATTTGACCCATTTCTCTCTAAACCCTTCCTATTCATACACTCATCCAGATGCCTTTTAAATATTGGAATTGTGCCAGCCTCCACCACTTCTCGCAGCTCATTCCATACACCCACCACCCTCTGTGTGAAAAAGTTGCCCCATAGATCCCTCACCTTAAACCTATGCCCTCTAGTTTTGGACTTTTTTTAAAAATTGGGGTATGCTCACATTGGAGGCAGATCATTGAGTTGATTTCTGGAATGAAGTGGTTATCGCATGAGGAAGGGCTGAGGAGGTTGGAGTTAAGAAGAATTGAAAGTGGTCTTATTGAAAAATCTAAGATTCTAATTAAGCTTGACAAAGTTGGTAGTGAGACAATTCATTCAATTTTCATTACCTTCGTAGGAGAATCAAAACTTGGAGACACCAATTAAAAATAAGGGGTCTCTCCTATTTAAGGTGGAGATCTGCTGAAATTTCTTCTCTCTGAGGGTCATTAGGCCAAATGACCTGCTGCTATTTGTCATTATCGTACAAATGACAGCTGTAATGGTCATTGTTGAATGACCTGCTGCATCCCAGCACCTGTAGAGCCATGGCTTAGAAGGCAGGAATCAAGAAACAGCCGTAGTTCACTGTCTTAAGAGCTTGAGATCAGAAAGAACCAGACCTTGACGGCCAGTTACCAGCCCAGCTTGACAGTTAAAAATCACAATCCAGATACCGTTAGCTTGAACTGAACTATGGAAAGCCAGTAAAGGGTCACAGCAAGGGTTTTAACAATCTCAATTTGTATTGCCAGTAGCTCAACAGCCTTACAGTAGAGGGCAGAAGGAGCAATTCACTTTGCCAGCTCTCAGTATGACATGAATATTTGGGTAGGTTGCCTCAAATATACACTCACTATTTCACAGACCTGCTCTAAATTAACATTGTTTAGCGATGCATGCCTTCCCATGCCTGTCTCATTGGCTCCTACAAGCCTTCAGGGTGTTTTGGTTGTACTGTTTAATTTATTTAATGTGCTATAATTTTGTCTGTTCCCACCATCCCCAACATGTACATATACAGTCTCTATTCCTGCCAAACCAATGGACAAATGGTTCATTTTGGGTCTAATCCCTACTGTCATTAATGTACTCTGTGTGTGTGTGTGTGTGTGTGTGTGTGTGTGTGTGTGTGTGTGTGTGTGTGTGTGTGTGTGTGTGTGTGTGTGTGTTTGTGGGCAAATCTGGCCACATGCTCATTGCAGTAAGTTCTTAGCACAACACCTCTCTTTAGATGTTTTCTAATCAGCCTATTCAGAGGCGTAATTACACACCGTTGGAGCAGGTGGAACTTGGGCCCGGGTCCCCTTGTCCAGGGGTAGGGACACCACCACTGCACCACAAGAGGTCCAACTAACATCTCTCTATCTTTTTTCACAAGGCCAAATATCTTCTTAATATCTTCCACCAGCATCTCTCTGCCCATTGCCTGTGATAGTCCAATTTGGGTTCACAGAATGGAGCCTGTATAAAATAATGAAATAAAATAAAATATAAATTAATTAATATAAATAAATTAACAAGCGAGGCTTGTTCATAGAATCCCCAAATGTCACGGCACCAGCCCATCCTACCCACCTTTGAAAGAACTATCCGTATAATGTCATTCCCTAATTCCTCCCAGCAGCAGTGAATTTTTAAAACTATCTATCCTTTCATGCATTCCGGTCATTCTTTACCATATAGAGAATTATCTCTCCTCATTTCAACTCTGTCATAGTCATAAATTCATAGAGATGGTCTCGGTGCAAATAGACTCTTCGGTCCAACTCACCCACATTGACTAGATATCCCAAATTAATCTAGTCCCAATTGCCAGCATTTGGCCCATATTCTTCTAAACCCTTCCCATTAATGTACACATCCAGATGTCTTTTAAATATTATAATTTTACCAGTTTCCACTATATCCTCTGCCAGCTCATCCCATGCATGCAGCACCCTCTGCATAGAAACATTGCCCCTTAGGTCCCTTTAAATCTTTCCCATCTCAACGTAAAGTTATGCCCTTTAGTTTTGGACTCTCCTGCCCTGCTCATGCCCCTCATGATTTTATGAATCTCTGTAAGGTCACCCCTCAACCTCCGATGCTCCAGAGAAAATCAGTCCCTCCTTATAGCTCAACCCTGGCAACATCCCGTAAAATCTTTTTCTGCACTCTCAAATTTAACAACATCTTTCCTATAGCAGGGAGACCAGAACTGTGTGCAATATTCCAGAAGTGGTCTAACCAATGTCCTGTACAGCTGCGAGAGGACATCACAACTCCTTTTGCTAACTTTTTACTGATTGCCGTAAATGTAGATCCCATAGTTACTTATCTTCCTGCCATGGTTTCTTCAGACATAATCTTTGAAAAGTCCTGACATTTCTTTCAATATTCTCCTCCCAGTAATGTCAGAGCTCTTGCCAAGGCGTGGTGTCAGCCATGGTTTAAATCGAGTGCAATCTCTCAATTTAGGAGACCGAGGTTAAAAATAAGAGGCATCTAATCAGGGAATGAAGTGAAAATTTCCTCTGGGGTCATCAGTCTTTGAAAGCCTCTTTCCCGGGGGCAGTGGAGTTGTGATACCACTGAGTATTCTTGAGGCAAAGAGAGATAGTTTCTTCACTAATAAAGAAACAGTCTAGAGGGGTCAAACAGCCTCTGCCTGCTCTGAGTTCATAAGGTTGTATTTTTTTGACATAGGAAGTTCCGAGTTCTAAGTCCCACTCCAGAAATGAGCACAAAATCTTGCCTGCCACTCAGTGCTGTGTGTGTAAGTGCTATATTAATTGAGGCACAGTATTTCAGGATGAGAGGCTAATCTAAAGCCCTAACTAATCTCTCGGTAGAAATACATAATTGCACAATGCTATCTTGAGGAAAGTTCTCTCCAGTGTCCCGGCCAATGTTTACCCTGCAATCAACATCTCATTTTTTTAAAAATGTCCCTTCACAATCACGTTGCCACTTCAGGAATCAGGCTGAATTTGAAAATTGATTGAGTGGTTTCCTATATTACTTTGACTATATATCAGAAGATATCCCAAAGTGCTTCCTCATCAACGAACTTCTTCTTAATTCCGCACTGTAGTGCCATCCTGTATTCTGTATTCAAGCCTATAAGGATGTGGCTTGAACTCAACCTGGTATCTCAAAGGTGAACATGTGGCCCATAGAATCATGGTTGAAACCTTGTACTGTGGGGGATGTCACTGTTCTATGTTGTTCCCCCACAACGCAATAAAAGTTTTGTTAAACACTTAACAAGTATAATGTTGGGCAATCATTTCCTGTTTTGTAAAACACAGGCATATAATATTTGGCAGGTTATACACCCTGAGTATAAAATTCCAACATCCCCTCGCTAGCAGCTCTTGTTCCACAAGAGCCTGTTGCCAAGAATAATATTTTCTTGCAAATTAGTCAAAAACGTATATAGTGACAATGGCTAAAAGCCTTTGAGCATTGGTGAGTCTAGCCTCTGTTGATCTGCAACAACCCTCACCCACATTGTTGGTAACTCTTGACTTGTCTATTCTAATGTTCCCCTTGAGAGACATCCACTTCTCATATAAACTTAACTCATAAAGTACATTGCTGCCCATATCCTTGTCACACTAAGTCGATTCAGCCATAACTCCTATGCTCACTGGCTTATATTGGTTACTCGTCTGGAAACACCTTGATTTCAAAATTCTTATCTTTGAGTGCAAGTCCTTCGTCGGCCTTTCCTACATTTGTAACCTCCTGCAGCCCTCTGAGATCTACATCTTCTCTGTGGTGCTACAATGCTGGTCCCTTGTAAATGCCCTGGTTTTAATCACATCAGTACAGTCAGCTTTTCCCTAAGCTGTGGAATTTCTTTCCTAAGCTGCACCCTCCCCACTCAACATCTCTCCTTCAAAATACGCCATAAAACCTGAGTCTTTAATTTAGTATTTGGTTACCTAATCCAATGTTTTCTGATGTTACTCGGTGTCAGATTTCATTTCATGATGTTCCTGTGGAGTGCTTTGCATTAGAGGTGCTACACAAACGCAAGTCCTTTTCTTCACTGGCTAGAATTGGGAGTCAACACTAAATAATAATGAGGTACGTAACAAGCAATTTTAATCGACTACAAATGTGAATGTAAAAAGTGAATCGGATGGTTTAGGAATTATTCCTTTAATCATTTGACTACCAGGACCTCTGCTACTCCTGTCTTATTGTCAGCTCTATCCCAAGAGCTCAGGCTTATACCCACAGTCCCAAACATGAAACTGGCCTGTAAAAATAGCTCACAGAGATTTCTGCCCACAGCTCTTCGGACTTTAAGCAGAAAGAAGAAGCCATTCAGCTCCTTGAACCTGTTCTGGCATTCAGTTAAATCATTATTGCTCTGTATGCTTATGCAGACACTTGCTGTGCTCCATTTCTCTTCATGTTCTGCCGAACCAAAAATTACCATTCTCAGACCAGAGAAATATTGATACAGCTAACATATGCTACTTTTTTATAAGAGACTGTTTCACACTTCCAACACCCGTTGCTTGAAGAATTATCTTTCCCAAATGGCCTGACTTTGAATTGAAACATAAAATGCCCCATTTTCCTCGATCTACCCCCACCCCAATCCCTCACATGTACCACAGCAATGCCTTTCAAAACCCTAATAGCTTAAACAAAACTAAACCCTGAAATCAATTGCAGGAAATAGGAAGGGAACAAAATTTTAGATTTTTGCGATGCCTCTGATAATCTAACACTTGGAGGCAGCTTACTTTCTGCTGCAGACATTCTGTGTTCTCTCCAAGGTCCAGCACTCAGAACTCCAGATGTGACAAAGCTTCGGATAACTGTAGCAAATCGTCTCCCCTTTTCCATTATGATCCTTAAATTAAAGAAGATAATATTCCATTAGCCCCGTGAAGAACAGCTTCTTCTCCACTGTTATTAGATTTCTCAATAGACCACTCAAATTTCAAATTTATGTTGATCTCACTGTTTGTGCACCTTCTCTGCAGCCATAACATTGTATGCCTTGCTCTGTTCTATCACCCTTATGCACTTTGCATGGTATGATCTGCCTGTACTACACGCAAAACAAAACTTTTCACTGCATCAAAGCACACTGACAATAATAAATCAAATCAATATCAAAAAAAGGTCCCCTCATCTTTAAATGAGGCTTCATTTGTGATCTCCCCATGAATTGAGCCCAGTTCTCAACTAGAGTGGATCTTGAATGGTTACAAGAGCTCCGGCCCTCAGCTAGCATTCTAACTATTAGCATATGTCTGTGTGAAGTTGGACTGAAAGCAGTAAGGGGCCTAACAGAAAAATTAAAATGAGAGAGGACGGCTAATGTATAGCACGGTTGAGCCCTGTCAAAACAGTGATGAATGAAATCAAGCTTTCTGCATTGTTTAGTTGGGTGGAAGGATGCACGGCCTAACAGAACTAGGATCCAACACTGCTGTAGAATGAGAGAGAACAATGACATCCTTGTTCACGTCTTGGAGCAAGGACCCTGAAGAGAAAACGGCAGGGTACCGGACGATGAGCGCCTATGGGAAAGTTGCCGCTGTTCAAAGTTGAAAACAGAAACTGGCCTTTGATCTGCCCTCCTTTCTCTCACCCTCCCTGTGTCCTTGTTTTGCAACTCACTGCTGTTCAACCAGTAGTCACTGGCAAGGTCTCACCACCTTAAGAGGCAGTAGAGACTAGAAAGAGAATGAGGGGGGAGGTGGGTAAGAACTGGAATCACCTTGCTTTATTTCTTTCACTACAAGAAACTGGCAATTGCCTTGTTTCAGCGTGCTGTTTCCCAAAGGAATCTCAGGAACAAAAGAGTTCTGGATAGTAGAATAGTTTCAGAACAAAAGCGGAGTGCAGGGATCTGAAGAAAACCTCAAGTTATTTTGTATTGCTATGCACAGAAATAAGAATGAAAATTGAATCAAATTAAAGGAATTAGAAGGACCTCCAGACCACCCCAATTAAGAACGTTTAACAAAGGCCCTGTGTAGTATGCAGCTTTTATTTTAGCATTTCACTTCCTCCCCCAGCTGCCCCTCTGCTTTTCCCCAAATGTGCTTTCCCTTTTGCTTCTTCCTGGTGAGAGACTATTACATCCTCTGCTGCCCCTCCTTCATAAGGGTCTGTATAATGCCAATTGTCAATTGAACTTAAACACTGAGGAGCTGAGACCCAATAATGTGCCTCAGCAGAGGCTCACATGTGTCCATCACTTGGCTCTTCTAACATCACCATTTATGCTGTGGAGAATATTGGGAGTGACAGGTAGCTTCACATCTTACAATCAGAGCTGTCTAGCAGCTACCTTAGCAGACTGGCATCCCAGAGAATCTTAGCTGAAATCTCATCATTGCTGTTTTGAAAAATTGGATTCATGTTAGAAACAAATCTCCAAATTGTTTCATGGCTTGAACAGGACGCGCCTTTACATTTCTTGTCTGGATTTTCAGGATGTGGGCATTGCCAGCATTCGTTGCTTTGCAGAGAGCCCTTTGGCTGATGGACTTTCCTCTTGAACTACCGGTAACCGGTTCAGCCAATTTAGTCACTCACTAAACCACACCAGAGTACAGTTGTGAGGCATCATATACTTCACATATTGATTAGACCAGGTATAAGGGTGGCAAGTTCCCTTCCCTAAAGGGCATTAGTGAACTAATCATGTATGTTTTTTCCAAATAACAGTCTAACTGTTTTATGATAATTTGTGCTGATGCCAAATTCTCATTGCCAGATTTGGTGAGTGGACTTCTTTTTTAAAAAAAAATACACCTGAGTTCAATTTTTCAAACTGTCTAGGATGAGATTGAACAAAAACAAAAGCTGCTGGAAAATGTTCAGCAGGTCTGGCAGCATCTGTGAAGAAATAAAATCAGAGTTAACTTTTCTGAGAAAGGGTCACCGGACCCAAAACGTTAACTCTGACTTTTTTCTTCACAGATGCTGCCTGACCCGCTGACCTTTTCCAGCAACTTCTGCTTTTGTACCTGATTTACAGCATCCACAGTTCTTATTTAGGTGAGACTGAACTTGGATTTGCTGGATCAGTACTTCTGTAATATAGACACCATCATAATCTCCACATTAGTCTTCCCAGCCAGCCTTCCATTAAATGCAGGCTTGTTACCTCACACACGGATCCATGCAGTAAGAAGGGACAGGCATTGAAATAAATAATGCATAGTCCAGATTGTCATTGTCTTTAATAAATCCTCAAGCAGCTTGAGTTACATTTATTCACCTATTCAAGCTGACAATCTGATGCAACACTGAATACCTCCTGTGAACACAAAATATATTCAAGCTTACAACATAGAATTGTAGTGGGGAAATTCCTGATTTTATTTGGAGGAATACTAGTGCAAGTTAAAAATGTCACTCAAAGAATCACTAGTTAAGACAGAGGTCAGTGAGCCATCATCTTGTGCCAGGTCTTGGAAAGTCACATCCAATTAGTCATCTCATCTGCTCTTGCCCATAGCCCTGCATTGTTTTCCTTTTGAAGTTTTTATCCATTTTCCTTTTGAAAGTTACTATTGAATTTGCTTCCACCACATTTTAGATGATGACTGCTTGCTACTTAAAAAGAATTATTCTCATCATTGCACTGTCGAAGCCTGCCCACTGTCTACAAGGCACAAATGTGATGGAACACTTCCCACTTGCCTGGATGGGTGCAGCTCCAACAACATGCCAGAAGCTTGACACCATCTAGGACAAAGCAGCCCGCTTGATTGGCACTACATCCACAAACATCCACTCCCTCTGCCACCAATGCTTCATAGAAGCAGTGTTCACCATCTACAACGTACAAAGCAGAAATTCACCAAAATCCTCAGACAGAACTTTCCAAACCGTTGACCACTTCCATCTAGAAGGACAAGGGCAGCAGATACATGGAACACCACCACCTGCAAGTTCCCCTCCAGGCCTCTGACCTTCCTAACTTGGAAGTATGTCATCGTTCCTTCACTGTTGCTGGGTCAAAATCCTGGAATTCCCTCCCTAATGGCATTGTGGGTCAACCTACAGCACATGGACTACAGCAGTTCAAGAAGGCAGCTCAATACCACCTTCTCAAAGGTAACTAGGGATGGCCAACAAAGGCTGGCCATGTCCCACAAATGATAAAGGAAAATTACCTTAAACCTGTGCCCTCTGGTTATTATCCCTCATGCTTTAGTTTCTCCTGATTTACTCTGACAACACCTCTCAGATTCCTTCCATTGTTCTCATTCCCACTAAAGATGCTACCCTTTTGCTAGAATATGGTGTCCAATGTCATTTAGTGGGTGCCACACCTCATTGAATCAGAAGGTCCTTTGTTCAAGTTGTACTCCAGAAACTTGACTACAAAACTTCTTCTTACATTCCAGTTTAGTACTGAGGGAACGCTGCGTTGTCAGTGATGCTGACTTTCAGCTGAGGTATTAATCTGATGGTCTGTTCACCCATGTGAGTCTAAAAGAACACCAAAACTAGTTTGAAGTATTCTTCCACATCTCCATAGCCAATATTGACGCCTCAGCCAACATCACCAACAGAGAAAAGATGAACACAAAAACAGAAATTGCCAGAAGGGCTCAGCAGGTCTGGCAGCATCTGTGAGAGAAATCAGAGTTAACGTTTCAGTTTCTGTGACCTTTCCTCAGAACTGATGGTAGCTTGGAAAATATTGGTTTTTATGCAGAAGATAAGGTAAGGGAGGAGTAAGGAGTAAACAGTAGGTGGAGATAGAGCCCCAAGAGAGAGAAGAACAATTGGACAGACAAGGGAGTGGATAATGGTCAGGCTGAGAGGGTGAATAACGATTATTGGGGGCTGTTAGTGGCTAATAGTAGGTTGTATGTAATATCAGGCCATGTATTAGGAAGGCCTGGTATGTGGCAGCAGCCACATGGACATGGGACAGCTCAAGCCCTAAGATTATTGAGCTTGATACTGAGTACAGAAGGCTGTAGATCTCCCAAGCAGAAAATGAGGAACTGTTCTTCCAGCTTGTGCTGAGCTTTGCTGGACTACTGCAGCAAGCCTAAGACAGACGGTAGCCAGGGAATAATGTGTTGTGTTGAAATGACAGGCATTGGAAGCTCAGAGTCTTTTTTTATTACAGACAGGACATAAATGTTCTGCGAAGCAGTTGCTAGCCCACGATAGCAAAGTGTGGGGCTGGATGAACACAGCAGGCCAAGCAGCATCTTAGGAGCAAAGAAGCTGATGTTTCGGGCCGAGACCCTTCATCAGAAAAGGGTCCATGCTTCGTTTCCTCAATCTAGAGGACACCACAATATGAGCAGTAGATGCAGTAGACCTGATGACCATGTCTTTATCAGTTTGTTATTTGTGACATTGTTTTGTTTGTAAATTGGCAACTGCAGATCATATACTATGGAATGAGACCGGTCGATCTGCGCCAACTCTATGATGGTCTCTACAGTTAGTCTCATTTGCTTTTTCCTCATAGCCTTGTTGCTATCCTTATCAACTATTTATTCAAGCTTTGAAAATGGTTAACAAAATAGTTGAAGAGCTTTCAACAGTGGAGCGGATGGAAGGGAAAGACAACAGCGGCCCATTTCCGACCATTCCTTGTCAGCCACAGTTTAGGAATTTGGTTAAAGCAGGGCTATAGCTAGATAGAGTGATCTGTATGGATACAGTTGAGATGCCCTATACCATTACTTGATGTAAACAGTAGAATGCACTTTCAGCATCCACGGCCCGTGTGAAGACAAGGATGACTGAGGTGATTTTCCATAAGGAGCACATTATTATTGATTACAGTGCCTGCTAATCCAGGTTTAAAGCAGACTGAGATTGCCCATTATCCAAATTAACACAATGAATGATCCAATATGGTCCTGCAGGTCTGTTTATGTCCCTTGAAAATGCCTTTAAATGACTCCAATCAACCGATTCAAACACAGGGCCTCAGACCTTCCTTGAAGTGAGCTGCCTTGACCTTAAATTCTGGAAATCCTCCCTAAACCTCTACTGCCTCCTTTAAGAAGCTTCTTAAAATCCACCACCTAAACTCAGATCTTGGTCATCAAGGATGAAGTTTCTTTGATGTGAATTGGTATCAAATTACGCCTGGTGTTAACAAGGTACAGTGCGGAAGGTGCCATATAAATAGATAAGGTTCTGGCACATGGAATGTGTGACAGTGAAGTGCCTTTTGTATCATGGAGACAGGCTTTGTCTCTCCCCTTTCTACTCTACTGTAACTAGCTGTGTTGATTAAATGTAAAACTATAGAAAATAAAAGCAGGAGCAGGCCATTCAGCCCTCTAAATCCTGCTGCACTGTTCAATGTGATCAGAGCTGACTATACCCTTTGCTCCCTTTGGCCCTAAATCCTCTTGAAAAGAGCCAATGTTTTCTGCATCAGAGAATTCCACAGGCTCACCACTCTCTAAATGGCCTACCTCGTATCCTTAGGCTGTGACCCCTGGTTCTGGACTCCCTGGTCATCAGGAACATCCTTCCTATGTTTACCATGTCTATTCCAGTTAGAATTTTAAGGGCTGCTATGAGAACTTCCCTCAGTCTTCTCAGCGCCAGTGAATAAAGTCCTAATCGATCAGTCTGCCTTCATATGTCAGTCCTGCCAGGAATTAGTCTGAAAAACCTTTGTTAAAGTCCCTCCATAGCCAGAACATGCTTTCTCAGATCAGGGGACCAAAATTGTACGCGTTATTCCAGCTGTGGCCTGACCAAGACCCTGTACAATTGCAGCAAGGCATCCCTGCTCCTGAACTTAAATCCTCTCACCACAAAGGCCACAGACCTTTTGCTGCCTTCATTGCCTGCTGTACCTGCGTGCTTACATTCAGTGACTGGACACCCAGGTTTCGTTGTACCTCCTGCTTTCCTAATCTATCACTGTTCAGATAATAATCCGCCTTCCTGTATTTCCTACCAAAATGGATGACCTTACATTTATCCACATTATACTTCATCTGCCATATATTTGCCTTCTCACTCAACTTGTCCAAATCACACTGAAGTATTTCTGCATCCTCCTCACAGTTCACCCTCTACCCAGCTTCTCACTGGCATTCACTGAAGTACATGTTGGTATCATTCGAATCTTGGTCTCAACACAAACCTGAGGCCCATGCTGCAATATGGCCCACGTTGTGGATGAAGATGGGTTTATAGTCGATTGCAATCTCTTCGACAGTTGCAAAGCCTTCAGATGCTATCTATCTTGGTATTACCTGTGAAGAACAACCACTTGGGCAAGCAGGGTGGCATAGTGGCTCACTGATTAACACTGGTGCATTACAGCGCAGGTTTGATTCCACCCTCGAGTAACTGTATGTTTGGAGTTTGCACATGCTCCCCATGTTTGTGTGGGTTTCCTCCGGGTGCTCCTGTTTCCTCCCACAGTCCGAAGATGTGCAAGTTTGGTGGATTGGCCATGCTGAGTTGCTCGTAGTGCCCAGGATATGCAAAGTCCGTGGATTGGCCAAAGGAGTTTTACAGGATGGGGTGGTTCAGGATGGAATGGTCTTTGGAGGCTTGGTATGGACTCAGTAGGCGAATGGCTTGCTTCCACACTGTAGGGATTCTATGTATGTACTTAAGTTAGTGGCAGCTGTCATGTGCCCCTTGAGTTACATTCCAGAAAGAGGTTGGTATGAGTAAAGATGAAGGTGAACTACCTTCTTGAACCACTGCAGTCTATGTGATTTGATGGTATAATAGAGTTGAAAAGGAGCTGGAGAGAAATTATTTCCCCTTTTGAGGTTTTACAGTTTGCGGGCGCAGTTAGAGCTAGCCTTTTTATGATTCCAGAAATCACTTAATCACAGAAGGCCAGTTGAAATGTGGAACCTTCTCCCCAAAATAAGCATGCTGGTTGTCAATTGAGACTTCCAGGCCAAGGCCCAGGATGACTACTGAGTAGGGCCCCTGTGCCAGAGCTCTTGCACTCTGACTGCTTATCTTTTTTCTTTTCTTTCCATCTCTTTTCTTACTTATTTGCCTCGGCAATGGTGAGATCACAGCATGTGGAATCCCCCTCCCCCCCACCAAAAATAAAACTGCAGGGCATGGACCTTGGGCCCTCAGGTGGGGCACGCTGCAGACCCCGAGCTGAGTGAGTTCCTACCTACTTTTCAGAAGCAAGCCCAGGATCTGGAATTGGCGGCAGCTACATCGTCAGGGGCAGCCTCTGAGGTGATAACACAGTATGGAGCTGGCGGAGCACAGCAGGTCAGGCAGCATCAGAGGAGCAGGAAAATTGACGTTTTGGGCCGGAACCGTTCTTCAGAAACATCTGGGGTGAGGATGACCCGGCAGTAGAAGATGGTGCCTAAGGATCAGCAGCTTTGTTGATTGGGTGCAGCACTGGCAGCAGCGCAGGCGGCGGCAGAGGAGTATCAGCCCAGCAGCGAACATGCCGCCTGAGGATGGGTGACCTCGGTGTTGGGTGGGTCTGGTCTAGACGGCGGCAAAGGGTTGGCAGATGGATGGCAGTGCAGGCATCATCAATGGCTCAGGACTGATGGGCTCTCCTCAAGCTCTTTCTCATTTTTAAATTATTCAAAATGGTTCCATTTCACGGCAACTGATGAAAGCTTTGCGCTGTATTTTATTGTGTTCTTACTGTACGCATGACAATAAAATCAAAGTCAATTGAATATTTCATAATTTTTTTGTCGGGCAAGGCTATTAAGGCTTGCAGAATCAAGGTGCATGGATAGGGTTTAGATATAGGTCAGAAATAATCTAATTCATTGTGGAACATAGTGAAGGACTTCCCCTCTGTTCCTTCACCCCTGTCAGAGGCGGAAGAGGGACAAGATAGCTGGCCAGTCAAAATGTGCTGTCAGCACAGTACTCAGGTGATGTTTCATAATTTGAGCTTTGTGTGAGTCAGGGAGAAGGCAGAAGTGCAGAGAGAGAGAGGGGCCTCGAAAACATTGCCCGAGTTTGGTAACAGGTTTGTCATGCCTGAGGTTCTTAATAAGTACCAGCTGAGCTGCGGTGGAGGACTCGGTGTAAGATGTTTGCTTTGTAAAGCACTACACTCATCTTGAGATTCGAAATTCTCTCGACCAATGGGAAGAAAACAAAGTGGGAATGAATCACAGATTGGTATTCACGCTGGCTCAGAAACCACATAGATATTCACTGACCTAGATTACTAAACCAACCACAGTCCTAGTCCTTTTCCAATTCAGTTTTCAATCCAAGTGGCATTTTTTCCCCCCAATTAAGCAAATTAAAACCTCCACGCTTAACAGACGCAGCTGCCAGTTTTTTTGTTTCTTTTCTGGGTAGGATTTCTGAAATTCCCCATTTATATTTCTTATCAGTTTCTCTGAAAGGGCAACATCAACTCCTAAGAGTTTGAGTCCCTCATCACTTGACTGCTCTTCACTAAGAGACTGCAATTAGGGAACATGTATTGTTCATTCAAGGGAATGAATTAGTTGTTGTACAAGGGAAACCTAAGCCTCTTCTCTTGGACAGAAATGTCCCCTGTCATTTGTATGTCTTCCATATTGACAGGCTATTTGGCAAAGATGTGCATCACCACTCAGCCTAATTCCCTCTCATTTGCGTGCGTGACTATAATTTGTTATCATATTACATGTTAAGCAAAGTGGATAGGATGAAGAACCAAGGTCTTCCCAGAGTGGGGCGGTCGAGAGGGTATAGGTTTAAGGTGAGGGAAAAGACTTAAAAGGGACCTGAGGAGTAACTTTTTCATGCAGAGGTTGATGCATGTATGGAGTAAGTTACCAGAGGAAGTGGTGGAGGCTGGTACAATTACAACATTTAAAGGCATCAGGATGAGTACATGAATAGGAAAGGTTTAGAGGGTTGTGGGCCAAATGGTGGCAAATGGGACGAGATTATTTTAGAATATCTGGTCAGCATGGACAGGTTGATCCGAAGGATCAGTTTCTGTGCTGTAGATCTCAATGACTATGAGAAATTGTGCAGAGCATTTCACAGGTTGGTAAGGGTGAGAGAAGCAAAATGTAACTTGCGGAACCAATGGCCGAGAGTTCACTGAAAAGTCTTTGAGAGAGTGCAGAGTGACACATTAAGTCAGTTCCAGGCAGCAGGATAGTGGAGAGTCATTGAGGCAGAAATCCTTGGTTGAAGTGAATCTGACATGCTGAAGCTAATTCTTTGAAGGAGGAAGAAAAAACTTGCATTTACATAGAACCTTTCCTGATCACTGCACATGTGAAAGCACTGAAGTCTAAGATGCACATCTGACATACGGTCATTGATGTAATGCAAGAAATGCAGCCCATTGCGCTCAGCAAAATTCACCCATATATTGAGGAGATAATAATCAAATAATTGTTTTTTTGATGTTGCAGAGAGATAAATATTGGCCATGACGACAAGAAAACCCTCCTTTACTTCAAACTCGTGTCATCTGGTCTTTAACTTCAGCAAATAGGTCATAAGAGGTCTTGGATTAACATCTGGTCCAACAGTCTGCATCTTTGGCAGTGTGCTCCCTCAGCACATCTGTGACATAGTGAGAGAATTTGAAGAGAGGAGTAGGGATGTCTTGCTGCAGTTATACTGGGCCTTGCTGAGACCACGGCTTGAGTATTGTGTGCAGTTTTGGTCTCCTGTTCTGAGCAAGGACTATTAGGGAGTGTATTGAGGGAGTTCAGCATAGGTTCACCAGACTGATTCCCCGGATGGCTGGACTAACATATGAAGAAAGACTGGATCGATTAGGCTTGTACTCACTGGAATTCAGAAGAGTAAAGGTGGAGTCTCGTAGAAACACATAAAATCCTAATGAGAGTGGATAGGCTAGATGCGGAAGAATGTTCCCAATGTTGGACAAGTCCAGAACTAGGGGATTACAGTCTAAGAATAAGAGATAATCCATTCAGGACTGAGACAAGGAAGAATTTCTTCACTCAGAGTTATGAACCTGTGGAATTCTCTTCCACAGGAAGCTATTCGGGGCCAGTTCATTAGATATATTCAACAGGGAGCTGGACGTGGCCTTTGCGGCTGAAGGGATCAAGGGGTATGGGGGAAGAGGGCAGGAGTGGGATACTGAGATTGCACAATCAGTCATGAATGTATTGAATGGTGGTGCAGAGCTGAAGGCCAAACGGCCCAATCCTGCATCTATTTTCTTTGTGCATGAGGCAATCAGTCTTCTGATTCTTCTTCATACTTCTGGAACTTGGGCTGCATGTAGACGCCAGCCACCTCAAGGCTTTTGAGAAATGCCATCAACGTTGTTTGAGACAGATTCTCCACATTAGCCGAGAGGACAGCTGTACCAGCATCGGTGTCCTTGAAGGAGCCAGCAGCACCAGCAGCAAGGCCATGATCATCTGGGAACAACCGTGCTGGGCTGGTCACAACCGAGATCCGACTGCCAAAGCAAATACTCTTCACTCAGCCCTAGGAATGCAGTCAAATGAGAAGCGGACAAAGGAAGCATTTCAAAGACTTCCTGAAGACTTCCCTCAAGAAATGCAACATGGCCGTCAATGCCTAGGAGACCCTTGCTCAGAAGAAACTAACTTGGAGGAACCTCCTGTGTGAGGGGTCACAATTCACCAAGAACACCTGTCGGCAACAGGAAATATGGAAAAGGAACCGGCGAAAAGGACACTGACGATTTTGACGTGAAGGACCAATTCCACCTCCTATATGGTCAGGGATGTGGCTCTACAGTTGGGCTCAGCGACCATACAAGGATCCAAAGAACCCATGCCCAGTCACTCGGGATCCTTAAGTGGACAATCATACCCGTTAGTGAGTGATTGCTAATGAATGTAAGCTCTGATTTCTGTGCTCAGGTCCTGGACTAGGACTTGAGCCCTGAACCTCCTGGTTCAGAGGTACAAGTGCTACCACTGGAGCTCAGCTGACAAAGGCTTAGAGCGGCAAACTCAGCACTGTTGGTTATTAAACCTCATTGAATGGACTCCCTCGCAGGGCTTATAGCAATTTCAGCCATCAGGGCCTGTTTCCCTCACTGAAAATGGAAGCTACAGCAAGTTATGGTGGCCCACCTGCATAGCTCCAGGAAGATTGCCTTTCAAGAAACATTTGCTGAAATGGTCCCCAAACTGTCCAGCAAGCAGAGAGCTGGAACAAAAATTTCTTACCAGTGTGAAGCTACCGTATGTCCTAAACGTCAAAAATGTGCGCTATGACTCTCTGATATTGTTTCAGGGCAAAGGTAGCCCAGTAATCAAGTAGGGTAACAGGGATGCCAGCTCTGAGTAGCATTTCACTGTCTCTCCATGCACCATAGCAATTGCCAGCAAATTACTGTATCAGTGGCGAGGGAACTCAGGCCTGGGAGTGGGCCAAGCCACAGCAGCCTGGGGTGGAGGGGGTGGGTAGGCTGTGCTCATGGAGAAGATTACCTCCCAGTCAGCTATAGAGTCCCATGCCTTCAGGATTGTCCTGGAGCCTTCAGAAATTAAAGGTTAATTTCTAAATATTTGCGGTGAGCAAGAGTAGAATCTTAGGAGCATTAAATGACAGCTTTTCTCGATCAGTTTCTTTGGGCGTTTTTGTCCGTAGCTAGGAAAATATTGGAGCTGTGTCAAAGCTCTTTTGACTAGGCAGTGGAGTTGGAGGCAGGAGGGCTTATGATGAAACCACCAGAGTGCCAACCAGAGTTGGCAACCCTATACGCCATGGAGGTCTGGAATGCAGACTGCACCACAGGGAGTGAATTCCAGAAATATGGAAGTGTCCATTAGCAAAACTAATTAGGATGGCTTGCATTATACAGTAATTATTGTTAGTGCTCCAACGAAGGTAGCTGCTGTTGATTGTGACGAGCACAAAACATGTATTTCGGATAAGAGATTGAAGCAAGACAATAGACAATAGGTGCTGGAGTAGGCCATTCGGCCCTTCGAGCCAGCACCACCATTCATTATGATCATGGCTGATCATCCACAATCAGTATCCTGTTCCTGCCTTATCCCCATAACCCTTGATTCCACTATCTTTAAGAGCTCTGTCTATCTCTTTCTTGAAAGTATCCAGAGAGTTGGCCTCCACTGCCTTCTGGGGCAGAGTATTCCATGTATCCACCACTCTCTGGGTGAAGAAGTTTTTCCTCAACTCTGTTCTAAATGACCTACCCCTTATTTTTAAACTGTGTCCTCTGGTCCTGGATTGATTATAAATAAATTGCTTTTGTTGGTGACTGTTACTTTCCAATCTGCCTGTTCATCAAAGCTCAACTTAACCCAGTCATGATCTATGAACTGAGCTAAGCAGACAATCCTCTGCTACCTTCCCTCTGCTGGCTCCACAAAGCTAGAGTTCCCACGTTTACTGCAGACCATGACGCACCCAGCACAATGGAAGCACAGCACACGGTCCATTAGTAGCCCGCATTTACATAAAAGGTTTAACACCAGGCATAGCCTCACAAGAGATTCCTCTGATTTTTTTTCCCCCTGTAAGAAAAGTTACTTGGCAGTAATTAGTTCTGTCCTGACGTGTCCTTTTGTACTGGTTGGCTGCTCAGAGGCGCTCTCAGCAACACGACCACACAAACTGGATGCTCCACCATTGTTCGATGTGACCTTTCCATTGCTCACCTTTGACCTGTGACTAGAGCAGGATTGTCTGCTTGCTGTTTGTAGGACAACGCTAGACGGGCTGGTGTCACATCATTTCACCACATAAATGGTAGACTACTGAGAGCAAACAATCAATAATCAAAACAGGCAGGGAGCAGACAACAAAGGGAGCCAGGTTTAGGATCACATGCCCAAGAGCAATAGCTGCAAAGACTGTCAGGCCTTGTCATTAGCATAGCGTGGACACAAGGCCAGGTGCTTCTTTGAAGAGGGCATGGCCTTCAGACTCAATTACTGCAGGCCATACTCCACCCTCTGTCAACCTACACCTCATCCAGAACTCTGCTGCCTGCGTCCTATCCCAGATTAAGCCTCTCTCATCTATCACCCTTCCCTACATTGGTTCCTGATCCTTTAGTGCCACAAATTTAACATTTTCTTTCTCTTATTCAAATCTCTCTGTGGCGGGTGTATCCTCTGCCATGGAAGGTAGCTGCCTAGTGAACCTTGACGTGGGGCCTCCTGACTGACACAACTGTGACCCATCGAGATGTACCCCCAGCTACCTCACTGAACTCACCACTTTAGTAACAGCTCCCCACTCTCTCAAACCCTCAAACAACACCTTCTTGCCCTTGCTGGAGCCTGTCCAACTGGCTTCAGAGAGATCCTGGAACCACTCACTTGGCTGAGAGGGCAGCACACTGTCATGATGTCCTCTTTTCTGGGTCCACCTGATGCATTGCCGGTCCTCCTCGAGTGGGAACACATCACCTGAAGTGACAGGATCCCAAGTGTGAAATGATTAATTGCCAGATGGCTGATAAAAGTGGCTTGTGGCCCCACTAACAGCAGTGATTGCATCCTGCCCTTGCTTTGGTTACTGTGCCAATCATATACAGTTCTGTGTGCCACCATTCAGAGAGGCTGCTGGAATTATTTACGAATGTCAGGGCATGTGTCAGAAGATATAACTTGTACTGATATTACAACGAGTCATAATTCCAGATCATCCACGGACGGATTGAACTTTTAAATTCCAAAACTTTTATTTCAAAACAAGACTGATGCAGTGAAAATAACTACCAATGTAAGTCCAGTGCCTGTGCGGAGAGGATTCCTAGAATTTCATACCTGTGGGCGGGGGGTTTGTGTGGGATGGTCAAAGAAGCTTCACTTCAGTTTTCATTACAGAACTGCACTGTAATATCCAACGATTAACTCAGACTGTAAACATGGTAATAAATCAAGGAAACAGTCTGGGCAAGAGGACATTTTCCCCTTTCAAAAATGCCCAGGGACAGGAGTTAAAAGTGAGCTTTAATCCTGATCTGTGTGTGTAAGACTAATGTGCTGTGAAAATCACAGGTTTGAGAAGATCTGTTTAACCATCTGTGCATTGCAAGTGAAGGAAATGAAATCACACTCTTTCACTCTGAATTGCTACTAGCCAGCAATTGCCAAAAGTGAGCAGAACAAAGGAATTTGCATCAACCTGCAAGGTCAAGAATCTTGAACTGTTCAGTATCAGTGTCAGTGTTACCAGTAACAGTCCCTGTAATGGCCACAGCATTTGACTATCTTTATGAATGACTCAGACACTGAGTTTCAATTTTTTTAAGCTCACTTCCCATTTCTGATTTATGCGCTATTATTTCATCTCAGTTTTAGTAATTAATAAACTCACTTCTTTAACTCAACAAAGCCAAGTTCAATTGATTCCTTTTAAAACTTAAGTTCACCTGGTCTGCGAGAAAGGTATCCAAAAAAGGATGGGTTTCTCTGTACGTTAACCTCCATGTGACCAACCAATAGGGAGGGTGAATGGGGACAGAGAACCACTTCACCTCTCCGCACCCGGGAAATTGACAATTGGAGGTATCCCATCTGGAACCGGAATAATCCCCAGAATCTGGCCGTAACACATTGTGAACTCATCTGGAATCAGGTCGCAACAATCAGAGAATCATAGTGTAGAAGCAGACTGTTTGGTCTATTGAGTCCACATTGACCCTTCAAAGAGTATCCCACCCAGACCCAGCTGCAGCCCCTGTAATCCTGCATTACCCATGGCTGATCTGCCTAGCCTACACATCCTGGAAACTACGGGCAATTTCGCATGGCCTGGCCACCTAAACTGCATATCTTTGGACTGTGGGAGGAAATCAGAGCATCCAGAGGGAACCCACGCAAACTCCACGCAGGCAGTCACCCGAGGCTGGAATCGGACTGTGGACCCTGGCATTGTGAGGCAGCAGTGCTAACCACTGAGCAACCATACCTCCATGTGTCAGGAGTTGCAGGAATACCTTGGAGTATGTTAATATTTACAAGAGATCCCAAGGAACGTATCAGTATTTAGATGGGGTGTCTAAGAGTGTATCAGTATTTACATGAGGTCACATGGACTGTGTCAGTAATTCCATGGACTCCCTGGAGTGTATTAGTGTTTACGTGGCCCTGAAAATATATCAGTGTTTCCCAGAGGTCACAGGGCATGTATCAGTATTTCCAGGCTGGGTAGTTCCTACGAATGTGTTTCTGCTGGTGGCTCACTTCACTAATTTTGTCCTGTTTATTTTGAGTGGCGGGTAGATGTTGAAAGGCTGTCAGGTTTTATAACCGGACTTGCGTAGGAATATTGTCTGTGTGATCCTCACGCAATGAGCAGAGCAGGTCGTTGAAGGAGTAGTTAGTGGTGCATTTGGATAAGAGGCACATTCTGGATTATGGTCTGTTGAGGTGAGGCAGGAACTCTGGCAATATTCTGGGGGGAGAGTGGTTTGCTCGCCCCAGGCAGAATATCCAGAATGTCGGCGTCAAGGAGGGCAATCGACACCGTCCTGGGAGGGTACAAATATAAGCCAAAGAAATATGCAATATTGCAGTCCTGATAGACTAGACTTAACTCCAGTAATCGTGGCCTGGGTGTTCAGGATTTGCCTTTGCTCCAGCCTTTTAAGAGCTGCATACAACCAAGGGCCAATATTCCAGGGAGATGTTTAAAGAGTGGTGAACAAAGAGCCGCCATGGACATATTGCAAGTAGATGAGGTGTTTTGTGGTGAGACGTGACCAGACAGAGTAGGCCCAGCAGCGCGGACTGGTAGCAGCAGCTCCAAGCACGAGTTTGCCTTCTCGGCGTCGTCGAAGCAGTCCAAGTACTGACTCGTAACTGCCGTGACGTAGGCGAGTTTGGGTTCCCAGCGGCATCCAGCGCAGAATCACGGAGGCAGCGGCAGGCTTGAGACCAGCGTGAGACCCGGCGACATCAGTGGAGGCCGCTCCGGTGAGGTGGGCCTGAAACAGACTCGTGGCAGCGGCAGGGTCGAGTTTGGGCCGGCGCGGTACCATTAGCGTCGGCGGCGCCTGCATTGGTGAGGGTGTTGGTGAAGGTTGGCGTGGAACATTCATTCCTGCAGTGGCAGCAAAGCAGACCTATGCCTGGCCATCAGACCCATGACGGAGCATTCAACAAGAAGGGCTATAAAGTTGGACATTTCCTTTATTCTGTCATTGTTCTGCCTTTATATTCTACGTTTTGGTCATTTTTTTACAGTGTTTCAAGATGGCGCCGGAGGGTGGTTACACTATACCACACTGCATTTTGAAATAAGACACAAGTGACAATAAACATATCAAATCAAATTCACAAGTAAATCAAAGATGCTCTGAGAGGCTGAGACCTTGAGTGAGCAAAAGTGGATAATGCAGTGCAATGGCAGTAAAGCCAGGTTTTGGAGAGTGGAATGTGTTTGTGAGTGCAAGTGTCAGAAATCAAATGACACCAGGTTATAATCCAACAAGTCTATTTAAAATCACAAGCTTTCAGAGCATTGCTCCTTCATCAGGTGAAGCGCAGTGTAAGGTCAGAGGAAATTTCAAAGATAGAGTGAGAGGAAGTTCAGAAAAGGTTTGGAGGTAAAGGCAAAGAGAACTTCATGTGGACCCTGGCAAAGCATAGGATGTAGCTGGGAACGCATCACATTAAACTTAGTCCAGTGCTCTGAGGAAAACCTAGCCTTAAAAGGGAGTGAAACTGTAGACAGTGGCTACACTGTGTGATATGTTTCTGTGGATGGAGTGCCTTCAGTTGTGAATCAGGTTGTGGGCCAAGCTCCACACTTGGAGTTCAAAACTCCAGGCTGACATTTCAGTACAAAGCTGCACTATTTGAGGTGCACCGTTTCAATTGAGATATTAAACCAGCTCTTCACGGGACTCTGAGAGATCTCATGAACACGATTTTAGAAAGCAGCAGGGATTTCTCCCTGATGCCCTGGCCCATATTTATTCCTCAGTGGGTGCTGACAAACATCTTTCTGACAGTTAACCTGATTGCTGTTTATCAGTATTTTCTGTGTGCTAGTAAACATGCTGTGTTTCCTACACAACAGTGCCTGTAAATGTGGCTGTAAACATGCTTCGTCACACCCCGAAGTCATGAAAGACATGAAAACACGAGTTGTTTTCTAAGACAACCAACATGGCACAGGATGGGCACAGAGAAATGCAAAATGAAACATTTTGGGAGGGAAATCTGAGAACAGGCTTAAAAGCCAAAAGGTACAATTTTAAAAAGAGGTACAGAATCAGAGATTGTAGGAACTGCCGATGCTGAAGAATCTGAGATAACAAGGTGTAGAGCTGGATGAACGCAGCAGGCCAGGCAGCATCAGAGGAGCAGGAAAGCTGACGTTTCGGGGTCGAGACCCTTCTTCAGAAATGGGGGAGGGCAAGAGGATTCTGAAATAAATAGGGAGAGAGGGGGTGGTGGATAGAAGATGGATAAAGGAGAAGATAGGTGGAGAGGAGATAGACAGGTCAAAGAAGGTTGGAGCCAGCAAAGGTGAATGTAGGTAGGGAGGGGGTAGGCCAGTGCAGGGAGGATGGACAGGTCAAGGAGGCGGGATGAGGTTAGTGAGTAGGAGATGGGCGTGGGGCTTGAACGAGCGGGGATGGTTTTCGGATGCGGACAGGGGAGTGGAGATTTTGAAGCCCACATTGATACCATTGGGCTGCAGAGTTCCCAAGCGAAATATGAGATGCTGTTCCTGCAGCTTTCGGGAGGCGTCATTGTGGCAATGCAGGAGGCTCAGGATGGACATGTTGTCCAAGGAGTAGGAGGGGGAGTTGAAATAGTTCACGACTGGGAGGTGTAGTTGTTTGTTGTGAACCAAGCATAGGTGTTCCACAAAGCAGTCTCCAAGCCTCCACTTTGTTTCCCTCATGTAGCGGAGGCCACAACGGGAACAGCAGATACAATATACCACACTAACAGATGTGCAGGTGAACATCTGTTTGACGTGGAAGGTCTTCTTAAGTCCTGGGATGGGTTTGAGGGCGGGAGGTTTTGGGGCAAGTGTAGCACTTGCCGCAGTTGCAGGGAAAAGTGCTGGGGTGGTGAGGCTGGTGGGGAGTGTGGAGTGGACAAGGGAGTCGTGAGGGAGTAGTCCCTCCAGAAAACAGATAAGGGTGGGGAGGGAAAAATGTCTTTGTTAGGGGGGTCAGATTGCAGATGGCAGAAGTGTCAGAGGATGATGCATTGGATTCGGAGGTTGATGGGGTGGTACGTGAGGATGAGGGGGTTTCTGTTTTAGTTTATATTGATGGGAGGGGGTGTAAGGGATGAGTTGCAGGAAATGCGAGAGACATGGTCAAGGGTGTTTTCGACCACTGTGGAGGGGAAGTTGCGTTCCTTGAAAAACGAGGACATCCGGGACGTCTGGGATTGGAATGCCTCATCTCGGGAGCAGATGTGGCGGAGACAAAGGAATTGGGAACAGGGAATGACCTTTTTGCGGGAAGGTAGGTGGGTGGGAGGAGGTGTATTCTAGGTAGCTGTGGGAGTCGGTGGGCTTGAAATGGATATCAGTTTCCAGGTAGTTGCCGGAGATGGACACAGAGAGGTCCAGGAAGGAGAGAGAGGTATCAGAGATGGCCCAGGTGAACATAAGGTTGGGATGGAAGGTGTCAGTGAAATGGATGTCCTTGTGGGAGCATGAGGCGGTGCCGATACAGTCATCAGTGTAACAGAGGAAGAGGTGGGGTACAGGACCAGTGTAGCTTTGGAAGAGGGATTGTTCCACATATCCAACAAAGAGGCAAGCATAGCTTGGGCCCATGCATGTACCCATTGCCACTCCCTTTGTGTCTGTAGGAAGTGGGAGGACTTGAAGGAGAAGTTGTTAAGGGTGCGGACCAGTTCAGCTAAGCAGATGAGGGTGTCAGTGGAGGGAAACTGGTCAGGCCTGCGGGACAGGAAGAAGCAGAGGGCCATTAGGTCATGTGCATGGGGAAAGCAAGTGTACAGGGACTGGACGTCCATGGTAAAGATGAGGTGTTGGGGTCCAGGGAATCGAAAGTTTTGAGGAGGTGTAGGGCGTGGGTGGTGTCACGGACGTAGGTGAGGAGTTCCTCGGCCAAGGGGGAGAAAATAGAGTCGAGATAAGTTTGATGGGGCAGGAGTAGGCGGAGACAATGGGTTGACCAGGACGGTGAGATTTGTGGATTTTGGAAGGAGATAGAAGCGGGCGGTGCAGGGTTGGGGAACAATGAGGTTGGAGGCTGTGGGTGGGAGGTCACCTGAGGTGATGAGGTTTTGGATGGTGTTGGAGATGATGGTTTGGTGGTCAGGGTGTGATCATGATCAAGGGGGCGGTAGGAGGAGATGTCAGAGAGCTACTGCCCCCTTGATCATGATCCCACCCCCGAGCCACCATGCCACCCTTTGCTACAGAGTGATGGTGTTATTTTTACCCATCTTTAGAGCTGGGTAGGCAGATTGAGTTGAAAGGCACATGGGAAGCTTGACTGTGTAAACAGACACTTGGAGTCCAAAAGTAAGCTTAAATGGTTAGGCTTCAGCTGCAGTTAGTTCTGGGCACCACATTTGAGGAATGATATCAAGACCATAGAGGAATCGTGGAGATTTATGAAAATGACACCGGTATATGGGACTTCAGGTTTTGTGGCAGAACCAGAGAAGCTGGGACAGTTCTCCCTTGAGCTGGGGAACTTAAGGGCCAATTTAATAGAGGCATTCAAAATCGGGAATAGATTTGAAAGAGTGGCAGGAGGGTTGGTAACTGGAGGACACAGATTTGAGGTGATTGTCAAAATAAGCAGAAGTGAAGGAGATTGTATTTTGCGCTGATTTACATTTGGATAACCATGGGGAAAGAAATTGCAATTAATTGGTTAACTCTGGAGGAAAGAGCACAAATATGATCATTCCTTCTGTGCTGAATATTTCTTTAGTTAGAAGTAAGTGTGGGGCAGTGTAGTGAGAGAAAAGAAAACCTTTGAAGACAGATTAGAAGTGAGGGGAGGAAATTGAGCTCAGGATGGGGCAGGACATTAAATTGTTTGGTTTAACTTAAGTTTTGCAGATGATTAGCCAGAGGAAGTTTTTAAAAATGTCTTTTTTTATTAAGAAGGCTTTTTTTAAAAAAATCCAAATAGAGAGAGCAGACAGAGTTCATTGCAACCTGAGTGGGGGAGACAAATCTGCAAAGGCAGGAAATCTGACATTTCAGCAAAACCATCGTGGCATTTTCAAACTTCCGACAATCTGATCGGGGCTCGAGCTGATAATTTTCCACCTTCTTTGCAGCAGGAACCAGATAAGCAGATAGAACTTTTTTATCGTTGTGTGGTAGATTACTGATCAAACAACAGCAAGAATGCCTGGGACGTGAACATTAACCCTTCCCTCCCCATGCATAGAACCACTGACACTAAAAACCTTTACCGTTCACTTACAATATCTCAGAACAATAGCCCCACTGTCTAGTAGCAGCACACTCCCAACCCTCACATCTACAATGCTGCCAACAACCCTGGTATTGTTGCACTCCCCTCCTTTTGTTTACAGCGCTATAAATCAGCAGGGCGCAGCATATCAAATCCTCTAGCTGGTCATGTTCAGGGATTCTTTATATGTGAATCTGTACCTCAGACATTAACAAGCTGCTTGACTGTGGAAGGCATGTTGTTTGATTTTGTTTTTGGTGAGCTGAGCATCTGGCTGAATGCACTAGCAGCCTCCAAATAGTCTCATTTTACTAATCCAAGTGTTGATAGCTTTGGGGAAGTTATTTGTCCAAAGACTTAGAGACCACACTGTCCACCAAAAGAACATTAGCGGCCAAACGGGCACACCGCACAGTTGGGCATTGGCTGGCAGGGACTGTGGGGAGCTGAGTGGGATTGATCAGCTGACCCATTTGATCACATTAATAAGCCTGGTGAGTTAGATGTGACCCTGTCTGGTTTGGGTCTCAGATTACCAGGACTATGGTAGACTTCATTACTCAGCAAGTTGTTTTGGAACGATTTCAAATCCTTTTCTTCTCCCAACATCCAGTCAGCTCTCTCCACCTTTATTCATCCAAGGGAACATCATAATTGAGCCTAATATGGCCCTCAGCCTTCACACCATGGGTTACTAGGTAATGATGCAGGGCAGGAATCCTAAAGCCCCTTATCTGGTTTTGAGGCCAATTGTACCTCTGCCAGCTGACTACCAAGTTCAACTCAAATTGAACCTGGCCATAGTGAGCTCAGCCCCACTCTCACTCACACAATCTCACTCACTCTCATCCATTCTCATTCCCAGTCACTCAATCACTCACACTCACTCACTCTGTCTCTCAATCACTCACACTCACACGCACACACTGACTCTGTCCCTCACTCAATCACTCTCTTACTCACTCTTACTCACTCACACTCACTCACTCTTTCTCTCTCTCACATTCACTCACTCACTCACTCACACTCATCACTCAGTCACTCACACACTTTCATCACACACACTCATCACAAATGCTCATTCTCAAATGCTCACGCTCACTTACTCACTCAATCGCTGACACGCTGTCACTCACTCACACGTCTCACTGTCATTCACTCTCATTCATTCTCACTGTCTGTCACTCTCATTTTTTTTTTCGGGAGGTGGATGCCTGGAGCATGGTAATGGTGTCGTCGATGGAATAGCTGCCATCAACAGACAAATGAGCTAATCCTTAAATTGAGGAACAGCTTCTGCAGTCCACAACCTGCAAACACATTGTGTTTGCAAACAGTGTCTTTGGTCTCTGCCACAGGCTCAGTTTTGCTAGCTGTTGACTTTATCCTCCTGGTCTGGTGTGAATCTTGAATTGATAACCTTGTGTTTCAGACTGAGTCACAGCTGAGATCTTTACCCTTACCTGGACCATTTGACCATTCTGGCCCTGAACAAATATACCCTCGCCTGATACTATCACACACCTTCCCTGTGTATAGAACTAGCTCAAGAACTGTAGCACATTCCTTCCTTCTCCCTTCTCTCAACGTTTCTGAACTTGAGAGCCTCCTGTCCAACCCTACCCAGCCCCGCACCAGAGTCAAGGATCAGATTATTAGGCACACACCAGAGATGAACCTGGGATCTCCATGGAACAGGGGAGCCAGATACTCCCAAACACCATGAGCTGTAGGCATTGGTGTTGAATCCTGCCTTGTAAAATAAAATCAAAGAAATTTACAACAGGAGAAGGGGCACCATTCAGCCTAATGTGCCGCCCAATAAAGGGCTAATAAGACTAAAATAGATTGCTGCCTCTCCCGCTCTTTCAGGGACTGAATTCCAGACCTGTAACACACCTGAGTGAAAAAAAATACTTTCAACTCCCGTTTAATCATGATTTTTGTAAATTCAATGGATAAATTTTTGACTTGATTTATTTTTGTATCTCAGTAGAGCGAAAGGTTTTGATTTGCATTCAGTACAGGCAGATCATACCAAACAAAGTACACTAAGGTAATAGAACGAAGAGTACAATGTTACAGCTGCAGAGAAGGTGCACACAGAGCGAGATCAACATTTAAATTTTAAATTTGAGAGATCCGTTCAGAAGTCTGCTAACAGTGGGGAAAGAAGCTGTTTTTGAATCTGTTGGTCCATGTGTTTAAGCGCTTGTGTCTTCTGCCTGATGGAAGAGGTTGGAAGAGATTATAACCAGGTTGAGAGGGATCTTTGATTATGTCGGCTGCCTTCCAATTTAATGACTAACCAATAAAGTGAGGGGGTAATGTTGAACCAGGTAAATGCCAGCGATTAGGGAAGGATTGGTCACACCTTTGCACAGTCATTTCTTTTCCCTTTTCTGACTCCTTCTTTAGCTGCTGATTCCTATTTCAGATCTATTATTAGACCCCCCCCCCCCCCCAGCATTAATATGCTTAAGACAACTTTGATTTAACTGGCCAGCCTTGGGGAGCTTCACAGCAGAGGTACCATCTTTACTTTGACCAAAGACAGGCATTAAGTGCACATACTCAGGGTTCAGAGCTAGGACCAGTGCTGTGTTTAATTTACATTAATGACATAAACCTCAGAGAGTAGGGCACAGTTTTGAAAGTTAAAGACAATGTGAACCTTTTAATATAGTATAAACAGTGAGGAAGATAGTCATAGGCTTCAAGGTGACATGGGCAGACTAGTGGATTTGGTGGACCTATGACAGCTGTAGTTCAACACAAAGAGGTGTGAAGTGAAGCCATCTGCAAAAATAGTGCCTGGCCCTCTATCGTGACTGCTACTGTGAATGCATTTGGTCTCATTATGAATCAAAGAGTGGCAAATTCACTTACATCAATAAGGATCTGTTGACCTAACTTGCAGGGATGTGAAAGCTTTGTTTGACATCTTCACCATCACCACCTTGTAGTGGTGTTCCCTTTTTCTGATGTGGTTTATCACCCCTTGTGTGTTTATTTACATGATATTAAAAGCTCTGAAGTGGATGAAAGCTTTTAATATTGATGGTATGAATGGTTGTAATTGATTGACATTACTATGGGGTTGTTAACTGAGCAAGTTGTTTTCAAAATAGATTTTCAAAGCCTCTGCTTTATGTTGTCAGTTTTAGGAGCATATCAAAGTCTAGCCAGCCATGTTAATAGTTCATGTTTCTGTGCATAGTTCATGCTGCAATAGTCAATATGCAGGATGTGCAGAGTATGGAAGAGGTATGGAAGGAGGCTGAGGAGTCATGATGGGAGTAAGAGAGAGCACAGGGAGATATGAGGAGACATGGAAGAAGAATGGGGGCAATGAAGAAGCAGGGCACGTGAGAGTGTATAAGGGTTTTTATGTGAAATTACAGGGACAAGGGCATTGCAGTGCTGAGAAGTTTGAGAATTCCGGCTGGGGCGATAATAAACCATGTATAGCTCTGGGCCAATGCCTCTGAGAGATGAAACAGGCCTTCAAATTAGTCCACCTTGCTACCCACATGTCTCCATTGCTGCCTTGGGCCCAGTCACACTTGGAGGCATCAGCCCTGAACCTTGCCAGCCCACATCTCACAGGGATGAAATTTTTGTGGGAGTGAGAAGGGTTGAAAATTCAGAATTTGCAAAGAAGAGAAAATGGCCCACCTCTCAATTTCACAAACCAAGAGACAAAGATCCTGTCTCAGGTTTTCTGCGTAACCATTATGCATGAGGTTGCCTGGATAGTGATGGTCACAAGATAGAATACAAAGGGATGGACAATTTGTTAAAGTTGTACAGAGCTCCAGTTCGAACCTTAACTAGAGCATGCTTTCATTTCTGGACATCATTCTGTATTGACCTTGGAGGGTGAGCTTCAGATGCTGGGTTAAAAAGGTTAAATTATGAGTACAGGTTCCCCAGACTATTTCTTTTAATATTGAAGATTAAGAGTGATCTAACTGAAGGTGTTAAATTATTAAAGGATTTGATGGAGTTGATAGATAGAAACTCTTTTTTTTCTTTTTCTCTGAAGGAGGACTCCAGCATCAGAGAGCATAACGTTAACATTAAAGCTAGGCTATTGAGGTGTAATCTCACGAAGTATTTCTTTGTACTAAGGTAACTTGAAAATGACACCCCCTCCACCCTCCCCAAAAGGTTGCTCAGGCTGAGGGTCAATTGAAAATTCAAAAACTGGGATTTAAAGATTCTTGTTAGATGAAGCTAAGGATTACAGACCTAAGGCAGATAGGTATAGATTCTTTGTAAATGGTGGAATAGGCTTGAGACGTGAAGAGCCTCTTCCAGTTCTGATGACCTGAGACCTTTGAGTTCCAGCTTCGTGGGTCTATTGTTGCGTGCTGCAAGACTCAATAGGATGTGTACATGCTGCTTCAAGGAGCATTGTTAGGGTCTGACATACTCACTCATACACCTCATACGTGTAGGGGAGGTATTGGCCTAGTGGTATTATCGCTGGACTGTTAATCTAGAGACCCAGAAAATGTTCTGGCGATCCAGGTTCAAATCCTGCCATGGCAGATGGCGGAATTTGAATTCAATAAAAATATGGAATTAAGACTCTAATGATGACCATGAATCTGTTGCCGATCATTAGGAAAATCCATCTAAGGAAACTGCCATCTGTACTTGGTCTCGCCTATATGTGACTCTAGACCCAGAACAATGTTGTCGACTGGGATGGGCAATAAATGTTGGCTGTCAGCGATGCCCTCATCCCATAAAAGAATATTAAAAAAGTACTCTCTCTCTTCCTCCCTCACATATCCATATTCTTTTCCTCCCTCTCAAACCTACCCTTCCTCACACTCACACTCTCCCTCCCTTGCACATATTCTTTCCCTCGCTCATACTCTCCCTCCCTCCTTGCCACCTCCTAACACACACTGCAGCACCCACTTCCCATGAAGATTTAAGTTTAAAAGCCTTCACACTGTTTGCTGCTTGTCCACTTGCCAGCCTTTTCTTGTCCATGTTTGTTGCTGGGCAGCACAGTAGCTCAGTGGTTAGCATTTCTGCCTCACAGCTCCAGAGACCCTGGCTTGATTCCAGTCTTGGCTGACTGTCTGTTTGGAGTTTGCACATTCTCCCCATGTCTGCCTGGGTTTCTGGTGGGTGCTCTGGCTTCCTTTCTTGGTCCAAAGATGTGCAGGCTAGGTGGATTGGCCGTGCTGAACTTCCTGCAGTGGTTCGGGATGTACAGGCTAAGCCAATTAGCCATGGTAAATGCAATGTTACAGGAACAGGGTGGGATGTTCTTTGAAGGGTCGAATGGCCTCTGTCTGCACTGTAGGGATTCTGTGATTTTGATAGGCTAACTCTACCAACTCCATATATGGGGAGGAAACAGCTTGTGGTTGGTCAAGCAACTGGACACTTTTCATTTCCACTTCCTCATCTGTTGTGTATACATCTCGCAGGCTCCTTTCATAGGCATGGTATTGCCACATTCTGGCCCACAGGTCACCTGTTGGACAAGCCCAGCGTACACTTTTGATCCCCAGAATGAAGGAGAGATGTTGATTTATTGGGAAAAGCTCAGAGAAGATTCACGTAACTGATACCTAGGCTGGAAAAGTTTTCTTATGAGGAAAGGTTGAATATGTTGGGCCTATTGACAAGAATGAGAGGTGATCTCATTGAAACATATAAGACCTTCAAAGGACTTGAAAAGGGGTGAATGCTGAAAGGATATCTCCTCCTGGGAGGGAGGATGAGAACTAGGGCACACGGTTTAAAAGTAAGGCATCACTCAGACAGGTTGGAGATGAGGAAGATTCTCTTCTAAAGTTTGTTGAGTCTTTGAAACTCTGTACTCCAGAGAATCCTTGAAGTGGCACCATCCAATGTTTTTAAAGCAGCATGCGATAAGTCCTTGACTAATAAGAGTCTCGAAGGTCATTTGGGGCAGTGGAAATGTGGAGTTGAGGTCACAATCAGATCAGGCTTGAATGGTGGGAGCAGCCTAACAGAGCCAAATGGCCTGCTCCTAATTCATTTTGCTCTCAACTAAAGGAGAATGACTGCAGTTTCATGCCGGCAGACTTCTTCCCATGGCACAGAAAATGTTTGGTCGTGCGTGACTGACCAATGAGGAACCCACTAGATGACTCAACATGGTATGCTCTGGGCCGCTATTTGCCCAGTCCAAGCTGTGCCATTTGAACAGGATTGATTTACACTCCCAGAATAAAGCACAAAGGTTGCACTGTGTGCTTGCTATCAGCTGCTTTCCCCTCCACAGCTGCTTGTGAAATTGCCAGTGCTCTGAATCCTGAAGGACACAAATCTTTATCCAAAGGTTTGAGAGTGCAGCCAATAGAAACTATTGAATGCTCAGCTGCCTTTCAAAGATTAATCAAAAATCCAAATTTGAATGGGGACTTATTAACTCTGATTACTGTTCAGTGCAGGGTGATTGTAGTTAGTGTAGCATTTCTACTTTATACCAGTTTGAAACCAGGTGGTATATAAGATTGACCACAAGGAATTGAGATGATATCTTCACTGCATTTCTTAGGTTTGAGTAATACCTCAAAATCAGAAAGCTTACTTTTCTCAAAAAAACGCCTTTAAAATCTCCGAAATTTCTAGAGAAGCCAAATGAATTACCCAATTAAAAACAATGGTGTTGGCCCCAAGAGTTTACATAACTTCAAATGATGAATGTCGTGACTCATGTATATTTCCCTGTGGGTATGTGTTCTCTCTGACTCTACTTTGGCCAGCCTCCCAGGACTCACCTACAGTCTATGTGACTGTCAGGTTCATCTCCCCAGACACTGCTGCATGTAATCAGAGAAGAATTGTGCTTTTTGTTCCACTTTGTCCAAACTTTAATTTGTTCGTTAGCAAACCTTGAAGGTGGTGTGAAAAGTCTGATCGAGAGTGACATTGTCCCCAGGAATGAATCCAACCAGCGCTGTCAACTTCACTTCGTCTGTGTCCTTCTGTTTTGTATTTTACTTCAGTGAAGGAGAACACAGGACGTCTGTTGCCATTGCTAAAGGGTTAATATTTTGGTATGTAGTCTTGTTCAATGCTGAGAACTATGGTTAATGTCAGAGTGAAGCTGTTGAACCCAACAGCTGGGAGGACAGGCATACCAACATCAACATCCTCGAAGCAGCCATTAGCACTAACATCGAGGCCATGATATTCAAAACCAACTCTACTGGGCCAGCCATGCGCTTAGGATGCCTGAGTTCCGATTGCCAAAGCAAATCTTCTTCTCCCAGCTCAAGGAAAGCACACCAGTGACAGGAGGACGAAGGAAGTGCTTGAAGGAATCCCTGAAGGCTTCCATCAAGAAATGCAACATGAATGTTGATGTTAGAGACCCTCATTCATAAAAATCCAACTTGGAAGAGCCTCCTTCTTTCAGAGCACCCCGGCGGTAAGAGGAAATATGGAAAAGAAACCTGAGAAAGGAATGCCAGTGATCTTGAGGCCACGAACCAATTCCGTCTTGCCAAGTGCGTGGTCAGAGATGCAACTCTAGGATCAGCCATACAAGGCTCCACAGAGCGAATGACCAACTCTCCTAAAACTTAGATCTTGATTAAGCTTTAGGTAAAATTTTATCTATAATTCCTCCTGTGAAGCATTGGAGAAAGAGGTAACAAGGTGTAGAGCTGGATGAACACAGCAGGACAAGCAGCATCAGAGGAGCAGGAAGGCTGACGTTTCGGGTCAGGGTCTAGGCCCGAAACGTCAGCCTTCCTGCTCCTCTGATGCTTCTTGGCCTGCTGTGTTCATCCAGCTCTACACCTTGCTTTCTCGGATTCTCCAGCATCTGCAGTTCCTATTATAACTGAAGCATTGGAGAAAGGTTTGCTTTATTCAAAAGTATTATATAAATGCAAACAATTGTTGTCTGTCTAATCTGACTCATCAATGATTGCAGGAAGTTTGAGTCCTATACTAGGATTCTGTTCACTTGACCTCAAATAACTTTACACACCAATGTCCCACTGAGGTAGGTTTGGCCCGATTAGTTGGAGGAAGTTTAATTGGAAGAACTCCAGCACAAATTTGGGATTCTTTCAACTTCAGCTGGTCTTTGATTAAATCTGTTTGGATTTCAAGAGGAGAGAGTGTGTAGTCTGTGTTGGGGCCACAGAAATTCTCCTTGTGCGAGTTATTCTGAACACTGTCATAGAAAACGCCAGAGAAACTCAGCTTGTCTACCAGCATCTGTGGAGAGAGAAAGAGAGTTAATGTTTCAAGTCCAGTATGACTTCTTCAGTTTTAATAACTTCATGTTGGAGGGGTCTCATTCAAGTTGTTGAAAAATGTATAATTTGGTTACTTGTTAACCACTAGGGCCACAGTGAAAGGGCACTGGATTGAGCTGGAAATGACAAACAGGCCTGAGCCTTTCTTGTGCCTGGTATCATGTATTAAGTCACACATTGCTTCAACTCTGAAGTGTCACTGGACATTGCCATATCCAAATAGGACCTACTGAGGTCCTTTTATTCACGTTGCTTCTGACATCCTCAAACAATTTTAATGTATTTGTTGTACACATTTCTCTTTCATGTTGACCCTAATTGTATTATGATTTTCCAAATGACCTCCTACTACTTCCTTAATAGTGAATTCCAGGCTAATAGTCCCATAGTTCCCTGTTTTCTCTCTCTTCTTTCTTACAAGGAGTGTTATTTTGTGACTTTCCAATCTGTTAAGACCTTTCAAGAATCTAGGAATTTTGAATGTTTGTTTTAAAACTGATTTCAGATTTGCAATCTACCATTATTGGATTTGAACACTCATTCTTTGGATTATTAGCCCATGCCTGTGAATAGCTAGTCCTGAAACATAGCCACTGCACTATATCCTCAATGGGGAAATTAATCATGATGAGCTAAATTACGGTCACAGATACAATTCCTTCACTGCAGAGCTGTTTTCCTGCATTCAGTTACCTGAAGACAAGCTTCATCAATTGTGAAAACAACCACTTCCTCTGTAGGGACCTGTGGGAAAGAGCCGTCTGCCAATTTGCCTGTCTGCATCCGAGCTCTCTTCCCCTTGTACTCTTCGTGGGAGTGAATGGCCTTCACCTTTTCTAAAGAAAAGCAGCAAAATAACAAAAAAAAAAATTCTTGGCTGCCAAGTGAAATGTGCAGCCTGCACTGTTTGGCCAGTGATCAGTGTGGTGTGAGTATGAGTTTAATCAGATCCTCAAGGACATTCTGTAGCTGTCAGTAATCTATACCAGATAGGTCTTGAAAGGGCTACAGTTGAGACTTGAATCATTGACATGACTTGACAACTTTTCTCACCTTTCAGCTCGACTTGAATAAACAGAGGGGGACAGCATAACTCTTTAAACATTGTAATTCTTTCAAAGGGCTTAGGTTTTGACAATTTTTCACTTTGGTGGTGAGTATGGAAGACTGAAATTCTTTGGATTTCTGTGTCTAAATGGGAAGTGAATTTCACACAATGAAAGCAGACAGATGTAAATTAAATGTACATTGGAACTAAATTGGATGATTTTCCCACAGTGCAAGTAATTTACTTCATTCAAAACTGTTTGATTAGACTTGAATCAGACTTAAACTGGAAAAGGATTAGGATCATCATCAAGGATTAGGATCATACTGTTATTCAGTTAGTTCACAACTGATCTGTATCTTAACTCAATCTACCCGCCTTGGTACAATGTCTCTTAAGTCTCTTACTCATCAAAAGGTCCATCAGTCTGAATTTGGTCAGAAGCCACATGACGCCAGGTTATAGTCCAATAAGTTTATTTGCAATCACAAACTTTCGGAGTGCTGCTCCTTTATCAGGTAAAGGATTCGTGCTCCAAAAGCTTGTGATTTCAAATAAACCTGTTGGACTATAACCTGGTATCTTGTGACTTCTGACTTTGTCCCTCCCAGTCCAACACTGGCACCCCCAGATCAAGTCTGAATTTGGATCTTAGTTGGGAGCAACTCCCAATCAGTCCCATCTCCCCTGTATATGTGGTTTTGTGAAAGTAGAGCAGATGTTAGGCGATAACTGTGTGATGTTTTTTGTGTAACAGTGCCGTAACAAAGGGACATGAAAAGGGCATTTCACAGCAGTGAATACCGTAATCAAAGCTGTTCTATAAACATGGCAAAAGGGGTGGGGGGTGGATGTGATGTTTTTCTTTCATAAGTATGGAAGGTTACTTCAATCACAGAAAGGCCTCTTACTTTTAAAACCATATCCTTGAATCGTAAGTAGAAGTCCGCATGATAGGAGTCTCAGAGTTGTTTGTCTCTTGAAGTGGCTTATCTCAGCTGGATAAGATGGTCTCCTGGTTGATTCAGAACAGTCTAACCATTTGGTTCCCTGCAGACATTGTACACTGTAGGTCGATATATTTGTCAAAATCACATGACTCAGTTGGATGAGTTTTCTTTGCTCTCAGTAAAAACCTAATGTGTAGTGATACAGAGAAGAAAGGCTGTTCCACCTTGGGGGGATGAGGCAGAAACCACAATCAGGGCAGTTCCATCAGTGCACTGTACCCTGTGTACATTCAGCTGCACAAGGCTGAAGTCCAATCGCGACTTTTTAGCATGATCCAACATGGCAGTTTGGCTGCGGTAACAGCCCACACCACCCCTGCGCAATGGAGTGTACAGAAATTGGATGTGTCTGTGCATCCAGCCACTTCACTCACTTAGCAACTGTCCAAATGTGTGGACGTTAGACTAGCACAAGCTCAGGCTTAGCTATGAGACTTCACTCTGTGGTTCACTAGTCAGAACAGTCGTACTTCTAGACCAACTCATGACCACCTGGCTAGGAATTTGTGGACTCTGTGGAACTGCTGTTCAGAAAGAGTCAGTGCCTCAAACAGCGGAGAAGAAAACTGGAAAGAAGTACTAATCATATTTATATAGTGCCCTTCATGACTTCAAGATGTTTCAAAGTGCTTTAAAACAATGAAGTACTTTTGAAATGTAGTGACTATTGTAATTTAGGAACCAAGGCAGTCAACTTTTGTAACAGTAATCGACCAATGACTAGACAGCTTGTTTTTGCTGTTAGTTATATGTTGCAGATGATACCCAGGAGAACCCCGTCACCTCTTCTGCCGAATAGTGCTATGGGATCTTCTGTGTTCGCCTGAGAGACAAAATTGGGCCTTGGTTTAATACTCTGTTCAACAGGATAAGTCTTCAAGCAATATAACATTATCCTAGCATTGCAGTGGAGTGTCAATATAATGGTGCTCCTTTTCGGGAAAAGTTCTTGAACCAACAGCATTCTTCTCCTTGGTTCTATATGAGCCACATTCATTGACTCTCTTTTTACTATTTAAATGTTTATAAATTCTTTTGGCTTCCTCTTATGTTAGTGAATATTCTGTTACTCTTATTTTTGTACTTATTTTGTTTCAGATATCTGTCTTCTGTATTCTACATGGTTGTCTATTATATTGTCCACCTTACAACTGTGATGACCTTTGGTCTAGCAACAGTATAGTGAGGAAAATTTGTAATTTCTTTAAAGCATCTGTGGGAATCTGTAATTTCTTTGAAGAACATTTGAAAATTAGTTTTAAGAGCTTGCAACAATTGTAAAGGGATTAATTGTACCTTTTCTTGGATGATATGAAATATGAGTTCACATGACCCCTGACCTTGAAACAGTGCCAACAGAAGAAGGTTAAGCAAGAAGCCATTTGCCAGTCAGACAAATAGGAAAGCTGCAGACAAAGTAAAGAGTTACAAGAGAGTTGGAAGGTAAAGGCAATTAGTGCTCAGATGGAGACGTCAGGAGAAAACAGACAGAAAGAGGGGCACAGAGAATTGTTTTTGAGGAAAAGAAGCAAATCACTCTGATGAAGAGGTTAACCATTCCATTTGGCTGAAAAGAAGACAGGAATTCTTGAAGGAGGAGCTGTGCACGTTGACTAAAAAGGTCTAAAACCTGGAGAACTTCAGAAATGGCTTGAAAACACTAAAGAGCCGGATATTTTCCCACAAGTGGCCAAAGCATGAACCAGGATGTTTTGATTGGTCCTTTGGAAGACTACACCATCATGATTGTCATCACCCATCCTGATAATAATTTTACAAGTGAAACTCAAAATATGAAAGCTATTGTCGGCACGAATACTGAACCTCCCCGAGTAAACCGAAAACGGCACTGTGTCACTATGTCATAGCATTTATGTGTGTTGGAATGATGCTAATTCTTGTGATTGCATTCAACATAGTAGTTGGATTGACCAATTAAAGTGGAATTTACCTTATTATTGAAATATCATTTCCCTATTAATTCATATATGATTAATATTAGTTCTGATTCATGTTACAGCAAAAACTAAAAAGGATCTTGATGGTAATCTCCTTATTTTGAGGGCGACTTTCAATAACTTTGAATATTTTGGTTTGTGGTTTTCCCATGTGATGTCATTTTAATTGTTGTACCATGAGTCCTCTGAGGAGCGCTGGCCCTGGATATTATTCTCTTTCTTTCACGGGAAAGTGCCCATGTTCCTTTTTTTGAGCAAGTTCTTTGTTATTGCTGTTATATCATGATCCTACATGATGACTTATGTCTGTCCCTCCTGAACCTGTTTACTACACTTCAAGCACTTAAGATACTCTTAGACTGTGCATGATAAAACAGGAGAGATTCAAAGTTTTTCTGAGGTCTTTTTGAATCTCCTCACTAGTTCTGATATTCTGACATCAGAAACACAAATTCTTTTCCTTCCAAAGTCAACAGGAGCAGGACTTCTGGCTGTTACCTTTCTCTCACAATATGTTTTGGATCCTTTCAGTGATTTATTGTATAGACTGACACCAGTGAGGCATCACACTGTACAGATGTAACACAAATGGTTGCTAGAACGCTTCTGTCCTCTTAACTGTTAGGCCCCCTATGACCACTGCATGTCTATGCCTCAATGTACAGTGATTCATCCCCTAGTACCATGGATGTTCTCCTCACGATATTTGGAGGCCACTGACCCGGGGCTAGCTCAGAAACCAAGCAAACCAAAAGGCTTGATAATCTTTCTGGTTTTCTCCATTTAAAAGCACACAGCCTAGAAACAATGAATCCTTGTGCACCAGCCCTCAGATTATTTGGTAATCTTGGGAAGTAAAATTCCTAATTACAGCTCATTATTTTCAACAACTGAAACTAGTCGCCAACAGGAAATGATTGACAAGCAAAGCTGGGCAAATGATGGACCACAGTCCTAGTCAGGCCGTTTAGTAGTCACTTTATTCCTAGAATGCTAAAGATTTAATTGGATTGGACACAGACAGATCTTTATGAGCCTTGATGAACTGGCCTATGCAGTGCACTTCAGGGGATCATAATGACCTTTCACACGGCATGATGAACAATGCAATCTCTGCCCTTTCCAAGCCAGCAAGGGGAGAGCTGCAGCAATCATATGCAAATATTGAATGTTTTTCATGATGTGATTTGTTTAGTAGGTGAGCTCATTACATAGCAAAGAAACAAGAGCATGTTGGTCTGGGAGTTAAGTGGGAATCTTGGGGAAAATAAAAATACAAACACTTGATGGCCTAGTGCAGAAACACTTTTCCAATAATGCTGTACTGTGAGGAACTCAGGCCCTGGGCTTGATTTCCTATCTATGCTGTGATAGCTGATCACACCCTGACTGTTGTGGGCTTGATATAATTGACTATGGCCAACTTTATTTCTCCCAGCTCCTTCCCAATGACTTGGAAAGTACGTGGTGGTAGGAGTTGGTGAGATCAAGACTTTTTTCTTTTCCCTTTCCAAAGCTGTGTAGGTTGCTGATCTCACCAGCAAGTCTCATAGATACAGAATGTGAACTCCCAGTGACACCTTGAAGACAGAGAGATGGCTCTGAAAAGAGCCAGCTCCTTGAGGAGCGATGGGGAGGAAAGCAACTTAAGGAAAATGTGGGCGAAAGTTGGAGAAACTTTCCTTTAAAAGAAAACATAAATTAGTCTGATGATAAACCCAACAATCACCCACTGCAACTATATCAACAGGTGCATGTATCTGATCAGGTCAGAGGTGGAACTGGGCTAAGAACAAAGAACAGTGTAGAATGTGAACGGGCCCTTCGGTCCACCAAGACTGCACCAACACATATTGCCTTTTTAAATTAAAAAACTTTTGCTTCTATTTCCTGACTAATCCTATATCTATCAAGGTGCCTCTTAAATGTTACTATTGTATCTGCCACCACCACCTCTGGCAGCACAGTCCAAGTACTTACCATCCTCTGTGTTTAAAAAAAAAATTGCCTCTCACATCTCTTTAAACTTATCCCCTTTTACCTTAAATCTCCGTCCCCTAGTAATTGACATTTCTACCCTGAAAAAAAAGACTCCAACTTCTTTCCATGCCTGCCATAATGTTCTAAACTTCTGTGAGGTTGCTCCTCATGCTTTGATATTCAGGTGAAAACAAACCAAGTTTGCCCAATCTCTCCTCATTGCTAATACTTTCCAAACCGGGCAACATCTTGATAAACTGTTTCTGTACCTTCTCCAAAGCATTCACAACTTCTCGCAGAGTGGCAAACAAGATTGTATACAAGACTGCACGAGTTAAAGTTCTATATAGCTACAACATGACTTGCCAATTTTTATACTCTCACCCCAACTGATGAAGGCAAGCATGCTATATGCCTTCTTGACTACTTTATCCACTTGTGTTGCCACTTTCAGGGCACTGTGGACCTGTATTCACAGGTCTCTCCATATGTTGATGCCAGTAAGTGTTCTGCCATTTACTGTATGCTTCCCTCCTGCATTAGATCTTCCAAAATACATCATCATGCATTTGTCCAGATTAAACTCCATCTGCCATTTCTGCACCCAAGTCTCTAGCCTATCTATATCCTGCTGTATCCTCTGACAATCCTGCTCTATCTGCAGCTCCTCCAATCTTTCTGTCATCTGCAAACTAACTAATCAGGCCACCATACTCCTCCAAATCCTTTATATATGTATGTCATAAACAACTGGGGCCCCAGCACTGATCCCTGTGGAACACCACTGGCCACAGATCTCCAGCCGAAATAAATCTTTCCGCTGCTACTCTCTGTCTTCTAAGACTAAGCCGGTTCTGTATCCATCTTACCAGCTCACCACCGGTCCCATGTGACTTTACCTTATATAATAGCCTACCATGAGGGACCTTGTAAGGCCTTGCTGAAGTCCAAATAGACAACATCTATCACCCTGGTCTAATCAATTGTTCGTCACTTCCTCAACAAACTCAATCACGTTTGTGAGACATGACCTTTCCCACACAAATCCATGTTGCCTTTCGCTAATGTTTCCATAATTTTCTGAGTGTGAGTAAATCCTATCCCTAAGAATCTTCTCCAGTAATTTTCCTCTCATTAACATAAGGCTCACCAGCCTGTAATTTCCTAGATTATCTCTGTTGCTGTTTTTAAATAAAGGAACAATGTTGGCTAATCTCCAGTTCTCTGGAACCTCTTCTGTGACTGAAGAAGATACGAAGATTTCACACAAGGCCCAGCAATTTTCCTCATCTGCCTCGCTCAGTATTCTGGGATTTCTCTACTTTAGTGCTTTTAAAACACCCAAAACCACCACCTTTTCTTTATTGACGTGCCCCAGAAATATCTCACCATCCACCGTGTCCTCCTCCTTTGTGAATATCGATGCAAAGTCATCATTATAGACCTTGCCCACTTCCTCCAGTTCCATGCATAGACTCCCTCCATTGTTCTTAAGTGGACCTACCCTTTCCCTAGCTACCCTCTTGCTCCTTGTATATGTGCAAAACACCTTGAGATTTTCCTTAATCCAGTTTGCCAAAGACATATTGTTGCCCCGTTAGCCCTCC
Source organism: Stegostoma tigrinum (assembly GCF_030684315.1). NCBI lineage: Eukaryota > Metazoa > Chordata > Chondrichthyes > Orectolobiformes > Stegostomatidae > Stegostoma > Stegostoma tigrinum. Next base: position 80,972,578 of record NC_081363.1, on the reverse strand, counting down.
TATTTCCTTGTTTGAGTTATCTCCTCCTATCGTTGAATTCTTCAAGGCTTCTGCCTATCTTCAATTTCCTAAACCACACATATGCCCATTTTCTCTTTCTGACTAAGCTCTCAATTTCTCTTGTTATCCAAGGTTCCTAAATCTTGCCATCCTCATTACTTATTTTCATCGGAACATGTTGGTCCTAAACTCGAATCAGTTAGCCTTTCAAAGATTCTCACATGCCAGGTGATAATTTATCCTCAAGTAGCTGCCCCCCCTGCAAATCTCCCAGTTTTTTACATTTCCCAGTTCATACCTAATATTGTGGTAGTTAGCCTTCCATCAACATAGTACTTTCACCCAAGGACTACTCTTATCCATAAGCAACTTAAAACTTACAGAATAATGGACACTGTTCCCAAAATGCTCCCACGCTGAAACTTTGATCACCTGACCAGGTTCGTTTCCCAATACCAGGTATGGTGTGGCACCTTCCCTAATTGAATTATTTGCATATTGTATCAAAAACTGCCCTGGGCACATCTAACAAATTCTCCCCTATTCATTAATTAATACTCAATTGTTTTTTAGCCATTTCAACTACAGAGTTAGCATTGCTATAGGTTGGCGAATATGGCGTAAGAGTGTACCACCTGATGTAAGTGTGAGCATCAATAGCCCTGATGGGTTTTTGTTTATCACTTGCTGTCCCTAAGTTACAGAATATACCTATTGGTCACACACCCACCCACCCATCCACCCGCACGTGTAACCGCACAGACACAGACTCACACATTGGCACCCCCCCCAACGTACACACACACCCACCCACTTCCATACACCCACTACCCACCTGCCCACCCAAACACATACTGACACGCACACCCACTCCCATACACCCACTACCCACACACCCCCACACCCACTCCCATGCACCCACTACCCACACACCCCCACACCCACTCCCATGCACCCACTACCCACCTGCCCACCCAAACACATACTGACACGCACACCCACTCCCATACACCCACTACCCACACACCCCCACACCCACTCCCATACACCCACTACCCACACACCCCCACACCCACTCCCATACACCCACCTACCCACCCATCCACACACACACAGACTCACACGTTTCTCACTGGGATGTAGGAGGTAGTAGGTGACATTACAGATATTTATAAAGCCATGAGCGGCATTGAGAAGGTGAATAGCAACGGTCTTTTCCCTAGGGTGGGGCATTCAAAACTAGAGGGCTTAATTTTGAGATGCAGGGAGAAAGACTGAAAAGAGACCTGAGGAGCAGCTTTTTCACACAGAGGGTGGTTCATACGTGGAATGAACTGCCAGAGGAAGTGGTAAATGTAGGTACAATTACAAAGTTTAAAAGACTTTTGGACAGGTACATGGATAGGAAAGGTTTAGACAATGTGGGCCAGGAACAGGCAAGTGGGACTAGTTTAGTTTGAGAAACCTGTTTGGCATAGATCAGTTGGACCGAAGGGTCTGTTTCCGTGCTGTAAACCTCTATGGCTCAATGACAGTATGAGACAGAAGGGGACAGTCCAGTTGCAAGAAGGGTGGCCTTGGGGCAGATAGATAATAAAAGAGAGGGCATTGCAGTCCAGAAAGGGTTTATTATTCTGTGGCAATGTAGCAACCTATTATGATTATATCACTAGATCATTTCCAAATGTCACACAATCTTTAATAAACATCAGTGCTTTGGCTGAGACCACTAGTTCTGATTTTTATTAAAGGTTTGTAAGCCAGAAATATTCGCCGTTGGAAGGGAGTCAAATGTGAGCTGCTCTGACATCTGTGTTGGCTCTGTTTTGGTAGAGCTGGGCAGAATAAATGGTGCTAACAGCAAGCTAAGTTTGGAAAATCAAGTAAAATGATATTCACATATGTTCTATAATGGGTGGGCAATCCACTTTGCCAGATTACCACCCATTCAGCTCAACTGGTCTGTGCTGGTGTTTATGCTACACATAGGTCACTTTTGACCCTGCTTTGTCTTAGCCCATTAACATTTCCCACTCATATTTTCTCCCCCTTCTCCAGCTTTCTTACAAATGTATTTGTGTATTTGCTTCAGCTACTCTTTGTGGCAGCGAGTCCGAGGTCACCATTCTCGGGTAGAGAGATTTATTCTGAATTCCTTACTTTGGACACTGTTCCCTCCACAAAGGGGCACATCACCTTCATAATGTTAGAATTCTCTTACATTACTGCTCAGTCTTCTCCTTCCTGGAGAGAAGAACACAGTTTGTGAGGCCAGAATTGTGCACAGTGTTCGAAGTGTGGTCTAAACAAGGTTCTGTACAGGTTTAACATAACTCCTCCATTTTTTAACTTTGGCCTCCACTGCTTTGTTTGCATGTTTTATGACTTTGTTAACCTGCATTGCCAGTTTTATTTGCGAATCTGAGATAGAAGGGAAACATCTGTAGGCTGCATTTAAATATTTCCCAAGTCTGGAAAATCGCACAGCCTGAAACTTAGATGGCAATGTGCATACACTGCCTTTTCTTGTAGTCAAGAAAGTTTCTGGTCTCAGTACTAGTTGCTGGTAGAGCTAAAACTGGGTGAAGTGGAGAGAAATTCTTTGAGTATTCTCTGAATGAAGTTTTTATTTTGAGGTATCATCAGTATTCTGATGCTTATTTCCAAATCCTAACCGAGAAAATCTTCAAAACATTCCCAACAGTTTCAGTGGAACAGTCCTGTGATCCTGTGATTACGTGTTTGAGGTGTAGTGACTGTTTTACTGTAGAAGATGCAGCAGCCAAGTTACACACCGCAGGCTCCCAAAGCATGTAACTAAATAATCTGCTTCTTATTAACGATGCTGTTTGAGGGATAAACATTGGCCAGGTTTCCAGAGAGTGCACTCCTGCTCTTCTGCAGAATAGTGCGGCCACTTTGAAAAGGAAAACAGGTCTTGATTTGTCATCTCATCTGAAGGGTGCCTCCCTGATCTTGAGCATTCCCTCAGCTCTGCACTGAAATACCAGCCTAGCTTTTCATATTCAAGTCTCCAGGAGACACTAGAACCCACAGCCTTCCACTCAAAGACAGGAGTGGCACTGTTTCCTTTTGGAGATATACACCTGTAAGTGAAGAAAAGCATTGTTGCACTTCAACTATCAGCCGAGCTAAGATGTCTAACTCAGCATAACAATTGAGTTGAAACTGTGAGCTTTCTGCTGTTGGGCCCCTACTGAGTGTTCCATTCATCCATCTCACGATATAGCTTCCAGCAATAAATAATTGCTGCTGCTGATAAACTGATCGATCGGGATAGTTTTCCTACAAGGTTTGTTTGTCTTTGGTCTCTAATAAAACATTAACCAATAAAGAAATGCAGGCAACCTTCGAAGAGGATCCAACCAGTATGTTTGTTGACCAACAACTGAACAAACAAGGGAGTCAAAATGTAGCGAGGTACAGAATCACAGTGTAGTGAGGGGTGGGCCAACACATGGAATTGACGTCACAATCAGATCAGTCACGATCTCATTGAATGGCAGAGAGGCCTGAGAGGCTAAATGGCCTACTTTGTTTGTACAGAAAAGACTTCCATTAAATGGTGGTGCCTATCATTGTTCCAGATCTGTCATTGCTGTGGATAATCTGCTTTTTGACCACTGTGCTGGATGTATCTGAATGTGCCTTCGACAAGAGTCTGATTTGTAACAAAGGAGGCCATTGTTCTGTTCTTCAAGTGACTGCAGTGTCCCCTGATGTAGAGACATCATTAAATAAGGTTCCTAAGGTTTGAAAAGAATTTTCATTGTCAACAAATCAAACTTCAGAATGTAAGCCATCATTCTGCCACTATTCTGACCTTGTCCGATTTGCAACTTGGCAGAATCTGAAGAGAGACACTTGGCACCACATCACTGCCCTGCAAGCAAATTCAATTTAAAACCACTCCAGCAATTTTCAATCGTGGGAAAGAAAACTCAGTGGACAGGCAAGTTAGAATATCAAGACTGAACGTTATATTGAGGTATGCAAGTATTCTCTGTTGAAAGCACAACCTGAAGCACTCTGTTGTTGTTTAACTGGTAAACCCAATGTATCATGGAAACTAAGATGACATTTAGTTGGTTCCCTGGCTGATCTTAGCAGAAGGAGGATATAAGGAGGTATTAAAATTGGCATTTGCTGCTTGGTTCAGGGTTCCATTCATTGTCTGACAGCTCCTGTGCACATACATATACGCTCACATTTTAAGGTTATATCCAGCTATCCCAGACTAGTGGACAACAAATGGGCCAAATACAGGCAAATGGAACTGGTTTACTTTGGGAAACCTGGTCAGCATGGATGAATTGGACCGAGGAATCTGATTTAGTGCTGTATGACTTTATGATGCCACCAATTCCTTTCAAAATCCAGGAACACACGTACAGCTTAATGTGCTTTCACCTCTCTCTCTTTGTAATCTAACTCTCAAAGTCCTGGACACATACTTTTGTAAAGAGTACAGCCCGGTTTCAAAGCCCTTATACGCTTTCTAAGGTCAGGTGTCCAAAATGTAAACAGTAGTATAGATGTAATCCAACACAGGCTTAGTGTAGCTGTAGCAAAGCCTCCCCTTTATAATCCAGTCCTCGGTTTGACTGATAAATTTTAGTGATTTGTGTGCATGGACCCTAAATATCTTCGGACTTCCGTTATAGCAAGCTTTATGCAGAGGCTACTATTTCAATGGGGGCAGTATCCCAGCGGCAGGCTATTGAAGGCGACATTGAAGCCAACAAGGGGGCCGTAGAAGGAGACGGCTGTGCTAGCAATCCAATGGATTCTCCAGGATTCACCGCTGCAAATGGCCTCACGGCTTTTGGCCCCCACTATGTTTAATGTAGATATTTGCCTCTCAGGGCATCTCCATCCTGGTGGACTCTGACTTGCCTCAACAACCACCTTCTCCCCCAGAATTTCTGGCCCACTGGCCTTTGATGGTGAGTCTGAAGGCAACCTCTAGGAAAGTTTTACCTGGGGAATGTCGCTGGAAAGTACATATATTGGAGATTGTTAGGTGGATGGGGCACGGGGGTCGCTGCTATTTAATCCACATATTGAAGTCCAAAAACCCCTGGAAAAATGATGCCTAGAATACAGCAACAACTTATAGAGCTATCACATTCACACCAGGTGAGCCACAGACTAGTCCAATCTAAGATAATTTTGTTCAATGTCACCTTTGTTTCTGAGGTGTTCAATTTAAAAGTGACCAGCAGCAAAGGACAAAAATAAAAAGTTATTTTTATTATATTGTTCCTGAAAGTTAAATGAAAAAAGTGATATAGTTATTTGCTGAAGTTCAGATACAAATAATAAACATAGGTATGGGTAAGAGATGTTTGTAAAGGTGAAAGTTAGATCAGTCTCATATCGTTGCAGACTTGTTACTTACTTTAAAATTCTTTTTCCAACGTGAAGGAGTTGAAAACTTAAAATTAGAATTCAGCAAAGGCTCCTGTAGTTGAACAGTTGAAGATTGACTGTACAGGGGGACTGAGCAGTCACTGAAGGCTTATTTTATCTCACTTTTATGGCACAGCAGTTCGGGCTGTTTGTATCCTGCATCAGTCTACCTTTGTCTTGTTCCACCTCCGTGTTTGAGAGCCCTCTCTCTGTCTGGCATCTCTCTGATTTTTTTTCTCTTTATTCAAGTGATGGTCATTGTTGTTTGCTCACTGGCGAGCCAGCATTTATGTGTTAACTTTGATGAACCATTGTCTCACAAGGCAAAACTGATTACATTAGAATTTCCTGTACTGTTATTCCATTCTCCTGTTATCTCACACCTTCAGATGAATAGAAGTTGTATCCCTTTCATGCTAAGGTAGCATATCAGTGGCCTGCTTTTTGACTGACAGTCATGTGACTTTTGGGAGCCATCTTGTAAGATTCTGTGATCCTTTCCAAAAGTCAGGTTAGCCTTTTTCACAAGATACACTATAATATTATTACACAGTTGTAACAAAAGCAAACTTAACATTTTAAAATGTCCCAAGTGTTGAACCTGGGAGAGGATTTGGCATAGTGTGTGAGGGAGGACTCTCTTTCAGTTACTGGAGACTGCATGCAGGTGTGAACTGGGTTGGAAAGACTGTTATTCTTATTGATTTCTTTATTTTCCTAATTCATTCATATGATCAGTCTTGCTGGACATTTTAATTCTTCACTTTTCTGATTTGCTTTCCCTAAGACTTCATTCTTAAGAATTTGTACCTCGGTGCCTTGTACCTAAAATGGCACCCTAATGTGGTGACTTTTCACTGCTTGCTTGAGTCCATGTGACAATAAATCTAATTGACATTCAAGAAGGGAAACAGCAGTGATGTAAGAATAATGGGTAGGTGATTTAAGGCTGAGATGAACTGCTTAACTCAGGCAATAGTGAATCTTTGGAGTTCTCCAACGAAGGAGGTGGCAGAGGCAAAGTCATTGAGTGTGTTCAGGAAAGAAATTAATTGATTTCTAGATACTGAAGACATCAGGAAGTATGGAAATAGTACAGGAGAATTGTATTGAGGTAAAAGTTGGCCAAGATTCAATTTTATGGTGGAACATGCTTGAGGGGCCAAATCCTGCTCCTAATTTCTAGGTGACAGCAGATAAAAGTAAACTTTATGACAACATCTCTGAAGAGGTTGACTAAAAAGTAGGTTGAATAAAAAAAATTTTAAAAATTGAAAGACTTAAAGTTGATGAGCTCCTCGTTTGTTGGAGATGAAGTTGGAGGGAAGAAGGTTTTAAAGGGATACGGGAGGAAAGAAGCTAACTAGTACATAGCAAAAGTGATGAGGCCCAATAGTAGACAGTGCTGTTATATCAGTTCTGCTATTAGGGAACTAAGCCAGCATTCGGTATGGTCAGTCTGTCTCACTTGGGAAAATACCTACTGGGATGTCAGTGTGTATGAAACAATTTTGCAGGGGACAAGAGGATTAAAGGTATGACATGAGCAAGCTGTGGGATAACAGGGTAAGAGATCTGTGCATGTAACTCCATGAGAGTGTCAATTGCCAACCTGAGTCAGTGCCTGATAGGATGAGAGGCCTCAGAGAGCTACTGACACTGAGAGTTAGCACCCAATAGAGTGAGAGGGCTCAAAGATCCACTGTCACCGGTCTGCACCCAATAGGATGAGAAGTCTCATGGTGTTAGGAGGAAGGTATAGAAGAGACGTCACAGGGAGGTTCTTCACCCAGAGAGTTGTGAGCGCATGGAATACTTTGCCAGTGGTAGTCATGGAAGCAGAGTCATTAGTGACATTTAAGTGACTGCTGGACATGCACATGGACAGCAGTGAATTGAGGGGAATGTAGGTTAGGTTATTTTATTTTTGGATTAGGATTATTCCATGGCACAACATCGTGGGCCGAAGGGCCTGTACTGTGCTGTACTTTTCTATGTTCTGTGTTCTATGAATCCATTGTCCCCATGAAATGGTGTCCAATAGAATGAGAGGCTGAGGGGATCCACTGTCACTGTGAGTCAGCATCTGATAGAGTGAGACATCTCAGGAGTCTACTGTCACCATGAGTCAGTGCCTAATAGAATAAAGGGCCTCAGGGATCCATGATCATTGTGAGTCAGTATCTGATAGGATGAGAGGCCTCAGGAATCCACTGTCACTATGGGTCAGCACCTGATAGGATAACAGATTTAGAAAAATTACAGCTACCATGAGAAAATATTTCCTGTAAAGTGATGGTCATCTGGTAGAGGCAGAATCCCTCTTTCATGCCATCCACTCCCATTAACTAGATAACCAAACTGAAGGGTCTAGGCCCTAAACATCAGCTTTCCTGCTCCAAAGATGCTGCTTGGCCTTCTGTGTTCATCCAGCTCCACACCTTGTTATCTCCGATACTTTCGTTGCCACTGGGCACTTAAGAAGGAGAGTGCTTACAGCTCACTGAGTGTGGGGCTTGGGCATTTTGTATTCATAGACGAATTTCAACACATGGATGATATTTGTGTATTCCTCTCAAACCTCAGCGCATTGCAGAGGTGGACAAAACTGTGTCTGTGGCCCTGGCTCGACAGCAGTAGCACATGCTGGTGAAAGCTGTCGATTTAAACCCCTCTCTCTTTTACTGGCTGGATTGGGTATGAGTCACACAGAATGCTTGCGCAAAGGAAAAAAAATTCATTTGAAATCCAGCCTGCGTGTATTCTCCAGATGGCACTCTTTGGACTTAATCTAAAAAACATGCCGGCCACAAGATAACTGGAAATGTTATTGGAAAATTTATTAACCGTCCCAGAGAGATGAGATAAAATTCTTGGTACTTTCATAGATAAGTGGTGTTGGGGGTGCAGAATATGGAGAATATCGAGAAAGCACAAAGTTGAGCATGGGAATAACCAGTACAGGCGCACGTTTACTATTCCTAGCTCAACACCATGGACCGAACTAGACCAATATCGAAACCTGATACAGACCAACACCAGTAAGAGTGGAACACCGCGGCTAAAGAGCCTGTGCTGGATCCTAGACTTTATTCCAGCAACATAAACAAGTATGATATCTCGAACCCAGCACCGACCCAAGTTTATTTTCCTTTGAGCTTCTTAGCAAAGACCTGGTAACCATTGTCACCGCACAAACAGTCTGTTCCACTCACTGAATGATATTGCATTTAACAATAGTCTGTATGCCCCACGTAGCTTTAGATAGGGGCCAGGCCAATAGCATAAAGAAGAATAAGTAAGGACGCTTTTCTGAAATTTTGGTTCTGGCATTTGGTAGTGAATGGGGGTTGAAGGTGGTGATGGTGGTGAGTAATGTTGCGGGGGGAGTGGTGGAGATGGTCAACAAGTTGATGTTGACCATTTGTTTGCCTTACTCTTCCCTGGCTTACATTCACACTTCAAGTTTGGCAAGGGTTTTACTTCTGCTGAAGTGAACTATATACAGTGGATCCCCAATCTCAAATGTCTGACTTATGAACACTCATACTTACGAAAACGATCCAATATCAGTGTGCAATTTTAAAGTCCAATGGATGAATGTTTCCTATACTTACAGGTGGCTATTTTATGTTGTCCTGCATCCTGACTTGCGTGCAAATTGACTTGCAAATGGTCTATAGAATGGAACCTGTTTGCAGCCCGGGGATAGCTAGTAGATGTGAATAATGATTGATCAGATTGCAAGTCATAACGTCTTGGTGTGTTACGGATAAAACACATACCAACAGATTCTTCCCGACTGTTATCAGACCTTTGAACAGGCTTCTCATATATTAGAGTTGATCTTTCTCTGTAACTGTAACACTACTTTCTGCATTCAGTTCTATTACCCCAATATACTTATATAAGGCATGATTTGTCTGGATAGAATGCAAAATGATACCTTTCACTGTATCTTGGCACGTCAATAATAAATCAAATCAAAAATGTGAAGACCATAGATTGGAGAATGAGCATGTTCTTTTTTCTTCCCCTTGCAGTCTTTTCCCTTTAGAAGCCCTACAGTGTGGAAGCAGGCTATTTGGCCTATCCATCAGAAAAGCATCCCACCCAGACCCTATTTCTGTAATTCTGCATTTCCCATGGCCAGTCCATCTTTGGACTGTGGGAAGAAACCTAAGCACTCAGAGGAAACCCACGCAGAATGTGCAAACTCCGCACAGACAGTCGCCCGTAGCTGGGATCGAACTCTGGCCCCTGGCGCTGTGAGGCAGCAGTCCTAGCCACTGTGTGACCCCTTTCTTGTGAAAACCCTGACACCTGATTCCACAGATAGTGATCAACCCTGAGCTCCTTACCAAGTCGCCATTCTTCAGCTCTGACCCATAACATTGAAGACCAGCAGGCGAATCACTTCTGGGGATATAACATGCAGCACTGAGACTACTCCTGGATTAAAGCAGCAGTGTCCTGTAGGTTCTGAAACCAGACCTTACATTGGATGGTTAGTGGGTGAAAGTGTCTGAAACAAGATGGTAACAGAAGATGGTGCCACTTTGAATGGGGCAGTTTGGGGACACACCAATTTTTCACCAGACTTTTTTAAAGGAATGGAAATTGGCAGATTCACGTTTGGCAGTAGCTTGTGAAGGACTGTAAGTAACACAACCAGGTGCAGCAAGTTGCAATGAGGTGTTGTTGTTAGGTAAATTATGTGGGGGAAAAAGCATAAGATGAATTTCAGCGTGTTGGAGTGTGAGACCATGCACTTGGAGCCCAAGAAAGATAAATTGGAGCAACCTCCCAATGGTGAGAAATTGTAAAGGGGGCTCATAAATGTAGACATCAGAACACATATATCATTTAAAGCTAGTAGACAACTATAAATACAATACAATACAAACTTGTAGAAAGTAGACATTTAGCTGAAGGGGTGAGCAAGTTATGCTTTACTCATGAAATCGCCTGAAATTCTGCATGACCAAAAAACTGAACTATTGTCCCTGTAAAAAATGCTATGTTATTCTGCTAGTCAGTTAGAATTCTACTCAACCCTGGTGACAGTATTAAGAAAACAATGGTTAACATGTTAACATGCTACTTTGAAGGCTAATCATAGGCATAGGTATTGCAGCTTTGGAGTTCAGATACTGATTATTCATAAACAATGGAATGGCCTCAAGAAATCAGATGATCTCAATTCAAGGCTGAGTATTGTTCCTGAGCAAAGCTTGTACCAAAGAAAGAATTTTAAAAAAAGGAAACTGAGAAAGAAGAAAAGGCAGGCTCAGAAATTGAAAAGACAGACAAATAGGGAGAGAAAACTGTGTAAGGCACTCAAAAATAAGTCCAATAAGCAAACCAGGAGAAACTACCTGGAGAGTAATTAAAATGTGAAACATGCCATCACGTGGAACACTTGCAATGGTTATAATAAAGACACAGAAGGGAAAGCTATATATGTACTTAAGGTAAATGGTAAAGAAAACATGTTGATTGGGTAAGTTGAGGTGAATGGTGATTTGAACATAGACACAGGAAAGTTGAGCTGAGTAGCCTGTTTCAGTGCTATTAAATTCCATGTGATCCTGTGTAATTCGTTGTGGGATATCATGAATATTTGAAAGGTGCAATATCAATATAAAGTACATGGCACAGCTCACAGTACATAGGTGATGGATATCAAGTCCAGAGGTGCCAATCTGATGTGGCCCCGTTTGTGTCAGTCTTCTCAGGTGTTGTCAAAGCAGCGTCTATTCACTTGCATACTGACTACAGCCTTGGTTAACTGGGGGAATGCCAAGATATGGGCTGAGCAACAATGAAGACATAGTACAATTAGGTGCAGGGTTCAAGTAAGCACTTGCAGAGTGTACACACAGCTGCAATTTCCTAGTCCTTAGCACAGCAAGTTTACAGTAGGAGCAGCATTTTGTGTGTTCACTCTCTGGATTATTCTGGAGTGCTGCGTTTTAATTGTTCAAAAAGGTGGATCAATTCCCCCTGACTGAGAAAATGATTCATTACTAAATCTTTCTGTTTGATGTAAAGGCGGCTTTGTTCAAAATACCTGTGCAACAGTTAAAGACCTGGCTAAAAATAACTTGCAGTTCACATTAAAGCCTTCATAAAGCTTAGCACCACAGTGGCTCAGACTCCATCTGAGGGCCAGCTGACAACTGTGAGGGTTAAAATGGTTGCAATTGCTTAGAGAGGGAGAGAAAATGAGTGGGGAAAGTCTGGTCAACATGTGTGTTTATAGAGCTAAGCAGGTAAAGGGCCCAAGTGCAGGGATTGAGGGAGCAGAAATGGGCAGTTTTGAAGCTGCTGGTACGGTAAATACAAGCTGTTCAGGATTTATGGCTCGTACCGTTCAGTGACTTTTGAAAAATTGCTGTACAATCTTTTTTTTTCCAGAGGTGTAAACAAGAAGCAGGGGATTGCAAGCCAGAAGTAAGTTACCATTAGTCACGCATCTGGCTCCTGTCAAAGGACCCAAATTGGGCAATCACCAAAAATCTGTCAGTTTAATTTATGATGACTTCCAAAAGAAGCATTGCTGCTGCTGCTTTGAAATGACTTAAGTCAATAGTTTCCCACCCACACACCCCTGTGCCAATGTTCTTTCCTGGAGGCAATGATTCCTTGCCATGGTCCTGTTCCAGTGATTCCTCAACCAGTTGGTCATTCTTGCAACGTGACTGGGCAGTATGTTCAGTCATGAACATTGACTCCCAGTCCAGCAGCACTTTGAGTTCATGTTCTCATCTTTCAGGGGGTGCACGGTGGCTCAGTAGTTGACACAGCTGCCTCACAGCACCAGAGACCCAGTTTGGTCCCACTCTGGGGCAATTGTCTGTGTGGAGTTTGCACATTCTCCCCGTACCTGCGTGGGTTTCCTCTGGGTGCTCCGGCTTCCTCCCACAGTCCAAAGATGTGCAGGCTAGGTGGATTGGCCTTGCGAAATTGCCCATAGTGCCCAGAGATGTGCAGGCTGGGTGGGTTAGCCGTAGGAAATACAAAATTACAGAAATAGTTTGGAGGCGGAGGATGGTGTTCTGGGGTGGGATGCTGTTCAGAGGGTCGATGTGGACCCAATGAGCCAAACAGCCTGGTTCCACAGTGTAGGGATTCCATCATTCTATCTATCATTCTTTTCAAATCTCTTCTTCACCTTCCACCACAAACTGCCCTCCTTCGATCCCACAACCACAATGCCTCTCTATACCTGTACTTACCTGCAGCCTTATTACTCTCTGAGATCGCTCCACTTCTCCCGCAATTATGGCACCTTGTGCACCCACGCTTTCCCAAATTTCACCAAAGTTGGCTGTGCCTTCAGTTCCCTGAACCCTGGACCCTGATCTCTTGAATGCCCTTTTCTAAATATTCTCAGGAAGGGTCACTCGCCCCGAGACATTAACTCTGATGATTTCTGTCCACAGATGCTGCTGGACCTGCTGAGGTTATCCATGAATTTCTGTTTTTGTTGTTTATCATACCACCTTGCTGTTATATTTAAAGCCTCAATTAATAAAGACAAATATTCCTTGACCACCATATCCACCTGCCCTGTTGCCTTCAAGGATCTAAGGACATGCCCACCAAGGTCCTTCTGATCCTCAGTATTTCCAAACCCCTACCATTAGTTGTATATTCCCTTGCCTTGTTAGTCCTCCCAAAATACAAACCTCACACCTTTCAGGATTAAATTCTTTCTGCCACTGTTGTCCCCATCAAACCAGTCTGTCCATATCATCCTGAAGTTTCAGGCTTTCCACCGTGGTATTTACTAAATTGCATTTTTTTCTGCCATCTGCAAACTTACTGAGCAAACCTTCTATATTCATGTCTAGATCATTAATGTACACTACAAACAGCAAGGGATCCAGCACTAAACCTTGTGATACACCACTGTACACAGCCTTTCAGTTACAGAAATACTCTTCAATCATCACTGTATACTTCCTGTTGCTAAGCAAATTTTGGATCCGATTTGCCAAATTGTCCTGAATCCCTTGGGATGTTACTTTCTTGACCATCTGCCATGTGACACTGTGTCTAAAGCCTTGATGTAGGCTATGTAGACTACATCAACTGCCCAACCCCCATCTACACACTTAGTTACCCACTTTAAAAAATTCAGCCAAATTTGTGAGACGTGATCTCATTTGACAAAACTGGCTAACCTTTCATAATTAATACTTGTCTCTCCAAGTAGAAAGAAATTCTGTCCATGAGTATTTTTTCCCCAAAAGTTTCCCCATAATTGTTGTTTATCCTTTTGGCTTATAATTCACTGGTTTGGCCCTACCATCCTTCTTGAAAGATGGTGCTACGTTAGCTGTCTTCCAGTTATCTGGCATCTCTCCTGTGGCCAGACAGAATTTGAAAATTATTGTTAGAATCCCTGCAATCTCCCTCCGTTATCTCTCCCAGCAGCAACAAAATCATTTCATCTGGACTTGGGAAATTATTCAACTTTATGTCAGCTGTAACTACTAATATCTTCTCCCTCTCAGCACAAGTTTGCCCAAATAGATAACAGTCCTCCTACCTGATTTCAATGTCCACATCATCTTTCCCTACAGTGAATACAGACACAATGTACTCATTTAAAACCTTACCTATGTCTTTTGGTACCACACACAAACAAATTACCACTTTTGTCCTTAATGAGCCTTAGTCTCTCCCTGGCCATCATCTTGCCTGGTATACTTAAAAACACCTTTGGTTTGTAAATACCCCCCTGTACTTTCTGTACTTGATTCCCTGCTCTTTTCCTATATAATCCTGCACACGCCTCACTATCCCAGGTTCGCTGGAACTGTTGCCACACACCCACCTACATGTTATGTAATTTTCCCAACTTTGACTTCTACCTAGGATAAAGGAAACCCATACCAGGTTCATCAATAAACAAAGAAAAAGCCCATTTACTGTCAATAAACCAACTAATTATTAACTACTACCGCTATACAAACTTAAACTATATCTCCTTGAAACTGAACGTGCACACATTTATTCATAAATAGTACAAATAGCTGAGCAGAAATATCACAGTTTACATAACAAAAACAGACACATTTGTGGCTCGAGTGTGCAAACCACAAAGGTGGAAAGAGGATTTTGGTGATTATATCACATTGTTGATCACAGAGTGATAGAGGATCTTCAATTCAGTTACTGGTCAGTTGGACCTAGGGCTTTGCTGTATTAGAAGACTTTATTTTCAAAGTCTTTGAGTTATTTTCTTTCACTCTCAGAGTTGATTATGGGTTATCTGTGTGACTGTAGCATCCCTGTTTATCCACCATGGTAAGGGTCATTCCATGTGTAACTATAGAGTCCCTACCCAGCAGGGTAAGGAATTATCATTGTGTTACTATACAATTGCTGTTTCTCCAGCAACTAGTAGGCTAGAGGTTACTCACTGTATAGCTATACAGTCTTTGTCTCCAGCAGGGTAAGGGTTACTCAGCATGCAACTGTAGACCCCCTGTCTCTCCAGCAGAGTAAGGGTTACTCACTTTGTAACTGACGAGTCACTGTTTTTCCAACAAGGTAAGGGTTAGCTGGGCTAAATGTACAAGCTATCTGCTTCTTCAGCAAAGCAAGACTTAGTCACTATTAATGTACAGAGTTCTTGCTTCTTCCAACAAAGCTTAAATACCATTTGGGATTGTGTCCAAATATGAGGTCATGCTTTTAACATTGGTCGCAAACAAAATTTGAGGCTCTTATGTTAATTGACTTTTAAAGCTATGAATAGCACTCAGTAAACACTTAATTAATTCAGAGGACAGATAAGGGATTGATTGAAAATTGAACATTCACATTCCTGGAGACCAGTCATTAAATAATTATGCAACATCTGCACAATGACTTATGCACCATGTGTAACAGATTTGGCAGCTTCCAGGCCTTTGCTGAGACATTCAATAGAGACTTACATTTTATCTGGTGACATGGTCATATGCTGACCCTGGACAGCATGAGAATTTCAACAAAATGCTATGCATATGTATGGACTGGACTTCCATTCGATCACGTTGGCAACCTAGGCCACAGAATCAATTCCCAGACCTCACTGGTGTTCATCACCCACGCACCAAATCTCACTGGCGTTCCATCATCCCCACACTAAACTTCAGTGGAATTTCATCGGAGTATTTTCAGTAATACACCATTTTAATACATTTTCCCAGTGCTATGGTTAGTATTTATCTTATAAACAATCTCTCTAAAACAGGTCACCTGGCCATTTATTATATTGTCTGTTTGCGGAAGTCTGTTATGATTCATATATTGCAACATCTACTGCACTTTGTTCAACGTTTATAAACCGCATTGGAATATCCTCAGGTCATAAGCCCTATTAAATGTAATTTTTTTTCATATTTCCTACGATATCGTACAGATGGTGCTGGCCTCAATGGTGAGGATTAGAGGTAGTTGCCATTCCAAATCATTAAACATGGACTCCTGCCGCATGGTTGTCCCAGGATAGGATCCAGTCTATAGCGATCCCCAGTGCGCAAGATTATTCTCTCAACACATAAGGCATAATTTTGTGCCAGCAGTGGCTTTTGACCAGTAAGAGTCGGCCATAGCCCCTCGTCACCTCTCCAGGAAGACCTACTTACTGTGTACAGGTAGTTAGTTCTATTATAGCGCAATAGTTGCAATCTTGTGTGATCTTGCACTACAGGAAATCACGCTGTAGATAATGTCCATAGAAAATTGTGTTATAGGAAAATCGCCGTAGAAAGTTGCCATACGTGCACAGCAGAAAGTTTGCATTATCCAAACAGTATCCACTAATCATCAATCGCATTACAGCCAACTCATGTTCACGAAACAGGTGTTACAGCAGAACTACCTGTACCAATCAGGCACTCTACAGGTCACCAGGACCTGCCATCTGGACCCTGGGGGCAGAGGTCCCATCCATTGAGAGTTGATGGCCAGTCAGGAGCTAGCATCTCCTTTGAATGAAAACACAATTGAGAGGGCAAAAGGACACCCACCTGAAGCCCAGGACTCAGGCTATCGGTGGATGAGGTTGGGAGGAAGGTTGACGGAAAAGATACTATATGGGCATTAGCGGCAGAGGTGTGGTACTCACTGAACCCCTTCTCATCCCGATGCCAGGTGCCCCCTCAACCAAGTACTGAATACCTTGAAATAAGTGTTAACCTCCAAACACCCACCATCCCCAAGCCCTGGTAACTAGCGATCAAACAACCCATGAGAGAGAAGGTGGAAATGCAAAACTCAAGAGGGTCTCATTGAACTTATTGGGTGTTTGATGAATGTTTGTACCTAGAAAGCCTGTCAAATGCAAACTGTCACTGTGGTTTCACTGTTCGTCTAACCTGCCATCAAACTGCTTCCTTTGTCATGTGATTTATACGGTAGGTATCAGTTTGTTACCTGGGAAAGCAGGACGTAGATGCAGGCAACAGGTCACATGTTTCTTACCATTTTATACTGCACTTTGGACACTTGGGTGGAAACTATTAGACAGAGTCTACACTGTTTGTCTGGGTCATTCAGACAGAGCTCCGTGCTGTCTCTGTCTGTATCAGTCACACAGAACCCAATGCTTTCTCTGCCTGTGGGACGCTCAGATGGCTGTCTGTAGCACACTGCACAGTTTAATTCGTGTGGCCTATCCCATTCAGATCTGTAGTTCTCAATCCTTCAATTTGGCTTCTATCTCTGGGTCTAGTTGACATCTAGATTAATGTGAATGAGCAGGCACTTGCATTATACTGTGCTGCACATGGACTGTCAATGACACACTGAATGCAAGCATATCATTACTGTTTGTGGGGCCTTGCTGTATCAAAAAGTGGCGGTCACATTGACTTACAAAACGACAAGCGCACTTAATAGTTTGTAAAGCACACAGTGAAGTGCAAGAGATAGTTCTCAGCTACTGGATGAGGTGCACTTTTTATCATTAGCTTGGTTTACGTTGTGGTTTGCAGTCTGAATGGGTTTTTTTTCTAGATGCTCACTTTTTCATAACCCACAATATCTTAGCCCCTCTGGTTACCAATGCTCATCAACTGTGGTTCAGTTGGTGGGAATGTCACCTCTGAACCTGAAGGTCATAAGTACAAGTTCCACTCTTGAAACATGAGCACAGAAATCTAAGGTGATACTCCAGTGCAGTACTGAGTTTGTGGGTACAGTTAGAGGTGCTGTCTTTTGGATGGGAAAGGAAGACAGTCAGACCTCACAGGTAGATATAGAAGATCTCATCATACTATTAAAAGAATAATGAAAGCATAGAAAAATAGGAGCAGGAATAGGCCATTTGTCTCTTTGAGCCTGTTCCACTATTCAATATAATCAAGGGCTGTTCATCCAACTCAATACCCTGTTCCTACATTCTCCCCATTCTCTTAACCTCTTTAGTCCTCAGAACTAGATCCAATTCCTTCTTGAAAACACTCAATGAGTTGGTCCCAACTACTTTCTGTGACAGAAAATCCCACAGGCTCACCCACCCTCTGGGTGTAGAAATTTCTCCTCAGCTCAGTCCTAAACGGCCTACCCCATATCCTTGGACTATGACCCCTGGTTCTGGACTCCCCTGTCATCGGGAACATCCTTCCTGCATTTACTCTGTCTTGTCCCGTTAGATTTCTATGAGATTTCCTCATTCTTCTAAGCCCAATTGAATATAGGCTTAACTGATCCAGTCTCTCTTCATGTGTGTCTTGCCATCCCAAGAATCGATTTGGTAAATCTTCGTTGAATTCCCTCCATAGCCAAAACTTTCTTTCTCCGATACAAAGACCAAAACTACACACAATATTCTAGGTGTGGTCTTTCCAAGGTCCTGTACAATTACAGCAAGCCATCCCTGTTCCGATACTCAAATGCTGTCACTATGAAGGATAATACAATTTGCCTTCTTCACCACCTGCTGTACCCGCAGTTATTTCTAGTGATTGGTGTACAAGCACAGTCAGGCCTCATTACACATTCTCTCTCCCAATCTGTTGCTGTTTAGATAATATTGCAGAGAGTTGTCCCCAAAACAGGCATGGTGGCTCTGATGTTAGTACTGCTGCCTTGCAGCTCCAGGGACCCGGGTTTGATTCCACCTACAGGCAACTGTGTGGAGTTTGTATGTTCTCGTTGTGTCTGTGTGGGTTGTCTCCCGGTGCTCTGGTTTCGTCTCACAGTCCAAAGGTGTGCAAGTTAGGTGGATTGGCCATGCTAAATTACCCACAGTATCCAGGGATGTGCAGGCTAAGTGGATTAGGGTGGTGAATGCAGAGTTACAGGGATAGGGTAGTAAGGGGTGGGTCTGGGTGAGATGCTGTTCAGAGGGTCGACGTGAACTTGATGAGTGAAATGGCCTGCTTCCATGTTCTGGGGATTCTATGATTCACTGGTACTGAATGTATGAAAGACCAAGAGAGTAAGTGGATTTCGGAGGAATCAAAGAATATGGGTATCAGGCAGGAAGGTGGAATTAGGTCAAATATTAGCCATAATTATCGAGTTTTGAGAAGATTTGTAGCTCAGGTTGAGGTTCTGGATGTGAGTTTGCTCGCTGAGCTGGAAGGTTAGTTTTCAGACGTTTCGTCACCATTCTAGGTAACATCATCATTGAGCCTCCGACGAAACACTGGTGTTATGTCCCGCTTTCTATTTATCTGGTTAGGTTTCCTTGGATTGGTAATGTCATTTCCTGCATTGGTGACGTCATTTTCTGTTCTTTTTCTCAGAGGATGGTAGATTTGGGATCTCTGATATCAGGGTTCTTAGCAGAGGCAGTAATGCAGAGACTTGAACAAACAGCTCTGCCAATCATCCAACCCAAACTTTGGGTCCGCTATGTGGACGACACCTTTGTCATCACTAAATAAAACAAATTAGAGGAAACCTTCAAGACCATCAATAATACCCTTACTGGCATAACATTCACAAAAGAGGAGGAAAACAACAACAAATTGCCATTCCTAGATGTCACAGTAGAGCGAACAGCCAATGGGGAACTTCAAACCAGCGTCTACAGGAAAACAACACATACGGACCAAATACTGAACTACAGGAGCAACCATCCCAACACCCACAAACGAAGCTGCATTAGAACATTATTCCAACGAGCCACCACACACTGCAGCACAGAGGAACTACGAAGAGCAGAAGAAAATCACCTATACAGCGTATTCAAAAAGAATGGGTACCCAATGAACACAGTCCGCCGATTCCTCAGCAATAAACCCAAACAAACAGACAAAACGGGCCCAGAAACCATAACCACTCTCCCCTACATCAATGACATTTCCGAAATGACTGCCAGACTACTCGGACCCCTTGGCATCAGGGTAGCCCACAAACCCACCAACACACTAAAACAGCAGCTAATGAACTTAAAAGACCCTATACAGACAACAAGCAAAACGAACGTCATCTACAAAATACCTTGCAAGAACTGTGACAAACACTACATTGGACAAACTGGCAGAAAACTAGCCACCAGGATACATGAACATCAACTAGCCACAAAACGACATGACCCACTATCACTCGTATCCTTACATACAGATGAGGAAGGACACCGCTTTGATTGGGACAACACATCCATCCTAGGACAAGCCAAACAGAGACACGCACGAGAATTCCTAGAGGCATGGCATTCCAACCGGAACTCCATCAACAAACACATTGATTTGGAGCCAATCTACCACCCCCTGAGATAAAGAACAGGAAATGACATCACCAACGCAGGAAATGACATCACCAACCCAAGGAAACCTAAACAGATAAATAGAAAGCGGGACATAACACCAGCGCTTCGTCAGAGGCTCACTGATGATGTTACCTAGAATGGTGACGGAACGTCTGAAAACTAACCTTCCAGCTCAGCGAGCAAACTCACATCCAGCCATAATTATATCGATTAGTGGGGCAGTGTAGAAGGAACATATTTTATATTTTTCCCTAAACTAACATCACTGAATGGACTGTCCAGTCACAATCACATTGCCATTTATAGGAGCATGCAACATGCAAATTGGCAACGTAAGTGACCACGCTTTGAAAGTATTTAAATAAATCCTAGAGAAACTCAGCAAGTCTGTCAGCATCTGTCGAGAGAAAGCAGAGTTAACGTTTTGAGTCCAGTGACCCTCCTCTTGTGTA
This sequence comes from Stegostoma tigrinum, assembly GCF_030684315.1. Classification (NCBI taxonomy): domain Eukaryota; kingdom Metazoa; phylum Chordata; class Chondrichthyes; order Orectolobiformes; family Stegostomatidae; genus Stegostoma; species Stegostoma tigrinum. Next base: position 80,951,968 of record NC_081363.1, on the reverse strand, counting down.
TTTTGTTTGAAAGTACTTCTTTGATTATGAAATGTACTGGAATATCATGAGGTTGTGAATAAGCAAGTTTATTAGGTTAATGAACTGCAGCGGTTCAAGAAAACAGCTCACCACCATCTTCTCAAGGGCAACTAGGGACAGGCAATAACTGCTGGCCCAGCTAGTGACACCCTCATCCCACAAATGAATATTTTTTTATTTTAATTCGCCCAAAACAACTCCTCAGACACAGTTGAATCCTGACTCGCTGATTATTTTCTCTTGCGCTTAATTCTAAAGTGCTTGCCTAAAACGGTCACTTTATTTGACTCCAGGCTTACCCTGGGCCTTTAGTCATAGTGCCTGGTCAGCTGTTGAGGTTTAGTCTGATTTACTGAGAGTCAGATTTGCACATTATTATGGATTAAAATTACCTCCAAGTCCTGGGAAAGTGCCACAGAGTAAATCAGTCAGGGATCCCACTTCCAAGCGTCAATCTCCCAGCATCTTGGTCAAGATGTGAGCAGACTCGTCCATGGTATCGTGGGGAGTGGGTTGATCAGACTGATTTCAATGGCCATTTTTCCAAAGTGCTTCTTCAGCTGAAAAATGCATTGGAGCGTCGAGAGACTGCGAATGCGTTATATTAATACACTAAAAACAGAAAGCACTGACACACTGAGCAGGCCTGGCAGCAACCACAGAGACAGAAATAAAGTTAACACTTTACATCAATGAACAACATCGGAACTCACTGCATCATTTTGACAGATGAAGTTTGATGAAACAAGGTTGGAAGAGAACTTGCCATAGGACAAAAACTTGTTGGTTGAAATGATCTTATTCTGTGGTGTTCTAAGTAAGTTTGTGCAATGCTGCCAATGATTTTGTTCCCTTATATTAGTGTTAACTTCTGATCTTGCCTGGTTAAGTAGTTGATTCTTAAATTTATGCCATTTTAAAACAGTTAAAAATCTACTGAAATTCTAAATTTGTAACCAACTGCTGAATGACAAAGGTTAATAGGTGACACAGGTAGGAAAAAGTTATTAACTTTATTTGCAAGCACAGGACAGGCCTTCACTTGTTTCCTACCAAAGCAAGAAAGTAAGATTTATTTCATTAGAGGAGAGGCCTTAAAACTTTACGTAAGATAAACACCTGCTTGAGAAATGCAACAGTATGGAGTTGGAAAGTCAGCTTGTCTGATTGTTGAAGTCAAGTAAGGAGAGTTTAAGACGAAGGTGATTTGAAGGTTAAATTAAAACAGAAAAAATGCTGGGAAACCTCAGCAGGACCATCAGCATCTGCAAAGAGAGAGGGAGAGAATTCTTCAGGTCTGTGACTTTTCATCACAACGTCACCACATCCACAAGCATCCACTCCCTCCACCACTGACCCTCAGTTGCAGTGTGTACTATCTACAAGATGCACTGCAGAAATTCAGCCAAGATCCTCAGACCAGCACCTTTCAAACCCACAATCATCCTAAGGAGCACCACCACCTTCAAGTTCCCCTCCAAGCCACTCACCATCTTGACTTAGAAATTTATCACCATTTCTCCACAGTCGCTGGGTCCCAAAAGGTGTCAGTCAACCTCCAGCAAATGGACTGCAGCGGTTGGAGAAGGTAGCTCACCAACACCTTCTCAAGAGGCAGCTAGAGATCAGCACGAAATGTTATGCCATAAAATTTGGAGTTGCAAGGACGGAATCTCATTAGGTCGGTGTTGAATTCATTAAAAGAGTATTGGAGGTGGACGGAATAAAGCAATTTCCCTCTGGTGTGGATTAAGGAGTGAAAGAGCACAGTCTTAAAGTTAGACCAAGGCCAGTCAGAGTTGATGTCAGCAGACAGTCCTTCAGACAAAGTGGAGTGGAAATCTGGAATCCTCCCCCACCCCCGCAAAAAAAAAAGTTGTAGAGGCTGGGGGACAATTGAAGATTTCAGAAACAAAAGCAGAAAGTGCTGGTAACAGTTATTCAAGGTGGGAGCAATCAAGATAAACCAGGAAACTACAGGCCAGTCATTCTAATCTCAGGGTGAGCAAAGCATTGGAAGCAATTCTGAGGGACAGAATTAATATGTCTGGAATCAACCAAGATCAGTCAGCATGGTTTGTGAATGGGAGGTCAGGTTTGACCAATTTGATCGAATTTTTCAAAGAGAAAACCAGATGTGTAGATGAGGCTTTGACATGGTTCACTTGGACATCATCAAGGCATTTGGTAAGGTCCCACATGGGAAACCGAAAGCAAAGGTAAGAGCTTGGGGGATCCAAGGAAATTGGATGCAGAATTGGCTGAGGGGCAGGAAGCAGAGGGTGATGGTCGAGGGGGTGTTTTTGTCCAGTATGATTCTTCAGGGAGCCAGATTTGACTCAAATCATTAGTTCTATTTCTCTCACCACAGATACAACCTGACCTGAAGACTTTCGCCAGCTTTTGCTGTTTCTACTTCAGATCTCCAGCACCTCCAGTTCTTTGCTTTTATTTGAACATTTAGTTAAGTTGAATAGATTTTCACCGGACAGATGAATTCATGATTACAGATGTGAAGTAGAAAATGGGGTCGTGATACAGATATCCATGAGCTAATTAAATCATAGATCCAATTATAGAATCCCTCCAGTTTGGAAACAGGCTCTTCGGTCCAGCAAGTCGATACCAACCCTCAGAGCACCCACCCAAACCCATCCCCTGATAGCACTCAACTATGGGCAATTTAGCATGACCAATCCACCTAGCCCGCACATCTTTGGGCTGTGGGAGGAAACTGGAGCACCTGGAGGAAACCCACGCAGACACTAGGAGAATGTGTAAACCCCCATGAAATGGTCACCTGCGGGTGAAATTGAACTCGGGTCCCTGGCGCTGTGAAGCAGCAGTGCTAACCACTATGTGGTGGGACACCTCCAGGGAGCTGTACAGCTTCCTTCTTATCCCAGTATCCAATGAATGACATATAATGAAAGACACTTCTCAACATAATGATGCAGCTTAGAAACATGCAAATTGTCAGAACTAAAGATGTCTGAAGAAAGTAGATCTTGGAACAGAAAAGCAGGGTATTTTAATTAAGGTGATCAAGTTGTATGCTGAGTTTGAAATTGTAAATGTTTTGGATTCTTCAGCTAAAGTTCTTATGGTTTTGTCGTAAGCACTGTTTTTAGTGTATGTTTGATTATTGTACACTTAATATATCTGTGACGTGTGCAATTGATTTGCGCTTTTGTGTCTTGGGATTTGGGATTTGGATCTTTTTCCCAGGTTAGGGGAGTCTGAAACTAGAGAGCATAGATTTAAGGTGACAAGGGAAAGGTTTAAAAGGGTCCTAAGGAGCAACTTTTTCACGCAGAGGGTGGTGTGTGTATGGAATGAGCTGCCAGAGGAGGTGGTAGAGGCTGGTACAAGTACAGTGATTTAAAAGGCATCTGGATGGGTGCATTGAATAGGAAGGATTTAGCGGGATATGGGCCAAATGCTGGCAAATTGGACTATATTTTTAGGATATCTGGTCAGCACAGACAAGTTGGGCTGAAGGGTCTGTTTCCACGCTGTGCATCACTATGACTATTTGAGGGGAAAATAATTGTAAAAAGACATGCATGCACACACACTAACAGATTATACCAGTTAGAGTCCGAAAAGGTTAAACTTCTAGAAAGTGGGCTGACTGAGGTCTTTAAAATTATGAATAGGTTTGATAGGGGTGATGTACAGTAAATGACTCCACTTATTGGGGAAGTCTAAACTAAAGTCATAAACATAAGACAGACACTAATAAATCCAATATGGAATTCAGCAGAATATGGAAGTCATTACTGGAGTAGTTGAGTTGAATGGTAAGGATGCATTTAAATAGAATCTGGAGAAGTACTGCATTAGGGAGACTGGATTGTGGTCAGGGTGGAAACCTCTATCAGTTTTTGATACATTCTGGCCTCTATACAACTCCCCTTTAGGACGATGGGGCTGATTGAAGCACCTTCACTAAGGTTACACAAAATGCATAGCATAGAAACAGACCATTATTTATGCAGTATTTATGTTCAGTATGGGTCTCTTCCCATCCTACTTCACTTAATGCTTCTCCAGATTCCATTAAAATGCATCTTTGCTATTCACCTCAACTACTCTAGGAATGAGTTCTAACATTCTGCATACAGAAGTTCCTCCTGAATTCCATATTGGATTTATTAGTGACTGTCTTATGTTTTTGACTTTAGTTTAGGTTTCCCCAATAAGTGGAATCATTTACTGTATATTAAACCCATTCACAGTTTTAAAGACCTCAGTCAGCCCGTTCCTTAGCCTTCTTTAAAATTCTCAACCCTTTTGGGTTTCCCAATTGGTACAATCTCTTATTTGTGTGGGTATCATCCTTGTAAATCTTGTTGCACCTTTTCCAGTGTCTCCATGCCATTTTTACTCCAGTTCAGAATTGTGCAGAATTGTCTGAGAGAGAGATCAGCTAACACAGTACACAATGAGGATTTAATTAGCGTGACCGATTCCTGGGCTGAATGGTTGCAAGCTTCTTTGAGAATTTCCAGAAATTGTATTATTTGGCAGCCATACAATGGCATTGGTAATTCAGTACCCAGTTTAACACCTCTCTCTGTCTCTCCTATCCAGGTGAAGACAGCCAGTCTGGTTCGTCCACTGAGGGGACAGATCCCGGACTCCAGCCAATTGGAGTCCGGACCTCATTTGCTTACCGCTCAGACTGGGATCTGCCTGGCTTAACGCAGGCCAAGCCCTGACCAACCGAGGATTGCGTGTCAGCCCAAAATAGAGTTTATCCTGTTGATGGCATGGACCAAGGAATGTTAATCTTCTCCTGATGATGTTGGGACTGGGACTGTTCCGTGAACGGATAAGCATTTTGGAACGGGAAGGCATTACGGACTTGGACATCGTAACCCTTGAATTATTAGTTTGGGAATACGTAGACTGATGGCACAGAGTATGGAAACTGAAAGCTGTGCGTCCCAGTCAAATAAAAAAATGAAGGGAATAAAGCAAGGAGACGTCACCAAAGAACTGAGAAGAATTGTTGATAACCTGACTTCAGGGCCATCATCCGGCTGAGTTTTATCAAAGGTTTAGATCATTTGGAGTCAGGGTGTGCAGCTTAAACCAACCGCTAACAAGACAGGAACCCTAAAAGCTGAAAATGCACCATGACTGAGATTTGGAAGGCCCCAGGCTGGATTCCCAGACTGCCTAGGGGCACCAATCGGGCTGCTACACGTGGCTTCACAGCCTTTAAGATTGCCGAGGGCAAACTATCCAGCCAGAGCTTTCTGATCACAGTTCCGTAATCCCCGCTGGAAATAGCAGTTTAGGATGGGCCAATTTCTGAGAAGCTCATGATAGAATAACATGGGGTGGCGGGCGGTCTCTGTATTCATTTTGATCAAACAGGTGGGGTGATGTGAGGGATAGGGAGGTTGAGGAATCAGACAGGGTGAGGCAATGCTTGTTGGGTAGCTGGGTAGTAGAGGAGACACACTTAGAGGTGGGGGAGGGGTTGTGGTGGGCAGGGATGGAAACATTGACAGCATCCAATGTTTGAAGGAAGAGTTAGAAACAGCATTGCTGATTGTCCTATCTCCACAGTGAGATAAGTTAAACGAGTTTGAATTAACCTTTTGAAAGAGGGTGTGGGCCGACACAACCGGGAGCAACCTATTTCGGGACCACAGGGTTAACTGGCAAACCCTGACAACTCTGTCTGCATCTCCTATGGTACAAAAAAATTCTGTCAGGCCCCTGGATTCAGGGGCAGGGCTGACCAGAATGACAAGCAACATTTTATATAGAATGGATTAGCGTCAACCCTTTTGAACTTCATGCGTGTCCCCTTTACAGCTGTAAAATCACCTCTATCACAAATGAGCAATTTAATACAGAGAGGGACCAAGGGGCTCTCCAACATGAGTTACTGAAAATGAGGTAGAACTGAGTCCTGACAACAGGCCTTAAGAGCAGGGAATGTTGATTCAATCTCTCTTTGAGCTGCTGAAGACAACAGGAAGCCATGAAGCAATATCTGTGTCTCCATCGCAACAAGCAACGTCAAGAGTGATACTGGCCAGGAACAGTTTGGGCTTTGCTCCTGGCCTGCGATTCAGTGGTTGCTCCTGGACGTTTTATTGCACCACCTTCCACCTACGCAAACACAGTCTGATCAAACTAGCTTTTTTGCCCCATCTTCAGTCTCACATATCTAAGAAACACATTATGGAACAGGAGGAGCTTTGGAGCAATCATCATTTTCCAGGATCAACTCCAGGATTTGGCAACTCTAATCCAAGATAACACATTGTCCCTGCTCCTTGTTATTCTACTCAGGTGCCTAGAGGGTATAATACTCGCAAACTTGTCTCTGATTCCCACTTGTCATGCCTTGGATGCAGCAAAGTGTGTCTAATTGGCATGACGGTTTGGTGATAGACCATGACTAGTGTTTTCAGCCAAGTCATGCCAATAAAAAGTTATGTTAAAACAAGTATGTTGTATAATTTAATTGGCTGTGCATTGTACATAACCTTGGGAAGTTCTACTCACAGAAGTTTTGTACAAAGCGTTCACAACAGGAGGTATTGTGGCGGTGTTTACACAGACCCAGGAGTCAATGTTCACATTGTGCTTGTACACAGAACTGGGAATCAATGTTCACTCTGTACATGTACACGGAACCGGGAGTCAGTGTTCACACTGTGTGTGTACACAGAACATGGAGTCATTGTTTGCATTGTGCTTGTACTCAGAACTGGGAATCAATATTCACACTGTACACAGAACAGGAAGTCATTGTTCACCTTGTTCATGTACACAGAACCAGGAGTCAATGTTCACACTGTGTGTGTACACAGAACAGGAAGTCATTGTTCACACTGTGCATGTACAGAGAACCAGGAGTCAATGTTCACACTATGCACTTACACAGAACCAGGAGTCAGTGTTCACACTTTGCATGTACACAGAACCGGGAATCAGTGTTCATACTGTGTGAGCACAGACCTGAGAGTCTGTGTTTACAAGGTCTGTGTACAGACCCTAGAGCCAGCTTTTACACAGTATATGTACACATGGTGCATGTGTACAGATTTGAGAGTTAGTGTTTAGACATATAGACCTGTATTTACAAAGGGTGTACATATGTATATTTAGAGAATCACTGTTAACTGTGTGTATGTATATGTGTGTGTGTTATGTGTGAGAGAGTTCTGTTTCTGACTTGCCATTGGATTAATAACTACAGTCAGGAGGGTCCAGGTTCAAATCCCACCTGACCCAGTGGTTTTTCATAGCATGCCTGAACAAGTTCATTAAAAGAAAAACTTTTAAATCAGCTGTTTCTGTTCTGGGGCTCAGAATCCCTTCTTAGCTGATTCCCGTACGTATGTCATCAACATCCATTGCAGAATAGCTAATCTAGATTGGACAAATAATTATTAAAGTCAGTTTGAGTCTGAGATATTGGAGCCACATACAACAGAATCTGCGTTAGATACTGTCCTGAATCTGCTTCAAATTCCCTCAGCGCTTAAGCAACAAGAATCATACAGCGTCACACACCGCAGTGCTTTAACCCTGGCCTCCACCTCAATATTGAAGGTCAGTCTCTACATCTGTTTTATTGATGCCCTACTGAGCAGTACAGACTGGAGAGGTGCCAGGGTTAAATCTTGTGCTCAGTTAGCTGGTCATCAGCTGACGTGGGAATAACGATGCTCTCAATGTCTCTGGGCTGATGTTGGGATAAGAATAGTGTAGGGTTTGGGGATAAGTGAATTAGCCAGAGTTCCTTCTCCCAGTCACTATGTAACAACCAGTTCCATGGGTTGCTGATCCATGGGCAGTGGTTAAGCACAGTGCTGTAATCCATGGTGCAGTTACCTACCCAAGTTCATGTCTGAAAGATGGGCAGTAGGTAGCAGAGACTTGCTCGCTTCCTGCAAGTGTGACAGTCAGTCCTTGTAGGAGAATATTGGGAATGGTTAGCACATGTTCCTGTGCTTGTCTCATTTTGTAGACATTGGCAGGGCAGCAGGAAGAGATCAGCTGTGACCTTGCAAATGCTTTAAGTGAACGATGTGCACACAGTGGGGTACAGCCTCATGTCCTATCCTGTGCTGAGCGTCCTAAGGCACCATTTTCCAGGTGATTAGTTCAAATGGCTCCCCATTTGTCTTTTCAGGTGGAAATGCAAAATTCCATGGGGAGGCAATGGACTAGCAGCATTATCACTGGATTGTTAACCCAGAGACTCAGGTAGTGCTCTGGAGACCTGGGTTTGAATCCCGCCATGGCCGATGGAATTTCAGTTTAATAAAAATCTGGAATTAAGAGTTTAATGATGACTGTAAATCCATGGTTGATTGCGGCACCGGAGCTAAGTGGTTAGCGGTGCTGCCTCGGGTTCGATTTTATCCTTGGGCGACTGTGTAGAGTTTACACTTTCTCCCCATGTCTTTGTGGGTTTCCTCTGGGTGCTCCCGTTTTCTCCCACAGTCCATAGATGTGCAGGTTAGGTGGATTGGCCATACTAAATTGTCTGTAGCGTCTAGGAATGTGCAGGCTAGGTGTAAATTAGCCATGGGAAATGCAAGGTCCCAAGGATGGGGTAACAGGAGTGGTCTGGGGTGGGATGCAGTTCAGAGGGCTGGGGCAGACTCAATGGGCTGAATGGCCTGCTTCCACTCATGAATATTTAAAGAAGATAAAGGTCATTTTCCTGGAGTCCTGGCTAGTGCTTATCCTCAAGCCACATCATTGAAATAGATCACCTGTTTGGATGTTGCTGTGGGCAAATTGGCTCCCTGATTACAATGCATCAAAGTATTTCATTGGCTAAAATGTTTGGAATCCAAAATATAAATGCTAACTTTTTTCTTTCTGCAGAACAGGCCAATTGTGACTGGTTGTGTACCGTACTCCTCCTCCCTCAATCCATCATTGACTATAGCCTGGAATGTCATGTCCTCCTTGAGCCCCCAATACTCTCTATATCTCTATTGACTGTACATCTCCAATCTCCTCTGTTCACTTCCATGTCCTTGAAAATCTCTCACCTCCTAAAACACTCTTAGGGAATTCCATGTTGGAACCCCTACAAATGGCTTTTCCACCTATCACCAAAATGATTTTTGTCAGAATCACAAATAACATGCTTAGTAACTGTGACAAAGTTAACTATCCTTCCTCATCCTTCTTGACCTGTCTGCAGGCTTTGACATAGTTGAGCATACTCCAGTGCTTCTAACCTGTCAGCCCACTGAGTGAGCCTACACACTCCTGTTTCCATTCATCTAGTAGCCACAGAGTCACATCCAGTCATTTGTCTCCCTACCCCTGCACATAATTCCAAGGATCTACCCTTGTTCCCCTTCTATTACTCGATAGAATGTGCTCCCCTTCAGCCGAAATACAACCCCCATTTCCAACTGATAATTCTATCTCAGTGCCTGCTTTCTTGACCCTTCCCCTGCCCCCAAACTGTTTCCCCAATGCCCAGTTCTGGGTGATTTCCTCCAGCAAAAGCTATTGTCTTCAATCCTCATGGCAAACAGTGCTCCATAGCATTTAACCCCACCGTTCTCACTGGCAGCTGGTAGCATCTGAACTGGAGTGTTTGCGTACTTGATGTCAAGTCACTGACAGCCATCTATTTTCATCTTTGTAACAGTGTCCTGCTCCACGCTTACCTCGTTCAGCTCATCTGCCAATGAAACATTCGTCCCTGCCTTTGTTAACTGTGCACTCAACCACTCTAATGCTCTCTTGGCTGACTTTCATCGTTCTATCCTCCATTAACTTGAGGTCTGCTGCCCATAACCCAATTCAGGCACTAGCCCATGTCAGCTCTCACCCCGTGCCCTCACAGGCCTTTTTGAAACTCTCATCCTCACTTTCAGATTCCTCCATGGCTTCACCCTTATATCTCCGACCCTGCAAAAGTTCAGGATGTCTGCACTCTTGCGATTCCAGTGTTCTTCACATCCCCAACTTCAGTTGCCCTCCTGCCAGGTTTTGGGTTTTGATGCTCCTGTGAAGTGCCTTAAGGTGTGTTTAGAATGTTAGAAAGGTGATACGTAAATGAAGCTGTTGCAAAATGTTGCATCACCTGCATGGTAAAGGAAGCACGGCTGGTTTGTTCTCATCTACCACAACCTTCTGACTCACAACTTATGCATTCCTCTTAGTCATTGACGAGCAGACATCAAACAATGCATCCTTTAACAAAAGCAGAAGCTGCTGGGAAAAGCTGAGCAGGTCTGGCAGCATTTGTGAAGAGAGAATGTGTTTCAGGTCACGTGACCCTTCCTCAATGTTCCCTTTGAGGCCGTAAGACAAGGAGCAGAAATTAGGCCATTCAGTCTATCAAGCACTCTGCCACCCAGTCATGGGTGTTAAGTTCTCTCAACCCTATAACCCTTGACAATCAGGAACCTGTCTATTACCACCTTAAGATGAGCAGGCACCCAAGAGCTTCCATATATAGAATCCATACAGAGTAGGAGCAGGCCTATCAAATCCACGGTCACCCTCCAAAGAATATCCCATACAGACTGCACCCCCCCCCCCCCCCCCCCCACCCATCCTAGCCCTGCATTTCCCACGGTCAGTCCACCCAATCTGCACATCATTGGACTGTTTGGGGGTTGAGGCGGGGAAGGCTGCCAGAGCACCCAGAGGGAACCCATGCAAACACAGGGAGAACATGCAAACCCCACACGGTTACCTGAGGATGGGTTTGAACCTGGGTACCTGGCACCTTTAGGCAGCAGTGCTAGCCAATGAGCTACCATGCTGTCACACAAATCAAAATCAAGTTAGCCCCTGTAGCTTGCCTAGCATGTTGGTCGTGCAAAAAGATCATAAAGAGATAGGCACTTATATCAATCACTTGCGCAGAGTAAAAATAAAGTTAAAAGGTGTGTTGCTTTCAAGTCCACTCTCAAAGGCTCTGTCAAAATGGAACGGCTTTAAATTGTTCAGAGTCCTGCGTCAGCTGGCATTTCAGTCAACATGCTACTGGCCAGCAGAGGGCGCTCACTGGTCAGCTATGCCTCAGGTCAGGACACTGAAGGCAAAGATCTGGAAAAGGGACCAGGGTGAGGGGGGAGGAGATGACTGATACTTTGAGAATCATTTGCCCCGCGACAACCTGCCCCAGCTTGCACACCCAGAGGGGCACATTCTTCTTTATTGGAAGCTACAGATATCCTCATGGCTTCTCTGTCTAGTGGCTAGATTTTAACTACTCTGTATGGTAAATCTGATGGTGACATAGCCACTTCTGGACACTCATATTCCTGGAGGCTCCCAATTCTGTAACTCCCTCCCCAGTCAATCAGCCTCTGCATCCCACCCCTTGTCCCTCTCCAATTATTTCATAACTAATATCAGGATTACACTTTTATCCCAATCTCTGATTTGTTTTAGTTTCCCTCTATGGTTAGGACCCGAATGTCTTAAACACTGGGAGAGTGCTGCCTCCTTTTCATTTATTTGTTTAGAAAAATAGCTTACAGAATGAGAATTGACAGCACTCACACACACAGGGAACTGGAACAAAAGTCAAAGCACAAATCAATATTAAAATATGATGATGCGGACTCTGCCTCTCCAAGGGCACCTTGGTGCAGATGTACCCTGAGAACAGAGCCAGGTGGCAGGCACAGGGACCCCCTCAGTCGTCCACTGCTTGGCCACTATGGCCAGGCCAAAGGGCAGAGCAGGCCTCCATGGGAATCTGCTACACCCTACGTCCCCCCGCGCCAGTGACACCAGGTGCCCAGGGATCAGGAATGTGGGACTGAAATGCTTATACACAGACAGTCCACAGACCTCTTGAGGCCCCAGAAATGACAGGCAGCCTGGGATTCTGTGAATGTATTATCACTATTAACACTGTTCTGTCACAGCGCCAGGCACCCAGGCTCGATTCCACCCTCAGTCTGTGTGCAGTTTGCACATTTTCACATCTGCATGGGCTTCCTCCTGGTGCTTCGGTTTTCTCCCATAGTCCAAAGATATACAGGTTAGGGTCGATTATCCATGAGAAATGCAGGGTTACAGGGATAAGGTGGTGGGGAGGGGTGGGTCTGACTGGGATGCTCTTTGGAGGGTTGGTGGGGACTCGATGGGCTGCATGACCTATTTCCACACTGTAGGCGGTTCCATAAAAACCCGGAGAGTAGGTAGCACAGCAGCAGGCCGTCCAGGAAAACCCTCCTCACCCAAATGGAGGATGGAGGGAATTTCCTCCAGATGTTTCAAGGAGACCCGGAGGGGTCTGAGCCAACGTGATCTTGTGCCAGAACCAGGGCTGTGTTTTAGGTGGAAGCAAGCCCACCGCACAGTTGAACCACCTTAAATGCTGCGGGTTGCTTTAGGAATGAGGCTGATAGGCTTCCGAGCGGCATTGGCTGTGCCCTGACCTGGTGCCCACCCAACCAGTTCTTGCAGTGATATCCAGCCTGACCCTCGGGCGACTGGCACGCCCCCGTGTCCCCGTGTCAGTTCGCCCGAGCGGCCCGGGCCCTCTCCTCCACCAGCTGCTGAAAACCGCAACGGCAGATGGTGCCACCCCTCCTGACGGAGAGCTCTGGCGTGAAATGACCGTGGCCCAAACCTCGGTATGAAGATCCTGAGGGGTCCGCAAACGGGTGAGAGGATGCCATTGAGGACGTGCATTTGACAAATGAAGGAAGTCACCTGGCTCCGCCGTCTGGGAAGGTTGTGCCCATAAAAGGGGTCATCGCAGGACCTCAGAAAGGGAGAGACCCCACCTTGGGAGGGAGAGGGTGGCACAGTCAGACTAGTGTCTGACTGGCCTGGCCTCCTGAAGCTGGTTACTCAGTTCCAACGGTCCCGAAAGGAATCTGTAAGCACCTTCTGTAACTTCCGTGACCAACTCCACCAAGGGTGGGATCAAAGTGACCGACTGGCGCCACAACATGTGGTTTGACGGCTGGTTCATGACCAGTGGTCCCCTACTTTCTGAGGAAGGGTCAGCGGGCCCAAAACGTTAACTCCAATCTTCTCTTCTCAGACGCCGCCGCACCTGCTGAGCTTTTCCAGCAACTTCTCATTTTTTTTGTTCCTGACTTAACAGCGTCTGGAGTTCTTTCGGGTTTCGTGACCACTGCTGGTCTCGTGCAGGACCCAGTCGGACCTGCCCTGTACTCAGCCTCAAGGGTGACGTTGGCCTCCAGTTCCTGCCTGATTGCCAGCCCAGGGGGCTCCCCTGGCAGGGAGTCCATTGACACTGAGTAACCACTGTCTGGCACACATTCCTTGGTTGACCCTTGCGGAGGATGTTCCAGAGTGCATCTCCTACCACTGTTGCATCCTCCACAGACCAACTGGGTCCAATAACATGAGGAGTTATCAGTGTAAGACGGGAGGGGAGCGGGTGGGGGGGGGGGGGGGGGAACCACTGTCTAAAAGGCCTGGATACGGGAGACATGGCGAAGGTGTTTCCAGTAGTAGGACAGACCAGGACTCGAGGGCACAGCCTCAGGGTGAAGGGATGACCCTTTAGAACTGAGATGAGGAAGAATTTCTTCAGCCGGAGGATGATGAATCTGTGGAACACACTGCTACAGAAGGCTGTGGAGGTCAAGTCGTTGAGTGATTTGAAGACAGAGATAGATAGGTTCTTAATTAGTAATGGATCAAGGGTTATGGGGAGAAGGCAGGAGAATGAGGTTGAGAAATATATTGGCCACTTTCGAAGGGTGGAGCAGACTCAATGGGCCAAATGGCCTAATTTTGCTCCTATATCTTACTATCTTATGGTCCTTATGAAGGATACCTTGTCTTTGATTCGCAGAGTATCAGGTTTCAAACCCTCACCTATTAAAGTGCTCTGGTCTGTCTTGAACCACCCCGTCAGGTTGCTCTATGTGGAAGGACCTGTCACAGGTCGGTGCAGGGAATGTAGCATCTAGATGCTCTCATGAGTCCAGATTAGCCGTGAGTGCATTCTACCAGATCTCAAGGGGCAAGTCCCCAGGACGTTCAGATACAACCTCAGAAACAGCTATGTTTGGGTTCAGCAGGAAGGTTTAAGAAGCAGAGAGCTGCCCCTCTCATGGTGCAGGGCTGTTATTGCTCTGCTGTCAAACGGCCATCTCTGGCTTCTTACAATAAACTGGCATCCGGTCTCCCGTCTCAGCAGATTACAAAACCTTCGTCAGCACAATGTCTTCCTGCCTTGGCACTGTGCTGGCCTACATGACTCAACCACTACATGACCAGTCCTACACTGGCCTGGATACTACATACCATCCACCTAGTCTGGAATATGACCCACCTCTCACAGAGGACTGTCTGCTGTCTTCCCTGTCCCTTGATCAGCATAGGGTTCTGGATAGGGTGGATTGTGACCATTTATCCTGGACTTTAAGAGTATTTGGGCTCAGGATGGAGTTTATTGCCCAGATTTGACCTCTGCACAGTACTGTAGAGTGTCAAATTAAGGTTAGTGGGCCTTGACAACACCCCTTCACTTTGAAGAGGAGTGTGACAGGACTGGGTACAGGTTCATAGTTCGTTGAGTGTGAAGTCAGTGGAAGACAGGGTAGCGTTTGGCGTGCTTGCCTTTATCGGTCAGTGTACTGAGTATAGCAGTTAGTATGTCATGTTGTGACTGTACAGGACATTGTTTTGGCCAAGTTTGAATTTACTGCATTCAACTCTGGTCTCCTGGCTGTGGGAAAGATGTTGTTAAACTTGAAAGGGTGCAGAAAAGATTTAAAAAGACATTGCCAGGGTTGGAGAGTTTGAGCTATAGAGAGAGGCTGAATAGGCCGGAGCTATTTTCCCTGGAACGTCAGAGGCTGAGGGGTGACCTTGTAGAGGTTTATAAAGTCACGAGGGGCGTGGTGAATAGCCAAGGTCTTTTTCGCAGTGTAAGGGATTCCAAAACTAGAGGGCATAAGTTTAAGGTGAGAGGGGAAAGATTTAAAAGGGAGCTAAGGGGCAACATTTTCATACAGAGGGTGGTGCGTGCATGTAATGAGCTGCCAGAAGAAGTGGTGGAGGCTGGTACAGTTACAATATTGAAAGGGCATCTGGATAGAAAGGGTTTAGAAGGATATGGGCCGAATGCTGGCAACTGTGACTAGGTTAGTTTAGGATATCTGGTTGGTGTGGTCGAGTTGGGCTAAAGGGTTTGTTCCCACACTGAATATCTCATTGGAATGGCCAGTGGAGCCATTCCTGTACATCTCCTGGAGGAGGTTGTCAGATTTGGTTCTGTCTGGGCTGGCTGGGATGTTCATGGGTCGGGTGGGGTGGAGGGGCACACGCAAAGTGGCTCCTAAAACCTTTCTAAAACTTTCAATAAGATCCCCATCATCCTTCTAAACTCCACCAAGTACAGACCCGGAGTCCTCAAACATTCCTCATAAGACAACCCCTTCATTGCCGGGATCATTCATGTAAACCTCCTCTGAACCCCCTCCAATGTAAGCATGTTCTTCCTTAGATGCGGGGCCCAAATCTGCTCACGATATTCCACATCTGGTCTGACCAGAGCCTTGTACAGCCTCAGCAGTATATCTCAGCTCTTGTTTTTGAGCTCGCTCAAAACCAAAGCTGAGATTGTGCTTACCTTCCTGACCACCAACTGACCCTGCATGTTAACCCGATGAGAATCCTGAACTAGGACTTCTCCCCACTTAGAAAATAGTCTGCACCTCTATGCTTCCTACTAAAGTGCATAACCTAACACTTTTCCACATTGTATTCCATCTGCCCCTTCTTTGCCCACTTTCCTTGCCTGTCTAAATCCTTCTGCAGCCTCCCCACTTCCTCAACAAGACCAGTCTGTCCATCTATCTTTGTGTCATCTGCAAACACAGCAACAATGCATCTGTTCCTTTGCCCAGATCGCTAAAGCATAACCTGAATAGTTGTGGTCTCTACACCGATTCCTGTGGAACTCCACTGGTCACCAGCTGCCATCCTGAAAAAGACCCTTTAATCCCCACCTCTCTGCGTTTGGCCAGTCAGCCCAATCCTCCACCCATCCCGGTACCTTCCCCTAACGCTATGGGCTCTTATCTTATTTAGCAGCCTCCTGTGCGGCACCTTGTCAAAGTCCTTCTGGAAATCCAAATAAATCACACCCACTGGCTCTCCTCTGTGTAACTTGTTCATTACTTCCTCAAAGTGTTCTGACAGATTTGTCAGGTATGACCTTCCCTTGAAGAAGCTGTGCGCTGACTCAGCCCTATTTTACCATGCACTTCCAAGTAATCCACAATCTTGTCCTCAATAATGCAGTCTAAAATCTCAACATTGACGGAGGCCAGGTTAACTGGCCTATAATTTCCTGCCTTCTGTGACAATAGAATCTAAATCGAAACCAATGCCTGTACAACCCCCTTCAGCTATCTCCTTCAGTATCCTGGGGTGATTTGATTTGATTTATTATTGTCATGTGTACCTATGTACAGTGAGAAGTTTTGTTTTGCATGCAGTACGGACAGATCATGTCATACCAAGTTCATTAGCGTAATAGATCAGAGCGAAGGATACAATGCTACTTCCGCAGAGAAGGTGCACAAAGAACGAGCTCAGTATTAAATTTAAAATTTGACAGGTCCATTCAGTAATCTAATAAAAGAAAGGAAGAAGCTGTTCTTAAGTCTGTTGGTGCGTGTGTTTAAAGTCTTTTACCTTCTGCTGGACGCTAGAGGTTGGAAGAAATTATAACTGAGGTGGGGGCCGTCTTCGATGATGTTGGCTGTTACCCTGAGGCAGCAAGAAGTTTAGATGGAGTCACTGGATGGAAGATTGGCCTGTGTGATGGTCTCGGCTGTGTTCACAACCTTCTGTAGTTTCTTAACGGTCCTGGGCAGAGCAGTTGACATACCAATGTGTGATGCATCTGGATAGAATACTTTCTGTGGTGCATCTATAAAAATTGGTCAGAGTATTTATGGACATACTGAATTTACTTAGCCTCCTGAGGAAGTAGGGGCGTTGTTGTGCTTTCTTGACCGTCATATCAACTTGGGTGGACCTGGACAGATTGTCAGTGATCGTCACTCCCAGGAACTTGCCAAGGAACTTCAAGCTCTTGACCATCTCCACCTCGGCACCATTGATGCATACGGGGTGTGCCCTCCAGCCCGCTTCCTGAAGTCAATGACCAGCTCTTTCATTTTGCTGACGTTGAGGGAGAGATTGTTATATTTAAACAACACCACCAGAAGCTCTCTGTCTCTTTCCTGTATTCTGCCGCTTCATTGTTCAGCGGCCTACAACAGTGGTGTCATCAGCAAACTTGTAAATGGAGTTGGGGCGGAATTTGGTGGCGCATTCGTGAATGTTTAAAGAGTGTAGTAGGGGCTAAGTTCACAGTCTTGCGAGGGCTAGATAAATTTTTGAACAGTAAAGGAATTAAGGGCTATGGTGAGTGGGCGGGTATGTGGAGCTGAGTCTCAAAAAAACAGCCATGATCTTATTAAATGGCGGGGCAGGCTCGAGGGGCCGGATGGTGTACTCCTGCTCCTAGTTCTTATGTTCTTAAAGTGACATCATCATCATCAAGGGGTCACGGGGAGCAGGTGGTCTCCCACTGGCCTCACCTTTCACTGAAAAGATGTCACTCCTTGGAAATGGAGGAAGCTGCTACACAGAGCCTCCCGTCCACCGAAGAGATGGTGGTGCCACCTGACAGCCCCTCTCCCACCCTACCCTCTTAGGACAGAGGACACAAGCCCACATCTGCACCTCTCCACAACTAGGCCAGGCTGGGAACTGTGTCAGCGGGGCTACTCAGTCACCAGGTTGGTGACAGAAAGGGGGAATGGGAGACGGGTATCCTGTTTTCCCCCTCCCAGATTTTCACACTCTCTACCTTGGGGTGAAATTTAGACCTGTTCCAGGAGCATTCCATTTGACCCAATCTTCATGTCAACCAGCTAAGAGTCACCATTGCAGATACCCCTTGGGGGTGCATGTCACCTTTAACTCCCTTTGGAGTCTAGTGAGAGCCACCTTGAGCTGCCTGTTGTCATCATGTTCCAACTCAGGGGCTTTCCAGGCCATGTGGGCACAGCCATCATGGACTCCATTGCAAAGACATTACAGGGTCTGAAAGTGAAGGAAGGCAATGGATGCCACCTTGCCAGTGAGGTGATGGACACTCTGATGCTTACCACCTATCGTCTTTTTTTCACTCATTCATGGGGCATGAGTGTCGCTGCCTGGCCAGCACTCATTGCCCGTCCATTGTTGCCCTTGAGAAGGTGGTGGCGAGCTGCCTCCTTGAACCTCTGCAGTCCACATATTTCACCATTCTTCGCCATTGAGGAAGCCTTGGCCATTTTGGAGATGAGTCTCCGCGGTTTATTTGATGGATCCCAGCTGGACAAGGAAGGGTGGAGGTGGCGGGGGCTTGGGCGGGGTGCTTGCTGATGGTGGAATTGGGAGGATGTGAGCAAGGCTCGCATGCTGGTTTTCCGTCAGAAATTTGTGCACGGCTCGACAAAAGAGGCGGAAATCCAGGACTGAGGAGCTGCTCAGGACCCGGAATCACCTCTCAGTCAGACCAGCAAGAAGCCAGCGCTGCGGGAGGTGTATGAGGAGAAGAAGGGAAAGGAGCTGCCACTTGTGGGGGACCCGGGGCGTGAGCGTGAGGTCACGGACCCAGTTCTTGCAGGATCTGGTCCACGCCTCCCCCTCCTTCGACTCGCCGAGTAAAGTCAAGGGGTCCATCAGCAGCTCACATAACCAATGCTGCAGATCGGGCTTTAAACTAAATAGCAGGGAGGGTGGGGTGTGGGGTATTGGGGGTGGGTTTGGCTGCATGGAAATTTATCGATAAAGTTAAAGTTGGGGGGGAGGGCTCAGCAAGGGTTATGAAAGATTCCAGAACAAGTAAATGGACACAGAGTATGGAAAGTGACAGAAATGTAACTTCAGACACAGGGGACAACTGTGCGCAGTGTGGGGGTGGGGCACAGTCAATACGGGACTGAGGGTGTTATACTTAAATGTGCACAGTATACAAAACGAGGTAAATGAGCTGGTAGTGCAGATTGAAATTGACAGGTACAATGTTGTGGGCATCACAGAGGCATAGCTTCGACGGGGTCAGGGCTGGGAACGAACTATCCAAGAATACACGTCCTATCAAACATGCAGGCAGATGGGTGGAGAGGGTGGGGTTTCCTTGTTAGTAAGGTCTGAAATTAAATCGATAGCAAGAAGCAGTATGGGGTTGGAAGGTGGTAGAATCTGTGTGGGTAGATTTGAGGAAACACAAAGGATAAAAGGCGTTGATGGGAGTTATGTACAGGCCTCCCACCAGTAGTCAAATAAATCAGGAGACAAAAAGTCATGTAAGAAAGGCACTATTGCGATAATCATGGGGGAGCTTCAATATGCAGGTGGACTGGGAATGTCAGGTTGTTAGCGGATCCCAAGGTAAGGAATTTGTGCGATGTCTACAGGATGTTTTTTGGAGCAGCTTGCAGTAGAGCCCACTGTGGAACAGGCAATTCTGGATTTGGGGATGTGTAATGAGGCACTTGATTAGGGAGTGTAAGGTGAAGGAACTGGGGGTAGTGATCATAGTATGATTAATTCAGCCTGCAGTTTAAGGGGAAGAGACTTGAATGAGATTTAATGGTATTACAATTGACTAAAGTCAACTGCAAAGACGTGAGGGAGGGGCTAGCCAGAGTTGATAGGAAGGGGAGCCCCGCAGGGAAAATAGTGGAGCAGCAATGGCAGGAGTTTCTGGGCCTAATTCAGGAGGGACAGCAGAAATTCATCCCAAGGAAGAAGAAACATACTAAAGGAAGGACAAGATAAGCATTGCTAATAAGGGAAGTCAGGGACAGCATATAAGCAAAAGAAAAAGATATAGTATGGTGAAGGTTAGTAGGAAGCTGGAGGATCAAGAAGCCTTCATAAACCAGCAGGGGATAACTAAATATACAACTGGAGGAGGGTGGAGGGAGAAGAGATGAACTGTAAGGGTAGCCTAGCTAGTAATCTAAAAGAAGTTTGCAAGAAAATTTTTACATATCTAAAAGGTAAGGCAGAGGTAAGAGTGGATATTGGACGACCTGGAAATGAGATTGTAAAAGGAGGAATAGAGATTGAAGAAATGGCAGAGGAACTGAATAGGTACTTTACATCAGTTTTCACTGCAAAAGTCCCCAGCAGCATACCAGAGCTTCAACAGAGTCAGGGAGCAAAGGCGAGTGTAGTGACCATCACTAAGGAGAAGATGCTGCAGAAGCTGAAAGTTTGTTAAATCGTGCCCTTACAGCCTCAGATGCACTTGTTCCCTCAGTCACTGATGCAGGCCTCAGATTGGCCACCTTGAGAGTGAACCCACAGAAAGCGACTGGCCCAGCTGGAGTCCCTGACCGTGCAATCAGATCCTGTACAGACCAGCTGGCAGGAATATTCACTGACATCGGTAATCTGACCTTACTACGATCTGAAGTCCACACCTGCTTCAAGAAAGCCATTGTCATCCTGGTAAACAAAAAACATATGCAGCGTGCCTCAATGGCTACCGCCCGGTGGCTCTGACCTCCATAATTATGAAGTGCTTCAAGAGTTTGGTCAAGGCTCACATCAACTCCAGCCTCCCAAATCATCTTGATCCTTTGCAATTTGCCTACTGTCGCAACAGGTCCTTGGCAGATGCCATCTCCCTGGCCCTACACCTATCTCTGGAACATATCGATGACATCAACCTCCTTCTTATTGACTACTACTCCACCTTCAGCACCATGATACCAAACAAACTCATCTCCAAACTCCGAGTACTAGGTTTCAGCTCCCTACTACAAACCACGCCACTGCAAGTAGATCCTCGACTTTCTAACCCACAGACTGCAGTCAGTAAGTATAGGCGACAACACTTCCTCCAACAATCCTCCTGCAAATTTTGACACACCACACTTAGTTCCAACTCCAAATCATCTTTAAAATAGTGAACAATTGCAGTCCCAACACTGATCTCTGAGGCACACCACTAGCCACTGACCGCCAACCAGAAAAACACCCATTTACCCCTACTCTTTGCTTTCTACTGGTCAACCAATCCTCTATCCATGCCAATATATTACCTGTAATACCATACAACTTCATCTTATGTAAGAAGTTATTTTGTCCTGATTTTTTTTTAAAAAGTGAGGTTGTAAGGCAGCCGTATCAAGCAGTCTACCAAAATTATGAAAGTAAACAGCTTGTGAGGCCTTGGCTTTTTTAAAAAAATGTTGGAACAATAGAAGCAGCCTGGCTGGGTGTGGCCAGGTCTCACAGACCAGGCTTTCTAGTTTTTTTCCTTTAGTTTTTAGGTTTAGCATCAAGCAGTTGCTGTTGTGAGCTTGAAGGATCAGAAGCTATCTTTTCCCCCTCTCGGTTACAGCTAGAAGCTTGGGTTTCTCCCTGTTGCTGGGCTAACTGTGAGATAAATCTGCCTTTCTGAATTTTCCTTTTTACCAAGGAATGTTTTTATGGAATGTTACTATCATGGAACAGTTAATGAGTAGCATGTACTGCATCTGTTAAGTTTTCTGATAGTTAAGTTACTCTAAATTCCTCTTTCTTTGATTGTATTTTAACCACAGTGCTTAAATAAGTTGTGTTTTACTTACTGTTCAGTAGTTTGACCAAAGTGGAACACTTTACATTTGCCTTAAAAATAAGAAAATGTTAGGGTCGAGGCTATCTTCTTAAAATATTTTGAGGGGGTCTGGTCTATAACACCTTGGTGTTACGTGCACTGTTGGCGTGCAGGCGGAGATGTTTGCTGCTGGATGTTTCTTCTTGCTCTGCAAGGTTACCCATCCTCACTCACTTGCACTCATGGTGGCACTGGTTGCCTTCTCCTCATCAAGCCCATCCTTCTGTGAACCTAGTGAAAATTGTTGCTTTCCTCTTCTTTTTCATAGTGGCAGGCGAAGGACACACACCCCATTCACATCATGCAGCGGTTAGTGCTTTCATCCCTATATAACTAGCACTGGTACAGCATAGACCACTGTAAGAGTCCGAGCAAGTGAAACCTCTTGTAAAGATGTAGTTTATTACACGATAGCAACAGGTCCCACGTTATACTGGCCAGTTAGGCATAATCACAGAGACTCTCAAGAGCTAGCGATGATATAAGAACTGAAAGAGCCGTGGACACTGGAAATGAGAAACAAGAACAGAAATTGCTGGAAAAGCTTAACAGGTCTGGCAGCATCTGTGGAGGGTGAATGTTTCAGGTCCAGTGACCCTTCCTGAAAACTGATGGTAGCTCAGAAAATGTCGGTTTATATGCAGAAGTTAGGGTGGGGGGTGGGGGATTTTTAGAAAACGATAGGCAGGGATAGAGCACCAAAGAGAGAGAAGAAAAGCTATATAGACAAAGGAATGGATAAAGGTCAGTCTGGGAGAACGAGTAGCTATGAAATGGGACTGTTAGTAAAAGTAACAAAGGATTGTGTGTGATAGCAAACCATGTGATGACAAGGCCTGGTGAATGGGGGTCAGGGTAAGGACATAGGAAAAGCTCAAGCCCTGAAGTTCTTGAACTCAATATTGAGTCCAGAAGGCTGTAAAGTTCCCAAGCAGAAAATAAGGTGCTATTCTTCCAGCTTGCACTGAGCTTCACTGAGGCACTGCAGGAAGACTGAGACAGAGATGTCGGCCAGGGAACAGGGTGGCGTGTTGAAGTGGCAGGCAACTGGAAACTCAGGGTCATTTTTGCGGGGCAGAACGTAGGCGTTCTGCAAAGCAGCCACGCAAGCCTATGCTTCATTTCCCCAGTGTAGTGGGGACCACATTGTGAGCAGCGAACGCAGTAGAGTAGATCCGTCTCCAGTGGGACCTTGTGCTGGGCTCCTGTATCTCTGTCCAGGATTATGTGACATCGTAAGGAGTTTAATGCAGAATCAGTATTGACTCTTTCAGAAATATTACCTCATACAACACTGGGGGTTAATCCTGACTTCTTAGAGATTCCAAGGCGATTCTGGGAAGTTGTTAACACTCCCCATTGTGAGCAAAACTGGAAGTCAGCATGATCCCACTCCCAGACACGCCGGAGTGAGTGTAAACTCATGTTTTAGTACTAACTTAGGGTGGGGGGGGTGTGCAGAGTTATTAAACAATAGCTCCACTGTAGAGTGCAGAAAGGAGGGCGGTGAATTTACACCGAAACATTTCACCTCCACGCATCCTCCTCAGCAGTGTTTACAGTTAGCAATGGATTCCAGCTTAGAATTGCAAAGGCCAGTAAACGTCAGAGGTTCCTGTCCAAGTAATGGCCTCCTGATCTGGAGATGCTTCACACTGAACTTGGGGGAAATGGTTCATTCAATCCAGCAAAGTAACTCAACTAGTTGAAAGATCAGCCATCTGAAAATCTTTTCGAGACAGAAATTTGAATCAGACACCATGAGAGGATAGCTTCTGCACTGGAGGGAGTAACTAGTGTGAGAAATTGCTGAGTGACGGTGTGACAGAGCTGGATTAGTATCTGCAGGATACAGTCAGTAACGCAGGGTGCTGGGGAAGAGGCATTACTGAGTGAGCTGGATTAACATCAGGAGAGATACAGCAGTAACACAGGGTGCTGGGGGAGAGGGGTTACTGAGTGACAGTGTGAGTGAGCTGGATTAACATCAGGAGAGATACAGCAGTAACACAGGGTGCTGGGGGAGAGGGGTTACTGAGTGACAGTGTGAGGGAGCTGGATTAGCATCAGGAGAAATACAGCCAATAATGGAGGGTGCTGGGGGTGAGGGGTTACTGAGTGACAGTGTGAGGGAGCTGGATTAATATCAGGAGAGATGCAGTCAGTAACACAGGGTGCTGGGGGAGAGGGGTTGCTGAGTGACGGTGTGAGGGAGCTGGATTAATATCAGGAGAGATGCAGTCAGAAACACAGGGTTTGGGGGAGAGGGGTTACTGAGTGAGTGTGAGGGAGCTGGATTAATATCAGGAGAGATACAGTCAGTAACACAGGGTTTGGGGGAGAGGGGTTACTGTGTGAGTGTGAGGGAGCTGGATTAGCGTCAGGAGAGACATAGTACTGATTTGCCATTCTATTCTGCATGGCATGCACAACTTAAAAATAATTAGCAATAACAAGGTGTAGAGCTGAATGGATACAGCTGGCCAAGCATCATCAGAGGAGTAGGAAGGCTGACGTTTTGGGCTGAGACCCTTCTTCAGAAAATTCAGATTTTCTGAAGAAAAGCCTAGGCCCAAAACATAAGCTTTCCTGCTCCTCTAATGGTGCTTGGCCCGCTGTGTTCATCCAGCTCTACACCTTGTTATCTCAGATTCTCCAGCATCTGTAGTTCCTACTATCTCAGAAATAATTAGGGCTTGTTTGAGGTTGCGAGTGGCACTATATAAGTGCAAACTCTTTCTTCTGTAATGCAGTGTCTGAATTAACAAAAAAAATCGAATATAATAGGCTTTGAGTGTAAAGAGTTAATGTGAATATTTAAGTCTGATAGCTTAAATCATTAGTGAATCACATGAGTACATATTGATAGTTCAATTTAGCAACTCCTGACAGAGGTGAAGATTTATTTGCAGACAGTTCTTGTTTATTATGTCTAAAAATTAAAAAAACGTATTTGACCTTACATCAAAAGACTGCTGATATATTTACCAACCACTCTCCTGAGCCCAATCATAATGTATGGTGGCAGCAGGTGAATGGGTAACAGGAACACAGTGTTGAACAGCATATGGAGAGCAGCACCTATTAGACAGAAAGTAATGTGCAAGTTATTGCCCTTGCCAGAGTGCTTTGAGCAAGTTCAAGCCCCAAATCAGATTGAACAGTGGCTGAACTTGCTCCATAGCCTCACAAGGAGCAGACAGAATCATACAGCACGGAAACAGACTCTTTAGTTCAACCCATCCATGCCAACAGATATCCCAAATTAATCTAGTCCCATCTACCAGCATTTGGCCCATATCTTTCTAAACCCTTCCTGTTCATATACCCATCTAGATGCCTTTTAAATGTTGTAATTGTACCAGCCTCCATCACTTCCTCTGGCAGCTCATTCCACACATGCACTGCCCTCTGCATGAAAAGTTGCCCTTCAGGCCCCTTTTAAATCTTTCCCTTCTCACTGTAAGCCTATGCCCTCTAGTTTTGGACTCCCCTCCCCAGGGTAAAACATATGAGTATTCTCTTGTATGTAATTGGAGGTGACAATATGCTTGAATCTGTCATTAAGGAAGAAATAGCAAAACACCTGGATATAAATTGAACCATTGGGAACACCCAGCATGGGTTCATGAAGGGTAGGCCATGTTTAACTAATTTGGTGGAATTCTTTGAGGACATTATTTGCAATGTGGACAATGGCA
Organism: Stegostoma tigrinum; assembly: GCF_030684315.1. Taxonomy (NCBI): domain Eukaryota; kingdom Metazoa; phylum Chordata; class Chondrichthyes; order Orectolobiformes; family Stegostomatidae; genus Stegostoma; species Stegostoma tigrinum. The sequence goes on along the minus strand of NC_081363.1, from coordinate 80,926,597 downwards.
AACCTGTGGATGCGATGTATCTGGATTTCCAGAAGGCATTTGACAAGTTGCCACACCAAAGGCTGCTGCATAAGATAAAATTGCATGGTATTACAGGTAATATATTGACATGGGTAGAGGATCGGTTGACCAGTAGAAAGCAAAGAGTAGGGATAAACGGGTGTTTTTCTGGTGGCGGTCAGTGGCTAGCGGTGTGCCTCAGGGATCCGTGTTGGGACTGCAATTGTTTACAATTTACATAGATGATTTGGAGTTAGACTAAGTGTGGTGTGTCAAAATTTGCAGATGACACTAAGGTGAGTGGCAGTGCGAAGTGTGCAGAAGACACTGAAAGTCTGCAGAGGTATATAGATAGTTTAAGTGAGGGGGCAAAGGTCTGGCAGATGGAGTACAATGTTGATAAGTGTGAGGTCATACATTTTGGTAGGAATAACAGCAGAATGGACTATGTTTTAAATTGTAAAAAATTGCAGCATGCGGCTGTGCAGAGGGACTTGGGTGTCCTTGTGCATGAATTGCTGAATGTGGGATTGCAGGTGCAGCAGGTAATGAAAAAGGCAAATGGAATTTTGTCTGCCATTGCTTGAGGGATGGAGTTTAAAAACAGGGAGGCTATGCTGCAGCTGTAGAGAGTCCTGGTGAGGCCACACCTGGAGTACTGTGTGCAGTTTTGGTCTCCTTACTTGAGAAGGGATATACTAGCACTGGAGGGGGTGCAGAAGAGATTCACTGGGTTGATTCCAGAGTTGAGAGGGTTGGATAATGAGGAGAGACTGAGTAGACTGGGCCTGTACTCACTGAGTTCATATCGAAACATATAAGATTATGAAGGGAATAGATAAGGTGGGGGCAGGGAGGTTATTTCCGCTAGCAGGTGAAACTAGGACTAGAGAGCATCGCCTCAAAATAAAGGGAAGCAGATGTAGGACTGAGGTCAGGAGGAACTCCTTCACCCAAAGCGTTGTGAACCTGTGGAATTCCCTGCCCAGTGAAGCGGTTGAAGCTACCTCACTGAATGTGTCTAAGGCAAAGCTAGATAACTTTTTGAACAGTACAGGAATTAAGGGCTATGGTGAGTGGGCGGGTAAGTGGAACTGAGTCTCAAAAAGATCAGCCATGATCTTATTGAATGGCAGGGCAGGCTCGAGGGGCTGGATGGCCTACTCCTGCTCCTGCTTCTTATGTTCTTATATCCCAGTAGACTTTTTCTTTAATCAACCTGGTCAGAATGGTCATTATACACCCCTGGCGCAAGCAGGGCTTGAACCTAGGATTTGCTGGCCCAGATGTTGACATTGCTACTGCACTACAAGGGTCCTAAACAATAGCCTTGTGAAAGAAATCAGCACAAAAGCCACTGCATATGATAAAGTTATTAAAGCACTCAATGTATCTCGGGAAAAATACTCTTATTGAATGCACCCGGTAACTGGGGAGAGAGAGTGTTAATCTGTCTGTTAATGATTTATCCCGGTGGGCAGAAAATTGTGAATATGAAATTTATAGAAAGTATTGATCTGAGACTGAGTAGTTGAAGTGGTTTTAGGTGAAACAAAAGAACAAAAGAGAAGTTCAGCCCAGGAACAGGACCTTCGACCCTCCAAGTCTACGTTGACCGTTACGCCCTAAATAACGTAAAAAACAAAACTTCTGCCCATACTCAGTCTGTAATCCTCTATTCCCTCCCTCTTCATGTGACCATCCAGATGCCTCTTAAATGTTGCCAACATGCCTGCTGCTACTTCCTCTGGTAATGCATTCCAGGGTCCTACCACTCTCTGAGTTATCTCAGTATGATAATATTCCTCAGGTTCTGCCATTTACGGTATAATTCACACCTAAATTTGGTCCTCAAAAATGCATCACCTTGCATTTCTCTGAATTAAACTCCATCTGCCATTTCTGTGACCGTCATTTCTGTGCCCAAGTCACCAATCTATTTATATCTTATTGTAGATTTTCACAATCATGGGCACTATCAACAACTCCACCATCTTCATGTCATCTAAAAACCTCTAATCAGACCACCCACACTTTCCTCCAGATCATTTATATATACTACAAACCACAGAGGACCAAAGACTCCTCCCTGTGGAACAGCACTAGTTACCAGTCTCCATTGTGAAAAGCACCCTTCCACCACTGCCCTTTGTCTTCTATGACCAAGCCAATTTTGTATCCATCCAGCCCACCACAATTTCCATGTAATTTTAGTTTTCATACCAATCTGTCACATGGGATTTTATCAAATGCCTTATTAAAGTCCATATAAACTACATCCACAGCCCTTCCCTCATCAATTATCTTTGTCACCTCTTCAAAAAATTCAATCAGGTTGGTAAGATGTGATCTTTCCGGTACAAAGCCAAGGCATTTGTTACTAAATAGTCCCGTTTCTTCCAAATGTGCATATATCTTGTCACTCAGTATTTTCTCTAAGACCTTCCCCACCGCAGATGTCAGGCTCACCAGCCTAAAATTTCCTGGATTGCCCCTGCTTCCTTTCTTAAACAAGGGAACAACATTGGCTAATCTCCAGTCCTCTGAACATCACCTGTGGTCAAAGAGGATGTGAAGATATCTACTAATGCCTTAGCTATTTCTTCCCTTGCCTCTCACAATAACCTGGGATAGATTCCATTCCTGGGGACTTGTCTGCCTCAATGCCATTTAGGATACCCAAAACCTTCTCTTTTAATATTTTGATATTCTCAAGAGTATTCACACACTCAACATCAGTCATGTCCTTCTCCTTGATGAATACCAATACAAAGTACTCATTAAGGATCTTGCCCACTTCCTGTGGCTCCGCATATAACTTCCCTCCTTTGTCCTTGTGTGGGCTTATGCTTTCTTCTAATATATGCATAAAAAGCCTTGGGATTCTCCTTGACCCTGTTTAACATTGCCACATACTTTGCAGTGCAGGGATGACTTGACATTTTTGAATGCTGTCCAGTTGACAAAGCAGGCGGAAGTTTGAAAACAGAACTGTGCAATAATTTGTGGTGTCAGGGATGCAGTTTGTTAAACTCTGCCTTGAAAACATGGTCGCGCAGAAACAAGGGGATTACAGAGAGAACACAGTAGCTGCCATGATCAAATGTTATCAGTATAACAGCAAAAGGCAGCATCCATGCAATTGCCCTACCAAAACTGCAAAGGACCATTTTTTTTGTAAAAAGGTGTATCATTTTAAAGCGGTACATCACAGCAAGAAGCTTTGCATTTAAGAAATAAAAGGGAAAACGTACAAAGGACAGTTAAACCCAAGCGATTGATGATATTATGGATCCGTGATCAAGCAAGATTAAAGGATTAATCAGTAGTAGTTGGAGTATTGGAATTTTAGTCAACAGATGTAACAGCATTTTTACACTAGGTGTTGGGGATGGAGTTTCAGTTCTTTGTGATGCTGAGCTGTGGTCCAAGCAAGATTCTCTTTAGCTTCACTTTAGAAAGTAAATGGCCCGGGGGGGGTATTAAACCCAAAGTTACAGGACTTAAAGTTAAAGTTAAAGGACTTAAAGTTAGCTGCCATACAGAGAAAAACATTGTATGTAACCCAGAATCCTCTCTGATGAAGGGTCTAGGCCTGAAACGTCAGCTTTTGTGCTCCTGAGATGCTGCTGGGCCTGCTGTGTTCATCCAGCCTCACATTTTATTATATGTAATCCAGAATCAGGATTGCTCATCTTGAAGCAGAAGAGCTTGTACAGGTGTGTTGCTAATTTACAAAGTGGGGGAATTAAGATACCAAGGAAAATCAAAAGCTTTTAGGGCTAAATTTATCTGAGAAGCTGAAAGCAGCTCATCACATGACTGTACTTCCGGAAGCAAAGTCTGTTTGTTTACACAACAGAAGCTCCTCATCCAATCTTGCAGAAGGTGGATTCAAGGTGGATAGAGATAAAATGTCTACAGGGCCCTACCTCTGAAGTAGTCATTTACATTCTGGGAAGAGATGTTTACCAAACACAAGATGTTAAATCTTGTAATTTTGCTTACGATTGTCTCAAGGCATTGTTTGAATCCTAAGGGTCTTTTCACATGATTAGCTCACTGAGACTCTCACAAGCTATCGCTGAAGCCAAAGGGGGAGTGAGGACAGTACAGGTCCTGGCACTGTTAATGTATCTCTCTTCCCTTTTCCAGGATGGTCTGGATTCATGCAAGATTTTTATGGAGAGGAACCTCCAAACTCTACTTTCAATTCTTTCGCCCGCACTCACGCCATGTCTCATGGAAGCAGATTTGGACAAGGTGAAGTGGGAAGGGGAAATGTGTACCATTGCAGTCAATTCAGAACATGCAAACCATTGGACAGCCAGGCTGGAGAATCGATGTGTATTTGTGATCAATGACTTTGATTCCAAGTTTTTGGAAAAGTTCCAAATCCATGATTCTATCTTCTGGAGTCAGAAAGCATTGCAGTTTAAAGAATCAGGAGTTGATTTGTCTCTACAAGGAGGTGATCTTACACAGAGTTGAACCGTTCTTCAGGAAACCTGAAAGATGAACTGGTATCTTTCAGATGGTTCTTATTCCTGCTGGGTTTTGAAAGAATGTACAGAGAGCTCATGTTCCCAATCTCTTCCAAGACAGCTGAGAAGAGGATTAGGTAGTTGTAGAAAATCACCACAGTGGTAACCTATGTGAAACAGAGCTGAAGTCAGGGACTAAAAAGGGACATTTAATAGGTAGTGTTAGAGACTTGATGGAAGTGTAGTGTAAATGGTTAGTGTCAATATAGAAATAGGAACATTTAAATCAAGATTAGGTAGTAACAGCAAATTTTGAGACTACTCGGTGATAGTTCTGTCAGAAGCCTCATGGTAGTTTTGAAGACTTTAACGTGTATACAGTTAGTCTTTATTAAATTTAACAAAATAAGTAATGTCTGATCCTACACCAATACAATATATAAAAATGCAATTTCTGAATCCAATTTAATGTACATTGACAAGATGATGAACAAAAACAGAAGTTGCTGGAAAAGCTCAGCCGGTCTGGCAGCGTCTGTGAAGAGCAAGTCAGAGTTAACATTTCAGGTCCAGCAACCCTTACTCAGAACTTTTCCAGTTCTGAGGATGAGTCACCGGACCTGAAACAGTAACTCTGTTTCTTTCTTCACAGATGCTGCCAAACCGGCTGAGCTTTTCCAGCAACTTCTGTTTTTGTTCCTGATTTACAGCATCTGTAGTTCATTCGGTTTTTATTTGACAAGGTAATGGTTGATTTCAATGGTCTGTGATCAAGATTCCTGATCCCTACATTGAGAGCCTTGCTATAAAGTTAATGTACGGGATTGTATTGGCCTTATGCACTACTAGGCTAATAACATCTCTATAATACATTCCAAAACCTCTTTTGGACATCATCCCTTACATTTCCTGTGTAACGCAATACCACATTTTGTCTGGTAGTATTTCTGTGGGGACCATTAGGATGGTTCACTATTTAAAGCACTGAATGCTGTAAACAAAGCAGTAATTTATACAGTTATTATCAAATACAGTTGAAAGATTTGGTCTTGAGAGGTCATATTATAATATCTGGCTTTTTATGATTTGGGAGAATTCGAAAGTAGATTTAGAAGGAGTTCTGAAGAAGTCATTGCCAGTATACAAAAGCATTAACTCTCTCCACAAATGCTGCCAAACCTATTTGAGTTTCTCCAGCATTTTCTGCGTTTGTAAAAGGGGTTTTCGGTTTGGTGTGCCGACATCATGCGATGTTATTTTTAATGAAAAGAGCCGGATTGATTATGTCAGAAAATGAAACTTGGTAAATGAACAGGATCAGCACTTCGATAAGTTTGTGCTTTTTCTGTCTGAGTGACTGTTTGCAACAGGTTCTTTGGATGTACCTGCAAAATAAATTAATAGCAGGTCATATTTACCCCTTGCACTGAGGGGGGAGGGCTGCTTTCTTAGCAATCCCAGCTTTCAGATGAGGCGTTAGCCTGAGGGTCTGCCTTTACACTACCTTAGACAGCTGCCTGTTCTTCTTTCTTCACTATATAGAATCCCTACTGACCCACCAAGTCCTCACCACCCCTTTATGCTATCCCTGTAACCCTGCATTTCCCATGGCTAATCCACTAGCTTGCATGTCCCGGGGTAATTTTGCATGGCCAATCCACCTGACCTATACATCTTTGGACTGTGGGAAGAAACCAGAGCAAGCACATGCAGACGCAGGAAAGATGTGCAAACTCCACGCAGTCACTTAAGGGTGGAGTTGAACCTGGGTTCCTGGCGCTGTGAGGCAGCAGTGCTAACCTGTTCCTTCGGAAACCTGGCGCTCCCATTAAAGCTTCATTCCGGCTACTTATCAAATTCTGGTCTCTGCTTTTAAGTCTTTTTACACCCCAGTGTTACTCGACATGCACGTTTTTAAATTTTCCATTTCCACTCCCCGCTATCACCCTCTCCTGCTCCACTGGTTCCTTTCTGTTGTCATGGCACATTAAGACATATCTTGAAGAATGAAGGGTAGTGTTGCCAACCCTCCAGGATTAAGGATTACCCTCCTGGGTGCAACTTGGAAAGAAAATGAATGAAGCCATTCGAAAGAAAATGAGTGCTTCTTCCATTTCCTTTGGTAATTCGTCCCGACAGTTTTGAACTGGATGGGGGGAGCTGCAGGGGAAAGTCATGAGATAAAATTTTCGGAAATAGGTTCAGAATCTGTGGCCTGAAGAAAGAATACTTTCCATTTCCAGTATCTGGGCAGTTACTGAATTCAAACTAATGCTCAAAAGGTGGGACATTGACAAGAGGAGGAGAGTCTAATTCTTCTACAGCTGACTAGAAAATAAAGCTGGCGAAGTCATTAAGTTCTAAATCCACCATTGCTTCAAAGTCCACCTTTTTGTCACCCTTCCCCACCCTCAAACTGATCAGACATTGGGTACACTTTGAGTTTAAAGTACAACCCACTGAAATTTCAGCCTCATTCCTTGTCGCAGAGGGCCATATTCAATGGATGTTTTCGTCTGTTGCGTTTTTTTTTGGGAAGCTGTGGGAGTTGTTTTAGTTGGGCAGCTTTTGCTAGCTTTCGAAGTTTTATGTATTTTTGTATCACGACGAGAAGTCAGCAGACCTTCTGACTGTAAGGGTTTAATTATGTGTTTGAAAACAATATGCCATTATGAAAGGAAGCCAAATATTGCTTTGAAATGAAAGAAGAGCTTGTAATAAATGCATCTTATTGACCTTCGCCTAACCTCCACCTCAGGAATGTTTCCAGAATATTCCTGGAACCCTGTTTGCTCTGCCACAGGCCAAAATGTGAATTTCATGTTTCCAACAAGTTTGATGCCAGTCGAAAGCATAGGGGTGTGCAGAATAAGTGATGTATCTACAGCAGTGGAACGCTGACACAGTTATGCTCTGTTCACACTGTTTACACTCTAACTGAGTAGGCCTGATCTGTTTAGGCTTGATCTAACTGGGCAATCCTGGTCAGCTGAATGGCCGACTCCCCTTCCCAATAGGCTCGGGAACATTGGGAAGGGGAGTCAGCCATTCAGCTGACCAGGATTGCCCAGTTAGATCAAGCCTAAACAGATCAGGCCTACTCAGTTAGATCAGGCCTGGTCCGTTAGATCAGACCTACTCAGCTAGATTAGGCCTACTCAGTTAGATCAGACCCTCTCGGTTACATCAGGCCTGCCCAGTTAGTTGAGGCCTACTCAGATCAGGCCTGCTCGATTTCATCAGGCCCACACAGTTAGATCAGGCCTGCTGAGATAGAGCAGGGCTTCTCAGTTAAATCAGGGCTTCTTGGTTAGATCGGGCTTGCACAGTTAGATATGGACTCATCTGCGTCTCAATTCCTTGTATGCATTTTTGTTCCATGTTTCTTGAAAAACTTTACGAAAAGAAAACTCAACAGAAATTGTGGGTGACCAGCTTTGAATTCCAGTTCAGGTAAGTAATTAAGTGTATATATTTAGTCCAGATATTTAAATCCAGGTACTTCAGTGAAGAGTTATTCACACTGTTATCTAAGGGCATATAGTTAAGTTCAGATATTTTAATTCTGTTTATTTTTCATTCATGCATTTTTATTCAGGTATTTTATTTCATTTATTCCAGCTCAGGCCTCTGGCCTGGGGCAGGGTGGCAAATGTATCACTTTTATTCAAGAAAAAAGGGAAAAGAGAACAGGACAGTACAAGCTATTTATATTGACGTAAATTAACAGGAAAATACTATTAAGAAAGTTTTAACAATCCACTTTGAAATTGTACTGTGATTAAACAAAATCAATGTAGTTTGTGAAAGGGAAATCACATCTCAAATTTATTTGTGAATAAAAACCCAATAAAAAACCGAAAGAACTGCGGATGCTGTAAATCTGGAACAAAAACAAAGTTGCTGGAAAAGCTCAGCAGGTCTGGCAGCATCTGTGAAGGAGAAAACAGAGTTAACGCTTTGGGTCTGGTGACCCTTGCTCGGTCCTCAGCAACTTTGTTTATGTTCCAAATTAATTAGTGATTTTTTTTTGTTGATGTAAATGTTACAACAGGTAAAGGGGAAGCAGGAGCTGTAGTGCACTCAAATTTCATAAACTTATTTGATAAGTTGACCATGCAAAAGTTTAAACTCACATGACACCAGGTTGTAGCCCAACAGGTTTATTTGAAATCACAAGCTTTCGAAGCGGAGCCCCGTCAACAGGTGAAAAACTGACACCTCCACATCATGCAAAAGTTTAATATCAGAAGAGCTGGTGGAGTTGGGGTTGGTGTTTTAACATGGTGGAGAATTGGTTTACAGACTGGAGTTAGGACAGTAGGAATCAGTGGGGCATCTCGAAGTCGGCAGACCGTAACTAGCAGGAGTCAGCCTCAGGTATTTACAATACGTATTAGTGACTTTGACAAAGAGACTGAATGTAATGCATCTATGTTTGCTGACAGTATAAAGATAGATGGGAGTGCAAGCCAAGAGGACTATACACAAAAAAAGATGGAGACAAGTTAATTGGATAATCATGTGGAGAAATGAAGTTGTTCACATTGGGAGTAAGATTTGTAAAGAAGTATGTTTTTTGAAAGGTATAATACTTCCAAATGTTGATGTTAGAGAAGTTTGGGTGTACTCTTAGAAGGAACACAGAAAATTAGTGTTTTGTTTTCTCATCTAGAAATGCTCACTATTGGAAATGTTGTAATTTATTGCCCATCCTAATTGCCTCTAAAAGGGTGTTAATAAGCTGCCTTCTTGAATGACTATAGTCCCAACTGGTACTGATAATCCACAGCTGGCAAGGAGGGGCTTTAGGCAGGAAGGAACAGCAAGGCTTTGATGACTGGGGTGCGCTGACTGGGAAAGTGACCCACAAGGAAACACATTGTCACCACAGTCAGTGCAGAAGGACCAAAGTGGCTGGAAACCCACCTGAGGGACTGATCCATCCAGACAGGGCCCTCATTTATTTGCCATTGTTTTCATGGGAGAAGAGGGTCTGTGATGCCAGCAGAAGGTTAATGTCCAGCCATGCGATACTAACCGAGATTGAAGATGGAGACCCAATGTGACAAGTCAGAAGAGGAGCAGATCATCGGTCACCCAGTCACTCACAATGCCAAAGGTCCTCATGCCACTGATAATCAGAGCGGGCGCCATCCAAGGTCATTCAGGTCAATGTTGCATCAAAACCAGCAATCTGTCTCCAGCATGCTGGCAGCAATGCAGGTACACTGTGGTGCTGCATTCATAAATGAATGAAGAAACATTAAAAGATACAGAGTATCTGCTGTACGTATAACGACGAGTGTTGTGCTGTTTATCACACTGCTCACTTCTGTATGGTGTTTGCCTGTTTGCATGAGCGCTCGCGACTAATTTATTTTTTCATTTGGGCCTCCCTATCCTGATCCCAAATCCAATCAAACCTCCTCCACCCTGCCCCCGCCCCCTCCCTGAGAAATTCCCAAAGAGAAACCTGTTATCAGTGCAAACCGCAGAGGTGGGGCCAGAATTCTGAAGAAATGCATGGATTTTCAAAAGGGAAATCACACTTGACAAATGTCCTCATGGAATCAAAAAGGGAGAGCAATGAATCTGGTTTAGTTGAACCTTCAGATAAGCTGCAACATAAGAGATTAGCTTGGGAAAGTAAAGTGAGCGGGACTGGAAGGGGGTGGGGAGGTGTTAGTGAACCGACATGGATGGAGAATTGGTTGGTAGACAGGAAACAAGAGGTAGCAATAAATGGGTATTTTTACTGAATGGCAGTGACTAGTCCACAATATATTGTTAATGATTTAGATGAGGGGACTAACTGTAACATCTCCAAATTTGCAGATGAGGTGGATGCACAGATACTTCAGTGAGGTTAGGACAAGTTGAGTGAGTGAGCAAATGCACCGCAATATAATGTTCATTTATGCCAGATTGTGTACTCTGAGTCAGGTATGTCACAACAGGTATTCTAACTCAGGAATATCAGATCAGGTATTCTGAATCATGTATGTCAGATAAAGTAATCAGCTTCAGGTTTGTCAGATCGGGCACACTGATTCAGATACATCAGATTAGGTATCCTAATTCAGATGTGTCATATTGCATACTCTAATTCAGGTATGTCAGCCCAGGCACTCTGACTCAGCTATTCTCAGTTTGCATACTCGAACTTTAGATCAAACAGTCAGATTCATGAATGTAAGATCTGGTACTCTAATTAAAGAACACAAATATTCTTATTCAAGTGTGTCAGATTAGGGATTCAGGTATCTCCAAGCAGCTATTTGGATTCAGGTACATCGGATTGTGTAATCAGACTAAAGCACATCACATCATGTACTCTATTTCGGGTACGTCAGATCAGGTTCTCTGAATCAGATATTTCCGTGGAGCTATTCAGATCCAGCTATGTTGGATATGGTATTCAAATTCAGATATATCAGGTCAGGCATAATTGTATCGGTGATAATGCGAACTGCAGATGCTGGAGAATCCAAGATAATAAAGTGTGAAGCTGGATGAACACAGCAGGCCAAGCAGTATCTCAGGAGCACAAAAGCTGATGTTTCAGGCCTAGACCCTTCATCAGAGAGGGGAATGGGGTGAGGGTTCTGGAATATATAGGGAGAGAGGGGGAGGCGGACCGAAGATGGAGAGAATAGAAGATAGGTGGAGAGGAGAGTATAGGTGGGGAGGTAGGGAGGGGATAGGTCAGTCCAGGGAAGACGGACAGGTCAAGGAGGTGGGATGAGGTTAGTAGGTAGGAAATGGAGGTGCGGCTTGGGGTGGGAGGAAGGGATGGGTGAGAGGAAGAACAGGTTAGGGAGGCAGAGACAAGCTGGGCTGGTTTTGGGATGCAGTGGGGGGAGGGGATGATCTGGGCTGGTTGTGTGATGCAGTGGGGGGAGGGGAAGAACTGGGCTGTTTTTGGGATGCGGTGGGGGAAGGGGAGATTTTGAAGCTGGTGAAGTCCACATTGATACCATTGGGCTGCAGGGTTCCCAAGCGGAATATGAGTTGCTGTTCCTGCAACCTTCGGGTGGCATCATTGTGGCACTGCAGGAGGCCCATGATGGACATGTCATTCTAAAGAATGGGAGGGGGAGTGGGAATGGTTCGCATCTCCCAGACTGGGTGACTGCTTCACAGAACACCTACATCCTGCCCACAGAAAATGGACCCTGAGCTTCCCATTGCCTGCTATTTCAACACACCACCTTGTTCTGAGCCAACACCTCTGACTCAGGCTTGCTGTAGTGCTTCAGTGAAGCTCAGTACAAGCTGGAAGAACAGCACCTCATTTTCTGCTTGGGAACTCTACAGCCTTCCGGACTCAATATTGAGTTCAACAACTTTAGACCTTGAGGGCATCTTCCCTATGCTTTCCCCCACCCCACACACCAGGCCTTGTTATCACATGGTCTTCTATGACACACAACCCATTGTGAGCCACTAATTGTCCCCATTAGCAGCTATTCATTCTCCCAGGCTGAGCGTTATCCATTTCTTTGTCTGTCCAACAGTTCTGCTCTCTCTTTGGGCTCTATCTCTACATATTGTTCACTCTTTATCCCCTCCCCCCCCATGCCTTCAGCATAAAGACAATATTTTCCTAGCTAACATCAGTTCTGAAGAAGGGTCACTGGACCCAAAACGTTAACTCTTGATTCCTCACTACCAATCCTGCCAGACCTGCTGAGTTTTTTCAGCAATTTTTCAGAAATTACCCAGACCGCACCCCAGTTAGACTACACCCCAGAGTTCTAAAGGAGTTAGCAGAGGCATTGGTGCTCATCTTTCAGGAATCACTGGAGTTAGGGAGGGTCCCAGAGAACTGGAAAATGGCTACTGTAACACCTCTGTTTAAGAATGGTGGGAGACATGAGACAGGAAACTAGAGGCCAGTTAGCCTGACCTCAGTCGTTGGTAAGATTTTAGACTGCATTATTAAGGACAAGATTGTGGATTACTTGGAAGTGCATGGTAAGGGAGGTCTGAGTCAGCGCACAGCTTCATCAAGGGAAGGTTATACCTGACAAATCTGTCAGAGTACTTTGAGGGAGTAATGAACAAGTTACACAGAGGAGAGCCAGTGGGTGTGATCTATTTGGATTTCCAGAAGGACTTTGACAAGGTACCGCACAGGAGGCTGCAAAATAAGATAAGAGTCCATGGCATTAGGGGGAGGTACTGGGATGAGTGGAGGATTGGACTGACTGGCCGAACGCAGAGAGGTGGGGATTAAAGGGTCTTTTTCAGGCTGGCAGCTGGTGACCAGTGGAGTTCCACAGGAGTCAGTGTTGGGACCACAACTATTCATGTTATACATTAACGATCTGGAACTGAGGGCATTGTTGCTAAGTTTGCAGATGACACAAAGGTAGACAGAGGGACACGTAGGTTTGAGGAAGTGGGGAGGTGCAGAAGGACTTGGACAGGCAAGGAGAGGAAGCAGAGAAGTGGCAGGTGGAATATAACATAGCAAAGTGTGAGGTTACACATTTTGGTGGGAAAAATTGAGGCCTAGGCTATTTTCTAAACAGGGAAAGGGTATGGAAATCTGAAATGCAAAGGAACTTGGGAATCCTAATTCAGGATTGTATTGAGGCTAACATGTTGGTTCAACTGGTAGTTAGGAAGGTAAATGCAATGTTGGCATTCATTTCAAAAGGGCTAGAAAACAAGAGGAGAGATGTACTGCTGAGGCTGATAAGGCTCTGGTCAGACAACATTTGGAATATTGTAAACAGTTTTCACCCCTGACTCTAAGGAAGGATGTTCTGGTGTTGGAAGGAGTCCAGAGGAGGTTTACAAAATGATCCTGGGATGAACAGCTTGACATGAGGAGTGGTTGAGGACTTGAAGGAGTTTAGAAAGATGTAAAGGGCGGGGGTGTGATCTGTTTGAAACTTACAAAATACAGAGAGGCTGGGATAGGGTGGACGTGGAGAAGATGTTTCCACAAGTAGGAGAGTCTGGTACCCAAGGGCAGAGCCTCGGAGGGAAGGGGCGACCCTTTAGAACTGAGATGAGGTGGAATTTCTTTTGCCAGAGGGCGGTGAATCGGTGAAAATCATTGCCGCAAAAGACTGTGGAGACCAAGACCAAGTCATTGGGTGTATTTAAGACAGAGATGGGTTCTTAATTAGCAAGGGGTTCATAGGTCATGGGGTTAAGGCAGGAGAATGGAATTGAAAAACACATCATCCATGCTCAAATAGCAAAGGAGACTCGATGAGCTGAATGGCCTAATTCTGCTCCTACATCTTTTGGCCTTATATTGACACATCAGACACTCTAATTCAGGTTTGTCAGATCAGATGTACAGATTCAGGCATGTCAGATTGGGAAATTCTGAATCTGATGTGCAAGACCAATTATTCCAATTTAGATATTTCCCAAGCAGCTATTCGGATTGAGGTCTGTAAAGATCACATGCTCAGATTGAGGTATCTAAGAACAGATATTCAGACTTGAGTATGTTAGGTCAGGTACAGTACTTCAGGTTTATCAAATCAGGGACTCTAACTCAAGTTGTATTGGAACAGGTACTCTATGACTTGGGAGTGTTGATCAGGTAGTTGACTAACAAACCAGGAGTCATTGAGTCACAAAGGGATACAGCGTGGAAACAGGCTCATCCAAGTCCACCAGATATCCTAAGTTATTCTAGCGAGGTTGTTGACTTGCTCGCCGAGCTGGCTTGTTCTCATTCAGACATTTTATCACCGTGCCAGGTGACATCATCAGTGGAGCCTCCGATGAAGCGATGTTGTTCTACTCCACTTGGAATTTATACTGTCCAGTCCGTTAGAGTGAGTAGTGTCATTTCTGGTTTTGGTCTGTATGGGTTTGTAAATGGGGTCCAATTCTATATGTTTACGGGTGGGGAACCATGCCTCCAGGTATTCCTGTGCGTGTCTATGTTTGGCCTGGGCTGCTGTGGTTACCTTAAACTGATGGCCTTCATTGTCTGAGTGTACCAATATGAAGGAGAGTTTGATGTGCTATTTTGCTGCCAGTTGACATTCGTGTATTCTGATGGCAAGTTTCCTTCCTGTCTGTCCAATGTAATGTTTGTGGTGGCCGTTGCATGGTATTTTGTAAACTGCATTGGTTCTGCATATTGTAGGTAATGGGGTCTTTAATCCTTGTGAATGTTTGTCATAGAGCAGCTATGGGCTTGCGGGCCAGCATGAATCCCAGTGTTCTTAGGAGTCTTGTTGTCAGTTCCGATGTGATCTTGATGTAGGGCAGTGCGGCCAGAGTTTTGGGGCACACTGTGTCCTCTTGTTGTTGTCTGTCTAGCTGGCATCTGCGGATGAAGTTGCAGGAATATCTGTTTATAGATGCTCTTCCTCTTTCCTGCGTAGTTCTGGAATGTTGCACTGTGTCCCATTTGCAAGCGTTTGGCCCATATCCCTCTAAACCCTTACTATTTATATAGCCATCCAGATGCCTTTTAAATATGGTAATTGTACCAGCCTCCAACACTTCTTCTGTCAGCTCATTGCATACACGCACCACCTACTGCATGAAAAAGTTGCCCCTTAGGTCCCTATTGAGTCTCTCCCCTCTCACCCTGAACATATGCCTCCTAGATTTGGACTCTCCCACCCCAGGGAAAAGGCCTTGTCATACCCTATCCACTAGAGTGCATATATTATCTGTAATAGTGTAGGTATTCTAGTTTCTGGTCCCTCTGTGGGCTAAGGAGCCTGTCTCTGTGCACCCACTTGCAGAAAATCCCCACCTATCCTCTGAATCCTATGCTGATATAACAAAGATGGTTTCCTATACACAGTGAAAGTGGCTGTTTTTCTTGCGTAAACCCACAGAATCCTGTCCACGCACAGCACCACATTGGGTGGATCAAACCACCAATATCTGAGGACCAGGACTTTCCATATGACTGTGAAATGTAGTAACTTATGCCTATGCACCGAAAACTTTGTACAAGCGCAGGAGAATAAGTCAAACACAATCCATCTGGTCATTTTTAAAGTTCCTTGAGGTGGACTAACTGGGATAAAAAAGATCGAGCGTAGTTTCTGTGAGTATCAAGGGAGGCTCCTTTTCATTTTAATGTAAGGAAGGCTTAAAATCCCATTAAAATTTTAGGATACCAATACGTTTATCTATCTCGTTTTAGAATGCCAATCAATGCCATCATCTGACAGGTCTCATTCTCCTTTCTGGATCACCTCCCAATGAAGTGATCTAGTCAGAGGTCCATCCCTATTTTCCTTCATCCTCCTCCATCTTCATTGGGAAATCTCTTGAGGCGAATATCTAGGTGGGGAGGGGGTGTATCTTTCTCTCTCTCTCTCTCTCTCTCTCTCTGCCTCTGACTCTGTATCTCTCTCTCTGTCTTTCTCTCTCTGTGTTCAGTTACGGGAGGGGGAGAAATGTGAGGGGGCAGGCTGCGTGCCCTATCAGTTGCGGGAGGAGGAGTGTTTACTAGTTCAATTCTCAGGTTGCCTTCAGCCTGAGTTTCTTGCTCTTGAGCATCAATCTGCATGTGGGCTGAGTATGGAGAATGTATGGTTTGCCCCGGAACAATTTGAGCTGGTTTACATGATACCATCCCTGTTTGCCTGTTTCCTGCTGTTGGGGCAAACGTAGTGTAGGGATTGGATGATTCTGGGTCTGAATTGATAAGGTTGTAAAGAAGGTGTATGGTGTGTTGGCTTTCATTGGCAGGAGGATTGAGTTTAAGAGCCGTGAGGTTATGCCGCAGCTCAATAAAACTCTGGTTAGATCACACTTGGAACATTGTGTTCAGTTCTGGTCGCCTCGTTATAAGAAGGACGTGGAAGCTTTAGAGGGGGTGCAGAGGAGATTTACCAGGATGCTGCCTGGACTTGAGGGCAGGTCATTTGAAGAATAAATGTTGGCCAGGATGCTAGGGATAACTCTTCTTCTTTAGTGTAAAGCCATGGGATCATTCATTTCCTCATGAGAGACCAGGCAAGGTATTCATTTATGATAACAAAGTATGGAGCTGGAGGTACACAGCAGGCCAAGCAGCATCTCAGGAGCACAAAAGCTGACGTTTCGGGCCTAGACCCTTCATCAGAGAGGGGGATGGGGAGAGGGAACTGGAATAAATAGGGAGAGAGGGGGAGGCAGACCAAAGATGGAAAGAAAACAAGATAAGTAGACAGGAGAGTATAGGTGAGGAGTTAGGGAGGGGATAGGTCAGTCCAGGGAAGATGGACAGGTCAAGGAGACGGGATGAGGTGGTAGGTAGGAAATGGAGGTGCGGCTTGAGGTGGGAGGAAGGGATGGGTGAGAGGAAGAACAGGTTAGGGAAGCAGAGACAGGCTGGGCTGGTTTTGGGATGCAGTGGGGGGAGGGGAAGAACTGGGCTTACGTAGGGAGGCCTGAGCCCATGTGCCTTCGCGTTCAATCAGCACGAGAACTGGGACGGGAGAATTACGCCATCCATCTCTCTCTATCTCTCTCTCTCTCTCTCTCTTTCTCTCACATATGTCATTATGCCTTTCTCTGGCTGTGGATTTTTCCTCCGTTTTGAGTGCTGTGTGAGAGTTCCTTCTGTTGCAGTTTCTCAAGGTCCTCTCCTGCCCCAGTCAAACAAACTACGAACCATCAGGCTGCGACTTGGAGGCATCATTCATGATGGCAAACAATGTCTTGCCTTGTCCATTCTAAGCAATGCACAGATAATGAGAATGGGTGTGTGGAATAGCTCCTGATTAGGGCCCTCTGCCCTTCACAATTCATTATCTTTTTAATTTGCTGTCAGCCTCTGGCCCGTGCTGAAGATTAGCAATTGATTCTTTCCACAGAGAGCCTATTGAAGCCTCGATTCAAAGGCAGCCAATAATAAACAGCTCTGCTACGCACACAGAGACAGACACAGAGATGGAAAGAGAAACATGTGAGATAGTCCCATTGGAATGAAGGGCTGCATTCCCAGCTTCCAGTTCAGAACTGGTCCCCCGATTTTGTCTCCACTGGAATCCTGCTCATTTCTCTGAAGAATTAAATATACCCCGTAACGAGGGTTGCTTGCAGTGCGTCAGAGAAGAGGGACTCCAGTCACCGTAATTCTAGTCAACTGTGGATGCTAACAGGCCACCCCAACTGGAAGCTCAAAAGCATTTTCTGAAGAAGGGCCCAGACCCGAAACATCAGCTTTCCTGCTCCTCTGATGCTGCCTGGCCTGCTGTGTTCATCCAGTTCTACAACTCGTTATAACAAATGCAATGTGTTGTGACAGGGATGGTGGAATAATGGTGTACAGCTGCAAAGATAAAGGCAAGCTACAAAGCAGAGGGGAGGTGATAGCCTACTGGTATTATCACTACACTATTAGTCCAGAGACCTGGGGTCCAGGGCTCAAATCCTGCCATGGTGGTATTTGAAACCAATTTTTCAAAAATCTGTACTTAAATGATTACTCTGTCGATTGTCAAAAAAACCTCATCTGGTTCCCTTTAGGGAAGGACAAGGTCAGAAATCACACATCACCAGGCTATAATCCAACAGGTTTATTTGAAAACACAAGCTTTTGGTCCCTCAGTCCTTCTCCTTGCCTGGTCTGACCTGCATGTGACTCCAGATCCACAGCAATGTGGTTGGCTTTTAACTGCCCTTTGGACAATTAGGGATGGACAATAAGTGCTGGCCCAGTCAGCGACACCCTTGTCCTATGAATGAATTTTTTAAAGAGAGAGAATTTTCAATGGTTTCCGGCCTTTCTGTTCTACTACCTGTAGAGGTCCAAGTGAGGACTGTCATAGTTGGGCCCCTTGTGACCTGGATATGTCATTTCAGGGCTGATCTCAACAAGTGTAAAAGTTGAGGCTATTGTGGTGCAGTGGTAGCAGCCCTACCTTTGGGCCTGGAGGCATGGGTTTAAATCCCACCTTTTTCCAGATGTATGTATCTCTGAACAGGTTGATAAGAAATTGTTTTTAGAAATGAGTTGACATGAGAGCTGCAGCCTCAGTAGAATACTGAATTGAGAATTATACTCCTGACGGAATATCTGCCCTGTTAAATTGATTATTTTTTTTTCCCATTTTACAACCATACAACGGATGCAGTGATGTACACTTTGTGCGCTAAATCTCCAGCCTAGAATCATCTTCTGTGCAGCACGTTGGTATCACTGGATGGTTAGAACTGAATTGAGATTTTCATTGTCACAGTCCGGGACACCCAGCTGTGAATGTCAGACTGGAATCTAATCGAGGTGTTCAGATGGTTTATATATACCCAGGGAGTGAGATATTATGTGTATTTTAGAGTCTAGTCACTGTTGTAATAGAGGAAATACAGCTGTCAGTTTGAAGCTCTGCTCAGAGGTCGTATTGCATTCATCAGGAAAAGGGTGGGATTTGAACCCAGGCCTCCTGGCCTAAAGGTAGGGCTTCTACCACTGCACTATAAGATAGCACACAAAACAATAACAGGAAGATTTTCTGCATTTCATGATGTTGGTTGAGGGACAAAAAGTGCTGAGCAGAACTGTTCATTTGAATGCGATGTGATTGAATAATGTAACAGGCTGGAGGGACGGGTGGCCTTTTCCTGCTTCTGTAAGTGGCAGTGGAGAACTGGAAGAAGCCCACACTTTCAAAGGTGTGCCAGAAGACATTCTCATGTTGGAACTGCATGAGGCACAGGCCTGTTTTAGAAAAGGGAGTGGGGCTGTTCGGGGATTTCCCAGTCTGTTGGCAGCATTGCGCGCCATCAGGCAATAGTGTTGCACTCTGCCAGGAAGTTATTCTTGTGTTCATGTAGATTGCATTGACTTGTTTGATTTTCTCAGCTACCTGGTGCAGCCTGGGAGTGGCCTTTTACAGAACTGGACTGAACAGATTGTACCATGCTTTATCAGACATTTGCCACACGTAAACAGCAGAATATCTTTTGCTGCTGTGTCACTATCATATGTTACAGTGGTTTGTTCTTGTTTGCAGAGGGTGGACCATAAACAACTTCGATGAATATGATATATAGCGAAGCACTGTAACACAAAGCTGACTTCTGAATTGCATAATTGAGCCTGTGTTCAGCTACAAACATGTGCATATGGATATTCACAAGCAACGTTCCCTGGAAGTTTCATCATCACCCAACAGTAGGAATGCAAGCTTACAGAGGTTTAAAGTGGCCATGCATTTAAATCCTTTGTGCATTCCAAAAATATAAACACAGACGGATTTACACAGGCTTCTCACGTGAATACGGGTACAGGAAATAGATGCATAGAATCCCTACAGGGTGGAAGCCCATCTGGTCTACATTTACCCTCCGAAGAGCATCCCAAGCCCGCCCAGCACCAGGTACCGGGTTTGATTCTAGCCGCAGACAACTGTCTGTGCGGAGTTTACACATTCTCCCTGTGTCTGCATGGGTTTCGTCGAGATGCTCTGGTTTCCTCCCACAGTCCAAAGATGTGCAGTTTGGGTGGACTGGCCATACTAAATTGCTCATAATGTCCAGGGATGGGCAGGCTAGGTGGATTAGCTGTGGGAAAGTCGGTGTTACATGGATAGGATGGTGGGACAGGTCTGGATGGGATGCTGTTTGGAGGGTCAGTGTAGACGTGGGCCAAATGGCCTGCATCCATACTATAGGGGTTCTATGATTCTATGAGGTTCATAAAAATAGTTCCAGGGATGAGAAGCTTCAGTTTTGAGGATAGTCTGGAGAAGTTGGAATTGTTTTCCATGGAGAGGAGAAGGCAGAGGGGGATCTGATAGAAGTTTCCAAATTCCTGAGAGGTCTGAAGCAAGTAGGTAGGGTAGGGAGAAATATTTCCAATTTGTAAAAAGGATTGCACATCAGAGGGCCAAAGTTTTAAGTGATTTCCAAAGGAAAAACTGAAGTGGGAAAAACCTTTTTTACACATTCCAGGGTTCAGGGTAATGGTGGAGACAGGTTCAATTGGATCATTCAACAGGAAGTTGTATGATAATCTAAATAAAAAGAATATGCAGGGTTGTGGGGAACAGGCAGGTGATTGGCACGGAGTTAAAATACTCCAAAAGCTGTTGCAATTCTATGATACACAGGCATTCACAGGTACATGGACACATTAACACGACACACACACACACGTGCGCGTGCGCATATGCACAGACATAATCAAATGGAGACATAACTTCCTACATACATGATAGACACAAGCAAACAATTGTGTTTGTATTGTGCCTTCAACACAATAAAACATCCTGAGGCATTTCACAGGGACAATTATTCAACAAAATTTGCCATAAGGCAGCTGACCCACAGCATAGGCAAAGGACTAAGTTTCAATGAGCGATGGAAAGGAGCAGAGAGAACCCTGGGTCAGGGAGGAAATTTCACAGCTTGGTGCATGACAGATGAAGGCCTGGTCAGTAACGTGGGATGAAGGAAGTGGGCAAGAGACCAAAAGTGCAGAACAGCACGAACACAGACACACCATCGTGCACAGACACTGACAGACACATACAAGGGGATTTTAAAAATTTCCCTCCAACTGGTCACAACTGGCCAGAACAGCAGTTAAATTCCAACTAGGGCCCCACCATTCTTTTCCATTAGAGTACAGCTACTTCATTGGTAAGTTGAGGCTCCCATGTGGCTTAGGGCCATGTCCTGTCTGTATATGATGACAGAAAAACTAAATAAATACCCATGCAATGCAGGATGAAAATATTCCCTGATTAATTCCATATCCTCAAATCCATAGCAATTACTTTATTAAGATCATGTGCCAATGAAAGGCTTCTAATCAGATGCAGCGATGTACGTTTTACAGATTTCACACATCCTACTAATCTGTTTGCCTCAAAGACACTTCATTGAACATAGCCACTTCCTTTGAGCAGCATTTTTAAACTTTGGCCCGTAGGGTAACTTTAAGACAAATTTCTTTTCTCTTCTCTCTCATTCTTATCAACTAATGTCATTAGTACTTGTCTAAAACTGAGGAAATTCAGGTTTTGTTTCTGCAATAACGTCCTAACTGGGTAAACTTCAGAGCAATTGACTTTCCGAACATATCAGCTTCATGCCAAGTTTCATTTGTGTCTTTTCATAGCAAATTCACTTAATAGCACAGATTTTTCATTAGACCATAGATCCATGCTTATAAATTGGCCTAACCCAATTATTTTGTATGAAATTACAATTCTCTTTAATTATCTCAATGTCTTGTCATCACCAAGCCCGAAGCAACTAGTACTTTAACATTTTTTAACCTTCTGTTAATCCTCACCACTTAAAGAATTAAGAAAACAGTTGACCTAATCTGTATTGTTAAAGTGTAAGTGTAATCTAATTGTGCACAATAAAAAGGACCCTGCAATTCATACATTCATTACCAGACTAAAACTCCTTCTGACCAGTGTAATTTGTTCAGATTCATCATTAACTTCAACCTCTCAAAATTCTCATCGTGTCATTTTGAGAACTCTCCTTAGAACATAGATCAGTGCAGCACAGGAACAGGCCCTTAGGCCCACCATTACTGTGCTGACCATGATGCTGTTCTAAACTAATCCCAAATGCCTGCACATGATCTGTACCCCTCTGATCCCTGCCTGTTCATGTGTCTGTCTAAATGCCTCTTAAACGTTGCTGTCATATCTGCTTCTACCATCTCCTCGGCAGCAAATTCTAGCCAGTTATCACCCTCTAAGTAAAAACAAATTTGCCTCACAGATATCCCTTAAACTTGTCCCAGCTCACCTTAAACCTATACCCCACTCCCCACCTAGTATTTATCATTTTCACCCTGGTAAAATAACTTCAACTATCCACCTATCCATGCCTTCATAATTTTATTTACTTCCATCAGGTCACCTCTCAGCCTTCGATGTTCTAGCGAAAACAGTATGAGCCTGTCCATCCTCTCCTTATTGCTGATGCGCTCAAATCCAGAATGGTCTAGGCCCAAAACGTCAGCTTTTGTGCTCCTAAGATGCTGCTTCGCCTGCTGTGTTCATCCAGCTTCACACTTTGTTATCTCGGATTCTCCAGCATCTGCAGTTCCCATTATCTTCTGGCGAATCTCTTCTGCATCCTATCCAAAGTGTCCACATCCTTCCTATAGTGCGGTGATGAGTACTATACGCAATAATTCAGATGTGGCCTAACTCAATTTTTGAAGTCAGCATGTTCTTCACTTTGGGAAGTTCGCCACATAATGATATTTTGAGTTACATCTAAAGTGTCTATTTATGTCACTTAGGCATTCCTAGAACTCACCCTTTTTGTTGCAGTTTTGTCTTCTGCTGTAATAGCCAGGGGTGCTCTAATCCTCTTTCTGTTTGTGTTTCATCCTTCCACTGTCTTGACACCTGCTCCCACTATCTGGACCATTTTGACATTTGGCAAGCATCAAATGTTCTGTTCTTTGAGTAAATATAGAACTTGCCACTTTATTCCTCAAGGCAGTTATTGTTTCCACACAATTTTTTTAGATAGCAGTCATCTGAACCAATGGAGCCTCCTCCAAGAAGTAAATATCAGTTAAAACCAGGAGCCTGTCCATATGAAACAATTTGTAATTTAAAATAAAAACATAAGATGCTGGAGTAAGTCCACAGGTCTATGTAACATCTGCAGAGAGAGAAACAGAGCTGATGAGTTAAGATGCATGGGATCCACGGTGACTTGGCTGTATGGATTCAGAATTAGCTTGCCCATTGAAGGCAGAGGGTAGTGGTGGAAGGATGTTTTTCAGGCTGGAGGTCTGTGGTGTTCCGCAGGGATCTGTACTGGGACCTCTGCTGTTTGTGATATATATATATAAATGACTTGGATGGAAATGTAAATAGGTGGGTTAGCAACTTTGAGTCAACATAAAGATTGGTGGAGCTGTGGATAGGGTAGAAGGCTGTCAAAAGATACAGAGGGATATAGATCAGTTGCAAATATGCATGGAGAAATGGCAGATGAGGTTTAATCCGGGAAAGTGTGAGGTGCTGCATTTTGGGAGATCAAATTTTAAGGTAATGTATGCATTTAATGGCGGGACTCTGAACAGCAGTGATATACAGAAGGATCTTGGGGTTTAAGTCCATAGTTTCCTGAAAGTGGCCACACAAGGTGATAAAGAAGACATATGACAAGTTTGCCTTTATTGGTCAGCGAATTGAGTACAAGAGTCAGGATGTCATGTTGCAGCTTTATACACCTCTCTTAGAATAGTGTGTTCAGTTCTGGTCACCACATTACAGTAAGAATGTGGAGGCTTTGGAGAGGGTGCAGAAGAGGTTTACCCAGATGCTGTCTGAGTTAGAGGGAATGAGCTATAAGGAGAGGCTAGAAAAGCACAGGTTGTTTTCTCTTGAGCATCAGAGGCTGAGGGGAGACTTGATAGAAGTCTATAAAGTTACGAGATGCACAGACAAGGTCGATGGGTCGGAATTCTTTCCCCAGAATTGAAATGTCTAATATTAGGGGGCATGCATTTTAAAGTGAGGGTGAAAGTTCAAAGGAAATGTGAGGGGCAGGTTTTGTAGAAAGAGAGTGGTAGGAGTCTAGAAAACGCTGCCATGGGTGGTGGTGGAGGCAGATATGATAAGGGCATTTAAAGGACTTCTGGATAAGCACATGAATATGCAAGGAATGGAGGGATATGGACCAAGGGCAAGCAGAAGGGATTAATTTCATTTGGCGTCATGTTCAGCACAACATCATGGGCCAAAGGACTTTTTCCTGTGCTGCACAGTTCTATGTTTCAAGTCAGTGACATCATCAGAACTTTTGGAGTGCTGCATTCAATTCCAGTTTCTTTCTATAGAAATTTGAAAGGGTGCAGAAAAGAATTACAAGAACTTTGTTGGGGTTGGAGGGTTTGAGCTATAGAGAGAGGGAACATATGCTGGGGCTATTCTTCCTGGAGCATTGGAGGCTGAGAGGTGAGCTTATAGAGGTCTATAAAATCACAAGGAGCATGGAGAGGGTGGTACGTGTATGGAATGAGCTGCCAGAGGAAGCGGCGGAGGCTGGTACAATTACAACATTGAAAAGGCTTCTGGATGGGTACATGAGTAGGAAGTGTTTAGAGGGATATGGGCCAGATGTTGGCACATGGCACTAAATTAACTTAGATTGGCATGGACAATTTGGCCCGATGGGTCTGTTTCCATGCTGTGGAGCTCTATGACTCTGTAACTGGGAAAAGTTAAGGACATGGCAGTTCTGAGTGAGGACACACAGGACAAGGACAAACAGAAGCAAGCAATAGTGTGGAAGATGGAGAGATTAAATGACAAATGGTGAGTCTACAGCACCAACAGGAATGGAATAGTCTAAGAAAAGAAATAAAGATTCAAAAGCTGAGCCTGGAGGAAGTGCGCCGTTGTCTGAAAGTGAAAATGAGGAAATCCAAAATGGGCAAAGAAATTGAAACAAAATGGGGAACTGAGTTTACGTTTTGAAATAGTGGAAGTCAAGCTTGAGTCTGGAATGCCATAAAGCCCCATAACTTAAACACTAGCATTGTTCCAGAGACGGTCAAATTGAATTTCATTGACACTTTTTACAGCTTATTAAAATCCTTGACATATTCTTCCATGAAATGATCTGTTTTCTGAGATCTATCAACTTTTGATGATGCCTCATTTGCAGATAACATAACAGATCCACTTTTTTGTACATTCCGTCCAGTAATTCTAATGGAAGATCCAACCTTCCGTCAGTATCCAGCTGTAAGGTATCCATCTCTCAAAATATTTCTGATTTTGCTTCTCATAGCAATTCCAAGATGATATATTTTCTCTTTGCCAGAGTGTAACCCAGCCCACAAATCTACGCCTTTCTTCCACTGGTCAGACTTCAAAACCAGCACAGGATCATACTCTGTCAGTTTACACGTATATTTCTGCCACTTTTGCACCAAGGTCTCTGTGATTTGAGTTTCCTGTCTGAAGATTTTTTTTTCTTGATTTTCAGAACAGCCACATGGCGAAGAGTACAACTGGAGCCAAGTTTTGTGCCCATTTTTGTACGTTTTGATTTGTAGAGATACACGTGACAGGTGTATACCTCCTCAAAGAAGGATTTCAGTCTGTCCCTATGCATATGAAGACAAATAAATCCAAAGCTAGTACCCGCATACAATGAACATACCATTAACAGTGATAGAACTGGACGCAGTATTCAAACTGTGGTGCGATGAGTACAGTCTAGATAGGGATGTATAACAGATAATCAAACAAAAAACTGATGCCAAGTTGACCTTTATATCACCTCTACAGTTCTGTGGTTTGATCCCATCTGGAGTCCTACATTCAATTTTGACCCTGCACTTCAGGAAGGAAAACTTGCCCCGGACAAGAGCTGTGTCAGTTCATCACTATCATAGCTGCAATAAAAGGATAAAATGATGAGGATAGGTTTCATTGACTAAGCCTGCTTTTCCTGTGTGTAGACTGTTAAGCAGGGTTTAACAGAGATGTCTAGAATGATGAATTAATTCAATAGAGGTGATGGAGGACACAATTTATTTTCCCTGGACGCCCTTAAAGTTAGAGCTAGGCAAGTAAGGGTGATGTTAAAACTATTGCCTCAACAAAGCATAGTGGAACTCTGAAATTCTATTGATTCTGGGATTCAGTCAAAAAGGTCAAGATTGAAATTGTTTTTTTCCCTCTCCAGTAAAAGAATTAAGGGTTACTGGACCAAAAGAGAAATAATATTAAAATATAATAAAAATCCACAAAAAAAAATGGACACACAGCTTGGCGTCAGTTATATCCTTGCTTTCTGGAAATCAAGAAAAGAAATTCAGACAGGAAACTCAAATCATAATAGCCCTGGTGGAAAATACAATCCACTGTGATCCAATGGCATGTTAAAACAAGCTCAAGCTGCTGAATGACCTACAAATGTGAATATGTTGCTATGAATACAATTTGAGTGATAAGTCTAACTTATTTTCTGTTGTTTTGATCTTGCAGTTCAACATAACAGTTGTTTAGTGCTACTCTGAATTATGCAGGTATTCTTAGCTCCAACTGTATTGTGTCAGCTTCATTCTGAGCTATTTCAAAGTTGTTTCAGAAACTTTTAAGCTAAACTTTAAGAGCAATGGTGCCGACACTAAATTTTCGGGCACTGGAACTCGAGAAATAATTTTTTGGTCTCTGTTGAATATTAACAGATCACATCTATCCAGTTAGACCAATCCCTCATCTGTCTCAAACAAAATATGAAACAATGACAGTAAAATTTTCACTATGAGCACAATTGATGATTCGGGTGTAAATTGTGGCCACTGTGGCAGCTATTTTGAAAAGAGATTTTCCCCAGCCCGAGATTCTACAAAAATATGTTTGCATTTTGTCAACCACAAACGCTGCTATGGACTGCTGCACTTGGGTAGCATTTGAAAATGTAATTTTATAAAATAAAATATTGGCTTTAAAATTTTTTTAGGAACGGTGCCGTTTGATGACTATCACTGAAAATTAGTTTATCATGTAAAGTGAGCATTTTTATCTCTACCTAGTTCACCAGCTGTGAGATACCTGATTAAAAATTACTTAAAGAATAAACAAAACTACTTTCTCATTAGAGTTAGAATCATTGAGTTTGTTTACAGTGTGGAAAGAGGCACTTCGGTCCATGATGACAATGTTGGTCATCAAGCATCATCAAATCTAATTTGGTCATCTGTTTCAAGCCCACTGACTCCCACAGCTACCTAGACTACACCTCCTCTTACAGAAAGTGCTACCCTGCCCCTACACCTCCCCCTTTCACCTCCATCCAAAGTACCAAATGACCTTTCCACATCAGAGGTTCACATGCACATCCGTCAATGTGGTCTATTGCATCCGCTGCTCCCTATGTGGACCCTCTACATCGGTGAGACTAAGTGGAGCCAGTTCTGTATCCAAATGGCTAGTTCTCACTCTATTCCATTTGATCTAACCTTGCCAACCAGCCTACCATGAGGAACCTTCTTGAACCTGTACCTCTTATAGTTGACCTCTCCACCCTGGGAAAAAGCCTCTGACTATCCACCCTATCTATTACCTCATTAAGGCTGGTCTTTATATCACACGTCTCCCTGAGCTGTGATGAACGAATTAACAGTATCTCTGCCCTGAGACTTTTAACACTCAGAAGGCAATTTCCCAGCATCATACTGCCAACAGGCAACATCCTTTGATCACCAGCACCGTTCAGTACAAATGTTAACAAGAATTGTATGCTTCATTTTTATATGGTATGCCTTTACATTCCATGTTCCCGTTTATTTTTGTGTGTTTAAAGATGGCGCCAGAGAGTGTATCAAAATCCACATAACAATGAATAAATCAAATCAGATCACCCGATGAGGAAACAGGATGCATTGCACTTTGTTGTGTTCTATGGAGTGGGAGCCTACAGTCAGAAGCACAGTGAGGAAACTGTAGGCTCCCCTCCTGCTCTTAACTCTACTATGCCGATACAGCAGAACACTTTCCAACACAGGGACAGAAGGAGAAGGCCACTTGGCCTTTCCTAGTTTATCTGTCCAAAGATTTTCCTTCAGTTGTCTCCCCTGATTAGTTCTTAATTGGCTCTCCCATCTGCGCTGTTCTGCCCAAGAGTCTGTTGCATGTGATGATCAGTCTTGGTGTTTGAGGAACGTCTATCTATCAGTCTTGCAGTTAACACTTAGTAGTTTGAACATGTTCCACTATGGCAATTGGACGTCGGACAGTATTCCAGACTCACCTCTCCCTGCCTTATCCTAGATACTACTATCTTGGATATTTCTATAAGATACACACTCAGTTGTCTGTGACCCAGATTTCTCCCCAGCTTTTCCTTAAAGCTGCAATTGCTGGGAACTTGCATCTATCCTGTACCTCTGCCTTCTTTTACTCGCCCGGCCTTACTAAAAAGGATGTGGCTTCCAGTTTTAGATTAAACATTAACCTGCCTTTTCTCCTCACAAACAGTCTTGTGCATTTTTCCCCTGCATTTCCGACAATTTCAGTTCTCAGTCCATTCTTTATAGGTTCTCCTGTATTACTCAACCTCCACATTGCCACTGACTTCATTGATCTTCTCACCCATAAGACCCTGTCCCCTCCACCCTGTTGATGAAAACCTTGATGATCTTGTGAAATGTCCAGGGAGGCACCTGATATGTTCTTCCTGCCAAGGAATGACCTCAGTTTGCATAAACGTGGTTGTGTGCCTTGAGTTAACGCAAGGTGATGCAGCACAAAATAAACTATTCAGTCCATCGAATCAGTCTTGGCATCTGAATGAGCATTTGATTAGAATTAGGCTTTTCAAGAGGAAACCCAGGAACTGTTATTTTTTTTTCATAAGAAAAGTTCAGGGGAAATCTAGAACCTTTTGCCCCCTAGAAAGGTTGTGGGGACTGGTGGGATGGGTACATCTGGAATTTTCAGGCTGAGGTTGGTAGGTTGTTGTCGGGTAAGGATGCCAACATGTCTGGGTGTTCTCTTCTAGCCAGATTCTTGCTGTTTTGTGGGTAGCGTGTGGTTCAGTGGTTAGCACTGCTGTCTCACAGTGCTGGGGACCTGGGCTTGATTCCACCCGCAGGTGACTGTCTGTGTGGAGTTTGCATGTTCTCCCCGTGTCTGTGTGGGTTTCCACTGGGTGCTCTGGTTTCCTCCCCCAGTCCAAAGATGTGCAGGCTAGGTGGATTGGCCATGCTAAATTGTGCAAACTGTACAGAGATGTGCAGGTCAGATAGAGTGGGGAGGTGAGTGTGATGCTCTTTGGAGGATTAGTGGACCAAACAACCTGTTTCTACAATGTAAGGATTCTATGATTTGGTGCCAGTATCGTCTCTGACAGTAACAATATGTGATTTAATCAATGTCAATTATTGAACACTGTTCTTAATTTATAAATTTTCTCTGTACTTTTTATTTCAGATCTAAATCCAAATCACTCCTTCACCAATGCCCAATGAGCTATTTCTTGTAATTATGAATTTCACAATCACTTTAATGTGAGGACACAATATCCTGTAACTCTAAAATGATTGTGATCCATTGCTTTTGGTTTCTTGGGCAACTTCACAAATCAAGAACAACTCAAGTCATTTGGTATGCATTTCACAAATTTCTATTATTACTCCTAATTCTGTTTCTCTAAGGGCTTTAGAGATGTTCTGTTATTGCATCATCTACACCCGAGATGTTTCCTGTGTTTATCAATTTCACTCATTCTTTATCTTTGATTTCATAATGTTGCACCCACTCCTTGCCCCTATATCTTGACGGTTTCCTCAATTTGAACGCAGAACAAATACATGGGAAATTAGATAGATGTGCAGGGTAAAGAAATTGGATACATTACATAGAACATAGAACATAGGACATAGAACAGTACAGCACAGAACAGGCCCTTCAGCCCACGATGTTGTGCTGACCATTACCGTAACAAATTTGTGGTATGTTGATGACACGGTGCTACTTGCTAAGTTGGAAGAGGCTACAAGAGTTGGACCAACAGAAGCAGCCTGAATGGGTGGGATCAAGCTCCCACAGAACCAAGATTTTTAGTTTTAGTTTTTCAATAGCAGCTGCTGGTCTTGGAAGCTGCAGTACATCTCTCCCTGCTACTCTCCCTCAGAGTTACTTGGAACAGTATTCCTAGCCTGTGACCTGCTCTTGTAGCCACTATATTTTATATTCACAGAATTTCTACAGTATGGAAATAGGCCATTCAGCCCTACAAGCCCAAACCACCCCTCCGAAGAACATTCCATGCAGACCCAGCCCCCTATCCCTGCATTTTCCCATGTCTAATCCACCTAACCTAAACACTTCTGAACACTAGCATGGTCAATCCACCTACCCTGCACATCTTCGGACTGTGGGAGCAAAACCAGAGCACCTGGAGGAAACCCATGCAGACATGGGGACAGTGTGCAAACTCCACAGAGACAGTTGCCTGAGGCTGGAATCAAACTCAGGTCCCTGGTGCTGTGAGGCAGCAGTGCTAACCACTGAGCCCACCGTGCCACTGTGATGACGCCCTTTGAGTCTCTGGTCAGTGGTAACTCCCACAATGTTGATAGTGGGGGATCCAATGATCATAACACCATTGAATACCAAGGAGAAGTGATTAGAATGTCTCTTATTGATGATGGTTATTTGTGTGTTGCAAATGTTACAACTTGTCAGGATATTGTCCAGATCTTGTTGCATTTGAACATGAACTGAGTCGTTTTCTGATGAGTCACGAATGGTGCTGAATATTAAGCAATCATCAGCAAACATCACCACTTCTGACCTTATGATAGAGGGAAGGTTATTGATGAAGCAGCTGAAGATATTTGGGTCTAGGACACTACCGTGAGGACCTCTTGCAAAAATGTCTTGAAGCTGAGATGACTGACCTGCAACAAATACGACCATCTTCTTATGTATCAGGTACAACTCCAACCACTGGAGAGTTTGTCCCCTGATACCCATTGCTAGAGCTCCTTGATTGGTCAAATGTCAAAGTTACAGAATGTCAGCCTTGATGTCAAGGGCTGTCACTCTCACCTCACCGATGGAATTCAGCTCTTTTGTCCATGTTTGAACAAAGGTTGTAATGGGGTCAGGAGCTGAGTGGCCCTGGCAGAACCCAAACTGGGCGTCACTGAGCAGGTTATTGCTGAGCAGGTGCTGCTTGAGAGCACTGTTAGTGACACCATCCATCACTTTCCTGATGAACGAGAGGAGACTGATGGGCAGTAATTGGCCGGATTGGATTTGTCCTGCTTTTTGTGTATGGGATATACTTGGGCAATTTTCCACATCGTTGGATAAATACTAGTGTGGTAAATGTACTGGGACAGCATGGCCACAAGTTCTGGGGCACAAATCTTGAGCACTATTCAGTGTCTCCAACTATTTTTATAAATTACCTGGAATGAATTGAATTGGCTGAAGACTGGTATCTGTAAGTCTGGAGACCACTGGAGGAGGCTGAAATGGATCATCCACTCGGCATTTCGGGCTGAAGGTTGCTGTGAATGCTTCAGCCTTATCTTTTGCACCGATGTGCAGGGCTCTTCCACCATTGAGGATGGGGATATTTGTGGAGCTGCCTCCTCCAGTGAGTTGTTTAATTGTCCACCACCACTCACCACTGGATGTGGTAGGACTGCAGAGTTCAGATCTGATCCGTTGGTTGTGGGATCGCTTAGCTCTGTCTATCACTTGCTGCTTTCGCTGCTTGGTGTGTAAGTAGCCCTGTTTCATCGCTTCACCAGGTTGATACCTCATCTTCAGGTATGCCTGGTGCTGCTCCTGGCGTGTGCCCTCCTGCACTCTTCACTGAACCAGGATTGATACCTTTACTTGAAAGTAATGGTTGAGTGGGGAATATGCCAGGCCATGAGGTTATAGATTGTTAGATAATAAGGTGTAGAGCTGGATGAGCACAGCAGGCCAAGCTGCACCAAAAGAGCAAGATGTGCTGGAGTACAGTTCTGCTGCTGTTGATGGCCCACAGCAGCTCATGGATGCCTGGTCTTGAGTTGCTAGATGTGTTCAAAGTCTGTTCCATTTAGCATGGTGACAGTGTGACACAACATGATGGAGGGTATTCTCAATGTGAAGGCGGGACTTCATCTGCAGAGGTACTGAGCACTGGTCACTTACCATAGACAGCTGTATGTGCAACCAGCAGATTGGTAAGCATGAGGTTCAATATTCTTTCTCTACCTTGTTCGTTCCCTTATCACCTGCCGTGGACCCAGTCTCACAGCTATGTCCTTTAGGACCCGACCAATCAGTAGTACTGCTGCCGAGCCCCTCTTGGTGGGGACATTGAAATCTTCCACCCAGAGAACCATTTTGTGCCTCTGCCATCCTCAGTGCTTCCTCCAAGTGTTGTTCGACATGGAGGAGTACCAATTTGTCATTCGAGGGAGGATAGAATGTGGTAACCAGCAGGAGGTTTCCTTGCCCACGTTTAACCCGAAGACGTGAGACTTCATGGCATCCAAAGTCAGTGCTGAGGACTCCCAGAGCAACTCCCTCCTGAATGTATGCCACTGTGCCATCGTCTCTGCTGGGTCTGAACAACACCTCATTTTCTCCTTAGGGACCTGCAGCCCTCCAGAATCAATACCAATATTTTAGGGCAAACTCTCCCATGTCCTAGCCCCCTACCCCACACACCAGGCCTTGTTATCACAGTCTGCCATTACACACTACCTATTGTTAGTCACTCACAGTCCCGATTAACAAATATTCACCCTCCTAGCCAGGTCGTTATCAACTTCCTTCTCTATCCAACTGCTCTTTTCTCTCTTCCGGCTCTATCCTTTATCCTATTGTTTACTCCTATCCCACTCCCTCCCTATTTTCTGCATACTAACCGACATTTTCCCAGCTACCATCAGTTCCGAAGAAGGGTCATTGGACCCGAAACTTTAATTCTGATTTTCTTTCTTCACAGATGCTGCCTGATCTGCTGAGCTTTTCCAGCAACTTCTCTTCTTGATGGCAATGTTCTGGGGATCCGGGTTTGAATCCCGTCACAGATGGTAGAATTTGGATTTAGTAAATACCTAGAATTAACATTCTAATAGTGACTGTGGATCCATTGTCGATTGTTGGGAAAAACACATCCAGGTCACTAATATCTTTTAGGGAGAGAAACCTGGTCAGGCCTACATGTGACTCCAGACCCACAGCAACTTGGTTGACTCTTTAGTGCCCTCTGGGCAATTGGGATGGGTAACAAATGCTGACCTAGCCAGCGACACCCCCATCCCGTGAATGAATTTTAAAAAAGGAGCTGTACTCTATATAGTCCAATGGTTCATTTTTGTTGCCTTTTTCAGAGACTCGCCCAAACACTTAAGGGAATGAATAAATAAGCCACACTGATCAAGAAGGCAGCTGGTTTCACTCCCAGTCTGTGTCAACTCAGCTGACCTCGGAGGCTGCGTGATCCTTGTCCTCAACAAATACTGATCATGGAAGTGAAATACAGGCACTGATCACTGTGATGTGGTCCTCCAAAGTGTGCTGATATGGGACAGGAACACTCAGCAATGTTTGCGAGGTATGTTTAGGGCCATGTACCTGTCAGGCTTTGTTCTAAAACGATATCTTTTGAGTGTACCGTCAATACTGATGTCATTGTTGCTGCTGCTGGTTACACTCTGCAGACAGGCAAATGTGCAGCAAGTGATCTTTGTCCACAGAAAGGTTTTTCCACACCCAGAACTCTGATAGCGGCTGCTTTCTCTAATCACTCGGTACCAGCCTGTTAGAGAACCATCCCAGAACTCAGAACGCCAAAAGCAAACAAGCTACAGTTTTATGATGTTAAACTCCCCCCAAAACTCCCTCTGAACTTTGTATTCCATATTTGCAAGGGGTCAGTTTGCACTCAAAGGTTTGCCCTTCCTGAACACTTGGACATTGCACTCAGGCTACGTCTATGTCACAACCATTCATCACAACCTTGTTTGACAACTCTGTGTGTGTGTGTGTGTGTGTCTGTGTGTGCGTGTATGTGTATGTCTTGACAGCGTGACCTTACCACTATCTCTCAAAAAGGCTAACTCCTACAATCCCATGTAACAACACTCAACAGGGCAAAATATTCTTCTGTCTGTACCACATTTGACTGCTCTAGAACACTGACATTATATATGTACATACAAACAAGAAGCAGGAATAGGTTCTTCAGTCAGTTGAGACTGATCCACAATTTAATAAGATCATGGCTGAACTGATTGTAACCTCAAATCCACAATCCCACCTCTGCATACTCTGCTTTCTTTCCCTAGAGAGGATCGTTCATGTTAAAAACTATTGAGTTTGGAGACTGGGTGCTGTGGTGGATTGCACAGTTGAGTTTTCAGTTCTGGGATTTGATTTCGCTTCGTGAATCTAACTTCATGACTTACAACTGTAACAGCTTTCGTTTACGTACTGCTTCGACACTTTAGGACATCCCAGATTCCTCATGGCAGTGATTCATGGACAAAAAATTGTCACCGAGCCACAGTAGGGAATTCTAGCATCGTTGAAAGAGGTAGGATTTAAGGAACCCTTAAATAAAGAGAGAGAGAGAGAGAGACAGGCTTACATAGGAAATTCCAACGTAACTCATACTAATTAGTAAACATAGAATCCCTACAGTGTGGAAGCAGGCTATTTGTCCACACCAACCCTCTGCAGGAGATCCCACATAGAGCCATCTACACCGCCACCCCTGGCCCCAGCTCTGAATTTTCCATGGCTAACCCACTTGGCCTGCACATCCCTGGACGCTATGGGCAATTTAGCATGGTCAATCCACCTAACGTGCCATCTTGGGAATGTGGGAGGAAACCAGAGCACCCAGAGCAAAACCCATGCAGACACGGGGAGGATGTGCAAACTTCACACAGACAGTCGTCCAAGGGTGGAATCAAACTCAGGTCCCTGGTGATTTGACGTAACAGCGCTAACCCACTGAGCCACAGTGCCACCCCATGATGTCCCATAGAGATCACAAGTGGGAAACAAATGTAGCATCTGATGAGGGTTCTGAGGAAAGGTCATTGAAACATGAAGTCATTCCCCAATATCTCTGATGTGAGAGAAAACTCGAGCACCTTGTGTCTCAACATATCTACTTGTTATAGCCCAGTGGACGGACCTTGTCTCTCTGGGCCACAAGATTGTGAGTTCAAGTCCCATTTCCATTGAGCTGGATGCTTGAACTTTTGCATTCCATGTGCTGTAGGTCCACACAGATGGTCAAGGAAAGTTCAGGGATTTTGATCCAGTGACAGTGCCATAGTGGCAATATAGTTCCAAGTCAGGACGCCTTTTTACTTTATTTATTCATTCATGAAATGAAAGCATCAGTGGCTGGACAGAGGGCAGTTAAGTGTCAACCACATTGCTGTGCGTCTAGAGTCACATGTAGGCCAGACCAGGTAAGGACGGCAGTTTCCTTCCATAAAGGACATTAATGAACCAGATGGGTTTTTCCCGACAATCGGCAATGGATTCACCATTAGATTCCACATGACTTAGAGTGGAATTTTCTGATGGCATTATTCTCATACTTTGATTGTCTGTGTGCTGTCGCCTGGGGAAACTCCCAGACGTGGAATGTGCTGCCACGGGTGCTTTGAAAATATCCTGGGAGGTGGGTGCGTTTGCCCCAGTGCGCCAGGGGGGGTGTAGGGAGTGATCGTTTAAGGGGGGGGGGGTGTTCAATTTGAGCAAGCTGCTTCGTCCTGGATGATGTTGAGCTTCTTGAGTGTTGTCGGAGCAGCCTGGATTCAGGGAAGTAGAGAGATTGGCATCACAAGACTGACTTTGGGCATGGTAATGACATGGCAAGGCTCTGGCAGACAGGAGGGGATTTGCCTGCAGTTGTAACCACTGTATTTATATTGGCAAGTTCAGTTATGTCACTGGACAGTGGCACCGCCCAGGAGGTTGTTGGTGGAGCAATTTAATTGTGGGGAGGGCCACATTTGATGATGGCAACCCCACTGAATGTCAGGGGATCTGTTAGCTTCTCTCTTGTCGGACATGGGCATTGCCCAGCTCTTGTGTGGCGTGATCATTACTTAGCCTGACGTCTCCTGCTTTGGCTTTTATTTGGCTGGTTGTGAAACTTGTGCAGCCCCTTGGGCCATTTCACGGTTTTAAGGGGTGTGCTCCAGAGGGGAATTGCTGTCGGTGCAATAAGGACGGCAGAGTGTCGGATGGGCCGAGCAGTCTCCGGCGTCTGCATTTACCTCTCCGTATATGGTTCGCTTTCGCCTTGCTCGGCACCTTCGAACCGGTCAAAGTGTCATATGACGATGACGACGCCGACCTCGAAATGGTAAAGCAAACAGCGCAAGATAAGGAATGGTGAAGGCAAGGAGCGAAGTCCAGATGTAGGATGTGACAAGATGCAGCTTCGACTCCCCCGCCCCCCTCCCCAACAACTCCCAGGCCCCGCAAGAAGCCTGGGCTCACTCCTGCACTCTCTTCGTAGTCTCCGGGTTAGTGCCAGGGGATGTGCTGATAAAAGGCAGTATCTCTAAATCGCCCTTCTCTCTCTGTCTCCCTCGTAGCTGCGTGTAAACAGGGGGGGAGAGGCTGCTGCAAGCACAGAGTTGATGCCGTCGCAGTAGCTGGATGAGAGGTTGAATGCTGTTAGAGTCAAGTAGAGGATAAAGGTTGGTCCGAATCTGCTACTCGAGTGATTTCTGAGGCTGCTGTGTGTGTTCGCAGGAGGGATGGAACACTATGAAACGTTGCTGCAGCTACTCCAAAAAGCTTCGTGGATCCAGGCTGTTTCCCAAAGCCTGGAGAAGATTTCCACCAGCAATGTTTCCCCATTTAAGTGTCACTAAACTCTCTGTTTTTGGACGAGGTGCTTGCCCGGGGCCAGAGAGTTTATATAAACTGATTTCTAAAATATGTAAATAGCGAGAGTTGCACATTCTGTTCCCACTTGTTTAACTAAACAGGCAAGAAGTGGGTTCATTCACCCGTCTGCACACTGCCGGTGCCAACCCTGCACGCAGCCCGCAAAATGACTTGCTCAGCCACTTTCTGGGAACAGGGTCCGAGATCTCTGGATGTCACACGCTGTGATCCGGTGCCTAGACAGTCCCCGTACTGCTCACGTTTTAACTGCCACCAAGCATGGTGGAGGAGTAAAGGAATGAAACAGAGGCGGACGAGAAAGGGGAGGGAATACGCTGAGGGAGGAGATGGCTAAGAGGTGACAAAGAGGGTGAGAGACGTGCACAGCTAAGTGGAGAACGGTTGAGAGGGGCAGCGTAAAAATGCCAGATCTTCGATTACAGCTGCAGAATATCACTGAGCAGAAATTTTGCACTGTTAGTGCTTGAGCCATTTTAGTGCATTCCTGCACACCTTGCCTTCCATGAATTTGAGGCCATTTAAAACTCTGCTGTCCATGTACTAAGCCGCACCACGTCTCTTTCTCCTGTTCTCACTGACCCACACACTTGGCTCTCTAACAAGCCAGGTCTTGGCTCTGGAAGTCTCGTCTTTGTTTTCAAATCACCCCAGTGGCCTCAACTCTCCCCATGTCTGTGATCTCACGACCCTCTGATGTATCCGCACCCCTCAAATGCTAGCCTTTGATTTTGGTCGCGTCGTAATGCATTGCTGTCATTTTTCAGGTTGTGCAACACATGCCTGTATCAGACGGAAAACCAGCTGATGTATTCACACTGTCAATAATAACTATGTATACTTGTCAGTTGCAGTGTGTGTGTGTGTGTGTGTGTGTGTGTGTGTGTGTGTATCTTGATCAGGGCGGGACTGTCAACTCAGTATCTGTCAATATCTAGTCATTTTGCACTCAACTGGTCAATGATTGCTTTACATTCTAATCGTGGCTTCCTTGCTATCACCATATTATAATGCTGCATTTTTTTTCCACATTATCGTGAGGCATTACTTACTAACACCTATCACCTTGGGTGAAAAGAAAAGCCAAACAGCAGTGTGTCATAGCTGTGGTACAGCTATACATCATGGAACTCATTTCAGGGTAAAAGATTGTCCCTAAACATTATCAAATGAGCTGCACAGCCTCCTGCCTTCATACACTGTTCCCACCAACACATTGATGCAGGAGCTTTCAAAAGGTTTAGCATAGCTTACCTTCGAGCCTAACCTCAGCCCCAACACTGATATCCCCTCATAGCGCATGCAACGATCTCAACTAACAGCCATAGTTGTACAGTGCAGAAACAGATCCTTCTGTCCAACTCATCCCATGGCGACTGGATATCCTAGATAAATCTAATGCCGTTTGCCAACATTTGGACCATATCCCTGTAAACCCTTCCTATTTGTGTACCCATCCAGATACCTTTTAAATGTTGCTATTGTACCCACCTCCACCACCTCTCCTGCCAGCTCATTCCACACACGCACCACCCTCTGCGTGAAAAAGTTAGCCCTTAGGTCCCTTTTAAAAATCTTTTCCTCCCCCTCAATTTAAAGCTATCCACTTTGCTTCTGGACTGCCCCACCCCGGGGAAAAGATCTCGGCTATTCATCTGATCCATGCCCCTCGTGATTTTATAAGCCTCTATAGGGTCACTCCTCAATCTCCAACATTCTAAGAAAAATAACCCAGCCTATTCAGCCTCTCCCTAGAGCTCAAACCCTCCAACCCCGGCAACATCCTTGTAAATCTTTTCTGCACCCTTTCAAGTTTCACAACATCCTTTCTCTAGTAGGGAGACCAGAACTAAACGCATATTCCCAGTTCTCCATCAGTAAATGCATTTATTAATTAAATAGAACTTATAAACCTCACTGGACTATTTATGTGCTGCAGAAATAAATAGTCTGCTGTATGAGCGTAATTACAGAAAAATGCAATCCGTTAAACAAATTGGGAAAAACGCTAGTGGATCACGCTGATTAATATGGAGTCAGATTGTGACCTATGACGGTCAGAGGTCTATCAGCTGGTGCTCAGTCTGAAATAGAGTACCGATCACTGACTGTATTTCACCACCCAATTCACAATCCTAACCTCCCATTCCTGTATTCCCTCACCAACAGAAACACCTCCCCATCCTCCTCGCCAACTGTAGCTCCAGTTCCCACCTCCATACCCTTTAGCGGATCACTGACTGTAACATTCCCCAACTTGACCCCTCATCTACAAATCCAGCAGGATTGTCACTGTAAACTCCACTCCAATCTCTGCTGATTATAACCATCAGCCAATACAGACCCCATTCTGATCTCTCACTAAACTCTAACCATGGTGATGTTCAGTAACAGTAACACCTCCATTTCCACCGACAGTAATTTTCCATTAAATGAATGTACTGACTGTAACCACACCCCCATACTCCACAAACTTCATCCCACCGATTGTAACTGTTTCGCCCCAATCTTCAACGTACTGTGATGCCTAACCACAATTACTGATGGTAACACCCTTACCCCGCTGCCATCTCCAACTGGAGTCCTATTCCTCAGTCACCATAAACTGTAACTGCCTCCCATCTCCATGTGTAAACCCCTATCCCAATCTCCACCTCCCCACTCCATCTTCATATGTTGCAAATACCAAGTTGATGTTTATCAACTATACCTCCATGCCAATCACCAACTGACTCTATGTCCTACTTCTCACCCCCCACCTCAAACATCTCTGACCATCCCACTTACAGTCTCCATCCTACACCCCTTAACCTGACTGCAAGGCCCTGACTGTAACCCTTAACCCAATTATTAACTGTACATCCTACCATCCCAACCTCAACTCTGTCTTCCCAATCCCATTTCTAACTTTAATTCCCACCATCATCACCCAAGCTCCCACACCAACCTAATGGTAATGCCCCCAGCCACAGCTGTGCCATTATCCCAATCTCTGACAAATGCCCCTGATTCCATTCACTGACTGTAACCAGCCACTGCAATTTCCAGCTGTAGTCCTTCTACGGTCCTCCAATGTCTGTAACTACACCCCCACCACGTAAACACTTCCTACTGTAAGACCCCAGTCCAATCACTGGCAGTATTCAGGCTAATTTCCACTGTTTGGCTTTCCCCACCTAAATTATAGAATCTCTAGAGTGTAGAAGTGGACCAATCAACCCATCAAGTCCACACCAACCCTTAGAAGAGCATCTGACCCAGACCCACTCCCCTACCCTATGTATCCCATGACTATTGCATCTGGCATGCACATCCTTGGACACTATGGACCAAGCTAGCCAACCTGCACATCTTTGGACTGTGGGAAGAAGACGAGCACCCAGAGGAAAACCAATGCAGACACAGGGAGAACATCTGTGTGGATTTTGCACGGTCACCCAAACCTAGGATCGAACCCAAGGTCCCTGGCGCTGTGAGGCAGCAGTGCTAACCACTGAGCTACTGTGCCGCCCCAATCTCCAACTATAAACTCTCACTGTATTCCCCACTATCACCCAATAATATGCTGCCACCCCACTGTCCCAAATTTCTGTTTCCCCATTTCTTAGACTTCACTCATTGTACACCTGCACCCCCCACTCCAATTTCATTCACAATACACAACTCTAACCTCCTCCTTCCAACTGTAATCTCCTGATCACAAGTGCCAAATACTGTAGCACTCCACCCCTTCTCAGACTGTTACCACCCAACCTGATCTCTCAAACACAAGAACCCCACCAATACTGACCTATGACCTTTACCAGCTGTAAGCCCACAGCCTATCTATACTTAATGTAACCAGTCCCCGACTTCCATCTCCCACTGTCTCCATTGACCACATATCAACATTAAAACTATATTGACTATAATCTCACCATATCGATTTCCAACTCTATCACTCCAGCCTGATCTCCTGGTCTGTACTGGCCACTACTCCCCTCCAGTCCGATTGTGAGTAATCCACATGATCTCTGCTGACCATAAACCCCACCACCCCAACCATAACTCCAAGCTGCACTATTATTCCCCACTGTACTCTCCAGCTGTAACCTCTGCACCCCGTTCTCCCAATGCAAATACCAGCCTGACCTCCACTGACTGTGACCCTCCCACCCCGACCAACAATCACCCTCCCCACTTCCATTCTAATGGCTTAGGTGAGGTTCAGTTGCTACCCCAGATGTTTGAGTCCTTTGGCACCCCGTGCAGCGAGGATCGATAAGGGCCAAGTTCCCACATTACACATGGTTTGCTCTCCCCACTCAGTTCAAACTTTGGTCACACTCCCAGTTTCTAGGCCATTACGTCCGCTTCCATTTTAGTGAGCTGAG
Organism: Stegostoma tigrinum; assembly: GCF_030684315.1. Lineage (NCBI taxonomy): Eukaryota > Metazoa > Chordata > Chondrichthyes > Orectolobiformes > Stegostomatidae > Stegostoma > Stegostoma tigrinum. Next base: position 80,885,389 of record NC_081363.1, on the reverse strand, counting down.
GTCAAATCTGCAGGTCACATTAGCTCCAATCCAATGCTTCCTAGTCTAAAGTTCACAAACCCATAAAATAACATGTTTGACTCCTGATCTATGACAGTCCAGCAATGAGGGCTTTAGCTTGATGACTCTGCTTCCTGTACACTGCATGTGCAACTAAGATTGCTGAAAATACTTCCATATATTTGTGGCATGGCTTGGGTTATAGGGAACAGAAAGGAAGAATAGCAATTTTCTTTTTGAAATGAAACAAATTTCTTCCTTACCTTCCTAACGTCACAGACTCTGGGTCCCAGTTTTCTAACTGGGCATGTTTTAAATATGTGAACTTTTGATCTTGACAACAGTAAATATTCATCTGCACAACCATTAATCAGTGTTTATACACGCATCCATCAGGGCTTACTGGAGGGGGAACTGGGAAGCACGAGACTTAGGTTAATTTAGTGCATAGTCTACAGGACAGTCAGCAACAGAGAGGAAGTCTGTGAGTTCACCAGGTTATACTGTGTTGTACGTAGATGAGATTTCAGTTTGAAAATCATGAGTTGATTCAATTGGGTTACTGTGTGATACAGTAACATGGCACGGTTACTGTGATGTAAAAAATATTGGCAGCGGTTTCACTTAGGATCAGGATCTCAACAATTCTTATCTGTTGACCAAAAGGCCTCCATGTACAGTCACCCTCATTAATACCTAACTATCCTATGGTACCCCAGGCAGCGCTCAGAATACTACAGTCCTGATTCCTAATCAGGAGCGGAATGGAATACTCCCCACTTGCCTGGATAAGTGCATCCCCAACAACACAAGCGGTCCACTTGCTTGCACCACATCCACACCCTCCACCACCACTCAGTAACAGCAGTGAGTACAATCTATCTATAAAAGGTGCACTTCAGAAATTTACCGAAGATCCTTAGACGGCACCATCCAAACCCATGACCACGTCCATCTAGAAGGACAAGGGCAGGAGATATATGGGAATGTCACCATCCTGACTTGGAAATATAATTGCTGTTCCTTCACTGTTGCTGGGTCAAAATCCTGGAATTCCCTCCCTTATGGCATTGTGGGTCAACCCACAGCAGGTGACCTGCAGCAGTTCAAGGCGGCAGCTCACCACCACCTTCTCAAACGGCAACTAGGGACGGGACAAGAAATGCGGGGCTCAGCCAGTGATGCCCACATCCCACAAAACAAATGAATGAACAAAGAAGTTCTGAAGATACGTGCCATGTGATGTCGTGCAAACCCAATAGCCGGACCATCTTGCAAGCTCCGGAACTCCATCCCTGCACCTTCAGGCAAGATAATGCTCACTAATAGCCAATATTTAAATGAGGTGTTACAAACCAGCACCACTTGGCCACTCGGACATGGAGCACATCATCGTTAATTGCAATCGATGGGAAATATTGCTTTGGGACCAATGTAAAATGTTAGTTTTAATTGCCATCTACAATTTATGATGGGATGGAAAGTCTGAAATCAAGACAGTCAACACCTGTGTGCCAAACTCTCAACCATGGAAGACCATGTGGTCAACCAACCTGCTGCTGCCTGAGAGATCAAACCCTGACATTACTTTGGACACTCCATTGTGCTCCAGGTACTGAGGAATGGAATTCCTCCCCCTTTCCAACCCACAAGGTATTCCCAAGTTAGTCAGATGGATTGAGTAAAGTTCTCTGCTCAATGCAGACTGTATGCGCGGCATTTCCATTAAAACAACCATTCTTACGCCAATGAATGCCATGTCAAGTAGTTTTGTTGGCCACACAGTCTTATTTCACACAGGACTCTTATAATCTTCGGCTGTAACCGACCAACCCAGATTGGGTTAAGAATGGGTTCTAGAAGCAAGGTCTTTTCAAACGTTGTACCATCCTGTCTGGGTTGCACATTTTGTTTGGAATAGTAAATGCATGGTCTAGAACAAGCCGCTTATCAGGATTTCCCCCAGGACAAAGAAACCTACTTCCTGAACTAGTTAATTTGTTCGCACCCATGGGGTTATCCTAAATTGAAAACTCCAAGGATTCAGGGACCTTGTGGCGAGTCAAGTCTCCCACCACCTTGAGGTCAGATTTTTATTGCGTCATCCTTGGTTCAAGGCATTTCCTGCTCCTGGTCTTCCAATTTTCTTGTACAAATCCAATACATAATTCCCCAATTGTTTCAAAACACGTGTTTTTTCTCTGATTTTCAATGTGTCACCACCTCGGCATACAGTGTAACTGGTTGTTCACTAGGCCAGTGCATGCTTACCTCAAGCACAGTATCTGGGTTTAATGTCATCCAATGCCAATTCAGTACAAATTTCAACCATTACCAGGCACACAGGCCCAGGACAATGTGGGACTTTGACCTAGTAGATTCATCTACAATTATTTCCAACGCCATGATCGATCTGGTCAAAGTTTTACCCCAGCCACATATTTGGTGCATTGACCAAACTTCCCTTGGATCAGATCCCACTTGCAGAGTATCATGGCATGTTAGCAAGGTCTAGGTGGTTGAAAAATCAATGCCACTGAGTAACCATTTTTTCCCCACCAGGGCTGTGTTATTCACAGGTGGGTGAGCACGTGTCCCACTACACATTCGTGAGCATCACAACAGCAACATGCCCTTGCCATACCTTCCCACCCCCGCCATCTAAAATTGGCATGGCGCCAAGCCACAGCAGTTCTAGAAGGGGCAAGCTCAGGACTGATGGACTCTTAAGCTCTACCTGCTTTTCTCCTTGTTCTTAAAATTATTCAAAATGGTGCCAGATTGTGGTGACATTGGAAAAGCTTTTCAGTGTATTTTTTTCCCCCCCACTGTAAAATATATGTGACAATAAATCATTTGATCCAATTAAATTCAAATCCACTTTGGAAAACAAAACCATTGGGGTTTTATTGATTTACATTTGAACCAGTCATTACAAAAAAAGCATTCTGTATAAACAGACATAGAAAATAAACCATGTAGTGAACAGTGAAGGAAAAATACATTCAACTTCCCTGTGTGCCAACTCCTGGTTGCCTCTCTCCGAGAGAGAGAGAGAGAGACCAGGGCCTATCAATAATAAAAATAGTATTATTAGTTACACGAAAAGCATACATCAATGCTTGGAATGTGTTCTGACAGGCACTTGTGTCACATTACTGAGCCCACACCTTCGTAACAGTCTCTTGTATCATGGAAATTAAGTCAAAAAGCCTAAAAAAAAAGGCTAGGCTACTGTTGGCAACAAGAGCCTAAAGGCAGTGAGCGCATGGCTGCCATAAAAAATACATGAGAAGATCGATTTATTTTACTTTTTAAAAGGCGGGGGGGGGGGGAACTACAAAATAAATAAATTCAAATGTTTTTGTGTTTTTAAATTACTTTTTTTATTAAATAAAATAACTGAAGAGTAACGTTACAAAAACCCTCGTCATTGTAGTATAATATATTAAACTGTGGAAATGAAAATAACAAAAAGGAAAACCTCAATCTTCAGATTAATAAGATCATAATTTAAACATAAAAGAAAAATATATTTCTATGGTTTGTCATTGTGATAAATACAAACAAAAATGCATATGTTTGGCAATAAATATGTTTTTGATAAGTTAAATAAGCAATTTTTTGTGTATGTGTGTATGTGTGTGCAGTGACAAGCGATATCTTTAAATCCTTTAACATTCTGCCGATTTTTTTTAAAATGGGGGGGATTAAAAAAAGAAATAAAATGAACTAACTTGGCAAAGTTCAAGGCTAGTTGGTTAAACTATTTCTCTCACTCACTCTCTGTCCCTCTCTGACAAAAACTATTTTTTAAATTTGCTTAAGAAACTTTCACAGTTCCACTCCCACTCCATTCTTCAAACCATCCCCCACCAGAACCAGTTAAACAAATAAAAAATTACCAGGGTCAATTTGGACAACTGAAACAGTTTAAAATAAAACAAGGCAGCCAGAACTCTAAACATTCATTTGAAAGAAATAAAATGTAGCAGTAATTGTCCACCCAGGTCAGTTAGTCCCTATTCCACTCCCCTCACAGTTTTATTTCTTAATCCCAAGACCTGTGCTTTGTCTCACCACAATATGCATCTATTCACAATCAACCCCAAATTAACTTCTGTCCCTGGAACCGATGAACTACTTAAAGAGAAACTGCATGGGGTGGGACAAGGGATCCAAAGAGATGGGCAAGGAAGGAGGAGGATTGAGTTGGGGAGGTGTACATGAAGAAACAGAGATGCTCGATGTCTCCTGGTGCCTGGTCTCATCTGCACCCTAAAGCATGAGGCAACAAAATTTAAAAGTCAGGTTGCATCAACAACCCCACCAGCTCATGCAAAAAAGACACACTCAATGCTATCATTGCAGAGGGATGTACCAATTGAGGAGCAGTTGGGGAGGGGGGGGGGGTTAAAACAGGGAAAAGGTAAATTATAGCTAATCAAATAGATTCCTGTTTTGCTACATTAAAGGTCTGATTCGGCAAATTACACCATTCAGCTCTCTTTTTAAAAAAAAAACTCTCTTCAAAAAGATTCTCAAAACCACACTCCAAGAACTTAAGACCAGGCAGATAGGTAGCTGTTTTGACAACAAATTCACTTCAGATCCTGTCACAAAGTGCCTTGACTCACCCAGGCCAATCCCCAATCAACCACAGATTATCCAAGGATGACTCTCGCCTCCAAATTCAAAAATTGTTGGGCCATCAAATTAGATACAGGACGAGGGATACAAACAAAAAAAAAGTATTTTTAAAAATTGACCATTCTGATTTTCCAAAAACAAAACACAAACTCGATGAATGGTTGAAAAAAAAGATAGGCGTGCAGTCATTGCTGTCCCCCTTACTATCAAATGGAAAAACCTGGAAGAGAAACACATTGAAGGTCATCAGTTGACACTGCATGTAGTTGGTGAGTTTGGGTTTGGGTTTGGGAAGTCAATTCTAACCCTTGTACGTGTGTCAAAAGTTGGCTACCTGGACTTTTTGTTTTCAAAAAGAAATCACAACAGTTTGTCTTAAATGCTAGCTCAGATTAGGGGCACTTGTTTTTGACAGCTCTCTGCTTCGTCCAGCACTGGAGAAAGGTCAAGTTAATCATCCGAAATAGAGAGTCTGCTGAAGATGGGGAGACGCTTGCTGAGGTCAGGGGTAGGAGACTCTGACCCGCTCACACTCCCAGAGCTGCTCAGGTAGCTGTCGGACATCGAGTCTGGAGGGCTCGGGGGAGGCTCATAGAGATGGGGCGACTCAGCCAAAGACCGGAGCAGGAAGGAAGGCGAATGGGCGCCATTGTTGGCGGAGGTCATGGGAACCTGGATGCCAATGCTGGGCGCAAACAGATTGGGTAGTTCCTGGCTCGAGTAGGTGAAAGGGTTGCTGGCGCAGTCTGGCAATGTGGGGGAGGAGCTGAGGTCCTCAGAGCTGAAAATGGGCGGAGGGGTGATCGAAGTGGGGCTGCCCAGCAGCCCACTGGAGGAACTGGAGATGCCAGAGAAGCTGTAGCTGTGCTGCAGGCGAGGCCGGTCGATCTTGTTGGAGGAGGAGAGTGGGAGATGCTGCTGGTCGTGAACGGGGGACAGGCGTCTCTCCTCTGCGTTGTGGATGAAGTGGCAGCGAGGGCCGTACGGGCAAAATCCAATGGTGTGGAAGGTGCGGCAGAGCTCAGTCTTGTACTTGGGGTGCCTGGCCAAGCTCCTCAGCTCGTGGATGCCGTGAGCAAACTGGCACTTGTCGCCGTACTTACACGAGCCATTCTCCTCGAAGGGGCGGCACAACTCTGTCTTGTAGCGGCTGGAGTTGACCTGGCTCTGGGCTTTCTGCAGGCCCGTCTCCGAGAAGGAGCGGTCCCGGAATTTGTTCTCCTTGTTGGCCCCGGCAGTGCTACCACTCTGCTCCAGCTTGAAGCTGTTCAGCAGCTGGTTCTGGTTGAACTTGGAGTTAGCGTTGACAAGGGCGACAGAATGTCTCCTCTGGTAGTCCATCAGTGTCGGGGTCCCGACTGCCTTCCTGTCCAGCAGGGGCACACTTGAGCTGCCTGCGTTGATGTTGTTGTTGTAGCTAATCATCTTGTTCTGGGCGAGGACAGAAAGCAAAACGATTGCTTTAGACACGACAAGAGTGGGGAAAAAAAACCCAGCCTGCTATACAAGTTGTATATCCAATCTCAGCCTCCCCATTACCAGCATTAATCTTCCTACCCACTTCACCCCCTTAAAAAGGCGCCTACACGCTTCATCCCCTTTAAAGAGTTTACCTTCAACCTAACCAGTCCATGAGGTACTAAGTGTCAATATCTCGGTGCAGAACGTTTTCTCAAATTCCGTAATGGTTTTGTTAGTGATTTTTGTATTTGCGGCCCCAGGAGGTGGATTCCCCTACTAGCCCAATTAAACATCCTCTATCTCCATCCTGTCCAACCATTTCGGACTTTTAAAGATTTAATCAGATCGTCATCGGTCTTCCCTCTCCTAAAGGAACTGAGCTGAAGTCTATCGTAACTGATAGCTATTATGGGGCAGAGAGAGAGAGAGAGAGAGAGAGAGCGAGAACGGTAATGAATTTGACGTCACAGCCAGCAACACTTGTTTACGTTGAACAGGCAAAGAGATGGGCTTGTGGCTCACCAGGCAGTAGTCAGCACCAATGAGACTGTCCCCCGCAAACCAACCCCCCCCCCGATGTTCCTTGGGGCAACTCAAATGACAAAGGGCAAGTTACTGGTGGGGGGTCATTACACAGCGCTGCACCCTGTAGGCGCTCCCCTGCCCCATTCCCCCAACTCATGCTCACTCCTGGAGCACAGTCCACTAACAAACCATCCCCTGACCACTGCAGTCACAATATTGACAGGTAAGAACCACTCTCTCCTCCCCACAGCTTACCAAAAATAACAGTGTTCCACTCATAAATACCACATCCAAATAATGCCCCATTTCCAACATGTTCGGAGAAACTTGAATGGAAGTAACAGAAACAAATAAGAAAGTTGATAAGTGTGCTCCGGCGAGATTTCACTCCCTAACACCCTCTTCCCAATAAGCCTCCCCCCCCTCTCTCCCACTTTTTGTACACCTTTCAGTGGTGTAATTCCTGGTACTAATCGCCTTCTTGGGAGGGGAGGCGAGAGACTTAACCTTTATTTAAAGGGGGGGGTGGGGTGGGCGAATGGGTACACAGAGCAAGAGCGATGGGGCTCTCTCTGTCTGAGTGTCCAGGATGAACTGATGCCCCTTTTAAGCCAAACTGGGGCAACAGAAGTAACAAAAAAAGTGGGTGGGGACTCCTGAAGTTCCAAATCAGAATCTTGGCGCGTTCCAAATCAGGGGTATCAACGTTCCAAATCAGAACTCCCCCTCCCAAAACAACATGCCTGATCTGGAATCAAGAAATCTCACCCTCCTCCTCCTTCTCTTCCATCGCCACCCGAAATTATTTTAAAATACCAATTTAACAAAAACAAACACCCGGAGAAGCACTACATAATGGGTTAAAATATAGAACAGATAAACAGGAAAGAAAGTTCCACCAAACCGCCTCAAACAGGACAGAGCAAAATATACAGCCAAATTCAAACAGCCAGAAAAGAAGTCCATTTAAAAAAATAACACGCAGGAATCTCTAATGTCGCAGGCGTGGGGGTGGGATCGTTAAGGATATGAAATCCGCAATCAGCCGTCAAGTTTTTTTAAATTTTGTTTTTAAAAAGAGCAGAATTAAAACTCTCTCATCTTAAGGCATCATTCCGGGAGTCTTTGCTCAGAAAGGTGGCTACACCAAAACGTCCACACAAAATTGTTTGATTAAATGCAGAATGAGAGCGAGAGAAATGAAGAAAGCCATCGGTAGATCGAGTGGCTGAGAAAGTTGCAACGTGCTTGCTGGAATAATTAATACCATTTCTCTCTCTCACACACACACACACACACTCACACAGAGGGCGACTCAAAACAAAAGTTAGCGCGTGCTTCTTTTTACCTTGCATAAAACTTCTCCAATGTCGTAGAAACATGAGGTGAACTTTGTAGACATGTCGAGGTGTCCGGGTTAGCAAAAGCAGGTCGATACGGCTGTGAAAGCCGGGGGATGGGGCGGGGCGAGACGGATCGGATCGACTCCCCAACTACAGTGAAGCTCCGACTGCTATTATTTTCTTCCTTTCCCTGTGTGTGTGTGCTGCGAGCCTCCCACTCGCCCCGCAGACTTTCAAAAACTCGCAGTCCGACATCACCCATAAATAATTTCCCTTCCCCCCGTAGGCGGATCCCTGGTATTTAAATCAGCCTGGCTTGCGAGCTCTTTTTTTTGAAAAAATCTCTTTGACTGACAGTAACTGCACCCAAGCAGCACAGAGCGAGAAAGGAAAATTAACGCCTTCCCACCAAATCCAAGTTAAAACTTTTTACATGGCGCTCTCTCTTCTCTCTCTCTCTATATATATATATATAAAATTCCTCTTTACGAGTTTGTTAAGGTGTTTTTTTCCACCCTCCTGTTTGTTAAATGAACTAAAATTTTACATCATACAACATCAATGAAGTTAACTAATTGGTAGTTTTCAGTCTGTTGGATTTTTTTTGTTTTGGGCGGGATTTGGAGCGAGCTGCACAGTTCAGAAAGGGATTTGGATCGGGAAGAAGCCATTGCGAAATGTTTGAGCAAGGGGGAGGAATGCGTTGTTTTATAAAAAACTTTCTGGATCAAACATTTGGGGGGCGGTGAAATGTGGTGCCCCGCAATATGTTGCACAAGGTTCAAGCGGGTTTGGTAAAGGGTGCAACGCTGTTTCAAAACGTGTTTTTAAAAGCGGCCACTCAGATAATGGCTGTTTTAATTTTTTAAAAAAGCGTAGTTTTAATAGTGTTTTTTTTTAAATGTACGTCGACTCGCAGTGTTTTGGCTGTTTCCGAATGATTTGCATTGTGCGCGGCTTATCGTCTGTAACAGATGGTTGCAATTTCATGTCTGTTACAACGGGTTTTGGCGGGAGAGAGCACATGGCGCTAAAGGAGCCTTTTTAGTTGAGTTTTTTTTGGGGGGGTTAGAAGAAAATAAGAATGAAACGAGAGAAGAGGGCTTTATAAAAATACGTTGGCCCTTCGGTTTGAGAAGGCCAAATAAGCGCCTCCTGACGTCAACTTTCTGTGTTTTTCTTATTCCTTCTTGAAAACAAAGTTTGACTTCTCATTTTAAAAAATCATGTTTTTCTTAATTCCCCCCTTTTATAAAAAAGACGTTTCCCTCATTCCTCCCCCTTTAGGAAACATTTCCTTTTTATTCCACCTTTAAAAAAATCTCATTTCACCCCCCTCTCTTTATGTGACTCCCTACACAGTGCAGGGGTTTGTATTAAATAGTTTTCTCCTCCTCCCTCCCCTTATTTAAGCGCACTCTAATTGGTATCGCTTAAGCTATTTTTTCCTTAAACTTTTCGTTCCGAGTGAATCCGCCTAATGTTGGTTTTTTTCAGGATCCATCAGCGAACGCCCCCCCCCCCCGTCATGCGCTTTTTCTTCAATTTTCCAAAGCTCAACGATTTACAGCGACTCTCGATCCCCCCCCCCACCTTTCGTAAAACAAAAAGTTCGGCAAAATAAAGTAATACTGAAACTGGAATCGGGGGGGAAAAATAGAGATGTGGTGTGGTTCAGCGCTGTGGCTATTTTAAAACGGAGGGTTCAACATTATAAACAGTGCGACTGTGTCTTGGGGGAGGGGGTGGCGAAGAGAGAGGAACTGAATCCATTCAGATCTCAAATCACCAAACCTTCCTCAATCCTATTTGCACGTGGTGGCTGAATCAGCAGATAGTTGACACTATCCACCCGCGAAATAACAGCTAGAATACTGTCGCTTTGCTTTCTCTCTCTTTTAATATTCATCTTCTATTTTTGGAAAAGCAATTCTACAAGTTTTCCTCCCCTCCCCCAACCCAAGTTATTTTCCCGCAAAACAAAATCCCTAATAGCCACAGAGGTCAGGACAGGGGCTCCCCTTTGAAAGTTCTCGTTCTTCTCTTCACAAGTTATTTACCTTTGCGGCCACTGGGATATGTTTTGAAGGTGCGCCAAACCCCAGACAATGTTTTTAGACTCATCTGAGGGGGATGAGACAGCTCCTAGCGCTGGCGCCTCTCTCTCCATGTGCTGTATGGGAGTGTGGAGGCTGTATCACACTGGTTTTCTCTCTGCCGGGCTGCAGGGAGGGGAGGTCCCACCACTTCCTGCACTGGCGCATTGTAAACAACAAGCCCCACACCCTTCCCCACCAGGCCGCGTTTTGTGCTACTTCCAATTGGGACCCTCTACAGGAATGCTTTCAGTTTTTGCTTGGGGGGTGGGAGTTGGGAGGAGGTGGTGGGGAGACGCCGCTTTCTTTATCTCCCTCCCCTGTCCCCTATCCAGCCCTTGCTTCAAGTTAATGTTTGGTTTTCAGTCCCTGCCTTAAACACTATCCCAGCAGTCCCTTGGCCTCTCCGATCTCAAATTGTTGTTAAAATATGTTTAAAAATGTTGTTGAGCAAAGGTGTAAGGGTGGCACACTGGTTAGCCAGGGGCCCGGATTCGATTTCAGCCTCGGGCGACTGTCTGTGTTGGGTTTGCACATTCTCCCCGTGTCTGCGTGGGTTTCCTCCGGGTGCTTAAAGATGTTCAGATTGGGCGGATTGGCCATGATAAATTGCCTGTCGTGTCCAGGGAGGTGCAGGCTGGGTGTGGAAATGCTGGGTTACAGGTACAGGGTAGGCTAGAAGGGCTGATGCACGCCAGGCATAGGGATTCTACACGGGCCAAAGGTAGTTAGATGGAGTTAGGCCGCAGATGAGCCATGATCTCATTGAACTGCCAAAAATCTTGAAACAAAAACAGAAAGCACCAAATGGCACCAGAGACTGGTGACTCTGTACCCTTTTCAACTATACTCATGCACTCCTGTGCTTGAGCACAATAAAATCTAACTCTTAAACAGCACTGGAGAAACTCAGCAGGACTGGCAGCGTCTGTAGAGGGAGAGAGAGAGAATAACAGAATTGACATTTTGAGTACAGTGACCCTCCTTCACAAATGTGGTGCGCTTTGAAAGCTGGTTGGGGGGTGGTAGAGGGCAGGGCTAGATCGAGCAATAGGGCAATTTCTGGGGTAGAGTGGTAGAATTTAACAGCAACTAAAAGGCAAAGGGAGTGGTAATGGTGGCACTAATGGAATGAATCATTTGTCCAGCATGAATGTGGACAGTTGAATAATGAATGCCTCTGTTCAAAAGCAAGAACTTGAAAAACCAGATTTAAACTGGCTCACAGCAAAAAACAAAAGAAGCTCAAAATGGAGCAACCAAGTTCACAGTCTGAAGTAGCTGAACCCAACGATGGAGGTTGGCAGCTGGAAAATTTGGCCGGGGTGGGGAAGTTGTTGTTCCTCCAGCTTCCGTCAGGCTTTGCTGGAAGGCTGCAACAGGCCTTGGACAGACATGGCAGCCCGACAGGCAAAGAGTGAATTAAAGTGGCATGTGGCCAGCAGCTCAGGACCAGGTCTGCGAAGCAGTCACCCCAGGCTGTCAGCTTTAAATCACTCATCGGGTGCCATTATCGCATTGCTGTTTGTGGAATCTTGCTGCGCTCAGCTTGCCCTGCTGCCCTTCCCCCCCCACCCCCCACCCCCCCCCCCCCCCAACTTCGAAACCTGGTTGTGAAATGCTAGGGGAAATCCTGAGGTGGTGGAAGGTGCTAGAGGAATGCACATTTTTGTGCACTTCCATTCACGGTCCTAGGGGTGTCGGGCTATAGTTGGACTCTGAGCCAGATCAGGAAGAGTGGGCAGACTGACAGGGAATAGTGAAGGTCCCATGACCAGGGAAGAGCTGTATCTCATCACCAGGTTGGTATTAGGAAGTAACATTGTGGTGTGGTGTGCCTCCTTAATAATGCATGGCATAAATTTCAACAGCTTGTACACCCCCGTGCCACACACACATACCCCTCACTCACATACACACACCCCTCACACACACACACACATCAGACACTCCCCTCACACACAGACACGCACACACACAGACACCCTCCTCATACCACCCTCACATCCCCTCTCACACACACACACACACACCCCTCACACACATGCACCTCAGACACCCCCCTCACACACACACATACACACACGCCCTCCTCACACCACCCTCACATCCCCTCTCACATACACACACAGACAACCCTCACACACATGCCCGCACACACACACACCCTCTCACACACACACATACCTCACACCCCCCTCACACACACATACAGACACACACACACATACCACTCACTCACATACACACACCCCTCACACACACACACACGCGCGCGCACAAACACACACCCCCCTCACACACACACCCCCAACACACACACGTACATATACCCCTCACATATACACACTGCCTTCACATACACACTCCCGCCTCATACCCCTTTACATATACAAACATTCCACACATACTCCCTCACACATAAAACACCACCACACATGCACCCCAACCCAGCCCGACCCTCTACTCAAGAAAAACGAACATGACAACTAACTTAACATTGGTCAAGGGTTAGTGTAGGCCTGCTTCAGGCACTGATGCCAGTGATCAGGCGGGCTGCTTTCTGCTTTGTTTCCTGCTTCCCAATTCCTGGAATTTTGTGCCTGTTACAGCTGTGTGGTCTGGATTGCAGGCCATCAGGACGGATCAAGGGGGAGCAGAGCTTTCCAGGGAGAATGGAAAAACCATGAAAGAGAGAGAACGTTGCTAGGAAGTCTCAACTTTCCATCAGCTGTTCATGACTCACCCCAGATAAGTGGAAGGGCTCGTAACGGAGGGTCATCATCACTTCCCAGGCCTTGGGGTCTAGGCAAGTTCTTCTGCTTCACCTATTTGTCAAAGGCCTGAAAGCCATGGAATTCTCACTTCACACCTTTCCCTCTTCCCCTGAGACACGCCTTAAAAACCTACACCTTTCACCAGATTCTTGGTCTGAGGCTCCACGTCACATTTTGTTGGTTGCAATCCTTTGAAGCATCTTGTGTCTTTGACCATGTTTTGATCAACGAGGGCACACATACAATGCGTCGGTACCCTTATGGCTTGCAGTGGAGACCTAGAGATCAATCTTCATTCGGGATACTCTAGGCTAAATTTGGAAGTTTGATACTCATGCCCCTTCTTGGGCTACAAATAGAATTTCGCTCCTGGATTGAGAGGGAGAAATTGCCGCTTGGCATTTTATTTTAATTGATCCCATGTCTTTGGCGTTGTCTAGTGACAAACACATGAAAAGTCTGCTCAGAGAGGGAGAAAGCCAGCAAAGACCATCTAATCCCACTCCAGAAAAAATAGCTGGCCTAAGGCTGGAGGGAGGCCCCTGAGATACATAGTGCAGCTGGATTCAGGCCAGTCATTTGAGGTGAGGGAAGTGAGACAAGGGAAGAGTGTTCGAGAGTGGAAATGCTTCCCCCCCACCCAACTCCCGGAAGGAGGAAGCAGCAACTGAGAGGGAGACGGAGCAAGGTGGCGGGGGGTGGGTGGGAGGTCATGGAGAAAGGTTGTGGGGGGTGGGGAGGTCACGGAGAAGGCAGAGGAAGGAGAGTGAGTTCCACCCATCATTGCCAGGGTGTAGATCCTGGGAACCGTTTTGTCAGCAATGCCTGGCAGGTGAGTCCTCCCGTCCCAGGCCCCTTTTATAGCTCAGCGGGCACCAGAATGGCACATGGACCTTGTTGGTCATGTTCGGATGGCGAGCACGGGTATGCCAGCCTGAGTCAAACTCCGCAAAGTGCTGCAACGGATGCTTGTGATTTCTGCCAGCTGGCAGGCACACTGGCAGCAATAAAAGCCTGGTCACAGCCCAAGCAGGCTCGGGGCAAGTGGGCATTTCCTCTGCGGTGACCATCAGAGACTGACCCACCTCCCTTTGCACCTCTGGCCTCCTCGGCCCACCTCCAGCTGGTGTCTCGAGTCATCACTGCTCACTTCCTGCCTCTGTTACCGTGAGAGTAACAAGTTTCCCCAAGCTCTGGGTGACTCGACTGTGTTTCCACAGCCCCATGCAACACCTCACAGGTTACTGTACAAACGCTGCAATGGTTGAGTCTTTTGTTCCACTTGAGCTGCAGGCTCAACCCAACATCCCGTCCGGTGCCTAGGGCTCTGGAAATCGCCCACAGTGCCACAAGCCCGGTGGAAGACGGTCAGTGCCAAGAGCAAGGGGTTGGCTATTCATGATGATGTAATGGGTAGGCGACATGCGCCCACTGATGCTCTATTTAACTGGTGGTGTGAGGTGAGCAAGGCTGTTTCCTGTGGTTGGGTAGGGTGCGGGGCGGTTTGCTGACCTGAGGACGGGGTGGGGGCGTTGACGGTGAGTTATTGGGGGGGGGGGGGGGGGGGGCGAGGTGCGTGGTCAATCCTAAAATTAGAATTCGGCCATAGAGAACAGAATCAGACGTGGAAGGGGCAGTGGGAAAGTGGTGCACTCTTCTCCCCCAGAGAGTGTAGGTGAGTTAACCGGGCACTGGGATGGGCGGACAAGGATATCGAGGGACAAACGCAGAAGTTGCTGGAGAAGCACACACAGCCAGTCCAGCAGCATCTGTGAAGACAGACAAAAAATTCCGAGTTAACGTTCCGGGTTTGGGTGACCCTCCCTCGGAACTGACAGTGGCTGGGAAGGTAGCGGCCATCTTTTCTGAAGAAGGGTCACCCAGAATCAAAACGCTAACTCTGACTTTCTTTTTTTTTGCTTTTTTTTTCTCTTCACAGACGCTGAGCTTTTCCAGCAACTTCTGTTTTTGTTCCCGATTTGCAGCACCCACAGGTCTTTCGGGGTTTTTGTTACGGATTCCGAGGGATTCTGGTGCAAAGGTTGATGGGTAGGGTTGAGTGGTGAAACAGGCCCGGAGGTGGGAGGGTGCCTCCTCCTGTGCCAACTTAGGCATGGACCGATGGCCCTGAGGGATTTATTCCCCCACACTCCTTGGACAATGACGGAGGAGCGGAAGGAAGGGTGGTCTCAGTTCCCCGGGATCCCCCCCAACCCCCACCTACTCCTGATCACTGGCCGTCGAGCCTAGTTAGACAGTGAGTGCCCAGTGAACAGGGTAAGTTCATCTGCTCATCCCTCCTCCACTTTGGGTCATCAGACAAGCTGGTATCCCATGGAACGGATGACGATTTCAGCCACAGGAGGTGACGAGACTACCCCCACCCAATTCGCACCCTCCACCTCACCCCCCACCCAACCCAGCCCACCTAATTTAACGTCCTCCTTGACTGTGGAGTCTGAGTGCAGGAGAGTTGTTACCCAATTATCTCTCCACAAGTGAAAACCAACCGCTTCCCTCACACATCCAGCACCGTTACTGTCACTGAATCTCCCTCCGTAAAAGCTGACCGGAAACCCAATTGGCCAGTTTGTGTGAAGTTGGTAAGCGACGAGAGCGGGGGACACAGGTTGGCAATTCACTTCCCGACTCTCCAAAGCCATCTATAATTCAGGAATGTGGCGGAATGTTCTCACTTGCCCCGGGGACTGTAGCTCTAGCGATACTCAGGAAGCTGAACACCGTCCCCTACCGAGCATCCCGCTTGACTGGCACCCCATTTCCCAATTTCAGCATTCCCTCTCTCCATTACTGGCTCTCGGTAGCAGCAGCAGGGTGTACCATCCACAAGATGCAATAATTTTCCGAGGCTTCTTAGACAGCACCTTCTCAAACTCCACTCTATCTCCTAGTGCCTTGAGAGCAGCAAGTCCAATGGAATACCGCCACCAGCTGCAAGTTCCCCTCCAAACCTTACACCATTCAGGCTTGGAAATATACGGCCATTCCTTAGGTCAACATCTTAACAACACTGCAGTTGTATCCACGACTAATGGACTGCAGTGGCTCTAGAAGATGGTGAACACTGCCAGAGGAATGGGCAACAAATGCTGGCCTAGCATGGCCAATGTTAATCAATTCCCACACCTTATTAGCACAAAATAAAAGTTTAGATTCTTACTGATTCACACAGCCTCTCTTCCCACGTCCAGTATGATTGTAACTACGGTGCAAAAATATACGCAACTCAAATGAAAACAAGACGGCAATTGTTGTTTGAATGCCCATCGTTTTTCTTTGCTGCCCAGCTAGCCTTCAATTGTTGGAGGCCTGGACAATCTGGTAGGACCCCAGGGTGGATTGTGGGAGCCTGCCCTCAGTGGTGTCCTCTCATGAGCCACATCCTACTCCCTTTTCAACTTTGACCTCTGAATAGGAGCTTTACTGCTTCTCCTGATCTGTGGTCTACAGTGGGCGGGAGATTCAGAAAAGAAAGAGGAAGGGGAAATAAATATCAAATGGTTAAAATTATCCAGGACTGGGAGCAAGCAAACTTCATTTCTTCATTTTGTGCCCTGAATCAGGAGCCCGTTCCTCCTGAAGCCTCAGACAGGCTGATGTCCTTGACTTAAGAGAGACTTCCTCCCTCTCCCAACCCACAGCCACCACCACTCTGCTCCCCTCCCCAGCCACACTCGCAGGAAAGTCCCAGGATCTATTCTGGGCCTGTGCCGATTTAGCTGCCTGACTGCGAGCCTGGGGCTTCAGTGACTCAGGGTCGGGGTGGTGGTGCACGAGGGTAAGAAGTGCTCTAATGGTGCCTTGTCAGGTGACAGGGCAACGAGTTACCCAGAACCCCCAGGGGTAACAGATGGAAAGGAGCATTCGTGGCCACCCTCATCTGTGGTGTGAGGGGGAGTCGCAGGCACGGGATTTTAAATCCAAATCGAAAACTTCCCAGGGAAGGCTAGTGTGCGAAGAAAGGAACGATTGTTGGATTACATGGGCTTAAACGTCTCTTTCAAATAGGTCAGCCATGGAGCGACAGTCTGGTAGTTCAATCACTTTTAATTTGAACTTGTGCCTTATTCTAAGTGAAACCATGTGACAGGGCAGAAGGCTGAAATAATTCATGCCTTTCCCAAGCCTTTGACTCTCACACAGCAGCTAAAATGTGAGGGTGAGGTGGAGTGGGGGGGGGGGGGGGGTAGCGGGGTGGTGGTGGGGGTGGGATAGAACTTGGCACTCGAAAACCTGAGTTAAAATCAGCGCCGTGTCTACAATCTTACCCCGTTATGGTTTTGTTGTGTTCTGGCAGCTCAGGGGGTTTGGTGAGAGGGTATCGGGAGAAGGGAATGTTGCTGGGGAGGGGGTGGGCAGGGGCAGTTTTACAAGGGGGAGGTGTTGGGAATAGGTTTAGAAACCAAGTCAGAGCAGATATGCAGCTGCTCTCAGTCACAGGGGAGTCCAGAGAGAGAGAGAGAGAGAGAAAAAGAGTCAACTTTCTTTCCTGTCTCTGATTGTTAGGGTGGAACTGCACCACAGTCAGCGTCCCAGTCAGCCACCCTGAACACCGTGGGCAGTCCGCCAACTGTCCTTCACTCCCCCGCCAGGCGTCACTCCAGCCATCCCACACCGTAGCAGGCCAGGCTTTAACTCATTCAACACCAACCTGTTTGCCCAGAGTTCAAACCAACTTCAAGGGGCTGCTGCACGCTGAGCTGCTCGTTACAACTGAGGCTACGTACACACACGCTCTCTCACACACACAAACACACACACTCATACATGCACACTCACTCACACTCACATACATGCACACTCACTCACACACTCACTCACACACACACTCATACATGCACACTCACTCACTCACACACGGACACCCACACACACACACACACTCATACACGCAAGCTCACTCACACTCACTCGCACACACAATCACACATTCACACAGAAGCACACACATGCACACACACACACTCACATACACACTCACATGCACACTCACACACACATGCACACAAACACCTGTGCACAAACATTCACACACACACATCCACACACATGCACACACTCACATGCACACACTCAAACACACACACACTCACATAGGCACATGTGCATGCACACATACACACACACACATGCACACGCACATGCATACACACACACAAACACACACACACACACACACACACACACACACACACACACACACACACACACACACACAATCATGCACACACACAGACACAGCCACACACATAGACATAGCCACACGGGCACACACACACACACACACACACACACACACACAAACATACAAACGCGCACGTACACACACATACATACACACAAATACAGAGACCCATGTGACAACAGTGAACCTGGAATGAAGATTCAGACTGACTTGACTGCCCTTCCTGATCCCAGGCCTCATGCTTAGCTGTAGCTCCCTAGTTATTGCTCCTGCTCAGATGGCCCACCTACTCGACAGCCTGAGGAGGTGATGGGGGATCGCCACGGTGGCAGTCACACTGCTCCTTTGCTGGCGTACTGGTGAGAACCAATTACCACTTTGTTGATTGGTGAGTGAGCTTCAGCCGAAAGGCTTGGTCATTCTCCCATAAGGGTACATTGGCAGCCCGCATGCAGTGCAGGGCCAAACTGGAGCCAATACTGTCCACGTGAAAGTCCACAACAGCAAACATCACCATTGGAATCCTTGCAGAGTGACCCTGTATTGTCCAAACACCTTATAAAGGGGAATATATCCATCAGGAATCTTTGCAAAATAGGGTCTCACCATCAGAACTCCATTTTGTGGGCGGACGTATCATTTGGACCCCTTTCATGAGGGGGAGTCTGATCATCGAGACTACTTTTACACCAGGGCTTAGATCATTAGGGACCCCAATGAAAGCATCTGAACCTTTATAATGGGGCTGGGTTTCTCATTGTCACATCTTCTTGTGAAAGGTCACTCCATAAGAAACCATCTAACGAGGCACATTCTTCATCAGAAATGTCTCTTGCTGGGTCTGCTGGAATGTGTAACAAGGAGCTCTTGATGGAAGGTTCCCAGGAGCTCCAGCAGAATATTCTAGAACAAAAACCAAAAGAGCTGCGGATGCTGTAAATCAAGAACAAAGACAAAGTTGCTGGAAAAGCTCAGCATCTGTGAAGGAGAAAACAGAGCAAACATTTCGGGTCCGGAGACCCTTCCTCAGAACATTCCAGAATATTTTTTGGCACAGCGATAGATTTAGTTTTTATTTGGTCATGAGATGTGGGTGTTACTGACTGGGCCACTATTTATTTCCCATCCTCAACGTGCTCTGAAGAAGGTAGTGGTGAACTGCTGTAGTTCTGGGGATACTGGGCCATCTACAGTCCTGTCAGGAAGGGAATTCCAGGATTTTGACCAACTGATAGTGGAGGAACGGTGATATACTTCCAAGTCAGAATGGTGAGTGGTTTGGAGGGGAATCTGCAGGTGGTGGTGTTCCCATGTATCTGCTGCCCTTGTCCTTCTAGGTGGAAGTGGTCGTGGGTTTGGAAGGTGCTGTCTGAGGATCTTTGGTGAATTTCTGCAGTGCATCTTGTAGATGGTACTCACTGCTGCTACTCAGCATCAGAGACGGAGAAAATGAATGTTGAAGTTGGTCTCAAAAATGGCCTGCTTTGTCTTGGATGGTGTCGAAGCTTCTTGGTTGTTGTTGGGGCTGCACTTATCCAAGCAAGTGGGGAGTATTTCATCACGCTCCTGACTTGTGCCTTGTTGATGGCTGACAGGGCTTTGGGGAGTCAAGAGGAGAGCTACTAATTGCAGAATTCCTAGCCTCTGACCTACTATAGTAGCCACTGTGTTTATATGGCTAGTCCAGATTGTTTATTGCCAGTGGTCACCTGCTGGACACTGATGATGGGAGATTCAGTGATGGTTCAACATTGTACATCAAGGGGCAATGGTTAGCTTCATTGTTGCTGGAGATTGTCATTACCTGGCACTCATTACTTACCACTTGTCAGCTCAAGTCTGGATATCATCCAGGTCTCACTGCATTAATATGGACTGATTCAGTGTCTGAGGAGTCACGAATGGTGCTGAACATTGTGCAATCATTGCCGAACATCCCCATTTCTGATCTTATGATGGAGGGAAGGTCATTGATGAAGCAGCTGAAGATGGTTGGGCCTAGGACACTATTCTGAGGAAGTCCTGCAGAGATATCCTGGAGCTGAGGTGATTGACCTCCAACAACCACAACCATCTTCCTATGTGTCAGGTATGATTTCAACCAGCAGACAGTTTGCACCCCCGACGTCCACTGATTCCAGTTTTGCCAGGGCTCCTTGATGCTGCAGTCAGTCAAATGCAGCCTCCATGTTAAAGGCTGTCAATCCCACCTCAGCTCTGGAATTCAGCTCTTTTGTCCATATTTGAACCAAGGCTGTAATTAGGTTAGGCACTGGATATCCCAGGAGGAACCTAAACTGGGTGTCACTGAGCAGGTTATTGCTGAGCAGGTGCTGCTTGAGAGCACTGTTAGTGACACCTTCCATCACTTTACTGATGAACGAGAGGAGACTGATGGGGCAGTAATTGACCGGATTGGATTTGTCCTGCTTTTTGTGTCCAGGATATACCTGGGCAATTTTCCATACTGTAGGTTAGATGATAGTGTTGTAACTGTACTGGAACAGCTTGGCTAGGGGAGTGGCAAATTCTGGAGCACCAAGTCTTCAGTACTATCGCAGGAATGTTGTCAAGAATTTTGCAGAATCTAGTTCATCCAGACCGACATCACATGGAGTTAATGCAATTGGCTGGAGACTTACATCTGTGATATGTGGGACCTCTGCAGAATCATTCTCTTGGCATTTCTGACAGAAGATAGATGTAAATGCTTCTTCCTTATCTTTTGCACTGATGTATTGAGCTCTTCCATCATTGGGGGTGGAGATATTTGTGGATCTGCTTCCTTCATTCATGACTGGATTTTGCAGGACTACCATTCTTAGATGTGACCTGGGTTCTCCCAGTTCTGTCCCTTGCATTCTGTTTCCTCTGTACGTAGTTCTGTGTTCTGGCTTCACCAGCTTTACACTTCATTTCCCGGTATGCCTGGTGCTGGTCCTGACATGCCCTCTTGCACTCCCTGGGTTGATGTTAACACTGTTTGAAGTCTGTCCCATTCAGCACGGTGATAGTGCCACACAACATGATGGAGGTTGTTCTCAATGTGAAGGTGGGACTTCATCTCCGCAAGGACTGCACAATGTTCAATCTTACTGATACTGTCATGAGATGCACCTGCAGCTGGCAAGGATGAGGTCAGGTATGTTTTTCTCTCTTGACACTTCCCTCAGTACATGCCGCAGACCCAATGTAGCAGCTTAGGACCCGACCAGCTTCGTCAGGAGGCCTAATGCCGAGCCATTGTTGGCGGTAGATGTTGAAATTCCCCGCTCAGAGTATGTTCTGCACCTTGGCCACCCTCAGTGCTGCCACCAATAAGTGTTCAACATGGAGGAGTACAGTGTGGCCAGCTGAGAATGAGGTTAGATGTTTTCCTTGCACATGTTTGACCTTTGCAGTATATGAGTCAATACTGAGTTCTCCCAGAGCAGCTCCCTCTTGACCTTAGAGCACAGTGCTGCCACCTTCGCTGGGCCACAAAATTGTCTTTCTGTCTCTACAGCCTTGACTCAGACGCAGGGCGACCAGATGGATGAAGCCGTCAGCTGGGAACTAAGCGGAGAAGTGAGTTCTTATTTTGTGACATGAGACGCCCTGAATTGGTAGTTTGAATTCCAGTTGTTTTTATTACCTCATCCCTTCCTCTCTCTTTCCTTGGAATGTGCCATTGAGCACATTCTCTGTTTGACTGAGACACCTATTTGACTGCAGGAAGCTTCATATCATCCGAGCCCAAGCCTGTTCTCATCGTATCTGGGTTAGTCGTGGTGTGTCCCAGGCTGGGCCTTTGTGCCAGTCCAGAGGTGACAGGGCAATTGCATTCCATGAGCAAACCCCTCCGTGCCCCTGCCCTCTGTCATACCTCCAGAGGGCTGAGGTCACATGGTGTTGTGAAAGAATTGGATCGACTCAAGGCCAGTCCCCGCCTCATATTCCACTTCTCCAGTCCGGCTAGAGTCATCCCTCATTGTCAATGTAACCTTGAAACCCTGCTACCTACCGTAGCTCAGCAGCCAAGCCTTGTTAACCGATGCCCTGACCAACAGTGGAACAACTGTCTGTTTTTGGGAGCTATGGGTGTTGGGCCCATTCACTCGCTATCCCCTGTTGCCAAAACTTCTCGCCTCCCTCCTAGGGTAAAATGGCCTATTTGAAGGGAATGTTTGCAAAATGGACAAGGTCTTTTCCTCAGGTAGGGGTGTCCAAAACGAAGGAGAGCATAGTTTAAGGTGAGAGGGGAATGATTTAAAAGGGACCTAAGGGGCAAATATTTCATGCAGAGGGTGGTGCGTGTATGGAATAAGCTGCTGGAAGATGCAGTGGAGGGTTAGGTTCAGATGAAGCAGTGGAGACTGGTACAATTACAACATTTAAAAGGCATCTGGATGGGTACACAGAGGGGAAGGGTTCAGAGGGCCAAATGCTGGCAAATGGGACCAAATTAATTTAGGATATCTGCTGGGCATGGATGAGTTGGACCGAAGGGTTTGTTTCGGTGCGGTACAGCTCCATGACTCTGTCACAGATTTTAATAAGACTGGTAAGCTGCATTGAGTGACATCAAAGGATACATGCTAGGGCTAAGATCATCCAGACCAAATGGACCGTCAGAGGTTGGGATCTGCATTTCGCCACAATCTGAAACAGCTTAGACGCCCAATGTTGCCGAAGTTGCCACCTGGGGTCCAGGCAGTGGGAAGTGGAGAGGATGACAGTGCCTGTCTATCTGCACCTCTGTCGCGGTTACATCTATGCTTCAGCATTCATTGATACAGTAGAGACTTTCATAGATCAGTGGGCACTGCAGGGACTCTGTTGCATCATCACCCACATAATGATATCTCGGTTTAGTGAGTTTCTGTTGTTTCTTTTCTCTAAGTTTCCATTAGCCATTCGGTTATGTTTATTGCTAGGGTGCCCTGCCACAGGAGCTGTTTAACCTAATCACCGTGTTGATCTGAAAGAGCAGACACCTGATAGTGCTGGTGAGTGAATCCTGTTTCTGTTAATCACTAACTCCCACTGATGCTTGATGAGGCTAATGGTCTGGTGGGTTCGTGCTCTTACTATTTTGGGGCCCACTATGAAAATGTGAGACTGACAACAGGCAGATTGAATCACACCAGAGGAAAATAAAACAAATAAACTGTTATACAGTGAGTAACACTTGCTCAGCTGAACAAACACCCACTCTGTACAGTGACATGATGAGTAACACTTACCCCAAACCATCACACTGTACAGTTATGTGCAATTAGCACTTAACTGCACTGAATAAACTGGGGCTCTGTATAGTTAATAAAATGTGAGGGTGGATGAACACAGCAGGCCCAGCAGCATCTCAGGAGCAGTTACCTTGCAGATTCTGGACACTTACACAGTCAGTAACGCCAGCACTACTGAAGTTACAGGGGTTTGACCGAGTTCCACTGTGGATAATCTTTGCCCTGTGCTGTTTCTCTGCAGTATACAGACTACCACGTTTGCCTAACACGGGAAAAGATCCCAGGCTGTAAGTGAGCACAAACACTGATGCTGCCTGATTGCCTGTGGAATTCTCTGCTACAGAAAACTGTGGAGGCCAACAACATTCAACATTTTCAAGAAAGAGTTAGATGTAGTTCTTAGGCCTAAAAAAGGACCAAAAGGTATGGGGAGAAAGCAGGAACTGAGTTGGATGATCACATTGAATGGCAGAGCAGGTTCGAACGGCTGAATGGCCTACTCCTGCTCTTCCTTTCCTGTGTTTGTACTTAAACCGACACTTCGTACAGGTAGAGAGTAACTTTAAGCATGACTACCTAAACAGGGACTCTGCATGGCTGTACAGCAAGTTGTATGGGTGGCATGGTAGTTAGTACTGCTGCCAGGAACTCGGGTTCGATTCCACCCTCAGTCTATGTGGAGTTTACATATTCCCCCTGTGTCTGCGTGGGTGTCTGCCCAGGGATGTGTAGGTTAGGTGGATTAGCCATGGGAAGTGCGGGGTTACAGGGATAGGGTAGGGGTGTGGGTTTGAATGGGATGCTGTTCGGAGGGTCGGTGCAGATTCAATGGGCCCAACGGCCTCTTTTGTGGCACCGTAGGGATTCCGTGATTGAAGTAACTCTTACTCTGCTGTACAAACACACACGTGGTACAGTTACACTGTGAATAACTCTTACTCTGCTGTACAAACGGTACAGTTACACGATGAGTAACTTTCACCGTGACTGGATTAAACAGGTGGCTGGGTTTTCAAGCAGGACTGAGAATCCAACATCCAGATGAATTGTGATGATAGCCCTCAGCCAAGCTGAATCCATAGAATCCCGAAAGCATGGGAACAGGCCATTCAGCCCAACAAGTCTACACTGACCTTCTGAAAAGCATCCCACCCGGACCCATTCCTCTACCCTATCCCTGTAACTCTGCATTACCCATGACTAGTGCACTTCACCCACATCATTTAACATGATGGGGCAATTTAGAATGGCCAATCTACCCTAGCCTGCACATCTTTGGACTGTGGGAGGAAACCGGAGCACCAGGAGGGAACCCACGCAGACACAGGGAGAATGTGCAAACTCCACACAGACAGTCGCCCGAGGCAGGAATCGAACCTGGGTCCCTGGTGCTGTGAGGCAGCGGCACTAACCGCTGGGCCATCATTGCTGCCTGTTGCCCTTGTGGTGCCATGTTCAATGCAAACAGCCCGATGAGCTGGGAAGGCAGCTTGGCACCTCATCCCAGACACGAAAGGAATCTGCCCTGGTGCCAACAGCACAGCAAAGAGAACAGGAGAGGTGCAGGAGGACCAGTGAGAAGAAGAGATCATTCAGTCAAGATTGCGATGGAGAGCAGGAGCTGGCAACCAGGACTGTTGAGTAACGGTCAATTGCAAATTGTTTTTCGATGCCTCACAGCCTGCCTGATCTCTGTGCTCTCGTGTGGGCCAGACACCGCTTAAAGATTCAGAATTGCTGTGACAAGTGCAAGGCCCCTGAACCAGCTCGCGAATGAGCCAAAAGGCTCACTGATTGGTGCTAAGCGGTCAGGCCTGCACCCTCTCCCCTGCTGGCCCCCTGGCAAAAGACAAAACTGTCCTGGAAAGCGTCAGCATCCAGGCTGATGCCAGCGAGGGAAGTATTAAATCCCCGCCAACACCAGCTGCAGCCCCCACCACGTGGCCCTGCGCAAATCCGGCCTGGGGTCTCTGTACAGTTAAACAGTTTTTAACCCTGATGCCTCAACAGAGACCCTGCGCAGTTTGGCTGTGGATAATCCTTACCTCTGCTGAGTAAACTGGAGCTCCTACAGACTGAAGATTGGAAATCGCCTCAAGGGATAAATGGAAAAGCAATCAGTGCTTTTAACAATTAGCAACATTTCATTCATCCACTTGGTACAGGTAGCTGTGGTCACTGCTGGTCACCGCAGCCAATGTTCCAAGTCCAGCACTTTTCCCCAGCTGTTCTGCTCCGTGGTATCCCAGTGGTCCTGGATCTCACTCAGTTTCAATGCCCCAGGTACAGCTATTTCCTGCATCTCTCCTGCCAGCTAACTGTACGAGGGAATGCTGCCCAGAGTGGTACTGAATCAAACAAAGTATAATGTTCCAGCACTGTTTGGTGCTGAACCACTGCCACCCCAATTGCAGTCAGATCAGTACAGTTGGACTCAAAGTCCCTGGGCTACAGATGGTTGTGGTCTGGGCTGTGGGGGTTCCTACTGTTGATTGCTATCTTTAAACTACCACCTTGCAACCCCCTCCACCACCCCAAAACATCTCTAACCCTGTCTGGAAATGCTGATCATGCATTAGCTTAGGCAATGACAATGATGCCTGCACAGTGGAATTGCCTGTCTGTCTACACACATGCACACGCTCTCAGATACATGCACATTGCCCGTCTGTCTAGACACATGCACACGCTCTCAAATACATGCACATGCTCTCAGATACATGCACACATACACACATAAATGCATGCACACACAGACACACACATTAGACACATGGGCACATAGTCACAGACACCAGACACATGAACACATAGACACACAGGCCCATTGACGCACACACACATACACACATAGATACACAAGTGGTCTCACACACACATACATGCACAAAGACACACAGACATATACACACACAAACACACATATACACACACATAGCCACACACACACACACACACACGCGGACACACGTGGGCATGCATGCACACGCACACATACAGGAATAAATTGGGTCAGTGGTACTGGGAAATGCAGCAAAGCCCCCAGGAAAGGAAAGGAAGAGACCAGGGGTGGGGAGGGGAAGCGGGGTGGGCTTGTGGGCGAAGGGCTAAATGAAACCTGAAGGCAGTTTCCTCAATGTATACATTTCACAAATGTTTGAAGTGCGTCATTGACCCTTACTGAGATTACAATGTAAAGTTTAGTCGAGGTGGAGGCTGCAGGAACGAGACAGGCTCTAATTTTAGACATAGGTTGCATCACACTGATATTTACATAAAGTTAAAAAGTACCTCGGGTTTTGTTTGCAGTTTCCTCTTTTTCTTTAAAAAAAACTTTCTGGGTCACCCGTGCCCTGCGCCTCTGAGGCAGTGAGGGGATGGTGAGACCTCTGAGACTCCTTGTCAGTGCCTGACTCGCTGAGACATGGTAGCGCACTGCCCCCTCCTCTCTTGCTTGCGCTCTCCTGATTCCCCTGAGGCTATCCTTACGCTCTGAAATGAAATGAGAGTGACTGTTTCAGAGACAGTAGGAACTGCAGATGCTGGAGAATCTGAGATAAAAAGGTGCAGAGCTGGATGAACGCAGCAGGCCGAGCAGCAACAGAGGAGCAGGAAGGCTGACGTTTCAGGCCTAGACCCTTCTTCTGTGTAGGTGATGAGGTGGCCAGGCCAAAGAGGAAGAAGTGCATGTAGCCCCAAGGACCGACTATTCTCAGACCTGGTCATTTAAAGCTTCACCGTGCACTGTTCATTGCAGCGCCCCACTCTCTCCTTTGGTGGCGCTGTGACACAAGACCTGAACCGACCCCATTCCCTCCCTGCATTGTGGTTCGCAGAAGCTGCATTCCAAACATATGCTTCCCTTGGTTTCTTCCCAGTGTGGGATGTTGAAGGAGCAGGACTGGCGGAACTCCCCAGTTCCATTTCTAATGTCCTCAACAGTCTGAAAACTGTGCCCGGATTTGGCTCTGAAGTGAAGCTTGACTAATACACAGGCAGTGGCATATGGGTGAGTCGGGAACTCATTGACTGCCTGGAACCCAGATAGCTCCAAGAGGCATGGGAATAGACCCAAGGGAGGATCAGATACCTGAGCATAAGGTACAGGCTGACTCTCCTCGGAGGTGCTAGTGAGGGACGGCAGGAGTGCTGCAGTGCCTTTTCGATGAGACTTTAAACCGAGGCCTGGATGGATGTAAAAGATCTCGTGCCCATGTCGGGAATAAGGGCAGGGGAGGTTACTCTGGTGTCCTCACTGCCATCTCTCCCACGACCAACATCACCAAGATGCAGATGATATGATCATTCATCGTCGCTGCTTCTTTGACCTTGCCATCTATCAGTTAGCTGCTCCATTTTTCTTTTAATGTGATATCATGTTAAAAAAGCCCTTCCTTGATTGTAAAGGGCTGAGGTGGTGAAAGATGCTGAGGAGCTATGAGATCTTGCAACACCAAGAATGGGGAGCATTAACTTGCCTTGTATGAACAGGTGAAGATTAGTGTTTAGCAACTGCACTGTAAGCACTGGGACATTGAGGGAACAATTAACACCATCATTCACTACCATTTCTCTCACTGGGATCTGCCTACTGGATGAGAGGCATGCTCACATACTCAGAAGGGTAAATGCAGTTTCAAACATGGACAAGAGAGCTGAATTCCAGAGGGGAGGTGACAGTGACAGCCCTTGATGTCAAGGCTGCATGCGACCGAGTGTGGCATCAAGGAGCCCCGGCAAAACTAGAATCAATGGGTATCGGGGTGGTGGGGGGGGGGGGACTCTCTGCTGGCTGGGGTTATACCTAACACATAGGACGATGGTCGTGGTTGTTGGAGCTCAGGCACCTCAGTTCCAGGACATCTCTGCAGGGGTTCCTCAGAGCAGTGTCCTAGGCCCAACCATTTGCAGCTGCTTCAGCCATGGCCTTCATAAGGTCAGTTATTCAGTAATGATTGCACAGTATTCAGCACCATTCGTGACTTGTCACATACTGAAGCAGCCCATGTTCAAATGCAAGAAGACCTGAACAATATCCAGGCTTGAGTTGGCAAGTGGCAATTATACAAATGCCAGGCAATGACCATCACCAACAAGAAACAATCAAACCAATGCCCCTTGACATTCAATGGTATTGATATCATTGGATTCCCCTCTATCAACATCCTGAGGGTTTACCATAGACCAGAAACTCAACTGGACTCACCACATTAACACAGTGACTACAAGAGCAGGCCAGAAGCTGGGAACACTGTGGCGAGTAACTCACCTCCTGACTCCTCAAAGCCTGTCCACCATCTGCAAGGTACAAATCAGGAGTGTGATGGAATACTCCCCTCTTGCCTGGATGAGTGCAGCCCCAACAGCACTCAAGAAACTTGGCACTATCCAGGACAAAAAATGCCAGTTTGACTGGCACTACATCCACAAGCATCCATCCCCTCCATCACTGATGCTGAGTAGCAGCAGTGTGCACTATCTACAAGGTGCACTGCAGAAAATCAGCAAAGATCCTCAGACAGCACTTTCCAAACCCACGACTACTTCCATAAGGGCAAGGGCAGCAGATAGGTGTGAACACCAGCACTTTCAAGTTCCCCTCCAAGCATCTTACCATCCTGACTTGGAAATATATCGCAGTTCCTTCACTGTCACTGGGTCAAAATCATGGAATTCCCCGCCTAATAGCATTGTGGGCACATGGACTTCAGCAGTTCAAGAAGGCAGCTCACCACCACTTTCTCAAGGGGCAACTAGGGACAGGCAAGAAATGCTGGCCCAGCCAGCAATGCCCACATTCCACAAATGAATAAAATAAATCCACACTGGATGGAAAGTTTTCTGCTGATATTTAATTCTTCCAATGTAATTGTTTAAGCTGTGGTCCTGGTGCATGAATAGATATACAATATGTTGAATAGTTGGACCAAATCAATTTTCTAATGAAACTCACTTGTCCCTCTCTTGGTAATCTAAGGGTGTCTGTGATCTCCTGCCGTGGTGGTCTCAGTGATCAGATCCAGTTCGGATCTTGGTGATTTCTTGCAAGATTGGGAATCTCAACAGTTTCCAACAAAGTGGGCCTCAGATCAACTGAACTGGTCAATGGAACTTTTTACAGATACTTCAAAGAGGAACAGTGGACATCTCAGTAAGCATTTCCATTAGGGGCCACCCAGTTTCCCCACCAAACACAAAACCAGTCAGCATCATCAGCCAATCAAACCCACAACATTACCACCCAACCAAACCACCAACATTACCGCCCAACTAAACCCGCAACATTACCGCCCAACCAAACCACCAACATTACCACCCAACCAAACCCAAAACATTACTGCCCAACTAAACCTGCAACATTACCTCCCAACTAAACCACCAACATTACCGCCAAACCAAACCACCAACATTACTGCCCAACTAAACCACCAACATTACCACCCAACCAAACCACCATTAACGCCCAACCAAACCACCAACATTACCGCCAAACCAAACCACCAACATTAACGCCCAACAAAACCACCATTAACGCCCAGCCAAGCCACTGTTACCATCCAACCAAACCACTAGTGTTACCATCCAACCAAACTGCCAACATCACCACCCAACCAAACTACCAACATTACCATCCAACCAAACCACCATTACCATCCAACCAAACCACCAACATTACCATCCAACCAAACCACCAACATCACCACCCAACCAAACCACCAACATCACCACCCAACCAAACCACCAGCATTACCATCCAACCAAACCACCAACATTACCATCCAACCAAACCACCAACAT
Source organism: Stegostoma tigrinum (assembly GCF_030684315.1). Classification (NCBI taxonomy): domain Eukaryota; kingdom Metazoa; phylum Chordata; class Chondrichthyes; order Orectolobiformes; family Stegostomatidae; genus Stegostoma; species Stegostoma tigrinum. The sequence goes on along the minus strand of NC_081363.1, from coordinate 80,855,305 downwards.
TACCGCCAAACCAAACCACCCTGCATCAGCACCCAACATCATTGCCTAACATCAGCACGCAAGTAGCCAATTCCTCTGCCTGAGGGGTGAAGTCTGAAAAGGTGATGGGGATTGCACTATGGATGATTTGGAGAGTTGGTGAAGGATTTGTGAAGCATGAATGAAAGGCTTGGCAGCAAGGTTACAGCCAGGCAATATTCCTGAGACGGAAAATGTGAATTTAACTGGGTGGGGGATGGAAATGTCAACTGGGGGGCCAAACCCACTTCAGCAGGCAATTAGGGAGATTTAGGGCCAAATACATGTAGTTGGTGACACATTAGCAAATAGCAGCAGGGTTATTCAGACTTAATCACAGGAAACTTGGGATTGCCAATGGTTGCAGTGGCAATGACCTACTGTCAGCCACATGGTTTGGAAGGCCAGCTCCATAAGTGTGGATGACATTTTGGTGAGTTGGCACATAAATGGCAGGGAAATCAAGGATAGGACAACAAGGTACACTTCAGCAACTGTGCAGGATAGGTGGATATATAGTTCAAGGAGTGTATTGCAGAGATGAGTGCCATCAGAGCTATCAAGTGACTATGGCGACAAAGAAAGGGGTTAGAGAATATAATGACAGACAATTAGCTCTGATCAGAGTCACTGCAGGTGGCAGCAGTGAGTTGGAAAATCTGACGGACACGTGAGAAAGTAGATGGGAGAAATTTGAACAAGTGGTAATGGAGGCAGAGCAGAAACAGTGAGAACTGAGGGTGAGGCAGACTGTTTGTATTCTGAATGACCCAGGAGTAATGAGAAGATTTGATAAAGAGCGGCAAAAGACAGTCGGGTTACAGCCAAGGAGTCAGCATTTCTATTACATTAAAGACAAAGCTCACTTTGAGGCCCAGTTAAACCCTGGTTAATAAGAACATTATTATCCTTCTGGTTTGTGTGTGAATTCTTATAGAACCTTCCAGTATTGGTCATTGTTGTTTGGTATTCAAATGTAGACCAATTGCAGTATGAACTTATCAAAGAATTTTAAAAGAAGTTGAAATCAGTCAGGGTCCGAAATGGGCACTCAATTTGCTTTTGTCTGTTTGGGAACTTGAGAAATAGGTGCAGGAGTAGGCCACTCAGCCTCCCCGAGACTGGTCTGCCAATCAGTAGGTTCATGGCTTGTCTTGTACATTAGTACCATTTTCTCACATTATCACTTTCTGCCGATAATGTGTAGAAACCTTTCAGTCGCTGCATTGAATTTACTCAATGGCTAAATTCCCACAGGCCAAACGTTCACCACTGTTTGGGTGAAGAGCTTTCTTCTCATCTCAGTCCTAAATGGTCTACACTTTATTCTACTGTGTCACCCATTTCTAGACTTCACAGCTCAGGGAAAGATATTTTCTGCATCTATCCTGCTTCCACCCAAGATGGACTTGCATGCAATTTGTTTCTGATTACTTTTGCACCTCATGATATGGAGATATCACAAATTGAGGTTTACCTCAATCAGCAAAACAAATGTTAGAAGGCCATTCATCTCTGGAATTTTTGTCTTTTTCTGAGTCATCTTCTTCTGACTCATCCATTCTTTCACCAACTCAATAATTGTCTCATCAAAACCTCCACAAACTCCAGTTAACGTAAAGTTCCCTTGCACGCCTAAACATGCATTTCTCCATCACCTTTGCAAACGCCATTACATTCCTGTCCCTACCTTTTCAGTCAGTTTTGGGCTTGGCAGGTACGGGACCCATTGAGAGCCATCTTTGCCTCAAATGCTCTATGGGATTGAAGGTGGGTGGTTGCCCGCACATGTCTGGTGCAGAATGATGTCCGGAAGCAATGTTACCGTTTCCTGCTAACAGTTGACAAAGGAACACTTACCTAAGCCCTTGTGCAGTATTATGGAGCAAATCAAGGGGATTTCTCCTGCCTTTTAGGATGACAGGGTGTTGCCATGACTGGCCAAAGGATGTATGGAGGGAATAATCTGCAAAAGTTGGAGTCAACCACATGAAATACCCAGAATAAATCAATTTTTCCTAAAGGAGCCTATGTCACCGTAGTAACATGTACATGATAAAGTGTTGCCATGGTAATGTCCTCATACTAATATGTGCATTGTTTAGTTGTCACTACAGTTGCCACGGTAATATGCTTTGCACAAATTACCTCATTGAGCGTGCCTACTGGTGTAATTTGCTTATATCAGTGGTACCTTGCGGGAATATGTCACACATTCTTGGGCTCAGGTGAAAAGTTGTTTGTTGGGACTGGACTTCTCATTGCATTGAGAGAGGTGGAGGGTAGTTCCAGTGAGATTTGACTTTTCCTGACTATTTGGATGCTCTGACATTCTATTTTGAATCTCAGAGAGTAGGGGTACTTGGAAGTTCACCTGGGCGAACGGCAGCAGATAGGAGGGGAACCATAGCTAATTCTCCCCACACCATTCTCCAGCCTCCAAGAGCTGAGACCAATTGTGGTCTCCTTGATATGACTCTCACGGAATCAACACAGTGCAAGAACTGAATCTGGGAGCCTCCTGGTGTACCATGACTAGAGGAACTCACTGAATTGCACGGGGAGATTCACATGCCAGGCACTCAGTTCAAAATGAGCACCCTGAAAGGGTGCACCTTGTCCGGTCACCCTCTTCAACCAATGCTTCATTTTTAATGAGCCACAGCAGTAACTGGCATGATGTAGCGAGCGTGCATCGCTCCCCATTCTCTAAATGCACAAGATTGTCAGCAGCTCACTTCTATGTCGTGCTTCACGTTGAGAATCTCTAAAAAGTAAAGACTTGGATTGTGTTTTTCACAACCTCGGGTCATCCAAAACATGTCATAGCAAGTATAAGACATAATGGGAACTGCAGATGCTGGAGAATTCCAAGATAATAAAATGTGAGGCTGGATGAACACAGCAGGCCAAGCAGCATCTCAGGAGCACAAAAGCTGACGTTTCGGGCCTAGACCCTTCATCAGAGAGGGGGATGGGGAGAGGGAACTGGAATAAATAGGGAGAGAGGGGGAGGCGGACCGAAGATGGAGAGTAAAGAAGATAGGTGGAGAGAGTATAGGTGGGGAGGTAGGGAGGGGATAGGTCAGTCCAGGGAAGACGGACAGGTCAAGGAGGTGGGATGAGGTTAGTAGGTAGCTGGGGGTGCGGCTTGGGGTGGGAGGAAGGGATGGGTGAGAGGAAGAGCCGGTTAGGGAGGCAGAGACAGGTTGGACTGGTTTTGGGATGCAGTGGGTGGGGGGGATGAGCTGGGCTGGTTGTGTGGTGCAGTGGGGGGAGGGGACGAACTAGGCTGGTTTAGGGATGCAGTAGGGGAAGGGGAGATTTTGAAACTGGTGAAGTCCACATTGATACCATATGGCTGCAGAGTTCCCAGGCGGAATATGAGTTGCTGTTCCTGCACCCTTCGGGTGGCATCATTGTGGCAGTGCAGGAGGCCCATGATGGACATGTCATCAAGAGAATGGGAGGGGGAGTGGAAATGGTTTGCAACTGGGAGGTGCAGTTGTTTGTTGCGAACTGAGCGGAGGTGTTCTGCAAAGCGGTCCCCAAGCCTCCGCTTGGTTTCCCCAATGTAGAGGAAGCCGCACCGGGTACAGTGGATGCAGTATACCACATTGGCAGATGTGCAGGTGAACCTCTGCTTAATGTGGAATGTCATCTTGGGGCCTGGGATAGGGGTGAGGGAGGAGGTGTGGGGACAAGTGTAGCATTTCCTGCGGTTGCAGGGGAAGGTGCCGGGTGTGGTGGGGTTGGAGGGCAGTGTGGAGCAAACAAGGGAGTCACGGAGAGAGTGGTCTCTCCGGAAAGCAGACAGGGGAGGGGATGGAAAAATGTCTTGGGTGGTGGGGTCGGATTGTAAATGGCGGAAGTGTCGGAGGATGATGCGTTGTACCCGGAGGTTGGTAGGGTGGTGTGTGAGAACGAGGGGGATCCTCTTAGGGCGGTTGTGGCGGGGGCGGGGTGTGAGGGATGTGTTGCGGGAAATACGGGAGACGCGGTCAAGGGCGTTCTCGATCACTGTGGGGGGAAAGTTGCGGTCCTTAAAGAACTTGGACATCTGGGATGTGCGGGAGTGGAATGTCTTATCGTGGGAGCAGATGCGGTGGAGCCTGGACTGACCTATCCCCTCCCTACCTCCCCACCTATACTCTCTCCACCTATCTTCTTTACTCTCCATCTTCGGTCCGCCTCCCCCTCTCTCCCTATTTATTCCAGTTCCCTCTCCCCATCCCCCTCTCTGATGAAGGGTCTAGGCCCAAAACGTCAGCTTTTGTGCTCCTGAGATGCTGCTTGGCCTGCTGTGTTCATCCAGCCTCACATTTTATTATCATAGCAAGTATAAGGGACTTTTGAACCCTAGCTGTAAGGCAGGGAAATGCAGCAGCCCAATTTGCTCTAAACGCAAGTTCCCACAAACAGAAATGCGATGATGATCATTATCTGTTTCAGTGACGTCAGCCGAGAGCTATCACCTACTATTCATTAGAGTTGTGTTCTGGGATCTCTCATATGGACCAAAGAGGGGGCAGACAGGGGCCTTGGTAAGCTCCTATAGGGCAGCATTCCCTTGGCATTGCAAAGGAGTGGGACTTGACCCCATTGACCTTCTGTCCATCAGGAGAGAGCGCTGCCCACTGAGTTGCACTTGTAGAATCGCTTGGCCTTTAACCTGGATCCACAGGTATTGCAATCGTGGAATCCCTACAGGGTGGAAGCAGGCCACTCGGCCCATACCATCCCTCCCAAGAGCATCCCACCCAGACCCACACACCTCCCCTACCCTTTCCCTGTAACCCTGCGTTTCCCATGTCTAACCTGCACACCTTTGGACGGTGGGAGGAAACCGGAGCATCCGGAGGAAACCCACGCAGACACAGGGACTATGTGCAAACTCCACACAGACAGTTACCCAAGGCTGGAATTGAACCCAGGTCCCTGATGCTGTGAGGCTGCAGTGCTAACCACTGTGCCACCGTGCCGCCCTTTTGCTGGCAATGGTTATTACTTTAGGATATCTTATTGAATACAAATACTTTTCCCTCGTCGATTGATTTCCCCCTCTCCTGGTGCTAGAGGGACAGCTAAATAGATCCCCTTGTTTGCTCCAGTTTGTACTAGAATAATAAATGCCCAGGCTCCAGGACTGATTGCCCAAGAAAACTGAAGGTTTTGGATGAGGGGGAAAGATGTAAAAGGGGAATAAGATTATACCCGCAGTGGAAGGTCTACTGAAGATTGGAACATTACCAAGAGACATTCTTAAGTCTCCATGTATGGATTTCAAACAGTTGAGGGATCATAGAAAGGCCTGAAATTCAGTGTGATATGCCTCAATGTACCAGCTGACTGAGGTTGATGGGCCGACTAACAGACCTTTGCTGAAATACCCTCTCGGCTTCCCATTCTCTGATTCATGATGTTAATGGAACTTCATGTAGTCACAGCTGCAGAGCTCGAACCAAAGAGACCATCAGCCCCAAAGCCACTTGGTGACCCACAGTGTGCAGGTCCGTATCATCCAGCAACCCAACCATTTGACCTGCTGACCGCCACTCGTCTCAAGAGGACGATGTTAAGAATTGAACTCTGGGAGAGGAAAATCAGCCTGGCCCCTCACTCTCTGAAGCCAATAGAATCGCTTAGTTGCCACGAAATAAGTCGAAGAGCCAAAAAACACTCATTTTAACAAAACAGGTCACTGCTGCTCTGTGTGGTTTTCTTTTCTCTTGGTAACTCCCCAGAACTCATATTCTGTGTTCTCACTTCCCTGTTAGTCTGATGTCAGCTTCCTTCGCACTTAGATCTGGCTCGATCATACATACTTTGCTCATGGGAGCTTTGCGCATCTCGTGTATAGTACCCCTAGTACCTCATAAAGAAGGATAATCCAGAAGGTATAACAATAAAATAGAGAAGCGATCTTGCATCCAGGTAGGACTCTCTGCAAACTCAGGTCCCAAAGCATTTTATTGTCATTTAAGTACTGACACTACTTTGAGAAAGAGCAAAGCAACCCACTCAATCTCCCAGTTAACACTTACCCTTCAACCAACAGTCCTAAAATGGTTTAGCTGGTCAATCCCGCAACACTGCTGGTGGGATCCTGCTGTGTGAAAATTGACTGCTTGATTTCCCGCAACACCAATTACAGGAATATTACAGGAACAGGAGGAAGCCATTCAGCCCCTTAATGATTGATCAAACTGTTCACTTGGTATCTTTGATATACTCACCCAACAAAAATCTATTGATATCAGCCTCGAAAGCTCTAGTTATCCCAGCAACATCAGCCTTTTGGGGAGACAACTCCACGTTTCTAATTTGTGGAAAGATGCTTCCTGTTTCCTGCCCTGAAGGATCTAACTCTAACTTTAAGTTGTCCCCTTGTTCTTCAGTCTCCCATTGGAGGAGGTTTTATTTGAATTCTACATCTACCTTCAAGTTTTTTTTAAACACCTTGAGCAAACCAGCCCTCTCAAACTCTCCTAAACTCAAGGCAAGGTTTTTGCGACATGCATTCACAGTTTGACCTTCTAAGCTTGGCATCATTCAGCTAAATCTGTACTGCCATGCAGACAAGGCCAGTATTTCTTCCCTGCGGTGGAGTGCTCAAAGCAGAAAGCATTGGTATTTGAACAATGCTCCTCACAACCTGAGCATAATCTGCTCCCCGTTACATCTCAAGTCTCTTAAAATCAAGTCCAACAACCCAATGCTCCCTTATGACTGTTTTGTAAGTTTCTGTTGCTGATTTTTGTACTTTGACTCCCAAAGTTTGCAGTTTGTCCACAGTTCAACCTAGTTTCCCACCTTGTCTTTCTTAGGTCTGCGTACACATTCCCACATGGAACTGAACCCTCAATGTCCCTTTGCAACGTTCTGTGCCCATCTGTATCACTTGCTGTGTGTCCGAGCCCAGTGTTATGTCAATCTGAAAAAACAAGGCAAGAATATTTTGAAATGTCTCATGTGAAAGACAGCATTTTTAACAGGGCACCACTCCCGGGTCAATCCACCTAACCTTCCCATCTTTGGACTGTGGGAGGAAATTAGAGCATTCAGAGGAAACCCGCACAGACACAAGGAGAACATGCAAACTCCACACAGACAGGTACCCGAGGGTGGAATCGAACCCGGGTGCTTGGTGCAGGAAATGTTGTTCAACACGCATCTGCAACTGGACTAATTGGCCAGTGAAGAGGGAGCTTTGGTCTGTATCTAACCTGTGGAGCTCCTGCCATAAGAGTGTTTGATGGTAGAGTGCAAAGGGAGCATCACTCTGAATTTGGTTCTAGTCCTGGGAGGGTTTGTTGGGACAATGTAGAAGGAGCTTTATTCTGTGTCTAACCTTTGTGATACATATCCTGTGAGTCTTTGATGATACGCGTAGTAAGACTCAAGAACCCTTGATGGCAAGAGTGATTGAAAGAATAGCCAAAAAAGAAAAATGAAGTGTATGTAAGCATGTAGAAAACTGAAATCGGACAAGGCCCTTCAGGAATATGTAAGGGAAGCAGGAAAGAGCTTAAACAAGGAATTAGGGTGGCGAAAAAGGACCATGAAATGGCAAGTCAATTTAAGGAGAATCCGCATTTAAACATATGTTTAGGACCAAGAGGGTAGCTAGGGAAAGGGTAGGTCCATTCAAAGACAAAAGAGTGGATTTATGCATGGAGCCTGAATGAAGAAGTGGGTGAGGTCATTAACGAGCACTTTGCATCTTGTATTCACCAAGGGGAAGAATGCAGATGAAGGTAAGATAAGGGAGGGGTATGTTGATATCCTAGGACATGTCCATGTAAAGAAAGATATGGTGTTGGGCATCTTGAAAACAATAACGCTATATAAGTCCCCAGACTCTGATGGTATCTATCCTGGGATATTGAAGGAGGTAAGGGAGGAGATTGCTGGGGCCTTGATAGAGATCTTTGAAACCTCTTTAGCAACAGGCGAGGTCCCAGAAGACTGGAGAATAGCCAATGGTGTTCCTGTGTTTATGAAAGGCAACGGGGATAATTCAGTAAATTATAGGCTGATAAGCCTGACATCAGTGATAAGGAAATTGCTGGAGAAAGTTCTTAGGATCAGGATTTACTCTCATTTGGAAAAATTGAATTAATTAACGAAATAGCTTTATGCAGGAGAGGTTTCACCTTACAAATTTTTTAGAGTTTTTTGAAGAAGTAATGGAAGTGAGTTATTATGGTAGAGCAGTGGATGCTGCCTATATGGATTTTACTAAACTTTTGACAAGGTACTTCATGGTAGGCTGGTCTGGAAGATAAAGTCACATAGAATCCATGGTGAGTTAGCAAATTCGATACAAAATTGGCTTGGTCATAGAAGACAGATGGTAGTTGGGGAGGAGTGTTTTTCTGACTGGACGTCTGTGACCAGTGGTGCTGGATGAACACAGCAGGCCAAGCAGCATCAGAGGACCAGGAAAGCTGACGTTTCAGGCCTAGACCATTCTTCAGAAAGGGGGGAGGGGAAGGGGGTTCTGAAATAAATAGGGAGGGAGGGGGAGGTGGATAGAAGATGGATAGAAATGAAGATAGGTGGAGAGGAGACAGACAGGTCAAAGAGGCGGGGATGGAGCCAGTAAAGGTGAGTGTAGGTGGGGAGGTAGGGAGGGGACAGGTCAGTCCAGGGAAGGTGGATAGGATGAGGTTAGTGGGTAGGAGATGGGGGTGGGGCTTGAGGTGGGAGGAGGGGATAGGTGGGAAGAAGTACAGGTTAGGGAGGTGGGGACAAGCTGGGATGGTTTTGGGATATGGTCAGTGGAGGGGAGATTTTGAAGCTTGTGAAATCCACATTGATACCATTGGGCTGCAGGGTTCCCAAGCAGAATATGAGTTGCTGTTCCTGTAACCTTCAGGTAGCATCGTTATGGCACTGCAGGAGGCCTAGGATGGACATGTCATCTAAAGAATGGGAGGGGGAGTTGAAATGGTTCGTGACTGGGAGGTGCAGTTGTTTAGTGCAAACTGAGTGTAGGTGTTCTCCAAAGTGGACCCCAAGTCTCCGCTAGGGTTCCCTGATGTAGAGGAGGCCACAACGGGTACAGCAGATGCAGTATACCACATTAGCAAATGTGCAGGTGAACATCTGCTTGATGTGGAAAGTCTTCTTGGGACCTGGGATGAGGGTGAGGGGGGAGGTATAGCACCTCCTGCAGTTACAAGGGAAAGTGCCATGTGTGGTGGGGCTGGAGGGGAGTGTGGAGCAGACAATTGGAGTCGCAGAGAGAGTGGTCCCTCCGGAAAGCAGATAAGGGTGGGGAGGGAAAAATGTCTCTGGTGGTGGGGTCGGATTGCAGATGGCAGAAGTGTATGGATGATGCGTTGTATCCGGAGGTTGGTGGGGTGGTGAGTGAGAACGAGGGGGATCCTCTTGGGGCGGTTGTGGCGGGGTGGGGTGTGAGGGATGTGTTGCGGGAAATGCGGGAGACGCAGTCAAGGGTGTTCTTGACCACTGTGGGGGGAAAGTTGCGGTCTGTGAAAAATGAGGACATCTGAGGTGTATGGGAGTGGAATGCTTCACCCTGGGAGCAGATGTCGTGGAGACGAAGAAATTGGAAATAGGAGATGGCATTTTTGCAGGAAGGTGGGTAGGGGGAGGTGCATTCTAGGTAGCTGTGGGAGTTGGTGGGTTTGAAATGGATATTGGTTTCCAGGTGGTTGCCAGAGATGGAAACAGAGAGGTCCAGGAAGGACAGAGAGGTATCAGAGATGGCCCAGGTGAACTGTAAGTGAAAATGGTAGGTGGTTTGATTAACAAGTTTGCAGCTGACACGTGAATTGGTGGATTCGTGGTTAGTGAGGATATAGCTCAGTTGGAAAGTTAGGCAGAGAAATGATAGATGAATTTTAATCTGGACAAGTGTGAGGTGGTGTGTTTTGGGCAATCAAATGCAAGCAGAAAGTGTATGGTAAATGGCAGTAATCTGAGAGATCTTCGGGTGCAAGTCGGTATCTCCCTGAAAATGGAAACACATGTAGATCAGATGGTAAAGAAAGCACATGGCATGCTTGCCTTCATCAGTTGGTGAATTGAGTATAGCAGTTGACAAGTCATGTTGCAGCTGTATAAAACTTTAGAAAGGCCATATCTTGGGGTATTGAGTGTGGTTCTGGTCACCACATTATATGAAGGATGTGGAGTCTTTGGACAGGGTGCAAAAGAAGTTTATCAGGATCTCACTTCCTACTTCCCACTTCCTACAGACTAAGGGGGTGGCCATGGGCACCCGCATGGGCCCCAGCTATGCCTGCCTCTTTGTAGGTTACGTGGAACAGTCCCTCTTCCGCACCTACACAGGCCCCAAACCCCACCTCTTCCTCCGGTACATTGATGACTGTATCGGCGCTGCCTCTTGCTCCCCAGAGGAGCTCGAACAGTTCATCCACTTCACCAACACCTTCCACCCCAACCTTCAGTTCATCTGGGCCATCTCCAGCACATCCCTCACCTTCCTGGACCTCTCAGTCTCCATCTCAGGCAACCAGCTTGTAACTGATGTCCATTTCAAGCCCACTGACTCCCACAGCTACCTAAAATACACCTCCTCCCACCAACCCTCCTGCAAAAATTCCATCCCCTATTCCCAATTCCTCCGCCTCCGCCGCATCTGCTCCCACGACAAGACATTCCACTCCCGCACATCCCAGATGTCCAAATTCTTCAAGGACTGCAACTTTCCCCCCACAGTGATCGAGAACGCCCCCGACCGCGTCTCCCGTATTTCCCGCAACACGTCTCTCACACCCCGCCCCCGCCACAACCACCCAAAGAGGATCCCCCTCATTCTCACACACCACCCCACCAACCTCCGGATACAACGCAACATCCTCTGACACTTCCGCCATCTCCAATCCGACCCCACCACCCAAGACATTTTTCCATCCCCACCCCTGTCTGCTTTCCGGAGAGACCACTCTCTCCGTGACTCCCTTGTTCGCTCCACACTGCCCTCCAACCCCACCACACCCGGCACCTTCCCCTGCAACCGCAGGAAATGCTACACTTGCCCCCACACCTTCCCCCTCACCCCTATCCCAGGCCCCAAGATGACATTCCACATTAAGCAGAGGTTCACCTGCACATCTGCCAATGTGGTATACTGCATCCACTGTACCCGGTGTGGCTTCCTCTACATTGGGAAAACCAAGCGGAGGCTTGGGGACCTTGCAGAACACCTCCGCTCAGTTCGCAAAAAACAACTGCACCTCCCAGTTGCAAACCATTTCCACTCCCCCTCCCATTCTTTAGATGACATGTCCATCATGGGCCTCCTGCAGTGCCACAATGATGCCACCCGAAGGTTGCAGGAACAGCAACTCATATTCCGCCTGGGAACCCTGCAGCCTAATGGTATCAATGTGGACTTCACCAGTTTCAAAATCTCCCCTTCCCCAACTGCATCCCTAAACCAGCCCAGTTCGTCCCTTCCCCCCACTGCACCACACAACCAGCCCAGCTCCTCCACTCCACCCACTGCATCCCAAAACCAGTCCAACCTGTCTCCGCCTCCCTAACCTGTTCTTCCTCTCACCCATCCCTTCCTCCCACCCCAAGCCGCACCCCCATCTACCTACTAACCTCATCCCACCTCCTTGACCTGTCCGTCTTCCCTGGACTGACCTTTCCCCTCCCTACCTCCCCACCTATACTCTCTCCACCTATCTTCTTTTCTCTCCATCTTCGGTCCGCATCCCCCTCTCCCCCTATTTATTCCAGAACCCTCACCCCATCCCCCTCTCTGATGAAGGGTCTAGGCCCGAAACGTCAGCTTTTGTGCTCCTGAGATGCTGCTTGGCCTGTTGTGTTCATCCAGGCTCATATTTTGTTGTCTTATCAGGATCTCACCTGGATTGGAGTGCATTAGCCATAAGGAGAGTTCGGAGTGTTTTTGCAAGAGCATTGGAGGCTGAGGGGCAACTTGATAGAAGTGTATAAAATTATGAGAGGCATGGACAGGGTGGATAGCCAGAGGCTTTAAACCAAGGTGGAAATGTCAAATACTAAGGGCCATAGGTTTAAAGTCAGAAGTCACAAGACACCAGGTTATAGTCCAACAGGTTTATTTGAAATCACAAGCTTTTTCAGCACTGCCCCCTCATCAGGTGAAGTTGGAGGAAAGCACACAGGCACAGAATTTATAGGTGGAGACATCATTGCAAGATAATTCTAGATAATTAAGAATGCCATCAGATATTACAAATGGTGCGAGTGGAGTGTCGACAGGCTGAATAACAAGTCTTTGCAGGTGATCAAAAGTGTCAAATGGTGTGAGTAAGTATCAACAGCTGAATAGCAAGTGAAGGGATGACCTCTAATTAAGGCAGAGAGATAGTTCGAAAAAAGTAAAATGATGCTGGTGACAAACCAAACAGCTGGAATAACGAGATAGGTATGAGAGTCGCACGACAAGGGTCTAACTAAAGTCGCAATTAATCCAAAACTGTACGAACTAATTAAGGTAAAGAGATCATAGCAAGTCATCAAGGTGATGGTGTCAAAACAGGACAGCAAGGAAGATTTTACAGGTACAGAACAGTGCCGTGGGCTTACGTGTCATGCAACATCAACCTGAGATCCTGGTTGAGGATTTCTTCGTGGGTATGGAACTTGGCTATCAGTTTCTGCTGGGCGATTCTGTGTTGTTTTGACACCATTACCTTGATAACTTGTTATGATCTCTCTACCTTACCTGGTTTGTACAGCTTTGGTTACTTGTCGCTTGTGGACCGTCTACTCATACAATTTGTACTATCTTTTGACACTCTTAATTACCTGGAATTATCTTGCAATGATGTCTCCGTCTGTAAACTCTATGCCTGTGCGCTTCCCTCCACTTCACCTGACAAAGTACCAACGCTCTGAAAGCTTGTTATTTCAAATAAACCTGTTGGACTATAACCTGACATCATGTGATTCCTGACCTTGTCCACCCCAGTCCAAAACTGGCATCTCTGCAACATAGGTTTAAAGTGAGAGGGGGATAGACTAAAGGAAATATGCAAAGCAAGTCTTTTACATCGAGAATGGTAGGTCCCTGGAACATGCTGCCAGGTGAAGTGACAGAGGCAGATATGTTACTTATGTTTAAGAGGCATTTTGACAGGCATATGAACAGGTAGGGAATAGATCGATATGGAACACGTACAGGAAGTTGAGATTCATTTAGAATGGCAACATAGTCAACACAGACATGGTGGGCTGAACGGCCTATTCCTATACTGTGCTGTTCTATGCTACAGGTGGTATCCAAAATGGAGAAAGCGTCATTACCCCATGATTACCACCCCTGCCCTTGATATGCACAAAAAATTATGCACCATCACTTGCCAATACAGAACTTGAACATTCCTGTAAAGAGAGATGAGCTTTTTATCTTGCACTTGTCAGGAAAAATTCAGGAATGCCAAATTTCAAACAATCACAACTTATATTACTAGTACAAGGGAAAAGTGTACTGATTGCTCGTAGATTGACTCTGCTAGACAGACGGAGAACACAACAAAGAACTATAGGCTCCCCTAGCTCTCAGGTAATTAAAACAAAAGGTGCAAGGCTTGAACATTGTCGTTTTATTTGCAGAGAACCAGTCACTGCAAATGAATGCATGTTACTTCTAGTAAGCGTGAAGTTGAAAGCTAAAGTTTTAGAGAAAAGATAGAAGTACCGTGTATTTATTAAATCATGAGAGATTTGAAAGTGTTGATCTCCAAAGGGATGGAAAGACCTTGCTCATAAGTCACTGAAAGCTAACATGCTGGTGTAGCAAGCAGTTAGAAAGGGAAATGGCTTTGAACAGAAGGGTGAAGGTGTTTTGTTTCAATGTTTAGAGCCTTGGTCAGACCATGCTTGGAATATTGCGCTCTGTTTTAATTTCCTTGTTGAATGAAGGCCAAACATGCCATAAAGGGAGTACAAACATTGTTCACTATATGGGTCCCTGGCATGGCAGGGTTGTCATGTGACCATAAAACCATAAATAAAGGAGCTGAATTAGGGCATTTGACCATCAAATCTGCTCCACCATTCGATCATGGCTGATATGTTTCTCAACTCCATTCTTCGTCTTCTCTCGGAACATGAGGGGAGATTGAATAGGCCGGTATGGTCTAGACTTTAGAAGATGAGAGGTGATTCCATTGAAATGTATGAAATTTGTAAAGGGACTGAAAGGTTAAGTACAGAAACGATGCTGGCCCATTTTGGAGTGAGGGGTCACAGTCTCAAAATAAGGACCTGGCCATCTAGGTCTGAGGTGAAGAGAAATTTCTTCATTCACTGAGGGTAGTGCTGGATCTTTGGAATTGGCTGTGGAGGCATACTTGTTGGGTAGGCTCAAGACAGAGATCGTTAGACTTTTAGATGTTAAAAATATCAAACATTGTGGAACTAGGAGGGAAACAGGAAATTGCAGGGGAACTGTAGATCAGCCACAATCTAATTGAATGGCAGAGCATGCTTGAGAGGCCAAAAAGCCTAATCCTACTTCCTAGAATCCCCACAGTGTGGGCTTTGGTCCAACAAGTCCACACTGACCCTTGGAGCATCCCATCCAGACCCATCCCCCTATAACCCACCCACACTACAACATCCCTGAACACTGTGGGCAATTTAGAGATAATGGGAACTTCCATCTTCAGTCCACCTCCCCCTCTCCCTATTTATTCCAGAACCCTCTCCCCATCCCCCTCTCTGATGAAGGGTCCAGGCCTGAAACGTCAGCTTTTGTGCTCCTGAGATGCTGCTTGGCCTGCTGTGTTCATTCAGTGTCACACTTTGTTACTATGGGCAATTTATCCTGGCCAATCCAGCTAGCCTGCGTGTATTTGGGCTGCGGGCGGAAACTCACAGAGACACTGGAAGAGTGCACAAACTCCACACAGACAGTTACCTGAAGGTGGAATTGAACCCAGGTCCCTAGCACTGCAAGTCAGCAGTGCTAACCACTGAGCCATCATTCTGCCTAGTGTTGCCTATGATTCTTTGTAGACATAGATAAACCGTGTTACAAACCCGAGATTTTTAAAACTGATTGTTTGTGCTGCTTCTAGTGCAATCAGGTTTGTTGTGCTCAATTCTTGATTCATATCTAACATTATCCATTTCATTTGGTTGGCAAGAGTGGGCTGCTCGAGTGCAGTCTGTATTCTGTAAGCTTAGGGAGCCTATAGTTTCCAGTTGCTTTCTCCATGGCAGCCCCTCAGCCAATCAGAGTCGACTTGCCAACCAATCAGCACCTTTTTCTCTTGTGCTCTAAATTGTTGTGACCTTTCGAAATTTGGCATTCTTATGCTGGTCCTGATGAGTGCAAGAACCTTCGGCAACATGTCCCTCCCTTATGGAAACAAAATTAAGATGTAAGACTTCTTTGGACTTCACGGTTTCACAAAATAATTTAACAGAGGGCAGTGTGTGGCCTACATCTGAAGCAGAGGGAAGATGATAAGCTTTATGTTGAGTTATAGATTTCAATTGTAGCGGCCTCCTGGCTGCTAAAACAGAGATAAATTGTTGACTTGGCAAAACAGCAAGGGATGCTGGGTACACTGGCCAAGTGAAACTCTGAAATCACAAAACCCATACACCAAACACAGTGCAAGCACAACAGCCAGGTGCTAATGATGTTAGCATAATGTTAGTATAATGGTGGTTAAGAAGGCATTTAGCATTTAGCATGCTTATCTTCATTGATTAGACCTTTGAGTATAGGAATTGGGACATTATCATTTGGACGTTAATATAGAAGGCATGGTTAGTAAGTTTTCATACAAGGCCAAAATTGGTGGCGTAGCAGACAGTGAAAAGCGTTTTCTAAGATTATAAGGGGATCTTGATCAACTGGGTCACTGGCTGAAAAATGGCAGATGGAGTTCAATCTGGATAAATGCAAGGTATTGCATTTTGGTACAATAAACAAGGGTAGGGCTTATACAATTAATGGTAGGGCCTTGTGTGGTGTTGTAGGAGAAAGGAACCTAGGGGTTTAGGGATATAATGCTTTGAATTGTGTGTCATGTATAGACAGAGTGGGTAAAAAGGCGTTAGGTACACTTGCCTTCATTGCTCAGTCCTTTGGGTATAGGAGTTGGGAAGTCATGTTGAGGTTGAACAGGACATTGGTGAGGTCTCTTCTGGAATACTATTCTGGTCACCCAGTTAGTTATAGGAAGGATATTATCAAGCTGGAGAGAGATCGGAAGAGATTTACCAGGATATTGCTGGGTGTGGAAGGGTTGAGTTGTAAGGAGGTGCTGGATAGGCTGGGACTTTTTATTCACTGAAGCGTAGGAGATTGAGGGGTGACCTTATAAAATCATGAGGGGCATAAGTAAGGTAAGTAGCAGGTGCCTTTTCCTTAGGGCTGGGGATTTCAAGACGAGGGGCACATTTTTAATGTGAGAGGAGAAGATTTAGAAAAATACATGAATAAGAAGTGTTTGGAGGGACATGGGCCAAACGCAGGCAGGTAGGACTAGTTTTGTTTGGGATTATGGTCGTCATGGGCTGGTTGGACCAAACAGTCTGTTTCTGTGCTGTACAACTCTATGTCTGTGACTCTACGGCCAGACAGACCTCAAACGACTCATCTACCAGTCAAAGGAGGGCCCAAACAGAAAGGCACCGGGTCCCACTACTCAAAGAAACAAACAGTAGCATGCCATCCAAATGGTTGACAATGTGTCACGCAAATTAAGTGAGTCTCCCTGATTGGCCAGAACTGTGGAAAGTTCCAGAAAACCAGCTGAAAAGGTGTGAAAACGGGGTTCATCTGCAGGCTGCTGTTTTGAATGCTCCTTCTGAGGAGACCAGGGTGGCAAAAGTCAGAGACCAGCTGACCATCCTGAGAGAGAGGAAGAGAGAAAGAGAGAAAGCAGCTTCGCAGACCCAGAGACAGAGCAACTGCGTAAGTCTACAAAATACTTGGAAAGCATTGTAAGCTTAAGGGGCCACGTAGAATTGAGAGAGTATAGTGTTTTGTGGTAAAGGCTATTGTAACTTTGTTCCTAATAAAGTTGGAACTGTTTCGCATTGGTGCCGGCTTGTGTTCATATTGATTTGACTTTTTTGGTGTTGTGATACCCCTGGGCAAATTCATTCACAGCATTCTGGTAAGAGTTGTCTAACTTGCATCAAGGAGGAACTTAGACAATGTGATCTTGTCATATTGACAGTGATACTCCTTACCCTGTGTGGAGCCTCTAAACCCTTGTTTGATGGCATGGATGTGTCACGGCCTCAGCAATGAGATAATCGAAGGTTATCGAAAGCGCAGTTCAACGCTCGACTCTGGGTCCGGACTGCAGTTCCTGAAAGTGGGGCATGGGGTTAACTTGCTCTTGGTATTTAAAGAAACGTGTCTGCAAGAGATTAATGGAGATAGAAAAGCTGAGTGAATGACCCTGCTGTTTCCAATTGCTCTTAAATGAATGACATGTGTTCTGAGCTGCTTTGGATACTGCACTCAACACTGTATCCAACAGCACATAGCTGGGAGGATTTCAAAGCTGCCTTCTGCTTTCTGAGCTGTTGCTGGCATTGCCTCTGATTGGATTCATTACCCACGGTGTAGTCACATGACATAAAAACATAGCTAATAGGAACAGGAGTGGACTTATATGGTCCATCGTGCCTACCTAGCCATTCAATGCAATCGTAGCCAATCCTCTGTTTCAACTCTTTTTTCCCACCTCTCTCTCCAAGTCCCTCAATTCCAAAAGAGGCCAAAATTCTACATTCTTCAGCCGTATGTATATATTTGTGTACAAGCATGGAGCTTCCAAAATCCACTCCCAAATGTTCACCCCTGCAGAGTGAAGGAATTTCTCTTTGACTCAGTTTTAAATGTATCCCGAGACTGTTTCTTTGTATTCTATATTCCTCACCTAGGGGAAATAGCCCCTCAGAATCTTGCCAGTCAGGCCCCCTGCACAATGTTAGTGCAGTATGTTTCAATTAGATCGCTTGTTTCTCTAAACTCCAGAGGGTAAGGGTCAGTTTCAATCAGTTTCTCATCGCCATCCCATTCCAGGGACCAATCTGAACATTTGGTGCACCATCTTTGGATGCAAGTACCATTTTCCTTAAAAATAGTGGAGACCAATACAGCGCATAGGATTCCAGATGTGGTCTCACAAAACCTCTATACAATTGTAGCAAGACCTCATTTTTCTTGTTGTACAATGAAGACCAGCGTGCCATATTTGCCTTTGTAATTGTTTTCTATATCTAAACCTCCTTGAACATAAATATTTACAAGCTTCGGGGCCTTTTAAAAATATTCTGCTTTTCTCTTCTTGTGACCAGATTGAATAACTTTACATTTCCCAACATTATATTCTATCTGCCACCTAGTCAGCCTTTCATATAACCTATCTTTTTTTTATAGTCTATCTGTGTCCTTCAGACAGGCTACAGTCCACCTATCTTTGTATTGTCAACAAATTTACCTATCTGTCTCTATATCCAAGTCATGAATATAGATTATAAAGAGGTCAGATCCTTACACTAATCCAATGAGTGATAACTTGCCAATTTGAAAATGTCTACTTTATCCCTACTCCCTGCTTCTTGACCATTAACCGGCTGACCATCTATACTAATATATTATCTCAACTCCACAAGTCCTTAGCTTGTGTATTAACATTTATCAAATATTTTTGGGAAGTCCAAATATACTACATTTACTAGTTCCCCTTTGTCTACAGTTGTGAGCTGCATCCTTAAAAAAAATCTCCTTTATCCAAGTCCCACATTTCTGCCAGTAGCCACCTGAATATGCCCATCATTGTGGCGTCTGGTTTTCCCAAAGCAATTAACCTACCAGACTGGTCACTGGAGCAAACATCTTTCAGGGACATTGGGGAGGATATAGAGGATGACAAGGTAATGGGCTGGGGTAAGGTCTTGGGGGAGAGACTGGGAGCAGAGAGGTAAAGTTATAGAGTAACTGGGGTAGAAGTCGAGGGTATCGCAATAGAGTTGGATGCATTTTTCAAAACAACACTTGTCCTTTGATGCTGGACAATGCTGGGAGTGCAGGGTAGGCCTGTTAATTTATGGAATAAAGAAATATGAATGTGAAATTGTTTCCTCTGATCCTGACTTTCCAACTGATGACTGTACTGGGTTCCTTCCATCTCTTATTAATGCTAATTAACCTGCTGTTAACATTAGGACCCGAGGAGACCATTTGGATTCTCAGGCCATTTAACTAAATTATGCCTGATCTGTATTGCAGCTTCATTTCCTAGCCCCTGCTCTATATTCGTCATCTTCTATCAGCAGAGTAGTCAAACCCAGTCCCGAGAGCTTCAATTGTTCCCATGTGAGAAACAGCTCTTTCTCGGGGAAGTGTTCCAGATGTATACCACCTACTCTGGTGTTTCCAGACCTCACCCATAAGTGGCCCAGCTGTCAACTTAAGGCTTACATCCCCTCGTTCTAGATTGTGGAATCGTTCAACTCTCGTTGCTTCTGGACTCCTGAGCGGGTCACGCCACAGCATTTGTGCCAGAAGGTTCCGGATTTCACTCTGATCCAGGGTTTCGATGAAACAATCAAAGATGACACTCTGGCTGGTACCATGATAGTGGTACACTGTCGGAAGATCTCCTGTCTTTCAAGCAAGAGAGGCCCCATCAGATTGACCCGACTAGTCTTGAGTCTGTTGGAGTTTGAGAAGAGTAAAAGGTGACAATTAAAGCATTATTGGATCCTGGGGGGTCTCGACAGGGTGTTTGTGGGAAAAAAATGTTTCCTATTGTGACACTATTTGGAACAAGAAGCCACTGTTTAAAAGGATATCACCTGAGGAGATAAGATTTTTTTTAACCTTACAGAGGGTCATGAATGTTTGGAACCCAAAAAGAGGTGGAAGCAGAGTCTTTCAACGTTTTTAAGGGCATGCTAGACAGATTCTTGATATGCTAGAGGGGCGAAATCTTACCGGGGGTGATCAGAAATGTGGCTGTGAAGCAATCAGATCAGCAACGATCTTAGTGAATGGCAGGCCAGGCGTGGGGTTGGGGAGGCAAACTCCTGCTGCAAATTACTGTGCTCTACCGAGCCTGGACTCAGAGCAATACTTCAAAGAAAAGGAGGGGAGTTATTTCGGTGTCCTGGGAAAAATGTATCCCTTGACCGACATCACGTAAAATTGGGAGCTTGCTGTGCACAAATTGGCCACCATGTTTCCTATGCTGCAGCAATTACTACACCATTGGATATACAGGCGTTGAGATGTTTGGTGATTGTGAAAGGCACCTGGCAACTGTAGTTCCTTCTTTCACAGGTCAGCCCTCCATCTCCTCCACATAAACCAGGTTGATGTGACCTCTCCTCTTGATCAAGCTATCCACGTCCAGGTATCATTCTGATGATCCGCGCTACTCCCCTTCCAAGTATCTCCTTCCTGTAGCTTGCACAGGAAAGTGAACACATTTCTGCAGAAGGGGTCTGTGTGAACCTCTGTACAGCTGAAGCACAACTTTTTGCTCTGACCCCTGAGTGAAGAGCCCACATTCTGCAGCCTTTTTTTGATCACTCTGTCAACTTGTCGGTCCTTAGTGTGCTTGGATTTCTAAATCTCTTTGCTGCTCTACAGTTCCTATTTCCTTACCATTTAAAAAAATCTTGCTGGGTCTAAAGCAGATATTCTCACACTTATCCACATTGAATTACACAGAATGACACAAGTATAAAAGCATCAAAACACATCATTTGGTCCAACAGAGTTATGTTGGTACATATAGGTCGCTCCCTAATCGACTATAACCCCACAGAGCTACAATCACAACTTTAAAAGGCATTTGGATAGATACATGGATGGGAAAGGTTTGAAGGGATATATGGGTCAGGAGCAGGCAGGTGGAACTAGTTTAGTTTGGAATTACGTTCGGTGTGGACTTTGAACTCTTAATTTGTGTTGTAACCTTTGATATGGCCCATCAACAAAAATATCTTTTGGAGTTCCAAGAATCCACAAGTTCCCCTTTATTCACCCTGTTTATGACTTCCTCAAAGACCCGTAATAAATTATTTAACCTTTTCCTTTTTGCCAACCCATGTCATCCCATTATGATTTTCCGAGTGTAACACATTAGTAATTTCCTTAAGAATGGATTCCAGTAATTGCCCTAAGACTGACATTCAGCTGACTGACCTGTTGTTTCCTGCTTTCTGCCCTTCTCATTTATTGATTAAAGTTGTTACCTTTGATATTCTCCAAACTGTTGGGGCCCTTCCAGAATCTAAGGAATTTTGGAGAATTGTGTGCAATGCCTGTACTCCCTCTCTCTGCAGTAGCTCACTTTGAGATCCACGGATAGTGGTCACCAGGTTCCTCTACCTCATCTGGAAGGGAAAGTAGCAAAACCCATAAAGGACTTGCCTTACTATTGCACCGTTTGTAATTCAGGGAATCGCAAAACTGTTTATGGTCAAAGAAGTAATTTTTGAATTGCAGTGAGTAGAAAACTGCCAATTTGTATGAATGATCACATAGTTTGTTTCAGTGATGTTGATTCACAATTATCAACCAAGATACTTTGAGACTCCCCTGCTATTCTTCAAATAAGTTCCAGCATATCTGGGTGACATGGTGGCTCAGTGGTTAACACTGCTGCCTCACAGTGCCAGGGACTGAGGTAGGATTCCAGACTCAGGTGACTGTGTGGAGTTTGCACATTCTCCCCGTGTCTGCGTGGGTTTCCTCTGGGTGCTCCGGTTTCCTCCCACAGTCTAAAGATGTGCAGGTTAGCTGGATTGGCCGTGCTAAATTACCCATAGTGTCCAGGGATATGCAGGCTGGGTGGATTAGTCATGGGAAATGCATGTTTACAAGGGTAGGGTAGGTGGTATGTGTCTGGGTGGGATGCTCTTCAGCCTGTTGGTGTGGACTCAATGGATTGAATGGCCTGCTCCCACACTCCAGGGAGTCTATGATTGCTTATATCCACCTCCAAGGTCAAATGGAACCTCGATTTAACATCTCCTCCAAATGATGGCTCCTCCATATTCTTTCAGGTTTGAACTGAAGTGTCAGTCTGGAGTTTGCAACTTGAACCTAAAGAGCTTTCATCTCTGAGGTAAGAGTGTTATCCGCAAAGCCGCAGTCAACAGCAGAGGGGGAATCCCATTTGGAAATCCCTTTTGACCCCATCTGAAAAGAGGAAGGGCAAGTAACAGGAATGCAGGCCGTAAGGGTAACTGACAAAAGAGAAGCAAAACCAAAATCAAACTCCAACCTCAGTGGAGGAACACGGGCCTCTCCAAAATCATAAACAGCTCCACATTAGCTCTGCCTCTGCCCCAGCTACAGGCAGCTGAACGATTTCTTTTGTATCATTGTAGGCGCTTACAAGGCCGAGTCACGGCATCAGAGGTCTCACCAGATTTCTAACATCTCATTCGAATTCTTCTCCCCCAGCCCACCCACCGGCCCTGTTACTATGGTAAACATCGATAGAAAATGAGGCGGCTAACGTAGAAGAGAGAGATCCTTTGATAAAGACTCTGTGATTTTAGATCCAGAAGGTTTCGAGAAGAAAGCTGGAGATGGGCGAATGGAATTCTGTGTTTTATACTCAGGCCACTGAACATACAAAGTAGGAGCAGGAGTAGGCCATTCCGTCCAACAAACCTACACCAGCAATCCGCTTGTGGCCTCACTTCCCGCTGATAGCCTCCTTTCTTAGTCAAGAAATGACTGACCTCGACCTTAAATGTATTCAATGACCGTCCCTCCCGCTGTTGTCTAGGAGAGAGACTTCCAAAGGCTCATGACCCTCTGAGACACAAACATCATCCTCTTTTCTTCTTGTATTGCGGAGATCATTCAAGTCTCTCCCACCAGGGGAGAAAGTCTTTCAGCATCCACCGTCTCCTTAGGAACTCATATCTTTCAACAAGGTCACCTCCCATTCCTTCTAAACTCAAAAGGGTGCTGTCTGAGTTTGCTCAGACAGTGATATGTTTCCTCATACAGCGTAAGAAACTAAATGTGGGCACTGTGGTATTTAACAATCCAACAGGCATTTATTCCGTTAACTATTACGTATAAACATATAAGAGACTGTAATCATGGTTGGAGCAGAGAAGTAGCCTCCAGTAGAGTGTCATGCTTCAAACGATGCTGGCGTAAGATGGAGTGTGAGATCTCTATGCTCTCAGGTAGATCGGTGGGATGCAGTGACAAGTGTACACTTGAAAGGAATACTGACACAAGTGATGCAGGTCCAAATTTTTCCCCACAAGATAACCCCTTCATCCCAGGAATCCGTTGAGTGAAGCGAATACGAACACAAGGGCTCAATAGTCAATTTGTAGAGAACACATTGGCTGCAGTGTCTCCTCTGGTACAGCGAGGGCTACACTTCAAAGTAATTCCTTGGCTGTGAGGTGTTTTACAATATTCTGTGATTGTGATGTACACCACACCAATGCAAACTTTGTCCTTTCTAGCCTTCTCTCACTTATCCTCAGACGCTCAGGCCCGCCAGCAAGAAAGCTGCACCTTGTTGCTTCCTTTGTAGGCTGTTCACATTGGCTTTTACTAATTTTCACAGATGCACCGTAGAAAGCATCCTATCTGAGGGCATCACAGCTTCGTATGACAATTGCTCTTCCCAAGACTATAAGAAACTGCAGAGAGTTGTGAACACAGCCCAGTACGTCACACAAACCAGGCTTCCATCCATTGACTGCATCTATACTTCCCACAGCCTCGGGAAAGCAGCCAGCATAATAAAGACCTCTCCCACCCTGGCTACACTCTCTTCCATCTGGCCCCTTGAGCCTGGCCCTCCATTCAATAAGATCTTTCTCATGGACTCAGCTCCACTAACCAGCCCGCTTGCTGTCACCTTCAATTCCTTTAGTGTTCAAAAGCCTATTTACATTTGCCTTAAAAACATTCAACGAGGCAGCCTCGACTGCTTCACTGGGCAGGGAATTCCACAGATTCGCAACCCTTTGGGTGAAGACGTTCTTCCTCAACTCAGCCGTAAATCTGCTCAACCCTTATTTTGAGGTTGTGCCCCCTTGTTCTAGTTTCACTTGCCAGTGGAAACAGCTTCCCTGCTTCTATCTTATCTATTCCCTTCATAATTTCATATATTTCTATAAGATCACCCCCTCATTCTTCTAAATTCCAAGGAGTATAGACCCAGTCCACTCAGTCTCTCCTGATGAGCCAACCCTCTCAACTCTGGAATCAACCTAGAGAACCTCCTCTGCACCCCCTTCCTGTGCCACTGCATCCAAGCAGCACTGTAACCTAGGAATCTTGTGCTCTTTAGGAGCATCGAACGCTGCAGGACCATCAACTCAATGAAAGACCTTAACTGTTTGGTGTATCCAAATCTGCTGGTCTTCCAGTTCAAGGACTGACTCTTGCAGACTGTCACTTTCCAAGGACCTGGACTATAAAACGCTGAGCTACATATGAAAGCTGCGTCTAGCTGTCACAAAGTCTTCATGGGGAAATACTGCACTGTAAGGCCCTCATGTCGTTGTATGCAGAAGGCTTGGAAACTGCATAAAACCCTCGAGTTGCATGTCTGACATGAAATGATCATTGCTACGGGAGGCTATAATCACAAGAGCCATGAGGCAGCTCAGAGTGTCGCAAGGTTTATTTACAAAATGGATCTGGTTTGTACCTTCTATAAAGTCAACTTTTAACTGTTGTGTAATGTGCTTTTATAAATGTTATGACCAGCGAACATGTTTGGAAAAGGGCACAAAACGATTGAGAAGGTTCACAAATCGCTGCAGCTTGTGCAAAGCAGGCCTCAGGTATCAGAGCAGGCCTCTGATATCCCCATTTTGTGCATCCTCTATGTTTCTGCCCAATGTGCCTCTGTTCATCAGAGCAGGCCAGAAGGCAGAGGTTAGGGGAGCTACTGCCCTGTGGCTTCTGTCTCCCTTACTTCCTTTGGATAGGTAAGATTTGGAAATGCCTTGGAATACATATTGAGATACCCCTGGCTTCCGTATGCAGTCTGTAAGTGAAACATGAGGGAACCTGCATCATTGCACCATGTCAGGGAGAGCAGATCTTCAGCAGGCAAGCGCTGAAACGCCAGGAGGACGATGGACAAATTAGCCGTCCATGTGAAGCGTTTTGACATATCGACCAGCAACGTTCTTCATTTTCATTTGACACTCCAGTCTCATCTCTGAAGGATGTTGTCAGCAGTAACACTTGTGGTTCCATCTTATGGCCCAGCTCACCTGGATCCCTGGCAGTAGAAACAGAGCCATCCTCTGGAACACTTGCTCTGGCGCACGTCCACACTCTATGGACAGTTTGACTTTCCATAGCGGTCTCAGGAAGCTTGACACCATCCAGGACAAAGCAGCTCACCCTGCTTGGCCATCAACAAACAATCATTCCCTCCACCACCTACTCTCAGTAGGAGCAGTGTGTACTATCTGCAAGATGCAGAAATTCACCAAAGATGCTCAGACAGCACCTTCCGAACCCATAACCACTTTCATCTAGGAAGACAGGGCAGCAAATACACCACATCCCTGAGCCACTCACCATCCTGACTGAGAAACATATCGCCATTCCTTCAGTGTTGCTGGGTCAAAATCCTGGTGTTCCCTTCCTAATGGCATTGTGGGTCAACCTTTCAGCACATGGACTATGGTGGGTCAAGAAGGCACCTTCTGAAGGGTGACTGGGGATGGGCAATAAATGTTTGGCTAGCCAGCAACACCATGTCCTGTGAATGATTAAAGACAAAGTGTGAGGTAGTGATCCCTAGTGTCTTTCCACGGAGATGGGCACATTGACTGCTGCGTTTGCTACATTACTGGTTCGGTGGATAGGCCATGTTAAATTGCCCAGAGCATCCAGGGACGTGTAGGCTGGGTTGGTTAGCCATGGGAAATGCAGGGTTGCAGGGGCATGGGTCTGGGTGGGGTGTTCTTCAGAGGATCGGTGTAGACTCGAGGGGCTGAATGGCCTCTTTCCACACTGTAGGGATTCCGTGAAAACAACCCTAGTTTGTCCAATCTGTCCTCGTAACAAAAAACCCTCCAGCTCAGGCAACATCCTGTTAAATGTCTTCTGCGATGCTATCACAACGGAGGCTCATTGTTGACAGCTGGGGGTCGTGGAAGTGCTGCTTTCTGTTTTCACTAGAAGTCCTGGTCAGAGAGCTGGTTAATGTCCAAGTGAAAGTGTGTCTGGCTGATGATGGGGACTGTGTCGGGGTTGGAACGGAGTCGGGGTGGGGGGCGGCGGGGGAGCCTGGTATGAGTCTCATGAGTGGGAAAAGTTTCAGCGTTTGGAATCGCAGGTACTTTTGCTGCAGTCTTTACTGTATTTCATCCAGGGATGTCGGTTCCTGATGATGGCTGGGAATTTTCTTTCAGACTGAGGCTCGGTTCATATTTGGTCAGAGGCTGTGGCTTTCGGCTTTGTTTGTTTAAAGTCACATTTAGAATTCTACTCAGTTCCCCAGACAACGGGAGGTCACCCACAATGAATCACCAGCCAGGAGTTTACCAGGAACAATGCAGGAAACTGTGAATAAAGAGACTTATTGATCGACAATAATCGTGACGTGAGTGTGGAGGAGGCGACGATAGATATTTCGATAAGGGGGCGCAGACAGAAAGAAGTCAGAGTCTTCGCTGTTACTGCTGAGAGAGTGCAGAATCCCTACAGTATAGAAGCAGGCCATTCAGCCCATCAAGTCTACGCCAACCCTCTGAAGGCCGCCCCATCCAGACCCACGGCCCCCACCATCCCTGTAACGCTGCATTTCCCATGACTAACTCACCCGGCCTGCACATCCCTGGACACCACGGGCAATTTAGCATGGCCAATCCACCTAACCCCCACATCTGTGGACTGTAGGAGGAAATCAGAGTACACCCACGCAGGCATGGGGAGAACGTACATATTCTACCGGGGTAGTCGCCCGAGGGTGGAATCAAACCTGGGTACTCAGGGAAAATGAGTTCTCCCCAGTTGGGGCTGTTAACCTGGTCCAGTCAGGGAGCCCTGGCTGACAGGTAGGAACGGGAGCATCAGGGGTTCTGTTCATTCCAAGAGCAGGCTCCAAGGAAGCTGGACTTGTCTCAATGAATCTCCAAGCACAAATAAAGGGTGATTTGGTGATGGGATACCGGAGTTATCTCAGTAAGGAGGAGGGAAAAGTATAAAATCAGGGCCAGGAGTTTTTAGGATCACACAATCTTCCTTCCTGTCACTCAAAGAGTCGATGCTGAATGCATCGCTGCGGCTATAAGTGAGGGCCACTGAGGATTGGCGGAGAGGCCAGAAGGAAGGGGGCATTGTCAGGGGCAAAGTGGGAAGCTGTGGGAGCAGGGTAACCCTATTTAGAAGGTAGGCATTGATAGAGGTGTCCAGCCCATCCCCCTCACCCCTTCACCTGGAAAGGATCACTATTCTGGCTTATCCTCTGCCCTCGAACCTCCAGCTAACCTTAAAGTTACAGATGGTTAAGGATGTTCTTGAGGCTGGTGGGTAGGCTATATGAGGAATTGGGAAGGCTATCTGAGGAATTGCAGTGGCCCTGGGCACTCCCCCACCCCCGACACCTGCAAAGCCGCCCACAGGACTGGCAGGTGCCAGGGCTTCTTTGGGTTTATCTGAATGCCAATGGGCAGATGGATCCTCATATCCTCAAGCTGTTATGTGAAATGGGCAGGCGAGATGTCCTGTTCGATTTCACTGGAGAATGAGCCCATATGGCATTGAAGTCCAACCCCTACATCTCATCATCATCAATGGGGAAATTGTAGCCAACAGCATAGTCAGTTAGTAGCCTCCTCCTCCTCCCTTCCAATCTATTCCTTATTCAAGGCTGAGATAGAGAGATTCCTGAGCAACAGGGGAGGTGGGGGGCATACGGGGTAAGCTGAAAAATGGAACTGAGGTCAAGATGTTGTAAGCCAGGACCTTACGAGTGGCAGAACGGGCTTAAGGGACAAAATAACCTACGTCTGCTACCCTTTCTTACATTGCAAGGTTCTCATCAAGTTGGCCCCTTCAGAGTTTCTGTGGTGTGACTGCACATTTCGTTTTGATGCATTGAAGCTATGACAGTGGGGTTACCATAGGTGACTCACTAAAAGAGCATGCAATCCTTCAGCCCTGCATCCCATATCTTTGAGGGTCACAGACAGGGTCACAGCCTCACATTATTGTCCATGATCAAAATTCTTCATGACAGAAGTTAGCTTCTTATCCTCGGAATAGTTTATCCCAAAATAACAATTCCAACACCAGACTTTGTAGAATGAATAATTTCCTATTCACCATAAATATTGCAACATGACATGTAGTACAAGCTTGATATTTTCTCATTCACCTGTTCAGAGATGTTATCACACACATCTAGATTAGGTGAGACTCGAACTCAGGCCACCTGGCTCAGACACTACCATTGTGCCACGAGAGACCCTATCACACATGATATCGTAGGTGCAATATTTAGATGATATGAGAGGAAAATAAGTTTAATTACATGTTGTAATGATTTCAGTTCCTTTCATTGCAGGCTTGTAGTTTCTTAGCTGAATTGTTACTTTAGTTGGTGGAGTGATCCGGTAAACAAAAACAGAGGATTCTCATTAAGCTGTAAGGGCTCTTGGAGTAGAATTGCCAGGAGCTCCCCTGAATTTGAAGCCTGAATACATCAGAGGATCTTTCTTCTACTTCCAAGACATCAAGTTGGTTTGGTATCAACTTGGCTTTGCAACAAACTTGATGGCTTTTCCGATGATGAATCTCATGTTGTTTCTCTGAAGCAAATATCTTCTGCTGTCATTTTGAAAGGCAAATAACAAAATTGGCTCACTTCACCAATGTGATGAGTTTAAAGTCTTTGTGATGAGTTGGATTGAGTGCATGTATCTTCCGTTTATCATCATTTCAGACCCAACAGGACTATGGCAATACGTGATGCCTTTCTGAACTGAAACCCTTTTGCCTCTAGGCTGTCCATGTCCATTTATTCACTTCCTGGTCATGTGTCTGTCGAGATGCCTGTTAAGTGTTGCTATTGTATCTGCCTCCCACACCTCCTCTGGCAGTGCACTCCAGGCACTTATCACCCACTGTTGAAAGAAAAACTACCTCTCATGTCTCCTTTAAACTTTTCCACTTTTTACCTTACATCTATGTCCCTTACTAATCGACATTTCTACCCTGGCAAGAAGACTCTGAATATCCATTCTATCTGTGCCTCTCATAATTTTGTAAACTTTTATCAGGTCACACCTCATCCTTTGATGTTCAAGTGAAACCAAATTGAGTTTGTCCAAACTCTCCCCATCACTAATACCCTCCAAATCAGGCACCATCCTGGTAAACCATTTCTGTACCCTCTCCAAAACCTCCACATCCTCTCACAACTGTACACAATATTTCAAATGGGGCCTGACTTTAAAGTTCTGTATAGCTGGCCCTTTTATCTAGAGGACTGGCGTACAAAGACACAGAAGTAATGCTGCACTCGTGCAAAACCCTGGTTAGACCCCACTTGGAGCAAATCCAGGCACTGTACCTTAGGATGGATTGATTGGGCCTTGGAAGGAGTACACTGTAGGTTTAAGAAACATACCTGAGCTTCAGGAGTTAAGCTATGAGGACAGATTATCCAAATGAGGCCAGTTTTCTCTAGAATCTAGAAGGTGAAGGGGTGATCTGATCAAATGTGTTAGTAGGAAAACGCAGGGTGAATGAATAGAAACTATTCCCACTGGTTGAAGATTGAATAATATTGCACAAAATGGAATTGAAGGACAATAACCTGAAATGCTCATTCTTCTCTCTCTCTCGAAATACAATGATCCAAGCTCCCAACTCTTTTCTTACCAGATTTCTGCCAAGACTGGCTTTTCTGTTGGCCACAGTAATTTGCTCTTGCTTTCCGGGAACTGAGAAGGAAGTGTGGGGTTATCTGCCAGAGACCTCACGTGACCAGGATTGTCAGGGGCAAGGTTCCTCTGTAACTTGTAAGATGGAGGATATAGTGTGAACATTAGGACCGGACTGTTCAGGAGAGATGTTAGAAAGCACTTCTATATACAAACGCTGATAGAGGTTTGGAACTCTCCTCCGCAAAAGGCAGCGAATGCTGGATCAGTTATTAGTTTTCAGTCTGAGATGAATCAGTAATTGTTCAGTGACGATACTAAGTGGATGGGGGCCGCAGATCAGCCGTTGAATGGCGGAACAGCCTGGAAGGGCTGAATGGCCTACACCTGCTCCTGTGAGTGCAACTAATTAGTTGGAAATTCCAGCAGTGTAGGGAGAGAGCAACCTCTTTTTTTGCTGCTTCTGAACCTATCATCTTCTGTTACGGGTAAACACGAAAGAGGGAAGCCATTGAGGTAGCAGGTGCCAGGTCACACTGAGTTGGACTGCCGCGCTGCACAAAATCAGGTAGGAAATGTTGCAGATCTCTGTGCTTCTAATCCTCTGTCAGTGTGTGTTACAGAGGAACCTTGCCCCTGACGAGAGAGAGAGAGAGAGAATGAGCATTTCAGGTTATTGTCCTTCAATTCCATTTTATGCAATATTATTCAATCTTCTTGGAAAAGGATGCAAGTTATGCACACACATGCACTGAGATCTGAACATGTTAAGTCATGGTCAGATCAGTAGAATTTCAGGATCCTGCAAAGGGAAGGATAATCTCCAACAGTATAGAGGTGAGCTATCTCACTGAGCAGTGGCTAGAAATACCATCACTTTTCATGAACTTTAGGAGATTTACCAGAAGGGTGCCTTGGGGGGCTGGAGAGTTTCAGTGTTGGAGGGAGATTAACTTACAGGGGTTGTTTCCCTTAGAGCAGAGGAGATTGTCAGGGAAGTGGGGGGGGGGGGGTGAACTAGGTGGGAGGGAAGGGAGGGGTACCACGAATGAGATATATAAAGAAAAGAGGCGACGTAGGTAGGGTTGACAGGAAGAAAATTTTCTCTCTTCAATGGAGGGATCAATGATCAGGGCAGGAAGGGAATCGATTGTAGTTAAGGGGCAGGAGATTTAGGGGGGAATGTGTCTTTTCGCCCAGAGGATGGTGGAAAATCTGGAATTTGCTGCCTGTCAGGGTGGGAGTGGCAGAAACCCACATGAAGGATTTAGGTTTGCACTTGCAATGACAGGTGCTGGGGAAATGGTATTAGAGAACAGTGAGGGAGTTGTTTCTGACCAGAGCAGACTTGATTGATTGATGGGCCTTTCTCTGTGTGGCATTCCTCTCTGGCTCTGAACGTCGATTGAAGATGGTCTTAGCTCTCTTGCGAAGTGACTTTAGGTGCAGCGGCAGAAACAAGAGCATCTCGAAACTGTTCGGAGATGTTGCGAGAGGAGCCCTGTTGTAACTGTAGCCTCTTGTCTCCAAGCTAGAAGCTTCAGCATGGAGGTCATTGGTGAGCCTTGGCTGATTACACGGATTTCTAAGAATCTCACTGAGGCAAGAAACATAAAGTAGTGTGAACTTGATTCCTTTTGCAATAATGTTTCCAAATGTACTTTTATTTTTTAAGAAACCTAGATTTATGGAGTCCTTTTTTTTTAAGAAGAATGGCAGGGGAGTGGGAACCTAAGCAGAGTGAAAACAGGAGGCGAAAATGAGGGGACAAATAAAAGACAAAGGTACAAAGCAAAAGCTGCAGTTGGAACGAGACAAGGGTGAGAAACCAGTGGAATCACTGTGCAGTTAATATAAATTCACATTTCTCCCTCTATTTCAATGGGACTGAGCTGTCAACAGTTCCCATTGAGTTACAGGCAGGTCACATGCTGTTTCTCTGGTGCTTCTTCACTTTGACTGCTGTGATGTTGTCTTTACTTTGCCATTTCCAGGACACTGACACCAATAATGACATCTACCTTTCAATTCCGTCTGTTTTCCAATGCATCTTGCTCTCCAGGGGATCATTCAAGGTAAGAGGGAACTGCAGATTTTTTGGGCAATCACTTAGATCGCATATCATTTTTTTTAGCAACCTTTTCCAAACATGTGACAAATGGGACTTCATCCCAGTCTTTCAAATCCGGAGTTCCGCAAGTCCTCTCAAACATTTGGCGCTGGAATCATTTCCAACACTTCTCCCATGTGGATATCCCATCAGTTACAATGAGGAACAATGACCATCTTCATTGAGTTAGTCACATCGGACAGAGTGCATTCAGTGACTGCACCAAAGTTTAACTCCTCCACAGTACTCACAGTACTGGGGTGGCACGGTGGCTCAGTGGTTAGCACTGCTGCCTCACAGTGCCAGGGACTCAGGTTCGATTCCAGCCTTGGGCGACTGTCTGTGAGGAGTTTGCACGTTCTCCCTGTGTCTGTGCGGGTTTCCTCCGGGTGCCCCGGTTTCCTCCCCCAGCCCACAGATATGCAGGTTAGGGTGGACTGGCGTGCTAAATTGCCAATTTAGTGCCCAGGGATGTGTGGGTTAGACATGGGAAATACAGTGGTAGGGGAATGGGTCTGGGTGGGATGCTCTTCAGAGGGTCAGTGTGGACTTGTTGGGCTGAATGTTTCCATACAGTAGGGATTCTATGATGTGTGACATCTGTCTATTAAAGGCATTGTAGAACATCATTGTAGAACATCATTGCATCTTTTCACATCTTAAAGCAATCCACACCATTAACTTTACTGCCTGATGACGGTTACCATGCAGCTTATTTTGAGCACAGTGGAAACCTCCCCAGTGAGATGGGTGATTGCTTCAGTTGTTGATGTTTAATGGTTAGAGCGTTGGTCAGGCCATCTGGGGAAGCTCCCTGCCTCTCTTTCTTTCATGCTTTCAAATATCCTTCTTAATTGAACATTCCATTAAATTACCCTTTGAAAGCCATTCAGGGAAGGGCACAGATTGTTCTGTCATTTGTGAGACAGTAAAGGCACATCAGATGGTGTATTATATGTCTGTTTATTTACAGTTTAACCCAATAACAGACTTGTGAGTTTCACAATAACCTGGAATTGCTCATACTTCAACGCAATATTTGCTTGAGTTTGCTCTTGCCTGATATTGCCAAAGTCACGGGATGCGCTGGTCGCCATCTGATAAGCGGTTTTGTCCATTCTGTGTTTCAAATTTGCAAAATCTTCACACCCATATTGGGCATGTCATTAGGAATGACTGTTGCGTGAAGAATATTGGTGAGCGGCTTTAGTTTACGCAGTCAGGAATGGTTCAGAATTTCCTAGATTTTTTTTGGTTGTGACGATCAGCATGTATTTGCAGGCTTTGAGGGCCAAAGGGCCTATTCCCGTGCTGTGTTTTTCTTTGTTCTTTGATTGCTGAAAACAGAACGTATGTTTACAACATTAAGAGATTACTTCCAGTGTGCCTCAGAAATTCTCCCCAACATTCCTGAGGGAGAATACAGTCTACCAAGACACAAGTGACTGTCAATGGTCCCCAGGGGCTAGAGACAGAAATCACAGGCCCTCGTGCTGCTTCCTACTTCCAGACACACTCTCGATCCGTGCACAGTACACCCGTCCCCTGACGCAAGCAGAAGGGCCCTGATTCTTAACCCAAGCGCACATGCTCTGACCCTTGACATGGGAACACCGGGTCTGACCCCCGACCCGCGTACACAAGCCTTGACCCCTCACCTGCACACAGAGGTCCCTGATATTGGCCCGTGCTGTGTCCCCTCATCCCGGGCCCCGATGCTGCCACTCAAAGTGCTTCTCCTCATCTGTGGCATGACAGCACTGGTTGACGGGCGGCACGGTGGCTCAGTGGTTAGCACAGCTGCCTCACAGCGCCAGGGACCCTGGTTTGATCCCAACCTCGGCGCGACTGTCTGTGCGGAGTTTGCATGTTCACCCTACGTTTGCGTGAGCTTCTGCCAGGTGCTCCCGTTTCCTCCCCAGTCCAAAAACGTGTACAGAATGGGCTGCCAGTGGAGGCAGGTACAATTACAACATTTGAAAGGCCTCTGGGTGAGTACATGAATGGGAAGAGTTTAGTGGGTTGTGGGCCACATGCTGGCAAACGGGACTGGGTCAGTCAGAGCGGATGTCTGGTGGGTGCAGACAAGGTGGACCAAAGGGTTGCTGCATGACTCTGTGCACCCCATAGTCTCCAGGGGTGTGCAGGGAAATATGATGTTATGGGGGGGGGGTGCGCTTGTGGGTGGGATGCTCATGGGTGGTGCTGACTCGATGGGCTGAGTGGCCTCTTTCTGCACCCTAGGGAATTTGTGATGTAAAATAACAATTAGGTGATCATGGGGCGTCGTACTCAGACTTCTCTCATTCGTCACCTGCCCACAAGCATATACTATCACAGGTCGTTGACTAATAATAATAAACACAGAAGTACTTCATTCAGTCCTTGAGATCTACAGTGAATTTTATCTGCAGACATCATCTGACTTATATCTTTCACTTATTCCTGCGCCCACCCGCCACCTTTACCCTCTCCATAGCATTTAATATTCTTCTGAAGCAAAACATCTAATTCCCTTCCAAAAAAAAAATGATTTACAGTCTGTGATTCAGCACACATCTGCGGCAGACATTCTAACCACAAACTGCACTGGAAAATTATTTTTCAAAGTTCCATGTTAATTCGTGAAAAGGAAGGTGAGGGAACAAAAAACTGATCTGGCGTTTTACCTTCTGATGCAGGCTGTGGTGTCCTCAGTACAGTCTTGGCCAAACCTTGGGACAGCGTAAAGTGGGCCAGATAATTAAGCCCAAGGACTTTCTGCCCAGCCTCAAGGGCTGCACTTAACGCTCCTAGCATACTATGCAGGAGGCTCCGAACAGCTTCTTAGCCAGCTGTTTAACTCCTGTTGTAGCCAACTGTATCAGCCAGGTTCAAAGGTAGGAAGCACACTAAGGGCCAGTTTTATTGACTTCTTGGTGAATAGGGAGGGGTGTGGGGCAAGGAAGAAGAGGGGAGAGTTGAGGAGCAGGTCAACCCATGAGCCAGGCAGTACAAATGAAGAAGAGCAGTGGTATTCCCCACAGGGCCTGACAAACCTTCAACCCAATCACCGACACCGGCCAGTAAACCAACCAGTTTGCACGCTCTCTGTTCAAATTGATTTGTGTGCCAACCATCATCATACACCATTGTGAACTGTGCGTGGCGTGCTTTAAGATGTGAAAAGATGCTACAATGCCGCACACCTCCTTTTAACAGGCAAGTGGCACACAGCTGTCCCGTGAGGACAAGATGACTGTAATTTGTAAGGCAAGTAATTTTGAATGGTCTGTTTGGGATAAATGGCAAC
The DNA here is from genome assembly GCF_030684315.1 of Stegostoma tigrinum. Lineage (NCBI taxonomy): Eukaryota > Metazoa > Chordata > Chondrichthyes > Orectolobiformes > Stegostomatidae > Stegostoma > Stegostoma tigrinum. The sequence goes on along the minus strand of NC_081363.1, from coordinate 80,819,999 downwards.
GCTGCTGCTCAGAGAAGCCCAGGACTGGGAAAAGTACTGAAATGAATCTTGCTATTGGTGATCTTTGCAAGTGCCAGAACGAAGTCGTGTGGAAGCCCAAATCACTAACAGCTGGATCGCATTTCAAGGAAATTATAGTTCCCACATGATAGAAATTCCTGACTGCAATTCAATTAATTTTTCCACCTCATAATAATGCCATTCATTCATCTCTCAAGCCTGCTAAGTGCAAGTTGCTTGCTGGTTTGCTTTTTTTCTCTCTCTCTCTCGTTTCTGTGAATGAGACCCCAGCTAAAGTTTGATGTGCAGTTCCAGTTTGAGACCTGGGATTGTTGGACAGCACTCTGTAAACACGGGCTAGCAGGGCAAATCGTTTTGTGGCTGAAACATCAAATGGGCTTTGTGAGGGGAGGGAGCAGGGACAGTGCTGGTGCCTTCAGTTTTGACATTAAAACTGGAGGAATCAAGCCCTCCTTCCACAACAGTCCTGTGGGAAACGAGTGTGCTCAGTTTAAACTGATAGTCCACGATACAGAACCAATCCTAATTTATCCCTGTTGGCTGGCAAAAGAAATGAAAAAAATCAGACCACTGTGGAGAGAGTCTTATTGTATATCCAATTTATCTTTTAATTCAAAATAGGGTGTTTCACAGGATGATGGAGAGGGAGCTTTACTTTGTATCTAACCCCATGCTTTACCTGACCTTGTTAGTGGTTTGTATGTCAGCGTGGAGTCTTACTCTGTGTTTAACCCTGTCCCAGTCCTGGGAGTGTCTGATGGGGACAGTGTAGAAAAGGCTTTACTCTGTATCTAACCCTGTGGTGTCCTGTCCTGGGAGTGTTTGATGGTGACAAGGAGTGGAGTAAGTTTAACTCAGTATCAAACCCCGTGCTGTATCTGTCCTCGGAGTGTTTGATGGGAACAGTGTAGAGGAGGCTTTACTCTGTGTCTAACCCCATGCTGTGCATGGAGGGTCTATTGGGGAAGGAGTGAATTAATGTCCAATTAGAGAAATCAGAAATAGACAGCATGGATCTCTCAGAGTGAGGCCATGCCTAATAGATATGACTGAATTTTTCAAGGAGGTGACCAGGAGTGTAGATGAGGGTAGTGTTACTGATGTAGTTTATATGGATTTCAGCAAAATCTTTAACAGATCAAGTTGCCAAGTGGGAGACAGATAGAGAAGGTAAAAGCACATGGGGTCCAGAGTAATGTGGTAAGTTGGAGCCAAAAATTGGCTCTGTAATAAGAGAGAGAGAGGGTGGTGGTCGAAGGTTGTTAGTGTGACTAGTGCCAGGTACATACCACAAGGATCAGTGCTGGGTCCCTTATTGTTTGTGATAGCTAGAACAACACGGATGAGATTGCTGTGGGGGAGTGGGGCAGAATGGTAAATAACTTTGTGGATGACCTGAAGATTGGCCAGGTGGTTGGCAGTTAGGAGGATAGCCCTTAGTTACAGGACGATATAAACAGATTGGTCAGATGGACAGATCAGCAGCAGATGGGATTTAACCCTGGTGAGCGTGAGGTGATGTTCCTTCGAAGAAATAAAAAGGGAATGCTCAGTGAATGGCAGGGCACAAGGATGCTCAAGGGAACAGAGGAATCTTGGGATGCTTGTCCACAGAGCCCTGAAAGTAGCAGGACAGGTTAAAAGGTTAATTAAGAAGGTATAGGGGCACTTGCTGTTATCAGTTGTGGCCTGGATTATAAGAGCAGAGAGATCATATTGGAGAACTTTGGTGAGGCTACATCTTGAATACTGTGTGCATTTTTGGTAACCACACTATAACAAGGGTGTGATTGTATTGGAAGACAATGCAAAGGAGATTTGCCAGGAATGGAGCACTTCAGCGGTGAAGAGAAGCTGGATAAAGTCAGGTTGTTCTCTTTGGAGCTGAGAAGGTTGAGAGGCAACCTGATTGAGGTGCGTAAGATTATGAAGGGCAGGGACAGGGTGAATAGAAAGCATACAGGTTCCCCTTTGTTACAGGGTCAATAACAAGGGGTATAATTTTAAAGTGGAAGGCAAGAGGTTTAGAGGGGATTTCACAAAGAGGCAACAGGCAGTACTTAATTGCTGTAGCACCATTTTCTTCCTTAGGACCTCCCAAAGCTTTTCAGAGCCAACAAATCATTTTTGAAGTTCTAGTCTCTGCTAGACTCCAGTAAAATAAAACCTGAATGAGGTGAATGGATAAATTCTCTGTTATTTGGTACAGTTGGTTCAGAGATAGATGTTTGACACCAGGAGTAGTCTGTGCTGTTCATCGGGATTGTGCCCTTTGACTTCAGATCAGACAGGCAGGGGTCTAAGTTTGAACATCTTATTGGAACCTCATTGGTTGCAGTATTCCTCAGAGACAGCAATGACCCCGGACCATTCAGCTTGGAGATGTGGCACTGCTTAAAGAGGTCAGCATTAGAACTGTTCCTTGCCAGGATTGTCAGTTCCGAATGGCAAAGGGGTTGTTTGATTTATTTTTCACATGAGCCGTGGCTTTCTCTTTTTGGGGGGGAGGGGGGTGGGGAGGGGGTCAGTGGGAAAATTTAAGGCAATGAGTTGACCATTTGAATAATAAATTCATTAAAAAAAAGACCATTCTAAGGTGCCAAGCAGCAGAGTGAGCAGATCAAGCCTTTCTCCTCACCCTTTCAGTTAAGAAACAGAGGACGAGAGAGGGGAAAAGACTAAGCTCCAAGCCCCGGTCATCCAGGTTGGGGCTGAGTTAAGGAGCTGGGTTTAACTAAGTTTGCCTCTGATGGCACACACTGGCGCTGATCCTGGCAGCCCTGGGGATCATCAGCTGGCTGTTTTTCAACCAGGGATTTCCCAGCCTCCCATTCTGCTTCATGCTCATTGCCTCCCCCTTCTCCCTTAGGGAGCTCTCCTTGATGCAAAAGCAGGAGACGACTGTCTAAACTTGTTGGAAAGCATTGCAGTCACAGTCTACCTGAAATTTGGACAAGGCTACAGTCAGCTGACCAGGACAATTACAACAATTAAAAGGCATCCGGATGGTGCTTAAATCGGAAGCGCTTAATGGGATAAGGCCAAATGTTGGCAAATGGGACTAGATTTATTTAGGATATTGGGTCAGCACAGATGGGTTGGGCTGAAGGGTCTGTTTCCATGCTGTCCAGCTCTGCGGCTCTATGTCCACTCAATGAGTGCATGGGCTATTGAACGAACATGCTCCTCAGAAATGATGAGATTGGGTTCAGTTTGTGATCCCTGAAGGTAAAATATCGAAGGATGACCTAAACCAAGGTGTATCAGATGATGGAAGGGTTTGACAGGGTGCACTGGTGGGAGATTCCAGCAAAGGGACAATATGAAGAGTTGGAGCTTGGCCAATTCTGGCCAATGTCTGTCTCTTCCCCCAAAGTGGGAGTGGAAATCTGGAACTTGTGAGCCTTACAGCTGCTGCATCAATTTGAAGATTACAAAATTGAGATTGACAGGGTTTTTGCTGGCTCTACATATTCCAACCTAGAAATCAACTCAAACAAATGGAGTTAAAATCCAGGTCAACCATGATCTAATTTAAAGTGAGACTTCAGTGAGTTCTTAAATTTATTCTTTTACAGGATGTGGGATTCATGGGAAGGGTCAGCATTTGTTGCCAATCCCTAATTATCATTGAGTCATGGAAATAGACCCTTTGGTCCAACTTGTCCACGCCAACTAGTTATCTTAACCTAATTTATCCAATATCCCTCTAAACCCTTCCTATTCATGTGCCCATCAGATGCCTTTTAAATGTTGTAACTGTACCAGCCTCCACCACTTCCTCTGACAGCTCATTCCATACACACACCACCCTCTTTGTGAAAAGGTTGCCCCTTAGGTTCTTTTAAAATCTTTTTCCTCTCATCTTAAACCTATGCCCTCTAGTTTTGGACTCCCCTGACCTAGGAAAAAGCACTTATCTTTGCACCCTATCCATGCCCCTCATGATATTATAAACCTCTATAAGGTCACCCCTCAGCCTCTGACGCTGCAGGGAAAATATCCCCAGCCTATTCAGCCTCTCCCTATAGCTGAAACCCTCCAACCCTGGCAACATCCTCATAAATCTTTTCTGAACCCTTTTATGTTTAACGTCTCTTGAACTAGGGGTCTTGTTGGATCATTTCATAGAGCAGTCAACAGGCAATCTCCTTGCCATGGGTCTGCAGGCCTGACTCAGTAAGGAAGGTAAATTCCCATTCTCTGAAGGGAACCAGATGAGGTTTTGCAACTATCAGCAATAATTTCAAGGCAACTATTACTAGCTTTCAAATCCAGATTCATTAAACTTGGATTTAGTTTCTGCCATGCTCTTGCATTGCATTTTGAAACCCGTGGCCTGGAATATTGGTCCGGCACTGTTCGAATCCTAGGCCAGAGACAATACCACTATCTTCCTACAAAACCACTGAATACTTTCCTTCTGTTCTAATGCTGCTATTTGGTGAAACTATTCGCTGGATTGCAGTCCTGCCATCTCTCCAGCCTTTTAGCGCTTTTTCGGAAAATGCACTTGGCGTGAATAATCGTTGGGATCCAATGGTACAGGGTAAGTTAACTGGGAATGCATAGTGGAATATTAGATTCCTCCCTTGGAGCTATATAAAGGTGGCTCAGTGGTTAGCACTGCCGCCTCAGCACCAGGGAGCTGGGTTCAATACCAGCCTCAGGTGACTGTGTGCAGTTTGCATGTCCCCCGCCCGCCACCGCCAGGTCTGCGTGGGTTTTCTCTGGCTTCCTCCCACATTCCAAAGATGGACTGATCCCCATGCTACATTGCTGCATAGTGTCCAGGGAGGTGCTGGCTATGTGGACTGGGCATGTGGCCACAGGGTGGGTCTGGATGGGAGGCTCTTCAGCAGGTTGGTGTGGACTAAATGAATGATCCTGTGATGCCATGAAGCAGCCTGACCGGCTGACTCAGCGACAGAGAGCAAACATGAACACCATGGTGGCAGGCCCGTGGTCTATCTGGGCACGAATGAACTTGGGGGCCTTACAGCACGTTTTCCATCGGCTGCTCACAGAGTGGCATCGGTGAATCGAGGTGGGGGTGGGAGGAATCCTGCAATGCTCTGCTGGATTGCCTCAGTTGTCATCCATCAGGCGGAGAGAAATCATAACATCGGCTCGGAACTACCGGGGGGGGGGAGGGGGGTCCATCTGTCCCATCGCAGGCGGTGGGGAGAGAGACCAGGAGGCTCGGGAACTGAAGGGGGCTGATTCAAAAGAACGGGCAGATAGGACTGACTCGCTCTCCGCACAGCAATGTTATATGTCCAGGCAAGCTCATTGACTCGGAGCTGAACCCACCCCGTCCCTTGCGAGCGGGTCAGGACTGTTGGACTACACGATGATTAAAGCTTTTCCTGATATCTGCCGGGACACGGGCTGGAATGATCACATCCTTCTTGGGAGCCGCTTCCTCCTTGTTCTTTGTTTTGTCAGGGAGAAATTGTTTTGATAGGGCCTGACTCAACCGCATCTGGAAATAAAAACACTGAAGACTCAGCTAAGGGCTTGAGGAATTTTATCTCGGCTCGCTCCCTTCAGTGCTGCTGCGATTTGGATAATTTTTTTTCTGGCGGGTTTGTTTTCCCACAGAGCGTTGGAATTGTCTCCCAGTTACGGATATTAATGCACTCAAGAGTGGTTAACGAGAATATTACCTTCCTGGTGGCTGGGGTCAGTTGAACACATGTCAATAGAAGGCCATCCAAGTTATTTTCACATAAACCCTGAATGTTGGCAGCTTCGCTCCGTGAGGGCCTGCTCACAGAACTGGACTCGTTGCAACTCCACAGTCCTGGCTGCGGATAGTTCCCCCACCCCCATACAGAGCTGGCTGCAGTCTGTGCTCAGGAAATGCATGCATTTTGCAGCCTGTTCCCCCCCTCCTCACAGCCCTGTTTTGGTTCTTCCGGCTGCAAGTTCGTCAGTGTGTTGAAGACACGACCAGAGCGTTTTTGCTGGGATCTTCTGGAAGCTTCGGAATTGCAGACATCTACGCCTCACATGAGCCAGCCTCATTCTCGGTGCACGAGGACCTTAACACACTGAGGAGTATCCACAAAAAGGGGGGCTTTTCATTTCTTGTGTTAGATGCATATGCACATTCACGTAGGGTTCCAGCAGTTGACTGGGTGTTCAGCTGGTTTCAGAAACTTCGCCATGCTCTGTGATCTGTGTGTGAGCTCGGCAGCGAATGCCTCAGACCAGTGCAACTCTCAATGTGCCTGATCGGTGCTAATTGCTGTGCAGAAAAATTCTTAAGAAGACGCACAAAACCACCGCACTTTAAAATTTTATTGCTTGACAACTGTTTATGACACGTTATTCACTCTAAAGTCTACACTTTTATGTAAAAATCTTTCGTTCAGTTGGCAGCTCGGGTGTTTAGAATTGAGGTCTGTTCTGTGGCCCAAATGAGCAGACTTGGTGCCCTTGTACAGATATTGCATCAGGAAGTCTCCAGCGGTCTATTTCCTCTGAATGCTTTGTGTCAGAAACATGCTCTAAAAGAGCTATTTTGATCTCCTGTGGGCAGGATTTCATTTTTCTGTTTTCCAAGTATTTATATCATCAGTACGTTACCATATACTTTTCTGCTTCTGTGTAATTATCTTACTTGTAAATAAATCTGAGCATTATTTTAAACGCGAATGCAAAGATGCACTTTGGAAGAGAAAGTGCAGAGAGGTGGCAGGAATGAAACAGCACAATCTTGAAAGATGATCAAGAACGTAGAGGCAGGCCACAAATGCAAACTGAAGACCATGCTTGGAGGCAGAAGTTGAGAAATATTAGATTAGATTCCCTACAGTGTGGAAACAGGCCCTTTGGCCCAACAAGTCCACACCGCCCCTTGAAGCATCCCACCCAGACCATCCTCCTTTAACCCACACACCCCTGAATACTACAGGCAATTTAGCACGGCCAATCCACCTAGCCTGCACATCTTTGGACTGTGGGAGGAAACCGGAGCACCCGGAGGAAACCCACGCTGACACGAGGAGAATGTGTAAACTCCTCACAGACATATGTTTTTAAGAAGAAAATCATTTGTGAACTTGTGCTTTATTCATGGATTGGTTGAGGGAGTCTTGGAAGCTCTTAAAAATGGGATGCTATCCCCAATCCCATTTCTGGCTGTTTTTACCAGCATGATCCAAGGTTTTGGACAATCAGCCTTCACACAGTGTTATTGTCCCTGGTGCCTTCACTGTCCGGGTGGGCAATTTAAACTGTCCTACAGGGACCTGGGCCCCCCCACCCCTCAATAAGTAGACTCCATTCACACCCTCTCAATAGAGATGTGAACCAGAACCTAAACATGAACCTGCTCCTCTTGGAATTCTTTCATTGGTATGCTCTGAAAGGAAGTGTTTCTTCAACTTCAATCATTAGATGCCATGTTGTAAGTTTCACGAATTCTAACTGTGAGGATTGATGATAGGGCTCTGTCTTACAAAGGTATAAGGCAGATCATTCTTGATCAGTATTGTGCAAGTGGTGGAGATGCATGGGAGTACTTTTCTCATTAGATAAAATCCATTAAAAACTAAAGAAAACATTGATTGGGATCTTTAGTACAATCATCTTAAGTTACTTTAATGACCATGCAAGAACTTCTTAAAATGGAAAAAAATAATGTTTTCAACAAAGCTTTGAAAAGAAAGTTTTCACCAGCTCCAGATTAAGTCTTGGAAATTATGAGCGACTTTGAGGGAGTGATTAGGGAGAAACTGTTTCCATTAGTAAGACAGTCACTAGCTAGAGCCTCAAGATTGAAAATGAATGGTTAAAAATGAAATACAAGTGAGAAATCCAGGAGAAACAATTTTGTGCAGTGCCTTATGATTTAAAACACACTGCCTCCAAAAAAGTGAATTTAGATTCAATTGTAAAGATCAAATATATACTTAAAAGGGACTTTCTTTTACAGATATGGCTAAAGAGCAGGGGTGTGGGAACAATAGGATAACTATTTCCAAGAGCTAGCATAGACAAGATGGGTTGAATTGCTTTCTTCCCTGTGCTATGGCTCTATGTAATATTGTGTTACTACTCATAGAGTAGAGAAAGGGATGTGCCTGGTGATTTACTTATCCTGTGAAGTGACATGTAGAAAAGGGGAAAGCAATAGTTGAGTTTTATTATAAAATTCAGGCCAGGCTTGAGGGACAGGTTTCAGTTAGAGTTCAAAGTGAGTTTTTGGAAACTTACATTCTGAACACATGTTAAAAGAATTGGAGGAAACTGAACCATAACAAAAAACTGTCAGCGAAATACTAGAAAGTATTTTTGCTGTATAATTGTATGGGTGAATTTTATTGTTTTTGTACATTTTTTTCGTATTTGGGAAGGGAGCATTGTTAAGGCCCACATTTATTACTCAACCCTGATTACTGCTGGAAAAAGAGTTGTCTGCTTATTTACCAGCTGCTGGGAAGAGAGTTCCAGGACTTTGAGTCGTTGGCAGTGAAGGAGCAGTGATAAAGTTAAAAATCAGAATGTTGTGTGGTATTTTCCATTTCTCAGCATTTACTGCCTCATCTCTGATTGCAGGGAAGGATTGACCACCTCGCTGTGGATCTGGAGTCACAAATAAGCCAGATTTCATTCTCCAAAGGGCATTAGTGAACCAGATGAGTTTTTAACAACAATAGTTAGAAGGTTTTTAATTCCAGATTTGTATTGAATACAAATTTCATCGTCTGCCATTGTGAAATCTTTAACTCATGTTGCCCCACTAATCTGGGGTTCTGGATTACTGGTTAGTGACTATCACCACTACACACCTGCCTCACATAGAGGTGAGCTAGCTGGTGTGGTATTCTCACGCAACTGCTGCTTTCTTCGACGGTAGAGATGGTAGATTTGGAAAGTGTTGTTGAAGGACCCTAGCTGATATACTGCATGGCATCCTGCAGATGATACACACTGCTGTCACCAACTGCATTTATGGTTAAGGATTCTCATTCTTGTGTTGAAGTTACTGTATCCTTACCCAAGCTGAGGATGTCACGTGGTCTTTGTCACATATCTGGCTCCAGAAAGTCCCCAAGGTACAATAAATTATATCTAGTAAAATCTTATAATGATAAGTGCCTCTTCTTGTTAGGACTCTTTACCACTGATGATTAGACAAATCCTTCAACTCAGCATACAAAGGTACAGCATCTACAATGGTAGTATCCCTACTTCTGGTTTAGGAGGCCTACATTCAACTGCCACTTGTTACAGAGTTATGTAATAACATGTTTGAGTAGGTTGATCAGGAACATACTTACAAAGGTGGGAGCAAGGATATTTAGGTACAGAGGCAGTTCAAGCCCCACCAGCACCAGAAGTCCGTCACAACAAGTCCAAACAGGTTGATTCACAGTGCGTACAAAAGAAACAAGAAAATGCCTCAAACATCAGCTGTGACTGGGTGGCACCTCACACGACACCTAATGAGCCTAAAACAATCAAAGGGGTTGCATTTTCCTGGATGGTATCAAATTTCTTGAGTATTGTTAGGGCTGCACTCATGCAGGCAAGTGGGGAGTATTCCATCACACTCCTGACTTGTGCCTTGTAGATAGTGGACAGGCTTTAGGGTGCCAGGAGGTTAGTGCCTTCTTGCAGAATTCCCAAATACTAATTAGGTCTTGGATCCACTGTATTTATATGGTGAACCCATTTCAGTTTCTGGTCAATGGTAACTCCCAGGATATTGATAGGCGATTAAGTGATGTAGAGCAGTTGGAATATCATGTGGAAATGGTACAATTCTGTTTTATTGGAGAATTTTATTGCCTGATACTTGTGTGGTCCAAATTTCACTTTGTACTAATGCAAGCCTTGCTGCATTGGGGCATGGACTGCTTCAGTATCTGAGGAGTTGTGATCGGTGCTGAACATTGTGCAATCATCAGTGAATATTGCCACTCCTGACCTTATGATGGAGAGAAGGTCATCGGTGAAGCAGCTGAAGACAGTTGGGCCTGGAACACTACCCTGAGGAACACCTGCAGGGATGTCCTGGAGCTGAGATGACTGACCTCCAGCAACCACAACCATCTTCCTATGTGCCAGGCATAGAGATTTCCCCCTTGGTTTCCATTGATTTTAGAGTTTCTACACTTGGTCAAATGCTACCTTAATGTGAATGGCCTGACTTCTGGGGTTTAATGATCATATAAAAGGTCAAGCAACTCCATTTGGTCTAGTCCTGCTGCTATCTCTCCTGGTTTGAATCTTGAATGACTATCTAATTTTGGCTATCCACCTTTGCACTAAGGCTACAATAGGTAACTTTGGTTATTGCTGAGAAAGTGTCACCTCCACTGATGGCCCCCACTACATTTTGCTGGGTATTGGCCTCATTCTGCTTTGTAACTTTGAGAGATATCTATGAACCTCTCCTGGGGATGTCGTTCAGTGCTGACATAGCAGTTCGCAATTCCATTGGCCATGGAGAACATACTGGGGAGTGAGCCTGCTTCATCACATTGTCAGTGGAATACCTCCGATCCCTCCCTGCTTCTCGGTCTGTCGCTGCTTTTCCCATCAGCTTTGAAGATGGGCTCCTCGGAGTCTTCCTGGAAGTCTCCGCTCCCTGATTTGTCCTCCCGACGATATCCAGATCTGACCTCTCTGTATGTACCGGTGTAAGTAAATGTTCATTTGAGGAGGAAAGCGCACAGTTTGTTGGGGAAGAGTCCGCTGGGTTCTTCCAGCATTGAGCCTTAGTTCATTCAGCAGAAACATTCAAATTCCCAGCTCCACACGTTCAGTGAGGATTATCAGATGGAGCTGTGCTGTACCTAATGCCAGGAAAAGGCCTGACTATACCTGTCTGAAAACACTAGATGTTCAAGTGGATGCACCACTTGGCTTATCACAGCACAAGCACTGATTCTTCCCGGTTCAAACAGCGCCTATTAAGGCCCATTAAATGGCTTCTTCCAGTGGAAATTCTTTTTAAGCAGGCTAGGCCCGAAAATGGAATATTCCCAAAGTTTTCACTGGCTTCTCCCTGCTTGGTTTCGAGTGAGAGCCACTGCGTTTGCCACTAATAACTGTGGAACGACAAGGAAGCCAGAAAGGGAAATGTTCTCTGGAATCCATTAAAAGCTGGAAGTTTGCTGATGGCATGAGGAATGTTTGAAATATTGAAGGGTGCACTATACCAGGATTTCCACCATCACTACACCTGGTTCATGTCAGGGTCGGTCACCCAGAAATTCCAATTCCAGCACCACCCTCCACCGGCCAAGTTACAACCAGGAGCTCTCAAGGTCCAGACCCGGAAGTGTCAGCCTTCCTGCCCTTCCGATGCTGCCTGGCCTGCTGTGTTCATCCAGCTGTACACCTTGTATGGAATAAGGATTCCTTTTAGTCTCTTCCAACTCTGTTGCTTTGCCCTCTGCCTCACCCGAACCTGTGTACAGCCTCCTCAAAAACATAGTGTTTCTACAGTGTGGAGTAGGGAGAAGGAATAAGACACAACAAGAAGCTAAAGGAAAAGCAGACAATATGCAACAGCACAAGTAGGACAGGTACAAAAACAGTGGAGGGTGTCAAGTGAGATAGCAAAAAGGTACAAAATATGGAAAAAAACTTGCCAAGGGATCTCAAAATCGGCACCAGTGTTCTGGTTTTACAAGGGGCTGGTCAGAAACAACGTGGGCCACTCGAGACCTGATATGGTCACTAGCAAAGGAAAATGGTGGATGCATTGGGCTTTGGCTGGATTTGCGTCTGGGGTTGTTGGGCGGAGGGGCGTGGGTCTGGTTGACCCCATTAGGAGTAAACGTAGGTCATGAGGCCACCTGACCAAGCGCTGGGATCCAGAGGGTCACTTTGGATGTGTCAGCCAGCCGTATCCAATTAACGGTGAGCCAATGAGGCGGGAGGTCACCGAGCATCGGGAGATCAACAGCTCCAGCGCCAAAACAGCAGAAAGTAGGTCAGGGGCAGAGTGGGGCTTCCCTTAAGGTGGATGACCTACTGAACAGCTTTTATAAATGTCTAAAAACCAATGAGCTGCCACTGACAGGCACTCTGCTGGACGCCTGTGGCTGCTGGTGGGAAGCATTGTGACCTTGCTGAAACACACAATGCCATTGCTTCCACTGGTCTACTCCCCTTGCCCTGTTTCCCCTCTAATGCTGACTAGAAGCTTCCAGTCAACATGTGCCTATCGCAGTCGACCCAATGTCTGTTGAGCGGGAGTCTTTTGAATTCCCCATTAGGGACAGTGAGGCCAAACACTGTGTGAATTTTCAGCTGATCAGAGAGGGCAGCATTTGTAAAGGCCAGGCCAAACCCTGTTTCGAGGGCTTGCAGTTTAGACATGCAGATTGCGAAAGTCAAACTGTGGGAGAGATTACGCAGTCGAATTCCCTGGAATGTTGAAGGTTAAGGGGTGACGACACAAATTTTCAAGATGTTAAGCAGAACCACTAGATGGGAGAAACTACTTCCACTCGTTGAAGAGCCTCAATGTGAAAGCCAAACCTTTAGGCAGCGAAATTAGAGAAGACTTCCACTCCTAGAAAAGTTGAGAAAAGTTTAGAACTTTCTCCTCCAGATGCTAGGTGCCAGAACAATTTTAAACGTCATTGATAGAGGGTTGTGAATCAATAGTAAGAGGTGAGGTGACATGCGCATGTCAGCCTCGAAACAATTTCTACCATGACCTGATTGATTGACGGAAGAGTTTTGAGGGGCTGAATGGCCTAATCTTGCTGCTGCTTTCTAACACTGTCAAGAGTTTTGGGTTTATATCCTTCTTGTTCTGGTACCTAGCTGCCTGTTTTAAGCAGCCTTTCTCATTAACGTGTGACACAGGCAGCCATTTTGTGGATTTGGGACAGAATTCATTAAGTGGGACAGGAGCTCTCCTGAACCCAGATTAGCGCTTGCTGTCACTGCATATCAAGCCACACGGAAAGATTTTTTGTTTCATTTCAGATTTTCAGCAGCCGCAGTTCTTTCTTTTCATTTTGTTTTGAGGAGATGGCCATTGTTTCACCCCGGAGGTTAAAGAGGCGACAAACTTCTTTATTGAGAGCTTGCACTCTCCAAAGGGTCGCTGTGACCTCCAAACGTCAGGGGAGAACGTTGAGGATGTGCCGCTTATTACTGAGCCATGAACACCGTAAGGAACTGGACGACGCACACTCTGAGCCCATGTCGTCGAAAACTCTCTCTGTGCAACACTTCAAGTCCGACAGCAAGGCCTGTCAAAAGATTGCCAATTCTAAAGCAGATTCGGGAAAGTCCAAAGTAGAAGTGACAAGACAAACAAACAGAAAGTGAGTGTCGCATCCTCTTTCATATGCCCTCAGCACAGTCTGTGGCTAACACTTTTCAGCCGCACCATTGTGTCCTTCCCAACCTCACTGTGTGACTCATGTGTTGGAAAAATATGCCCTTGTCAACATTTCTCAGATAGATGTGACCTCATCGCTAGGGTGAGAAGCAGAGGGGATGTGTGTGCGCGTTTGTGTGTGTGTCTCTGTGTGCCTGTGTATGTGCCTGAGTGCACCTGTGTATATGTCTGTTTGTGTATATGTGTGTGAGTGTGTCTGTGTGTCTGTGTGTCTGTGTGTGTCTGTGTCTGTTTGACTATATGTGTGTCAGTCTGTGTGTGTTTGTGCGCGTGTGTTTGTGTATACATGTGTGTGTGTCTGTGTGTACGTCTGTGTGAGCACTGGAGGTGTTAATACAGTTGGAAGGAACTAAGCCTTATTTATTCTAGCATCTCCTGCTCAAGAGTTGAAACAGTGCCTGAATTTTCTCAGCAGGTGGAGGCTGGGACTGATTCTCTTTCCTGGGGTCATATTTGCTGCAGTTTGTCCTGAAAACCAAACTCTATCCTAATTCGCAAAACACCAAAACCGGGGCATTTCCCTGCAGCTTTCTATCAGACACGAAACACCAAGTACTGTGTACCAGAGCGCTATGCAATATATTGCTATCAAGTCCCATGGCATGGCATCTGGTACATCAGATCCTAAACCACTACCTCACACTGAAAAGGTACAAACAGGATATGCACCAATTGTAGGATGTGCTGTATGAGCAATCTCACTGTTTGCCATTTGGTGTCATGCCCATACACCATGTATGGTGGCACAGTGGTTAGCATAGCTGCCTCACAGCGCTAGGGGGCCTGGGTTCGATTCCAGCCTTGAGTCTGCACATTCTCTCCCTGAGTGCGTGGGCTTTCCTCCGGGTGCTCCGGTTTCCTCTCGCAGTCCAAAGATGTGTGGATTGGCTGCGCTAAGCTGCCAGTGGTGTTCAGGATTAGCCAAGGGAAATATAGGGTGGGATGCGCTGTGGAGGGTCAGTGTTGCCTTGTTGGGCCAAATGGCCTGCTTCCACACTGTCAGGATTCTAGGGTGTGGGTCCAGTTTATGCTGGAAGCAGACGAGGCCCATAAGGAGGTGGGGGGTGCTGGTGAACTAGCTTCTGTGATCCCCTTCTCAAGGGAAAAGCACTCAGCCCACAGGTGAGCTCACCGGAAGTGAGCTCTTAGTGATACTGGCACTCCTTGGGCAAGCCTGCCGGGCCCCCCTCCTTGCCTCTCTGGGTGAGCTTACAGTCTCACACTTGTCCCTCCTCTTGTGCTTCACTTGTTCACGTGAGCCTGTTTGCGGTTGGATGCCCGATTAGCCAGGACTCAAAAACAAATTGTGAAAGTGAGTACTGCAAACTGTTTTTTTTTAAAAAATCACTGCTTAAACCTGTCGCACATGTAGAAACGAGTGCTACCCCTGCCCAGCTCCCAGATATAAGTCAATTTATTGATAAGAAGGGGACATCATTTTCAAACTGAAAGGCAGGAGGTACAGAGGGGATGTGAGGGAAACCTTTTCACCCAGAGGGTGGTGGGTGCCTGGGAGGGAGGTTGAGGTGGGAAATCCCACAGCGTTTAAAAAATACCAGGATGCACACTTTTAAGTGTGATAACATGCAAGGTCTAGTGAGGGAAAATGGGACGTATTTATGTTGGCTCAGACTTGATTGGCTGAAGGGCCCATTCTGAACTGTACGATTTTAGGACAATGTACTACATCGCCAAGACCACAACCATGGTGTTTGACTGTCTCTGGTGTTTTATTAAAGTGGTTAAAATAGTACATTTGTTCCGTCAAAATTGTCTCTGGTAGAATCCCTTCAGTTTGTAAGTAGGCCATTCAGCCTATTAGAGCCCACATCAAACCTATAACCCCACCCATCTCCCTACAATCCCGCATTTCCCATGGCTAACCCTCCTAGCCTACACGTCCCTGAACACTGTGGGTAATTTAGCGTGGCCAATCCACCTAACCTGCACATTTTTGGACTTTGGGAGGAAACGAGAGGACCAGAGCAAACCCATACAGACACGAGGAGAATGTGCAAACTCCACACAGACTACCGCTCGAGGCTAGAATCGAACCCAGGTCCCTGGTGCTGTAAGACAGCAGTGCCAACTGCTTGGTTACTTAGTTTGTATTGCGCAGTATGCTTCTCTGAAACTGCAAGGCGTTTGATGGTCCATCATCGGCCTTCCAGCTTTGAGACACTACCCAAGCCTGACTCCTTGTCAACTGAGGGGCACCCCCATGTGAAAACCTTGGCAGTTTTCATCAGAGTCAGGTTCCAGGACAGGTTCTGAATACAGTTGTGATCCACCCCCCTCCCCAATTCCCCAGCTTCATGGGGAACGTACACTAAGATATCAGATCACCGGACACTGCATGACTCTTTATATTAAGTTCTTCAGCAGGTAACGTACTGTTTATTTTCCACGTTGTGTCTGAGGGTGCTTAACAGCAGGAGTGCCGCCGGGGAATGTTTTCAGGAACGCGAGACAGTCGTTCAGTTCTGAGGCAGGCACACCAGACACGAAAGATTAGCGCTGACTTTTCTCCGCAGATGCTGTCAGGCCTGCTGGGCTTTTCCAGCAACTTCTGCTTTTGTTTCAGTCCCTCAGGCCTGCTCCAATGAAACCGTGGCTGCCCTGTTTCGTATCTCCACCTGCCCACCTCAGTTTCATAATCCCTGATGACCCACCTCGACAGAATTAAAAACTAGCAATTTCCGTTCTAAAACATTCGATTTTCAAAGCGGCATGAGTTTTCTGGACAGTGTGCCAGATTTGCGCAATTCCTTCTCTGCAGAGAGATCCCCTCCAGTCTGCTTCATTCCAGATTTCAGATCATCCTCCCCAACCCTGGACTTCCCCCCCCCCATCGGCTGCAATTGGCCCACCCTGTCATCTAATCATCTTAAACGTTTCAATTAGATCACGATTTAATCCTCCATATTCAATATTCAAGAGGAACGGAGGAATTAGCCTCTGGTATGCTTTGGTTTCATGTGAGGCTGACTTTCTAGAGGCATCTCACTGCCCAGGCATGTAGAGTTGAACCTCAAATTTGGCATGCCCTCAGAGGCTTCTCAAAGAAAAAATAAACCGCAGAGAGAAATAAAAAAAATCCCGAAACATATCATAACAGACACTTCTCACAAAGATGCCTTTGCAGCTCGATACAGGGAGTCAATTGAAGCAATTCTTAAGAAGACTCAAGCTACTCTGATGGCTCTTTATTGAGTCACATGTACCATGCTGAACCCCACAGAGCCACCCCCCTCCCAGTTTGACCTCTTCCTTGATGCTGATTGACCAAAGTTCCCGTTGCTAATGGTGGCCTATTGGGGCTCAGTGCCTCCTGCCTCTGGAAAAAGGATTCGTTGGGCAACAAAAGCTCTTTTCTTCTTCAGGGGAAAGAAAAATCCTTTCGAAGTCCTTTTTTCAGTTTGTTTTCGTCAGCTGGCCACTGCTTGTCTTCTGGCAAAAGTGGCCCATGGGGCCTCGGGGTGGTTTGAACCAGCCAAACAGTTCACTTCCAGAGGACAGTGGAGAATCGTCGGGAGTTCGGAGTCACCTACAGGCCAAACTGGAAAAGCAGCTTCCCGTCCCTTCAAAAGCTGACAGCAGCTTTGCGATACTTTCACAGCGCCCTGGCCTCGTTTTACGAACGCTGAGTTACTCCTGCGGGCGAAATCGCAGACTTGCAGACCGCCGCGGTGGGATTTGATCCCACATCCTCGGGCAACCACGAGTTTCCCAAACCCGTAACCCTGATCATTTTCTCAGTCGGGCCCACTCCCAACCGTCCCAGGCACACTCTGATGCTGACCACCCAATATGGAGAGGGTAGGGAAGGATGAAGAAGGGGGTAGAGGCGGCGTTCTGATCTGAATGCCATTTGGATTTCCCGAGTCTAGGGAGTCCGACCGGAAGGCATGGGCGTTTGGATACCGGGTCTCGGCTGTGACGCTACCAGTCATAGAAATGTATTGTGGCCGGACAGCGAGAGAGATCTTGGGCGAAATGTCGCGGATCCATATTTTGCACCATGGCGTGGAGCCTGAAGCTATGGAACTAATGGAAGAAAATGGTGGTGGAGGGTGGAGGATTCAGTCAAACATTTTTACTTGTGGAAACACAGCTTCCAGAATGCTTCAAACTTCCTGAAGGCACTAGAGGTCACTTGAGTTCTTTTTGAAGCAGCTGCTTTCACTCAAGTTTTACTGCTACGACATGACACCATCAATCTGCTTTCTACAGGGGATGGTTGGCGTACAGTTAGATTGACCACAGTCTCCATGGGGAGGGAGGCGAGGGGCTAATGATAGTGGAAGTGCAACAGGCCAAGCTATGAATCACACTTGGGAAGGAAGCTCTGTAATCTATCAAGAATTTCACTGGATTCCTCTGTGTTAAAGACATCCCTGTGACACGGATGTGGTTAATAGTACACTGAGTAATCCAAAACAGCTGTGAATGCAGAGAGGGCGATGGGAACCTAGCTCAGTACCCAGCGTCCCCGGTGCGACCAACAATGTCAAGAAAGCTCAAGGAGTCACGTCCACAGGTGAAATTGCTAACTGCCCTCGCAGCAAAAGAGCCAGCTCCTTTTGGTTGAGAATCTGGGAGTGCAGTTCAACCGCAGACCCTCAGGGCCCTTCTGAAACCTCCGGGATCGCCTATCCCCACAATCTCCGAAGGACCAAGCATGGAGGGGGAAGGGTTCACACAAGAGTATACCCCTCAGTGGGGGTTCTTTATGTTTATGATGTTGTGTCCAGGCTGTACAGGACGTTGGTGAGGCTTCTTCTGGAGTACTGTGTCCAGTTCTGGCTGATCTGGTCTAGGAAGGATATCTCTAAGCTGGAAAGCGTTCAGAAGAGATTGACCCAGGAAGTTGCCGGGAACAGAGGGTTTGAGTTATAAGGAGAGTCTGGATAGGCTGGGGCTTTTTTTTAATCCCTGGAGTGTAGGAGGTTGAGGGGTGACTTAGAGAAGACCTTTACAAAATTGTGAGGGGCTACAGATAAGGTGATTGGCGGGTGTCTTTTTCCCCAGGGTGGGGCATTTCAAGACTGGTGGCATATTTTTACGGTGAGAGGAGAAAGGTTTTAAAAAGACCTTGTTTACACAGAGAGTGGTTCGTCTGTGGAATGATCTTCCAGGGAAAGAGGTGAATGAAGGTACACTTACAATGTTTAAAAGGCATTTGGATACGTTCATGAATAGGAACATTTTGGAGGGATATGGATCAACTGCAGGTAGGTGGGATCAGTTTAGTTTGGGACCACAGTCAGCATGGGCTGGTTGGACTGGAGGGTCCGTTTCTTTGTTTGATGCCTCTATCTCACTCACTACCTGAATAGGACTGTTCGAACAGAGTGATCTTTTCTCCTGATTCACTCCAACTGTGCAGTGCTTCCCTTCCTCAACCTCTAGTCCCTCCAAAAGCTGTCAGTTCACTTCTGCTGTCTGATTTGCACTGACTGTCTGTCTTTTTTTTCACACCCCCCTCCTTGTTTGCCCCCGATGTAGGCTAAGCTGTCATACAGTCAGGGTTCTTGAACCAAAACTAACTTGACATGCGTTGGAGATGGAGGAATTTATATGCAGCCTTCCATCCCAAAATGCTTTGCAGAAAATTGTGTTTTTTTTTGCGTTCCCACTGTTGCAATGTAGAGAGTGATATAACCAATCTGCACCAGCCAGCTCAATGAACAAAAATGTGATAATAATTGGATCACCAGTTTGTGACATATTGACTATGTGATGAATATTGACCGGCTGGGAGAACCCTTACTGCTCTCTTTCAAAATAGTGTCCTGGAATCTTTGACATCTACCTGAGAGGCCTTGATTCAATGTTCACTTTGAAAGATGACACTGCCAGCAGGACAGCTGGACCTCAGTTTAGCTCAGCTGCTTTGCAAAGTAGTGTGATACCAACTGTGTGGGTTCAATTCCCATCACTGACTGACATCAATTTGATGGACCCTCCTTCTCAACCTCCGGCCTCACCTGAGGTGTCATGATGGTCAGATTAAACTGCCAACAGTTTTTTTTTTCTCCAATGAGTGTACAGACGTAACTCTCTCAGTTCTGAGTGTCAACTGGAGATTAGGATCTCTGGAAATAGGAGGTCGCGGGTTGCTTATCCCCACATAAGAACATCCGCAAAACAAAGCTCATCTCTGAAGAAGGGCCTTGGCCCGAAACATCAGCTTTCCTGCTCGTCTGATGCTGCCCGGCCCTCTGTCTTGCTCCAGCTCCACACTGTGTTATCTCAGACTCCAGCATCGACAGTTCTTACTATCTCTGATAGAATGTGCACTGCTTAAACCCTACGGAGAGCTAGGAACTGCGAAAGTCTTTGGAAACTCTCCACAGTCCAGACACATGCAAGATATGAGGATGTGCACTAATACCAATGAAGACCATTCACCTCCAGGATTTGCCTTCAGAAAAAATGATGAATGTGAGATAAAACCCGAAAGAATAAGTGTGAAAAAGAACAACAGGAACAGACAGAGTGAAGGTTAGGTGAATATATTCCTCACAGATGCACATTCCTTTTCAACTCTAGCAGATCAAACAGTGGAAATTAAACTTTAATTTCTCTCACTGGTTTGTTCGACGTCAAGCTCTTAAAACCCTTAAACTCCATCTGATTCTTTTCTAATTCAATGCACAATGCAAAAACATCCAAAATTTGTCTCTATCTGACAACCTCAGCTGGGGGTTGGCGGGGGGGAACCTGACAAGGATGGTCGCGTTTGAAGCAGCAGTGCTGGTGTTGTGACGGCGAGACCTGTTCTATCTGAGACTGAGCTTCAGGATTGGCTGGAAATCGAAGTAGCAAGTGGTTGACGAATGTGCAAGGCAGCTCCTGTTTCTGAGAATTCCACATTATTGCAATAGGAGAAAGTGTTTGGATCAGCCAGGAGGAAAGCTTACATTCGGGAAGGCCTTTTCCGCTCAGTACTGAATTCCCGCCCACCCTATTCTGGCTGTTCAAATGCCTTAAGCAACCATGTGGGAGTCACTAATTTTAAGGAGTAATTGAAAATAATCATGGAGGGCAGATAAGGTCCATTTTAGTGTCATGACCTAATTTAAATTTAATTTAAACATGAAAATAGCACATGTAAGTTGCCAGCGAGAATTTAAGAAAACAGCCTTCTGGGGATTGCACTGATTAACAAACCAGCTCGTGTAGATTAGAAAATGAAGCATAATCACTTGTCCACGTGGTTTCAACACAAGTCTTTCTCAATATTCCAAAATACTACTGTTATCTTGTAGTCAATGAGTTTAAAAGGGTAGGTTTATCTCAGAAAAGTTTTTAATTGACATTTTTGAGAGGCTATTAAAGGATTAGTCATGAGTTGAGAATATATATTTGATTATTTGTAAAAGAGCTTAACCACTGGAGAAGATTTAAAAAACTTTGAACGGATTTCCTGAATGAGTTTTTTTTTCTTCGATATCAAGTGGTTAAGGGCAGTATTGTTAAAGTTTACTCTTCTCATCTCCAAATGGGTCCCGATGTTTTCTCATGTGAATGACTGAATGAGGGGTGTGTGAGAGGACATGTGGTTTGAGTGGAGCATGCTTTGGATGAGAGGTTGTGGGGGGGGGGGGTCAGGGTTAGAAAATATCCAGAGGTCATGTCACACCTGGCCTGGCCTGGGAATGCTTGACATTGATGGTAGATGAAACCTTCTCCAAAACAAATCAAATTATAACTGGAAACTAAAAGGTACAGTTGGTACCGTGGCTTACTTAAGATTAATTAAACTGTGCTCTGGACAGATGTGTCTCATCTAGCACCTGCGAGCTGTGTTTTCTAGCATCAGGCTTCCATAGCTAATCATATATCGCTCAGGACCTGAAGCACTGTTAACATTTTTCAAAACCTCACCTTCAATAGGATGTTGATGCATTCCATCCCCTATTCCCAATTCCTCCGCCTCCGCCGCATCTGCTCCCACGACAAGACATTCCACTCTCGCACATCCCAGATGTCCAAGTTCTTTAAGGACCGCAACTTTCCCCCCACGGTGATCGAGAACGCCCTTGACCGCGTCTCCCGCATTTCCCGCGACACATCCCTCACACCCCGCCCCCGCCACAACCGCCCCAAGAGGATCCCCCTCGTTCTCACACACCACCCTACCAACCTCCGGATACAACGCATCATCCTCCGACACTTCCGCCATTTACAATCCAACCCCACCACCCAAGACATTTTTTCCATCCCCTCCCCTGTCTGCTTTCCGGAGAGACCACTCTCTCCGTGACTCCCTTGTTCGCTCCACACTGCCCTCCAACCCCACCACACCCGGCACCTTCCCCTGCAACCGCAGGAAATGCTACACTTGTCCCCACACCTCCTCCCTCACCCCCATCCCAGGCCCCAAGATGACATTCCACATCAAGCAGAGGTTCACCTGCACATCTGCCAATGTGGTATACTGCATCCACTGTACCCGGTGCGGCTTCCTCTACATTGGGGAAACCAAGCGGAGGCTTGGGGACCGCTTTGCAGAACACCTCCGCTCAGTTCGCAAAAAACAACTGCACCTCCCAGTCGCAAACCATTTCCACTCCCCCTCCCATTCTCTTGATGACATGTCCATCATGGGCCTCCTGCACTGCCACAATGATACCACCTGAAGGTTGCAGGAACAGCAACTCATATTCCACCTGGGAACCCTGCAGCCATATGGCATCAATGTGGACTTCACCAGTTTCAAAATCTCCCCTTCCCCTACTGCATCCCTCAACCAGCCCAGTTCGTCCCCTCCCCCCACTGCACCACACAACCAGCCCAGCTCTTCCCCCCCACCCACTGCATCCCAAAACCAGTCCAACCTGTCTCTGCCTCCCTAACCGGTTCTTCCTCTCACCCATCCCTTCCTCCCACCCCAAGCCGCACCCCCCGCTACCTACTAACCTCATCCCACCTCCTTGACCTGTCCGTCTTCCCTGGACTGACCTATCCCCTCCCTACCTCCCCACCTACACTCTCTCCACCTATCTTCTTTACTCTCCATCTTCGGTCCGCCTCCCCCTCTCTCCCTATTTATTCCAGTTCCCTCCCCCCATCCCCCTCTCTGATGAAGGGTCTAGGCCCGAAACGTCAGCTTTTGTGCTCCTGAGATGCTGCTTGGCCTGCTGTGTTCATCCAGCCTCACATTTTATTATGTTGATGCATTGGACAGGATTCAAAGGAACTTTTTAGTCTAATCTGTTACTGGAACCTATGTACATGTGTCATACTGTAGACCATATATGCAATTCCTCAACATCAGGCCCTGTTCTTTGTCAGTGCACACTAGGAATGGATCCTGTACAATCCAGCCAAACAGCGACATATCCTTTAACAGCAAGAGTGGTAGATGTGTGCTGCAATTCTCGAACATCTCCCCCAGCTCCGGAACCACAGGGTGAATTTGACAGAGTTGTAAGCTTCCTACCTTTCACCATTCCTACGCCTTAATCGAAAGGCATTGTCTGCTGACAGCATGTGTAAAGATGCCAGATCCGAAGATCTACAATTACTGCTCTGTAATTGTATGAGAAAGTGCAAACAAATTCCCATTAACCAATAATTGTACCATTCGAGACAATGATTATCTATCTCCCTGGGGTGGGGTGACATGTTCTGTGCATAGTTGGACAACGTGTGGGCACTAAAGAACGACAGTGGAATCTCTTTGCTTCCATCCTCCTTCGGCCTGCTCCAGTGAGGCCTTTACAGAGCAGGCCCCAAGCTGGTTATTATGCCAGCCATTATGGAAGTAAAGAGTGATCAAATGTCCTGTGCTTGTTCTTCCAAGAGCAGAGAAGATTTAAGATAGCAGCGTGCACAGTTCTGAAGGGCTTTGAGGGAGAGAATGAAGAGAAATGATTTCCGTTGACTGGAGGATTGGTAACTCGGGGGCGATTTAGGCCGGTTGGTGGGAAGAAGAGTTTCTTCCAATGCACCGAGCTGTTAGGATCAGTAATGCACTTCCTGAAAGATGTTCGTGGCAGATTCAAAAGTGACATTGGTGGGTGTCTGACATAACGCCTGAGAAAACTGTGCAGACACAGGTTCTTGGAGGGGGGCATGGCGCAGGATGTTGTGGGTGGTGCGGTGGTGGGGTGTGGTGTGGGAGGTGGGGGAGAGGGGAGTTGTAGGAGACCCGCTGCATATTCTGTCCATTGGGTGTGTAATAGGGCACTCGCTGGGGTCCTTCTCCACCAAAGGAATGGGACATCTTGTCTGCCACAGGAGGTGGAAACTGGAGCACGGAAGGGGCTTGGGGAGGGTAGCTGTCAGTGTCCATCCCAATCCCTCTCCCCAAACCCATACCCACCTCCGGGTGGCTTGGTGCCCAGACAGTTGAACCAGTTGTGAAGGCCCCATCTGGAGCTGGGAAAATTACAAATGAGACCTTCCCAGGAGACCTTCAATCTGGGACCATTGATCAACCACTTAAGGGAGGTGAGAGCATGGAGTTAAACATGACCAGCCACCTCGTGCCTCAAATAGGAGAGAGGACACTAGGGACTGGTCTGGGTGCTTATCCACTTAAATTTCGGGCCCTCCTGTCTCCTTCCTCACCTCCCGCGGTACCAGAAGATTTGGCTCTGGATAACTATGAGGGAATGGGAATGTAGGCCCATATAGAAGGAGTCAGGGAGTGGGCCCGGCTTGTTCAAACAACCAGCACAGGCATAAAAAAAACTGAATGATTTATCGTTACGATTCTGTGATGTAGTATTCTCATAGCTTCAAGCGCCTATGCTTCGAGTAAGCCTATTCATGGTATTGTGCCAGAAGTTGTCAGCATTTGTGAGTTTAATCCTCTCCAAAATAGCTGCGTCAGTATGACAGAGCTGACACCAGAACCGATACTCCTGCAATGTTATTGCATGCTTCCAGCAAAATATCTCAAGCCCCATTTCTTAGTTTCCTTCTTTCCCTCTCTGAGGACAGAAAGGGGGTTTACTTTTCAGAAAGTACTTTCTTTCTCTGACACTTTTGCTTTCTTCCTCCCTTCAAGTCAGTTTGACATTTGTTGTACGGTGACCGACAAGGTGAATCTGAATGTGAGATTAGCACTTTGCCTGGCTTCTGCAGAAAGGTTTCAGGGCAACTCCCATTTTAACCTTGCCCCAGCCAGGCCTGTCTCTGCAACTGGCGATGGGGCAAGACTGAAAATATAACCAAATTCTGCATTAAGTTGTATAGCCTGAGGATGATTGGTGTACGGAAGTAAGATACATCGCTGAAGAATTGGAATTTCATTGGGACATTGTAGAGACAACATGATTTCGTCTGTAAAAACAAAAAGAACTGCGGATGCTGTAAATCTGGAACAAAAACAAAGTTGCAGGAAAAGCTCAGCAGGTCTGGCACCATCTGTGGAGGAGAAAACAGAGTTAACGTTTCAGGTCAGGCGTCCCCTCCTCAGAACTGATGGTGGCTGGGAAAACCTCAGTTTATCTGCAGAAAACACGGAGGTGGGTGGGGTAGGGAGTAAACGATTGGATGGGGCCAAAGAGAGAGAAAGACAGTTGGACAGACAAAGGAGTTGCTAATGATTGGGCTGGGAGGGTGAATAGTTGTTAATGGGGACAGTTAGTGACTAACAATAGGGGGTGTGCAATAACAAGGCCTGGGGTATGGGGTGGGAGGCTGGGACATGGGAGAGTTTAGGCCCTAAAATTATTGAACTCAATATTGAGTCCAGAGGGCTGTAGGATCTCCAAGCGAAAAATGAGGTGTAGTTCCTCCAGCTTGCGTCGAGCTTCACTGGAACACTGTAGCAAGCCAGAGACAGAGATGTTGGCCAGGGAGCAGGGTGGTGCATTGAAGGGGCAGGCAGCAGGTAGTTCAGGGTCCTTTCTGCGAACAGAACGTGGATGTTCTGCGAAGCGGTCGCCAAGTCTACGCTCCGTTTCCCCAATATAGAGGAGACCACATTGTGAGCAGTGAATACATTAGACTAGATTCTTGGAAGTGCAGGTGAAGCGTTGCTTCACCTGGAAGGTATGTTTGGGCCCTTGGATACTGGGGAGGGAGGAGATAAATGGGCAGATGTCGCACCTTCGCCGGTTACGGGGAAGGTGCCATCGGGCTATGGGGAGGTGTTGAGGGTGATGGAAGTGTGGACCAGGGTGTCCTGGATGGAACGGTCCCTGTGGAAGGCCGACACGGGAGGGGAGGGGAATATATGTCTGGACATTATCTCAATTAACAGGTCCTCCTTGTTTAAAGAATCCTTTTATCATGTTGCTAGGGGGAGGAGGGATGTTTATTTTGTCTGTAACTTGTCCATTGTATCTATCTTGTTTTCATGGACAGTGTAGAAGAAGCATTACTCTGTGTCTCACTGCATGCCATTCCTATCCTGGGAGTGTTTGATTGGAACAATATAGATGAAGTTTTACTCTACATCTAACATTGTGTTGTCCTGTCCTGGGAGTGTTTGATGGGAACAGTGTAGAAGGAACTTTACTCTGTCCCTGTCCTGGACCTTCTATTCAGCCCACATTAGCCCATGCCTGCCCCATCAATACCCAGGATGTTCCTTCAGAGTCAGTGGACTCAATCCCATCCCTCCTTCCCCTAAGTAATGAAAGGTATGGATGAAGTTAATGGTAATTGTCTTTTCCCTAGAATGGGGGATTTCAAGACGTGGGGGGGGGGTCATTTTTAAAGTGAATGGAGAGAAATTTTAAAAAGACTCGAGGGGAAATTTTTTTGCAAAGTGGTTGTCCACGTGTGGAATGAACTTCCTGAGGAAGTGATGGGTACAAGTACAATTACAACATGTAAAAGACATTTGGATAGATATATGAATAAGAAAGGTTAGTAGAGATATGGGCCAGGACCAGGCAGGTGGTCTAGTTTAGTTTAGGATTATGGTCAGCATGGACTAGTTGGACCGAAGGGTCTGTTTCCATGATGTATGACTCTCTGTCTCTGTGCGTTCTGGAGGTTTTTTTTGAAGAATGCTCACTGGACCCAAAACTGACTTCCCTCCACAGATGCCGCCAGGCCTGCTGAGCTTCTCCAGCAATTTCCATTTCTGTTTTGGATTTCCAGCATCTGCAGTTCTTTTGGGGATTTAAAAAAAAATTCAAACATATCTGGTGCCTAATGTGTAAAGTTAGACAGGGTGAACCACACCCAGCCTGCCTTCATTTCACAAAGCCTCTCAGTTCAAAATTGGTAAAAGTAGAGAAGAACATAGCAGAGGGCATGTAGAACAGCCATTGAGACAAGGAGAAATTCCTAATGTTACACCCCTGGGTCATATAAGCAACTAGTTAGTTCAGGAGCAGTACGAATACATTCCTTAATGTACAACGCTCAGACCACTGATGTGAGTGATTACCCAAGAAAATATCTAATACAAAGTTAGGACAGATTTTTTTCCTCAATCTTTCCCTTTCTATTTCTCTCTATTTCAATCCTTGCATTACCCCGCTCTCCCCACCCCTGCTCTCCTTTCTTGTATCCCTCCCCTCCCTGCCTAACCAGATGTAACTTTGTAAACAACTGATTGCCTCATGATCAGTGCTGGGTTTGCTCTGCATTGCTGGTTATGCAATGTAATGTTTATATAAGATGCTGTGGTCGACGCCAAGTTCCATATTTTGTTGAATGTGTTTCAGGCATCATGTGTGGCCCGCTGTACTGACTGTTAACTTGTTTCTAGCCCTTTAATAAATGGACTTTTTTTGCTGGGAAGGGATAATTGGGAGACCATTCAGAAAACACTTGAGAAGAAACTGTGTCAGCTGCTCAGCAGGGGGCTTATCATTACAGAGCAGGAAGGACAATCTCGTCTGCAGCCCAGCACAAATATAAAATTATGCCTCAGCCTTCACCAGCAGGGGTAATAAAACCGATCTCAATCTTCGCTGGTAAAGCACAAGTCTGTCTCCACATCTGGCCAGAAGTATATAAATTTAGGGGAACGCTTCACCAGCAGAGATTTAATTTAATCATGTCACTTTGTGGGGACTTCACATGTTGACCAGCCTCTGGTAGATCTTGAACAGCTTTCAGACCTCTGCCCTCTGCTCAGAAGGTCCCATTACCCCGGTCTCTGAGAAGCGCTGTTCTATTTGAGATCTCACGAAACAGCTATTGGGTTTTTAAAAAATTTTCCCCTCATGGGAGGCGGGAGTCACTGGTTAGACCTTTTTGATTGGCCATCGCTAATTTCCCTTGACAAGCTGGTGGGGAGTCACCTTGAATCATTGCAGGAACACCCAGAGTGACGTTAAGAGGACAGGGTCAGATTTTTGACCCAGTGACAGCGAACAGATGGTCATCATGATAAGCAATAAGATAGGCAGTTTACTGCTAATTTATGTCACCTTTAGGGGTGTTCTGCACTCAAAACCCTTAAAAGCCTGTTTCCGAGTATAAAGGATCAAGTGGCGACATAATTGAGGTGTTTAAGATGATACAAGAGTGTGAATCGAGAGAAATTGTTTCCCCCGATATTGGAGTCCTGAACAAGGGGACATAACCTGGTTACATCTGATTAGGCAGGGAGGGGAGGGAGACAAGAAAGGAGAGCAGGGGTGGGGACATAACCTCAAAATGGACCAGCCTAGCAATGATATGAAGAAGGACATTTCCACACAAATGTCCGTGCAAAGCCAGAATTGTCTGGAGTAGGTTGTGATCGACAACAATTTCATTGAATTGTGGATTTAGCTGGAGGGATTAAGCAGCTTCCTCCTTTTCTGATGTTCCTCACACCCCAGGAGGTTCCAGTCAGATTCTTCCTGGCCCTCTTTCGAGCAGACTTTCAGCATGCTGGCAATCCTGAGGTGAAATCCCAGGTAGAGCAGTGACAACTAATTGCTGGCCCCAGCCATTCTAAGTTGAAACATTAGGTAGAATGGTACATGGAGCTGAGTGAAGTACATTCAGAGTGTTTGCACCTTGCGGGTAGTTCCTTGGGTTTTTGTGCTCATCTTGTCATTTTGATGTTTTATTAGTTGGCTTCAGTTACTAGATTTACTGAAATAGAGTCATAAAGGTATACAGTGTGGAAACAGACCATTTGGTTCAATTTGTCCGTGCTGACCAGATATCCTAAATTAACCCAGTCCCATTTGCTGGCACTGGACCCATATCCCTCTAAACCCTTCCTATTCATATAATCATCCAGATGACTCATTCCGTACACACACCACTCTCTGCATGAGAAAGTTGCCCCTCAGGTCTCTTTTAAATCTTTCCCCTCTCACCTTAAACCGATGCCCTCTAGTTTCTGGGGAGAATAAAAGACTTTGGCTATCCATGTTCCTTGTGATTTTATAAACTTGTACAAGGTCACCTCTCAGCATCTGACGCTCCAGGAAAAATACCCCCAGTCTATTCAGCCTCTTGCTGTAGCTCAAACCCTGTAATCCTGGTTAACATCCTTGAAAATCTTTTCTGAACTTTTCCAAGTTTAACAACATCTTTCCTGCAGCAGGGAGACCAGAATTGTACGCAGTATTCTAAAGGAGGCCTCACTAATGCCCTGTACACCCACAATGAGACGTCTCAATGCCTATACCCAGTACACTGACCAATGAAGGTTAGCATGCCAAACTCCTTCACTATCCTATCTGCAACTCCACTTTCAAGGAGCGATGCAACTGCTCCCCTATGTCTCTTTGCTTGGCAACACTCCCCAGGGCTCTACCATTATAAGTCCTGCCCTGGTTTGCCTTACCAAAACGCAACACCTCACATTTATCTAAATTAAAATCATATGCCACCCCTTGGCCCATCTGACTGAGGTCCCGTTTTACTGTGAGATAACCTTGAAACTACAGGGCAGCTTGCGCAGTATCCTTTAGATGAGGGGCCCTTGTGTGAGGATTGTGAAGGCTTCACTCTCTCGGAAGCCAGGGTGTGCGAAAAAGGGCGATGGCGAAGTTTTCGTTCTGCAGAGCAGTGTAACGAACGATGCGTCCGAGAAGTTGCAGGATTCACAATAACGGACAACATTTGCGGAAAGCCCCAGGAGGTGGAGAGTTTTTGGGAATGGTAGGGGTGCAAATACTTGTGTTCTTCTCATACATACCGAGCACACCTCAAATTACTCATATCCACAACATGCTGTTGTCTGCAAATAGTTTACATTCGAGTGAATCATTATTAAGTGCCTGTTTCCGGACAGAGACGCTCTTAGAGCTCGAGAGCACAATCCTTGAAATATCGAGGGGAATTTGAAACTGGACGAACGCCTGAGTTCAAGTGGAGGTGCGAGGGGAGGGTTTAAAACTGATGAAATTATCAGCGTGTCGTGGAAGTGGGATCCAGCTTCTGGTGTTTAACCCAAACGGATCTGAATGCAAATATATAAATCCCTGTCGAAGCGCTGGCGAGTTGGATTGGTTCTGCAGCCGGCTGAAATTTAACGAGGTTTCAAGATAACAAAGTGTGGAGCTGGATGAACACTGCAGGGCAAGCAGCATCTTAGGGGCACAAAAGCTGACGTTTCGGGCCTAGACCCTTCGGCTTTTCTGTTTAATACCACGTGCCCTGGATTCCTGAAACTCACCTTTGAAACCAAGGAGAGGAGAGAGCAACAAGTCCCAGGGCTCGTTAAACGCCGGGCGAATACTGTATAAAGTACTCCGAGCTAGATGCCTACTGTTGAGAAAGGGCTGGCAGGGGTAATGGGTAGTGAGCGTTTAACTTCAGCATATTGGAGGTATTGACACTGAATGGATGGGGAGGGGGATGTAGCAGGTGGTTGAGGGTGGGATAGAGCTTAGGGAGATAGTAGATTGACAGAGGAGTGTGGTAGAGAGAGGTGAGATGGGAGAGAGAAAGAGAGACACTGAGAGGAGAGAGCCAGAGAGATGGGAGTAACAGGGAGAGGGGAGTAATAGGGAGAGAGACAGAGTGTGTGTGACAAGGAGAGGAGAGTGCGAGAAGCAAGTGAGTGTCAGGGAGAGGGGAGACTGATAAGGAGATTAGAGAGTGTCAGGGAGAGGACAGTGACAGGGAAATGAGAGAGTGACGGGGAAAGGGGCAGCAGGGGGACTGAGTATTGGGTACCATCGACCACTGTGCACCATAAGAGTATATCGCATCGGGTGTGCCCGAGATCTCCAGTGAGCTGCTTAGATAGCATCTAAATTTTTGACATCTCTTGACCTGGAAGCAGGGTTGAATGGCATTTGCTAAGAAACAGGTAGTACCCATTTCAAATTTGGCAGCTAGCTCTGGGAGAAACACAACGACTGTGTGGCACAGTGTAATTCTCACAAAGAGCCGGTCAGTCCCTTATCCAGTGATTGGCATTTTCCTGGTGTGTTTCAGGGATGGAGCTCGAAGCAGGTCATATTCCCACCAGCTGGTGTCTCCGGGTCCCTCATGGTGGGCGTTGTTCCGCACGCAGTGTGAAGTGGAAGTCGAGCAGGAATGGGCTTTCAGTACCCATTGTCCATGCGTGGATCCTGAGGAAGGAGGAAGATGGCCAACTTCTCAGGACAGCATTGGCCGTGCGTGTCAGTGTCAGGAAGCCAGGCATTTCACTTCTGGCTGTAAGTCACCACCGCTGATGGGCAATCCCAGCCCATAACTAATCACATCCAAGTAAAACCCTGCAAGAGCAGGTCGAGATCAAATGTAGAATGACGAAGATGACAGTGGTGAATGGATAGATTAGGATATGAGAACGTGCCGAACAAGTGAAGGATAGCTGACTGAGAAAGATCTATGAGGTACGCTCTTGTAGAATAGCATTACCAGCCAAGGACTTTGTTCCCTATCCCTAACTTCCCTGGAACTGAGTGACTGGCGAGGCCATTTTCCGGGCTTGTGGGTGGTTCAGGAATCTGGTTCCGTACTGAATGAAGTTAGATGGATGACAGAAGGATCTGATTGAAATTTGCAGAAAACTGAGAGGCCTTGAATCGAGTGAGTGAGTAGAAAATGCTCCCACTAGGTGCAGAGCCTAGGACCCGAGGGCACAGCCTCAGGGTGAATAGATGATGCTCTAGAACTGAAATGAGGAGGAACATCTTCAGCCAGAAGGTGACAGAATCTGTGGGAGCCATTACCTCAGGGGAGGACAAGTCATTGAGTGTATTTAAGGCTGAGATTGGTAGGCTGTTGATTTAGTAAAGGGGATCAAGAGTCACAGGGAGAAGGCAGGAGAGTGGGGTTAACAAACATATCAGCCATGATCGAGTGGCAGAGCAGTCTCAATGGGCCGAATGGCCTAATTCTGCTCCAATATTGTACGGTGTTAAGGCCTTAACCACATTGCTGCGGACCTTTTGGGAAGGATGGCACTAGGTTTATATTCTAGAATTGATTAATTGAAGTTAAATTCCTCCCCTTGCTGTGGAGGGATTTAAACCCATATTCTCAGAGGAACAACCTAGACCTCCAGGTTTCTAATCCAGCTGCATACAATGCCATGCCATTTCAGACCCTGCTTCGCCATCTGGGGTGGCACGGTGGCTCAGTGGTTAGCACTGCAGCCTCACAGCGCCAGGGACCCACGTTCAATTCCTGCCTCAGGCGACTGTCTGTGTGGAGTTTGCACATTCTCCCCGTGTCTGCGTGGGTTTCCTCCAGTTTCCTCCCACAGCCCAAAGATGTGCAGGCTAGATGGATTGGCCGTGCTAAATTGTCCGTAATGTTCAGGGGTGTGTGGATTATAGGGGGATGGGTCTGGGTGGGATGCTTCAAGGGGTGGTGTGGACTTGTTGGGCCAAAGGGCCTGTTTCCACACTGTAGGGAATCTAATCTAGGAATCTAATCTAATCTAATGTTATTTTGGCTGATTACCCAACTCAGTCCTCTGTTCCTGCTTTCTCCCCATACCCTTCATCCCTAAGAACTGTATCTATTTCCTCCTTGAGAACATTCAATGATTTTTGCCTCCACCACTTTCTGTACCAGGCTCACCACTCGCTGGATGAGGAAATTTCTCATCCATCCTAAACGGTATATCCTTAGACTGTGACCCACCCCCCACCCCTACCCCTCCCTTGTCCTGGACCCTCCCAGGTCATCAAGAATGTCCTTCCTGCATTTTCCTTATAATTTGAACATTTCCGTGAGATTCCAGCCCCCATTCTTCTAAACCCCAGTGAGTAAATCCTAACTGATCCAGTCTCCCTCATACATCAGTCCCACTATCCCAGGAATCAGCCTGGTGAATCTTTGCTGAAGTCCCTCCAGAACATCCTTCCTCAGATAAGTAGGACCAAAACCACACACAATAGCCCAGCTGCGGTCTCACCAAGGCCCTGTACAACTGCCGCAAAATATCCCTGCTCCTGAACTGGAAGCCCCTTGCCTCAAAACACCAACGTACCACTTTCCTTCTTCACCCAGCAGTGAATCTTTCAGGGACTGGTGTGCAAGGGCACACCCAGGTCTCATTGCATTCCTGCGCGCCCCACCCCCCCACCCCCAAACCCCACCATTTTCCCAATTGATCAGTGTTCAGATAATAACCTGCCTTCCCCACTCCCAAAGTGGATAACCTCACATCATACTTCATCTGCCATGCAGTTGCCCGCTCACTCCCAACGTCCGAGTCTCACTGAAGCATCTCCGCATCCTCGTCACAGCACACCCTCCCACCCAGCCCTGTGTTTATCTGCCAACTTGAAAATATTGCATAGTTCCACTATCCGACTCAGTAATAAACAGTGTCAATAGTTGGGTCTAAGCTGTGATCCCTCTGATAGCCCACCAGTTACTGGCTGCCACTTGGAGCATGACATTCCAAGCACGCCGTTATCTCCCCTGGACTGATGTGTAGCATTGATGAAGGACGGTGGGTTGGGGGCATCCACTGTCGTGTGCCACTGCCCCCACCTTTCCTCACCTGGGTAGAGGGCCATGAAAGCACTCTGCGCGCCGAGGCGTGTGGGCCTGGGCCAAAATTTCTTTGTGGAAGTAGCAGAATCCTATTGCCGGCATGGAGTACAGATCCTCACAGTCCTCAGCAATAGACAAAGGGAGGCATCTTGAAAACAGGGCCGCCTCTTTAACGTCATGAATCGCTAACCTTCAAAAACTTTTGATGATTAGAATTAGATGCTGCATAAAGTAACAAAGCTCGATGGGTTAAATGTTCATCTGAACTTTTCCTTATCTCCCCTGTCAAGTCTCCTAGGGATCTTATATGTTTCAATAAGGTCTCCTCTCACTCTTCTATATTCCAATGAGTACAGGCCCAACCTCTCCTCATCGGGCAGTCCCTCCATTCCTAGTATCAGCCTTCTCTGTTGTTCACAGGTATTCCAGCTGTGATCTGATCAGAGCCTTGTATAGTTTGAGAAAAACGCTCTCAGTTTTGGTACTTCATCCCCTGGAATGGGGCTTGAAGCCCAGACCCACTCGCACGCAGGCAGGATGGCTACCCCACCGCCGCTCAGGGGCTCCAACTACTGAAGCTAGCACAGACATGATGGTTGAATGGCCTCCTTCCGCGATCCTGTAGATTTCAAATGTGAAACCACAAAGTCAATGGCCATTGATACTTCCAACCACCAGCGCCAATCCCTCCCCGTCCCGTTTTCTTGGATGTGGGGCTTGCTACACGCCGGCATTCGCCCCTCCGTTACCTTCCGCGTACACTCTGTCATCTACTTCAGCTTAAAGGCCCAGGCTTCCCAAAGCTGGCTGCTTTGTGTTTGATTAATCGCTTCTCTCTTGATCCGGTGGGGGAAGACGTCATCTTTGACTTATGGTTGTTGTTTCCCTCCAAATACTCGAGCCTTCAGATTCCCCCCACCCACAACACTGAGAGAGTACTGCACTGCCAGTGATGCTGGCCAGGACCCCTCCATTCGTGGGTTTGGTGGCTGGGTGGGGTGGGGGTTGGGGAGCGGGGTGGTGGTGGGGTCGCATTTAATCAGGGCTGGACCTCCCTGGTGCTGGTACTGAGCTAGTGGTGGGCAGGGGCTTCACCCATGTGGGAGGCAGTGGGTGAGCGAGGCTGATGCTCCTGGGGCTGGCCTCAGTGGAAGCTGCTCGATGTCTGACCAAGAGACGTAGTGCCGGGGAAAGGGAACTTGCTGGAAGCTGCTCCCACAACCCCCTGCTTTTGCGCCCCATCACTATCGTGCGGCTCTGGAGAATCCAGGGTCCTGGGTAGGGCCTCAGCTGCAAGTCGTTTGGCAGTAGGCCTCACCTTCCTCAGCTTGGGCCCAGCACTTGGGGACCGGGTCTAGTGATCCTCGGGAGGCCCTTTATCCTGGGCGAGGTCACACGGCCATCCTGCCAGGCTCCTGTTTGGCACAGGGCACAAAACGGGCCACCCTATGCCCGATCGCAATTGGAGGTCACTGCAGGTGACTAAGAGTGCAGTGGGCTGACGTTGGTGGGATGGAGTCGGCACCTGAGGCCTTCCCCGCAAGTATGCACATGCATACTGGGACTCCCAGTTCAGATGCCCCTGCCAGAGCAGGTGAGCAACTGGTCTGCTCTACAGTGAGATGTGCGGCCAGGCGGAGACTGGCATTGTGCCCGTCTGCGCTTGCTGTCATACAGCCTCGTAGGCCACAGTGGATCTTTCACCACCCTTTCACAGGCCCGGTGTGCTTGGCATCAACGACGGCACCTGGGGGAGGTTGGCTTAGACTGCCTGAAACCGGTCCCTGGGCCTGCAGCTGGCCATCCAGCCTGGAGCCGATTGGGCCTCCCAGGCCGAGAGCTGACCCTTCGACCTGGAATTGGCCCTTCAAGCCTGGAGCCAAGCTCCCAGCCTGCATGTTTTTCCCACAGGATCCGTGGCCTGGGCCCCCATTTTCCGGAAAGGGTCGCTCCCACTGAGATTGTGCCTGTCGGACGTCATGGTGACAGACTGGGGTGTGGGTAGCTTTACTCCCCTGTCTACTAACCAGCGTGCGGCAAGACAAGTAACATCAGAGGGTAGCTACCGGGGCTTGGGGTAGGGGGAGGGTACGTTCGGAGTTTGCTGACGGCTTCTTCCTATAAGACAACGTGAAACACACTCGTACCGAACGGTAACAGGCGGGAGTGACAAAGCAGACTGGCTTTTAAGCGCCCCGTGATCTGTTGATTTACATCTGGAAATTGGCTCCTGCTAGACGTGACTCAGTCTTTGCCAGGAGGACAGGGTGAGTCATCAGCTAGCTCGCCCTCAACACTGCAAGTTCGTCGGTGAGTCACTGCAGAAATGGTTAAGTCGGTGGTGGGGGCCTTGCATTCGCTCAGCACTGTATTAGGGCAAGCCCGAAAGGGATGCACGCTCCCATTTCGGCCATAGGGCTCTATGTTGATCTAACAACAACCTGGATTGCAGCTGATCGTTGGGATTACTGCGACCATCCCCTTTTATGGCCCGCGCCCCTATCTTGCTGCAAGATGGTATCTCCCAGTTCCGAGTGCCCCGACCTCTTGTGCTGAGGGTGTTAATTGCCCTCGATTTTATCTGCAAGTCAGGCAGGATTTCCCATGGCTGACCATGCTGACTTTTGTCTCACTTGCTGTGCCCTTCAAGAGCTCAAATAGGTTTGTCAAGCATGAGTTCCCCCCTTTCACAAAACCATGTTGACCCAGCCTCATTGTATCTCAATTTCTTAAATGCCTTGCCTCCACTTCCTTGGGGAAGGATTCCATTATTTTCCCACCTTACAGACCTTAAGCCGTCTGGCCTATAGGTCCCTGCCCTAAATTTGGTCTCCTTCTTTTCTTGAATGTTACATTTGAGGAGTTTTCCAATCCACTGGGACTCAGCTTGATGTCACGGTCAATTAAAAGGAGTTCCCCTCCCTCGACCAGGTGATTGGAGGGTAACCAGAGCCAGGATACCATTGCCTGGTGTGTGCCCAGTGTCCAGTCACAGGTCCCGACTCTCCATCACTGTGCAGTGCTCTGTATTCCCATTCCCCACACCCAGCAGCCTGTCAGGGTACGGGTCAACTATGAGGTATAGTTTCCTGGCAGCCTCCCATCAACAGCTGGAAGGTCTGCACTCTACAACATCAGCCAAACTGTCACCAGGAACCAGACTGGGACAACCACTCGAGCTGCACTTCCAGAATTCTTGAGACAGTGCAGTGAGTGCCCAGAGGTTCCCATAGGACAGTGCATAGGCGAGTGCAGTGGGATAGGGGAGAACTGTTGTCAAGAGAGGAATAGCACTAGGAATGCACAAAACCCACACAGCTTCTCCTCCAATGGATGGTCAGAGAGGGGAGTAACCAGAGAGGGACTTGGACAGTGTGTGTTGTGGTCAGTGTGGGGGTGTGGTCAGTTTGGGTTGTGGTCAGTGCGAGTGCGGTCAGTGTAGGGCCAGATCAGTGTGGGGGGTGTGGTCAGAGGAGGGATGTGGTCAGAGGAGATGTGGTACCCAGTGTGGGGGCTGGTCTGGGAGGTGTGTGGTCAGGGGAGGTATGGTCCCCAGTGTGGGGGTTGGTCTGGGAGTGGTCAGTGTGGGGTGTTTTGGGAGCGGGGGTGGGGGGGGAGTTGGTGCAAAGTTGATTGTATGAGGATGGATCGAATCAGTGTTAATGTCGTCCACTATTTGAGTATTAAAATATTGCTGGGACTGAATCCCTGATCATGGATCTGCTCTGGCACTAAGTTCCTGTTTCCTGGGTATCAAGAGGTAGATTTCTCTCACCCAGGGGGAAGTCCATGAAGGTTGTGGTTCTGTTTCTCTCTTCTTCTCTATTTCTCTCCCTTTCGATGAAAGTGAGGGGTAGGGGAAGACCATTTTGTGTCATCAAGCTGGCTATAACATCCTGACTGATAGCTCCTCCCTACCACACTCTCCCCACCCCCCACACCCTGCCCAGCACGCGTGCATGTGCGCGCACGCGCACACACACACACACACACACACACACACACATATCTAATACACTCGGAGAGTCAAACAGGAAGCAAACTCCACGTACAATCAAGGGAAAAAAACACTGGGAAAATGCTGACTCCCTCAGGGGTTCAAACCACAAAGAAGAAAGACTTGCATTTATGTAGTCCACTTCATGTCCTGCGTCAGACTCAAAATATTTTCCAGCCACTTAGATGCTTTACGTTGTTAGATCCTTCTTTTGTCATTTTATTCAGCAGGACTTATATACAATTAATGGTAGGGCCCTGGGTGTAGTGTCATCGAACAGAGAGACCTAAGTGTTTAGATACATAATTCTTTGAAATTTGCATCACACAGTGGCTAAGAGGATATTTGGCATGCTTGCCTTCATTGCTCAGACCTTCGAGTACAGGAGTTGGGACATCAAGTTGAGGTTGTAGAGGGCTCTGGTGACGCCTTTTATTGCGTATTAGAGTCATAGAGTTCTAAAGCACAGAAACAGACCCTTCAGTCCAATTCACACGCATCAACCACATATTCTAAACTAATCTAATCCCATTTGCCAGCATTTGGCCCATGTTCCTCTATACCCTTCCTATTCATGCACCCATCCAGATGTCTTTTAAATGTTGTAATTGTACCAGCCCCCACCCCCTTCTCTGGTAGCTCATTCCAAACAGGGACCACTCTGTGTGAAAATGTTGCCCTTTAGGTTCCTTTTAAGTCTTTCCCCGCTCACCTTAAATCTATGCCCTCTAGTTTTGGGCTCTCTAACCCTGTGAAAAGACCAAAGGTTATCCACCCTATCCAGGCCCCTCATGAATTTATAAATGTCTTGGTGTCACCCCTTAGCCTCTGTTGCTCCAGGGAGAAAAGCCCTAGACTGTTCAACACCTCTCTGTAGCCCAAACCTTCCGATCCCAGCAACATCCTTGGAAATCTTTTCTGCATCCTTTCAAGTTTAATAACATCTTTCCTTTAGTAGGGAACTGAACACAAGTGTTCTAGGACAGCAGTAACTGTAGATGCTGGAGAATCCGAGATAACAAGGTTTAGAGCTGGGTGAACATATCAGGCCAAGCAGCATCAGAGGAGCAGGAAAGCTGACGTTTCGGGCCTAGACCCTTCAGGAGTCGCAGGGAGAAATGCTTCTGAAGTATCTCAATGTCCTGGATGTAGAGGTGGTCACAGTTGGAGCCAAAATGAGAAGGCCTGAATGTGGACTGTAGTCCATTGGGGATGATCCAGTTCCGCAGCCAGGTACTAAGAAAGGTGATGTGGCTGTAGTACCTGGTTTGCTTCAGGACGCGATCGAGCAGTTTCAAGGCCAAAGAAGTTATGAGAGAGTTGCAGTGGGAGAGAGATCCACTGAAGTTGTTTCGGTGGGAGGAGGGTAACTTCTTCAGGTTAGACATCCTTAGAAGAGGCTTTGCAGTGGGGTTAAAATTGCTTCCGAGGTAGCAGGAACTGCAGATGCTGAAGAATCTGAGATAACAAGGTGTAGAGCTGGATGAACACAGCAATCCAAGCAGCATCAGAGGAGCAGGAAAGCTGACGTTTCGGGTCTAGACCCTTCTTCAGAAAATGAAAGATCTAGGCCCGAAACGCCAGCCTTCCTGCTCCTCTGCTGCTTGGCCTGCTGTGTTCATCCAGCTCCACAAGCGTTCTAACAGTGGTCTCCCAATGCTATGTACAGCTACTACATGACCTTCCAACTCCTATACTCAATGCACTGACCAGCAAAGATACCACCCTGTCTACCTATGACTCTACTTTGAAGAAACAATGCAACTGCACTCCTGTGTCTCTCCATTCAGTTCCCAGGGCCCCACCACTAACTGTATATGTCTTGCCCTGATTTGCTTCATCAAAATGCACCACTGCATATTTATTTAAAGTAAATTCCATCTGTCACTCATTGGTCCATCTGAACAAGGCCCTATTGTAGTCTGAAGTAACCTTCTTCACTGCCCACAAATTTTCGTGTCATCTGAAAACTTACTAACCATACTTTGATATGCCCAACCAAATCATTTATATAAATGATGGAAAGCATTGGACCTGGGTCTCGGAGTTTGACGATCCATTTTGTCTGAATTAGAGTGTTTGTTCTGGTGTACTGTGTCCAGCTCTGTTTACCCCGCTCCAGCAAGTATATTATTAAACTGGAGAGAGAGAGTTCAGAAAAGATTTACCAGGATGTTGCCAGGACTGGAGGACTTGAGTTATAGGAGAGGCTGGGACTTTTTGTCACTGGAGTGTGGTAAGTTGAAGGGTAACCTTTTGAAGATTTATAAAATCATGAGGGACATAGATAAAGTGAATAGCAAGGGGCTTTTCCCTAGGATGGGGGGGAGTTCAAAACTAGGAGGCATATTTTTAAGGGAAAGGAGAAATTTTTGAACAGAGCGGGAGGGGCAACCTTTTTACACAGAGAGTGGTTCGTGTTTGGAATGAAACTCCAGAGGAAGTGGTGGATGCAGGTACAGTTACAATGTCTAAAAGACATGTGGATAGATTTATGGATAATAAAATGTGGGACTGGATGAACACAGCAGGCCAAGCAGCATCTCAGGAGCACAAAAGCTGACGTTTCGGGCCTAGACCCTTCATCAGAGCAATATGATTGGGAAGTGACACTGCGCTGGGTGGGCAGTGTGTGCTGTGAGGAGGATGATAAGGGGCTGCAGGTTGACTTGGTCAGGCTGGCTGAGATGCAATGAGACCTGGGTGTCATGGTGGAACAGTTGCTGAAGGTTGGCATGCAGCAGGCAGTGAGGAAAGCTAATGGCATGCGGTCCTTCATAGCGAGAGGATTTGAATATAAGAGTCGGGATGTCTTGCTGCAGTCATACAGGGCCTTGGTGAGGCCACACCTTGAGTATTGTGTGCCTGAGGAAGGACATTCTTGCTATTGAGAGAGTCCAGTGAAGGTTCACTAGACTGATTCCCGGGATGGCAGGACTGACATATGAGGAAAGCCTAGATTGACTGGGCTTGTAGTCACTGGAATTTTAGAAGATGAGGGTAGAGCCTCACAAAATCTTATAAAATCTTGATGAGATTGGACAGGCTGGATGTGGGAAGAATGTTCCCGATGTTGGGGAATTCCAGAGCAACTCAATTAAGACCACTCAAGACTGAGGTGAGGAAGAAGGTCTTTACTCGGAGAGGTGTGAACCTGTGGAATTCTCTCCCATAGGAAGCTGTTCGGCGTCAGTTCATTAGACATATTTAAGAGGGAATTGGAGATGGCCCTTGTGACTGAAGGGATCAAGGGGTATGGGGGAAAGGGCAGGAGTGGGATACTATAATTGCACGATCAGACATGATCTATTGAATGGTGGTGCAGGCTCAAAGGGTCCTCCTGCACCTATTTTCTATGTTTGGAGGGATACGGGTCAAGCACAACCAGATGGGCTTAGCTTAGTTTGGGAAACATGGATGAATTGGACCAAATGGTCTGTTTCTGTGCTGTGTGGCTCTATGACTGTATAAGAGGATATTGCACGCTTTTCAATGGAGAAGATATCACCACCTTGAGCACAACTTATGCTGGGAGGGCAAGTGTAAGTGACCTCACCAAGCAACCAATTCTCTCACCGTTCTGAGAGACCAGGCAATCTTCCTCAAAGACGGAGGAGAACGAGATAAAAATGCACAACAAGTCGGCAGGTAAAGGGCTGTCACAGCCGTGCAGTGGGTAGGGAAGGGGTGCTATGAAACCAAACACAAACACTTGTGATACTGGCAAAGGTTTTTGAAATAAGCAAACAGCTCAGATCCTCAGATGCATGTGAAGAGAGGGAAGGTAAACATGGCAACAATGAAGGTTGTGTTGCATTTGTTGAGCGATGACAGTCAGCAGCAATACGGATCGTTCAAGAACTGCAACAGGCAAAGCAGAGTTTATAAGATTAACATTTCAAAACAATGCAAACCTCTCCACATGGGTACATAGTCACCAGGTCAGGATGAAATCTGCAAAGCATTGCCTTAACTTTTGAAACTTTAGTCTTGTAAACTCTGTTTTATCTGTTTATATTGTTATTGGATTGATAACCCATGTCTGTGTACAGCCAAGCATCTCAATTTGGATTCAGGTTTTATCTTTGGGTAAAGGGGGATATTGTGTTTTGTCGAAACAGTCAATTGCTATGTACCATTAAGAGAAACAGCACTGGTACACCCTTAAAAGACGCGCTCATTGCATGAGCACTGCATCATTGCATGTGACTTGAGGGTAGAAAGATCCCAGACTCTATCTCACCCCAGGGTCACTTGGAATATGGGCAGCTATTAGAAGCATGCAGCTCTGTTATATCCTGTTAATAATATTAGCCAGATGCTTAGGAGAGAGCAAAGCTTGACACAATCCAGGACAAAGCAGCCCACTTGACTGGTACTCTGATGAAGGGTCTCAGCCCGAAACATCAGCTTTTGTGCTCCTGAGATGCTGCTTGGCCTGCTGTGCTCATCCAGCTCCACACTTTGTCCACTTGACTGGTACTACATCCACAAGCATCCACTCCCTCCATCACCGACCCTCAGTAGCTGCAGTGTGTACTATCTACAAGGTGCACTGCGGAACTTTGCTAAAGATCCACAGACCAGCACCTTCCAAACCCACGACCACTTCCATTTCAAAGGACAAGTGCAGCAGATACATGGGAACACCACCACTTCCAAGTTCTCTTGCAAGCACATACCATCCTGACTTGGAAATATATCGCCGTTCATTCACTGTCGCTGGGTCAAAACCCTGGAATTCCTTCCCTATGGGAATTGTGGGTCAACCCACAGCACGTGGACTGCAGCGGTTCAAGAAGGCAGCTCACCACCACCTTCTCAAGGGGCAACTAGGGACAGGGGAACAAATCCTGGCCCAGCCAGCGACGCCCATGTCCCACAACTGAATATGAAAAAAAGTGTAATGTTTGTATAGAATAGATAATTGGAATAAGCACCTGTTGGATTCTCATTACCATAGCATCCACACCCAGTTGTCATGTTATGAAGGATAACATAAGCATTGCCACATCAGGATAACAACCACAGGGGAAAGACAATCACTTTCATTTTATGTGCGATGAGATAGTGCCGTAGGATCTTTTACATCCACCTGAAGGAGCACACAGGGACCCAGTTTGGTGTCTCCTCCAAAAGACAGCAAGCCCAACAGTGCGGCACTCCTCCAGCACTGCGCTGGAGTGTTAGCGCTTGTCATTTGGTCTCCAATCCTAGACAGAGACTTCAACCTTGTGATTCAACACGTGAGACTGACTGAATTAGGGATTTCAATGACTGAAAACCCTGACCTCCTTCCACCCCTTGAGAGAAATATGGTCTAAAGCAGAATTCTGCCTCCAGAATCCACTCCCTGTAAGATGACGGTCACCTCTAGGCTAACACAGTCAGTACCCCACCTTATTCAAACCCTCCCCACCTTTGTTGTTCTGAGATTGGCCCCTGTTCCCTGCTTTTCCCAATCATTTGCAGCCTTCACATTTTTATTTTCCTTGTTTTGAATAACCCGTTAGAAGCTGGATTTCTGCACAACCTAATTCGAAGCCATTTAGCGTTTGGAAAGGATTTGAAAGAACTTTTCTGTCATGCCTGACTTTGTGAGAGCGAGTGGGTTCCAGTTTCTGCAGCCAGCTGTGGGGAGGGATGGCCTTGCGGACTTCATCTGGGAACAGCCCAGCTTTGATGTTAAGGATCGCCATCCAGATGCTGTCAACTGAGGGAAGCATTCCTCCCGCGCCGCCTCTGAGCATCTTCCACTTAATCGCTCCATGATTCACGGGGCTGCAGCCACTGCTTACAAAACAAGAACTGTAATATCTCGCTCCTCTGGACCTTCCATCCTGGACAGCACTTGGCTGCATTGGCACAATGGCTCAATGGTTAGCTGGCTGCCATGCAGTGCCAGGGACCTCCGGGTTCAATTCCACCTTAAGGTGACCGTCTGTGCGCGGGTTTCCCCCCGGGTGCTCCAGCTTCCTCCCACAATCCAAAGAATAGCCTCTTGGATTGGGCCATGAGGGTAGTCAAGGTGGGTGGAGGGAGTTTGAGGCCTGGATAGGGTACACTCTGGAAGGTCGGTGCGTGGACATGACGGGCTGAACGGCCTGCTTCCGCGCTGTAGGGACTCCATCCTGCGACGGTTGTAACTTGATTGAGCGGGAGTGAATAAATACTTGTCTGCGCGCAAGTGCAGGGACAGATGGGGCCAGAAATGCCAAAGAGGGTAAAGTTCTCCAAGCCGCCTGGCAATATTTACCCCCCCCCAGACATGAGCGTGGTGTCTGGCGAGGGGCTGTCTGCGAGGCGAAGCTCACCAAGCTCACTCTGTACTCAAAAGCAACACCGCCTCCTTTCTGTTTTGTTCAGATGGTTGCAACTTGCAGCCTGGGAGAGGAAAATACCCTTTCAGAATGAGATCAGCGTCGCCTTTGTGTTTGAAATGCCAGCTGGTGGGAGGAAGGCCTACCGTCAGCACGGCTGCCTCAGTTTCCACCTCAAGCTGCTTCCTTTCACAGAGGGCCCGTGTTGCCCTTGTTTCTGAAGGGGCCCCTTAGCCACAAGCGTCACCTCCTCCTTCCAAATGCTTTTCATCTGCCCTCATCCTTCGCAGCTCGATTCATCACACCTTTCAGCTAGACTGATGTCTGAAGCTGTCAGCCCCCTTAGCCTGGCTCTAGCATCTGTAACCGTTGGGCTCACGGTTTGGAACTGGTGCTGTAGGAGGTTCTAGGGCGTGCCTCAACCTACTTCAGGTTGGCACCTTCATCCATGCCTTTCCTACCTCTAGAATCACGACAGTTAGGAAGCAGATCATTCAGCTCCCAACCCCACGCTGAACCTCCGAGAAACATCCCATCCAGATCCACCACCCCTGTAACCCTGCGCCTCGATGGCTTACCCACCCAATCTGCACACCCCTGGACCCTAAGGGCAATTTAACATAGCCAGTCCCCCTAACCTGCACACCCGTGGACTATGAGATAACAAGGTGTAGAGCTGGATGAACACAGTAGGGCAAGGAGCATCAGAGGAGCAGGAAGGCTGACGTTTTAGGCCTGGACCCTTCTTCAGAAATGGGCTATGTCATGATGAGACTGTATTGGTGAGGCCTCTTCTGGAATACTGTGCCCAGTTCTGTTCGCCTAGTTGTAGGAAGGATATTATCAAGCTGGACAGGGTTTGGAAGAGATTTACGAGGATGTTGCTGGCTATGGAAGGTTTGAGTTATACCGAAAGGCTGGATAAGCTGGGACTTTTTTTCACTGGAGCAGGGAGGCTGAGAGGTGACCTTTATAGAGGTTTGTTAAAATCATGAGGGGTATAGATAGGGTTAATGGCAGATGTCTTGTATCTAGGGTGGAGGATTTCAAGACCAGGGGGCACATTTTTAACGAGTGAGGAGAGAGATTTTAAAGAAGATGTGAGGGGCAAAGTTTTTACACA
Source organism: Stegostoma tigrinum (assembly GCF_030684315.1). Classification (NCBI taxonomy): domain Eukaryota; kingdom Metazoa; phylum Chordata; class Chondrichthyes; order Orectolobiformes; family Stegostomatidae; genus Stegostoma; species Stegostoma tigrinum. The sequence goes on along the minus strand of NC_081363.1, from coordinate 80,775,312 downwards.
GAGAGGAATGAACTTCCTGAGGAAGTGGTGGATGTTGTCTCAGTTACAATGCTCAAAAGTGCACAAATAGGAAGGGCAGGAGATGGGCCAGGAGCAGGCAGGTTGGACTAGTTTAGCTAGGGATTATGTTCAGCACGGGTCTGCTTCTGTGCTGTACGACTATAGGGGAGGGAATCAGAGCTCCCAGAGGAAATCCGACACAGGCACAGGGAGAACATGCTAACTCCACACAGACAGTCACCTGAGGATAGAATCAAACCCAGGTCCCTGGCGCAGTGAAGCAGCAGTGCTAACTTCTGAGCCACCGTGCCATGCCTCTAGACTTGCTCTCCTGTTCAACCCTCCTTCATCTCGTCCTCTGTAGAAAATGTTCCCTTCATGACAGGTGCCTTGGGCTTGTTGCTGCAGCTTCAATCCTGCCATTATAATTGAGGCAATGACATCAGCGTGATAAAAGCAGGTGCTAATGTCTGAAATAAAAACAGAAGGTGCTGGAAATTCTCAGTCTCTGCAGAGAGAGTTCTTTCCTATCATGTGTCGATCTTCTTCAAAAGAAAAATGCACGCATCCAAAACACATACATTCACCTGTCTATATATCGTGTAAAGCATGTAGCCAGTTGACACAAACAATAGCTGTTATGTTTGGACGAGTAAAACGAAACTTGGCCAGATCCCAAGTTGCGACCAAGTTACGGTCAAGCACTTAATTGGTTTTTAGCGAAGCCCCTGGGGTTTGTGTCACTCTTGAGTCAGAACCAGAAACCACTGTCAGATCACACTGGGAGCTGGCCCCGTAACAAATGCTCTTTTTTTCTGTTGACTTAATCAATCGTGAAATGCATCACGCTGTGAATTTTGTCAAACCGTTCGCAGAGATGTCATCCACCGTGTGGGCCGGCAAGTGGAACTGGCTGGGAATTGGTCAGACACAGACTATCCAAAGGCCAGCCGGTGATAAACGAAGGAGAATTCAAGTGAAAAATATAAAGCTGAAGACCCTTCTGTATGTGCTCTATTCACAGGAGCATCCTTCATAATAGGTGCAGGTGGGTTGGGTGTTCAGCCTGTTTCAGTTACCGTGCCCCCGTCTTCCCCAATTTGATTTTTAAAAACAAAATCATTTTTCTGCTTCTCTCGAGAAACGATGCCGCGGCGATGTCACTGCAGGGAGCGTAGGAATGCCTGTGGGTCCCGAGTGTTGTTGGTTGGGGGCCTGGTGCGTGGAAGTGCCTGTGGGCCTGAGCACAGCATAGGCAGAGCAAGGTCGACGTGTTGGTGAGGGAGGTCCCCAGGTATCTGCGATATCAAGAGCAGGAAGCCCGATGTTCCCCAAAAAGCAAGCCAAAGTGGAGGAGACCAAGCCTTTGCACTTACGAAAGACCATTGAACTTTCACCTTTATTCCATTGTTTTTCCACTTAATATTAGGAAGGACTGTCATGTGAAGTTTTAACTTTATTTCTTGATTTTTCTACTTATACTAAGAACAACAGTAATGCTTTACATTTAACTTTGTTTCTCTTGTGCCTAAGTTTTGTACTTTGGTACCTAAGATGATGTCATATGAGATGACGTTGCCCACTTTTCACTGTACTCCTGTGCTTGAGTATGTGTGACAATAAAGCTTAAACAAATCAAACTGAAACAACCGCAGAAATGATAAATGTTCTTCTAGATATCGCCAGGGTCGCAATTCTATCGGTAAAAACCAGAAGGACAGTCTTTAGTTTCAAACTAGATGGGTGACATTATTGGCAAATGGGAACAGCACAAGGCCATTCAGCCCTTTCAAGCCTGTCCTGCTGTTCTGCCCATCCTTATTCATCAGTTTTATTTCCCTGTCTTTCCACAAACACTATGATGGGCTCCGTCGCCGGTTTTCCTCGATCGCATTCTGATGTCTGGTGCTTCAAAGTTTTGTCTAAAATGTCTTTGCTTGCTTTCTTTTTCATTTACCTGCATAGCTAGATTAAAGTCAGAGAGTCACAGGTATCTACAGTACAGGAAAAAAGACTCTCAGCCCATCATGTTCTCCCTGATCAAAACAAACCCTACCGATTTTAATCTCATTTCCAAAACTTGGCCCATTGCCTTGTATGCCTTGACAAGTTCACATCGAAGTACTTCTTAAATGTTACCATCCTTACAGACAGTGAGTTCCAGGTTCTTACCACCCTCTGGGTGAAAACTGTTTCCTTCACATCCCCTCTCAACCTTCTGCCATTTGCCTTAAGTCTATATCCCTCTGGTCATTGATCCCTCATCCAGGGGAAATGTGTCTACCTTGTATATGCTTTTCAATTTTATGCATCTCAATTATGTATCCCTTTCAATCTCCTCTGCTCAGAGGAAAATGGAAATTAATGGAAGTTTCAGGCTGAACTTGATCAGAAAATTCCTATCGGTAAAAAGTAACCTTTCTATGTAATTTTGTTCAGTCTGGCTAATTGCCTTGTCCTACTGGGTATAAAATCCCATCTAAACCACTCATCTGCTGCCACCCCCAATGTTGCTATGGGCAGGACCAACACAGAAGAAGAGGGGAAGTGTGACCAATTGAAAAGCAAACATTGTAAAAGTCCTAACCTGTCCCTTAAAGCAATAAATTGAAACGATAAGACTTTCAGTTTAATATTGCAGAAAGATCTGTACACCATCCAGGCTTGTGCCAACAAGTGGCAGATAATATCTGTGCCTTGCGAGCACCACGGAATGACTATCTTCAAAATGATTCTAACCATCATTCCTTGATGTTGAATGACTTTAACATTGCGGAATCAAATAAGCTGAAGATATAAGAGTTGCAAGGAGGTTTGGTGGCAGTAAATTACACAACCAATCACTGCCAGTTGTTGGTCCATATAGAATCATAGAACTCCTAAAGTGTAGAAGCAAGCCATTCAGCCCAACATGTCCACACTGATCCTTGGAAGAGCACCGCACCTAAACCTACCCCATCCCCGCATGCCCCATGGCTAACTCAGCTAGCCTGCTCATCCCTGGACACTATGGGGTAATTTAGCACAGCCAATCCACCCTAACCTGCACATCTTTGGATTGTGGGAGGAAACGAGAGCAAACCCACACAGATACAGGGAGAACATACCAACTCCACACAGACAGTCACCTGAGGTTGGAACCGAACCCAGGTCCCTGGTGCTGTGAAGCAGCAGTGCTAACCCCTGAGCCACCTTGCCACCCTAATGAAGTGTCCTCCTATGCAATTATGCCGCCACACAGTGCCTAATGCCACACACTGCGTATATTTAACCAGCCTTGCATTACCCCTCCCATACCCACACCTTCCACTATGGTTTGTTTCCAATTATTGTGCTTATTGCAGTATTAGAGCCATCACATTTTTCATTCTTAATGTTGTGGTGCTAAAGAGACCCAATTCCAATTAACCTTTGGCTGAACCTTGCATTGGCCAGCTCAGAAATAGATGAGATGAAGCTGGGTGGAATTGTTTATGTGTACAAACACAGATGAATGATGGTGGTGTTCAGAGAAGTATTCAGAAGGATTCAAGGCATGCAGATAAACTCTGAAGCCAAGAGCTTTACTTGTGCAATTGAACAGCACCGCTCACCAAAATATTTGAGCAAGTGTCCATCATCTTACAACAGGACTTACACAAAAACCTTTGGAGATCTCACAGACTGGGAGAAATATATTAAAACAAATCATGAAAGCATACAAAGTCAGAAGAGGTTCGAAAAGAAAATTCAAGAAAACACAAGCAAAATACATCATAAATTACACAAAACGCTTTTACTAAAGTGTTGAGAGGAGAGTGAATGGGGACGCCATGAAGGCAGACAGGGGGAATATTGTGAGTGGAAATAAGGAAATGTCAAATTTCCCGAACAATCAATGTGGCTCTGCCTCTGCAGGAGGTCATGAGGATAAAGCATTGGAGATTTAAAGAAAACTATAAGTGACGTCAAGGAGAGGCACTTTTTAGACTTAATTATAAATAATAAAATGGTTGTTGAAAGAAAATGTTGTGATTAAAAGTTGATAAATCTCCAGGACCTGAAGGCTTTCAGGGTACTAGAAGAAATCAGCAAGGAAATTGTAAATGCCAGTGCCATGAAAACTCTCTGTCTCTCTGTTTCCACTTTTTAATCCAAGTGAAATTTAGTGTGCTCCTTTCCTTGATTTATTTATAATTTTGTTTCTCTCCTTGGTCTTTCATCTTCAGATTGCATTGTGAAGATTGAGACAGGGCAAGATGGACAGTCATCAGAAGGTGTAGAAAAATGAGATAAAGGCATTTATGATAGAAAGGCTGAGAGAAAAATAGGGTCACAGAGTCATAGAGATGTACGGCACGGAAACAGACCCTTCGGTCCGACTCACCCATGCCGACCAGATATCCTAAGTTAATCTGGTCCCATGTGCCAGCATTTGGCCCATATCCCCCTAAACCCTTCCTATTCATGTACCCATCCAGATGCCTTTTAAAAGTTGCAATTGTACCAGCCTCCACCACTTCCTCTGGCAGCTCGTCCCATGCACGCACCACCCTCTGCATGAAAAACATTGCTTCTCGTGTCCCTGTTAAATCTTTCCACTCTCACCTTAAACCTATGCCCTCTAGAAAAAGACCTTGGCTATCCAATCTGTCAATGTCCCTCATGATATAATAAACCTCTATAAGGCCATTCTTCGGCCTCTGACGCTCCAGGATAATTAATGTACCGTTTTGGATACTTTCCCTTCTCAGGGGAAAGCAGCTGCAGTCAAACCGTTGCACCACGGTTGGTTCTGCTGCAGTGGGGAGGGGTAGAAGGGGTGCCAAAGCAATAACCATAGGGGACCTAATTGTAAGGGGAACAGGCAGGCATTTTTATAGTCGCAAACGAGGCTCCAGGATGGTGTGTTAGCTCCACGGTGCTAGGGTCAAGGATATCTCGGAGCGGGTACAGGACATCCTGAAAGGTAAGAGTGAACAGCCAGTAGTCGTGGAGCACATCGGTACAAATGACATAGGTTAAAAAAAAACGTTGAGGTCCTAAAGACGGAGTACAGGGAACTACGAAGAAAGTTAAAAAAAAAAGACCTCGAAGGTAGTGATCTCAGGATAATTACGGATGCCGTGTGCTAGCCAGATATAGCGGACGAATATGTGACTAAAAAGATGGTTTCACTTTTCTGGAGCATTGGGGCCAGTTCTGGGGCAGGTGGGACCTATACAAATTGCCAATCGAGCTGTGCGAGACCCCTTGGGGATAAGCGAGCTTAAAATGATGGAATTTTTTTATCAGCATGGAGAGTGAGGTAGGGTGCTAAATATGAAAGGAAACTATGAAGATATGAGGTGTGAGTTGGTTAGGATTTGGGTTAGGGTTAGGGTCAGGGTCAGAGTTGGGTTTAGGGTCAGGGTCAGGGTTAGGGTCACGGTAAGGGTTAGGGTCAGGGATAGGGTTAGGGTTAGGGTTAGGGGTAGGGTTAGGAGTAGGGGTGGGGTTAGATAGACTGATAGACTGGGGAGGTTTACTTAAAGGGATGACAGTGGATATGCAATGTCAAACATTCAAGCAACACATGGGGGACCTGCAGCAACTGTTTATTCCTGTCTGGCACAAAGCAAAATGGGTAAGAAGGCCAATCCATGGCTTAGATAGGAATTTACAGATAGTATCCGATCCAAGGAAGAAGCATACAGATTGACCAAGGAAAATCATAAGTCTGAGGATTGGGAGCAGTTTAGGATTCAGCAAAGAAGGACCAAAAAATTGATTAGGAAGAGGTATACACAATATGAAAGTAAGCTTGCACAGAACATAAAAACTGACACTAAGAGTTTCTATAGGTACGTGAAAAGAAATAGTTTGGTGAAGATAAATGTAGGGCCCCTACAGAGATAAAGGGAGGAATGTATAGTGGGGACAAAGAAATGGCTGAGCAACTGAATATATGCTGCAGTTCTGTCTTCACAAAAGAGGGCCCAAATCAGATACCAGAAATTTTGGAGAATGGAAGATTTAGTGACAGGGAAGAGTTGAGGGAGATCAAAATTAGTTGAGAAATGGTGCTGGGAAAATTGATGGGATTGAGGCTGGATAAATTCCCAGGGCCTGATAATCTCCATCCCAGAGTACTTAAGGAAGGGGCTCTAGAAATAGTGGATGCATTGGAGGTCATCTTCCAGGATTCTATAAATTCTGGAACAGTCCCTGCAGATTGGAAGGTAGGTAATGTCACTCCAGTATTCAAAACGGGAGGTAGGGAGAAAACAGGGAATTATGGACCAGTAAGCCTAATATCATTAGTGGGGAAAATTCTCAAATCCATTATCAAGGACTTCATTGTGAAGCATTGAGAAAGCAGTGGCAGAATCAGACAGAGTCAGCATGGATTTATGAAGGGGAAATCATGCTTAATAAGTCTGTTGGAATTATATGAAGATGTAACTAGTAGAATTGACAAGGCTAAGCCAGTTGATGTGGTATGTTTGATCTTTCTGAAAGTGTTTGACAAAGTCCTGCAAAGGAGATTACTGTGCAAGGTTAAAGCGCATGGGATTGGGGAAAAGTATCTTGAGATGGATAGAAAACAGGTTGGCAGAGAGAGAACTAAAAGTAGGAATTGATGGGTCCTTTTCAAATTGACAGGCAGTAACTAGTGGGACGTCACAAGGATTGGCCCTGGAGCCCCAGATATTTGCAATATATCTTGCTGATTTGGATGAAGGAACAAAACGTAACCTCTCAAAATTTGCAGATGATACCAAGTTGGGTGGGACGGTGAACTGTGACAAGGATACAGAGATCTTTCAGCATGATCTGGACAGATTGGGTGAGTGGACAAATCAATGGCAGATGCAGTATAATTTGGATAAATGTGACGTTATTGACTTTGGAAACAAAAACAAGAAGGCAGATTACTACCTGAATGGCTGTAAATTGGGCGAGGGAAGTGTTCAGCAGGACCTGGGTGTCCTTGTGCACCAGTTGCTGAAGGTAAGCATGCAGGTGCAGCAGGTGGTGAAGAAGGCAAATGGTATGTTGGCCTTCATTGTGAGAGGTTTTGAGTGCAGGAGTAGGGATGCATTGTTGCAGTTACACAGGGTCTTGGTGAGGCCACCCCTCAAATATTGTGTGCAGGTTTGGTCTTCTTGCCTGAGGAAGGATACTCTTGCTCTTGAGGGAGTGCAGCGAGGGTTTACCGCGATGATTCTGGGTCTGACTTGTGAGGAGAGACTGTTTAGGTTAGGATTATTTTCGCTGGACTTCACTTGAATAAGGGGGGTCTCATAGAGACTTGTAAAATTCTAACAGGACTGGACAGGGTAGATGCAGGGAGGATGTTTCCCATGGTGGGTGTGTCCAGAACTAGGGGTCACAGTCTGAGGATTTGGGATAGACCATTTAGGACAGTGATGAGGAAACATTTCTTTGCCCAAAGAGTGGTGATCCTGTGGAATTTGTTACCACAGGAAGTAGTTGATGCCAAAACATTGAATATATTCAAGAGGCAGCTAGATATAGCACTTGGGGTGAATGGGATCAAAGGTTATGGGGAGAAAGGAGGATTAGGCTATTGAGTTGGATGATTAGCTATGACCGTGGTGAATGGTGGGGCAGGCTGAAAGGGCTGAATGGCCTCCTCCTGCTCCTGTCTTCTATGTTTCTGTCCATCAGAGCTGCCAAGCGATCCACCAGAGCCCAGAAAATGAACAAATCCAACAGTCCCGCTTCAGTATGAATACCAGGGAGCACAAGTGGTGCCAGGCCTCCAGTAGATCTGACCTGTGCTCATCCTTCAGGTAGTGCTAGCTAAACCCAGCTATTCACTGATGAGGAGGATGAAGATTAGTTGGGGAACTGATTGTAAGAAAGAGTTTCAGTCACTGTTGTGTCAGGGAGATGGACAGAATGTACATGCGGCGATATGCAGAGCCGTCGATTCAAACGTAAACCCACCCGAGATTTCCTTTCAGCCTCCTGAAGCAGAAGCCGTTTTCCAGGCCTTTCTCAGAGGGTGAAAGTTGTCAAAGTCCCACTGGATCTCGATGAACACACGGCTCCTTGTCTGTAAGCTGTCGCCACTGGCTCACCGCTGCTGCAAAGGGCTAAAAATCAGAAAGGGTGAGCCTAAGTCCAGCTCAGGAAATTGGGAGCCCACCCACACTCCTTGTCGTGACCACTCTCTATGGACTGTTGTTCACGTGGGTGTAGAATCTCTACAGTGTGGATGCAGGCCATTCGGCCTGTCGAGTAAACGCTGACCTCCTGAAGAATATCCTACCTGGACCCACTCCCCATGAACCCCCGCTACCCTGTCCCTGTCACCCTGCATTTCTCACGGCCAATCCACCTGAGCTGCACACCTTTGGACTGTGGGAGGAAGCCAGAGCGCCCGGACGAAATCCCACGCAAACAAGGGGAGATTGTGCAAATTCCAGGGAGACGGTCGCCCCAGAGTGGGATCGAGCCGGGATCCCTGATATTACGAGGCAGTGGTGCTGGTCACTGAGCTACCTGAAACGAGGGCAGAATTGGGTTTTAACTCATCGGGTCTTGTCTAAGGTGCAGGATGTTTGGTCTTTGTGTGACTGGCCAGGAGTCACTGACGCTACGTTGGAAGGGGAGGGGAGAAAATTGGCAGCGAGGTGGAATTTCACTTCAGCACCACGAAAGCTTGGCCAATATTAGTCCTGGAACCTCACACGTAGGTTCAGGAAAAAAAATTTCCAACACTGAGGCCAACTCTGACGAACTGTGATATTTCAAATAAGGGGACCGAGAATTACAATGACAGGTTTAGCAACATGCTCAAGTCAAACGTGCCAGAGGGTTTTGAACCCAGGATGCAGCGTGGGCAATGCTAGAAATGAGACATGTTTCATGTTTATGTTTTAGATATATAAGAGAGAGAGGGAGGGAGCTGATTTGAGACTAGGCACAGCCCCAGTGGGGTCCTCACTCTTCCAGACAGGTCGGTGTGGGGGGTCAGCTTTACATCCAGAATGTGTTCCCCTGCTGTGAATAATTTACTGCCTATGAATTCTGAATGAAAAATCCCAGTGAAGATATTACAGTCACAGGCTATTCATCTCATGTGCTGTGTGTCAAATGTCCCAAATGCACTCCACCTCTCTCCTAGAGACATCTAGTCTCCTCTCCCTCATGTATCTAACCAGCTTCTCCTTCAGTGCACCTCCGCTATTCACCTTAATTACGACCTGTGGAGTGCCCACTGTTGAACCACACTCGGAGTTATTTGTGACTACTCTATATTTATGATTCCCACTCCTGGCCTCTCCACAAATGGAGCCACTGTCTCTGTCTTTGTCAGGATCAACGCTCAGCTCCACAACAGGGGGCGTATTACTTGGAGTTTGCCGGTGCCGGAGGCCCTCGTACGAGCCATTCAGGGCACCGATGAGCCGATCAAGAGGCCAACTGCACTTTTGCTCAGTATTGCCACCAGGAGGTGGTGGCCGTAGGCAGAATTGCACCCACTAGTCGCTCAAGATGGAGGATTGACACCCTTTCGCAACCCCTTCAGTCCAAAGGTAGGTGATGTAGGGAGATGTTTGGGGGTGGGGGGGCCTGGTGTTCAAGGGGAAGGGAGGTGTAGTCTGTTCCGCAGCAAGGGCAGTGTGTAACATTCAGCACCAGCACACCACTTGCCCCAGTTCCCACTACACCCCACCCACCACCAACCCATTTACCAACATTAGGTTCCTCAGTGTTTTTAAATGAGGGACCCTCATTTATTCTTATGTTCCCCACGTAGATGTAGGTCCACCCACTGCTGGGATTTAGACTTGCAGCAATGGGAAGGAGCACTCTATTGGGAATTAGTCAGTCACTTTAGGGCCTCAGCTGGCACTGGAGCAGAAAGGTCATCCTGGGGCCTCCCTGTCATGGATGTATTGGGTAGTGCACTCTCCAGCCACCATCAAACCTGAGGTTACGTTACTGTATGCTCCCTGCCTACATGGGGGACAGCATAACAAACTATCCTGTGATTCCTATTGAATGTCTTGGCCTCTTGTTTTCTAGGGTGTTGTGCTCTGCTCCAGGATGTAATTCGACATGTGACAGTGAATCCCAGTCTTTGCTGCTGACCACAGATTCAGATGTGGGGCTCTGTCTATTGAGTGTTGTTGAAGTGAAGAAGGTGTTTGGCATGCACGCCTTTATTGGTCAGAACATTGGTTTTAATAGTTGGGTCATCATGTTGCAACCATACATGACATTGGTTAGGCCACTCGTGCACAATTCTGGTTGCCCTTACATAGGATATTTGTTGTTAAATTTGAGAGGGGTCAGAAAAGATTTTACAAGGGCGTTGCCAGGGCTGGAGGGTTTGAGCTACAGGGAGAAGAGGTTGGAAAGGTTGGGGCTTTTTCTCCCTAGAGCGTCAGAAATTGAAGGGTGACCTTATAGAGGTTTAACGAATAATGGTGGGGGGGGGACACGGATTGGGTGAACAACCATGGTTTTATTTTCGAGGGTGTGGGCATCTAAAACCAGAGGGCATAGGTTTAAGGTTAGTGAGGAAAGATATAAAAAGGACCTGAGGGGTAGCTTTTTCACACAGAGGGTGGTGTGTGTATGGAATGAGCTGCCAGAGGAAGTGGTGGAGGCTGGTACAATTACAACATTTAAAAGGCACCTGGATGGGTAAATGAATAGGAAGGGTTTAGAGGAATATGGGCCAAATGCTGATTGGGACATCTGGTCATGGGGACGTGTTGGACTGAAGGGTCTGTTTCCGTGCTGTACAGCCCTATGACTCCAAGGCTTCCTGCAGTTTCACATGTTTGTCTTGTTTTGTAGTTATGGTGAGCAATGGATATTCTTCTACGGATCTCACATTTTTAGCAGAACTCTTTCCCTACTTTGCTCCACCAGAGAACTGAAATAGCTCCACAGAGGCCTCTGTCCCGTAACCAAGTCACCCTTAAGTACATCCTTGACATTGACCCAGCTCCCTCAGAGCAGTCTGTCAGAGTGAACAGAACCTCTAACCCTTCATCATTCTCTGATGAAGGGTCTAGGCCCAAAACATCAGCTTTTGTGCTCCTGAGATGCTGTTTGGCCTGCTGTGTTCATCTAGCTTCACACTTTGTTATCTTGGATTCTCCAGTATCTGCAGTTCCCATTATCTCAGAACCTCTAATTCCCTTGTTTATATCTGCCGGCCAGGGCTCCCTGATCGGACCAGGTTAACAGCCCCAATCAGGGAATTCATATTCAGTGAGGTCCACCTGGCTGACCTCATTACAATCGCTACAAGAACCATCGAAACATACAGCACAGGAGGTGACTATAGGACCCTATATGTTTGAGACAACCCTTTTACTGGAGCAATCAACCATCCGGCTCAGTGCCCTGGGTCTGTTCCTTGTATCTCTACCTACATCAGCAGTTTCTGCATGTTTCTCTGATAAGATCCAACTATTTCTCTTTTGGCCTGCTCTCATGGCCACCAGTTCCAACAACCCTCTGTGTAAAAACAAAACTCCTTTTGACCTCTCTCTTCTTAACAATTTGAACTTGATCGTTGCTTACTGCTGATGCCCCCGCGGAGGAGATTTTTATGCCTACTATCAAAACCCCTTTGCAGTTGAAAAGCAGATGGTAGTAAGTCTGCTCTGTTCCAGTGGAAGTCCAGTGGATTATCTCAAGCTCTTCCCTGAAAGGTTTAGTTTCCCGCTGGTGAATTGCCCAACACTTCTGTTGGCTCTCATGCCCTTTCTCTGATGGAGTTGCAGGCTTGGTTTAAGTGGTGCTCGGCCCTCGTGATATTGGGTACACCGCAGCTGCATACAGCCAACGAGTAGCTCAGGGAATCATGCACAGTCACTTCTTCAGACAGAAGGCCGCACAAAGTCACTACGTCTGCGTTGCTGTCAACCTGAGATAATAGGCGTTGCCGATGCTGGAGTCAGACACAACACACTACGGAGCTGGAGGAGCACAGCAGGCCAGGCAGCATCAGAGGAGCAGGAAAGCTGACATTTTGGGTCGGGACCATTCCTCAGAAGGGCGATTCATTGCTGCCAACCTGCATGTGTTAACTGCATATGACGGTCCCTGTGTCTGTTTTGACGTTTTTTCATTTAAGCTCCTCCCTCATTCCCATCAAGTTTTAACCATTTATCAGCCTAAATGATTCACAGCTACCACCTAGCTCTCTGACCCTGGTTTACGAAGTTTATCCAGCTACCTATTGCCAGGGGCTCACCTACGTGGCTTTGCTCCCCGCTTCCTCACTGGTGTCCCTCTGAGGCAATATTTCTCCTGGTCTCCATTCGTGTGCTGGCCCTCTGCAATATTACCCATTAACACAGTTCTCACATGTGGAGTGACCTCAGCAGCCCCTCTGGCCCCTTCCGTGTCACCTTTAAAAAGTTTGACAACCTGGTCAGACGTCCAGTCTTAAACGAACAGAACTTACTTCTAATTGAAAACAGGGAAGGCTCCAATCATTGTCTTCACTGCAAATTAGCTACCGACTGTATGCCTGCATCCGCGCCTGAGGCTGGACCAGACTGGCTGGAGGCTTGGTGTCACAATTGACCCAAGGCGTGAGGCACAAGTCAGGAGTGTGATGGAATACTCCCCACTTCCCTGGATGGGCGCAGCCCCAACAACACTCAAGAAGCTCGACACCATCCAGGACAAAGCAGCCCGCTTCATTGGCAACACATCCGCAAGCATTCAACATTCTGTCCCCTCACTGCCAAACACGTTGTGATAGTGTGTACCATCGACAGGATGCACTGCAGGAATTCACCAAAGATTCTCAGACAGCACCTTCCAAACCCACGACCACTTCCATCTCGAAGGGCAAGGGCAGCAGGTACATGGAACACTATTGCCTGTAAGTTCCCCTCCAAGCCACTTGCCGTCCTGACTTGTAAAATATATCGCCGTTCCTTCACTGTCACTGGGTCAAAATCCTGGAGTCTTTCCCTAAGGGCATCATGGATCAACCTACAGCCGAAGGATGGCAGTTTAAGAGGGCAGCTCAGCACCAACGTCTCCGAGACATTTGGAGATGGGCACTAAATGCTGGTGTAGCTAATGATGCCCGCCTTCCCTTGAACGATTCCGAAAGGAATCACAGAATCCCTACATTGTGGAAGCAGGCCATTAAGTTTTAATTATATTTCAGTTTGCTGTTAATTTTATCCCTACGGTGGATATTAACTGAAGGCTCTCATTTACTGAAACATGGCTCCCAGTGGCGAAAGGGTTATGGGCAGGTCAGAGGATCTCCTTGTGGGTCTGTTCTAGGGCTGGCCAATATTGTCATTAACAGGTCCACCCGGTGGCCTATGGAGTGGGCCATTGGACTGCCTGCCTCTGTGTTACAGCTACATCCATTCCCAGCAGGTCCTGTGGAGAGAACATTCAGCATTCACAGGCAAGCTTCTACAGCCACAGGCACAACAGTAATGCATGATCTCTCCCTAAAATTCAACCTAATTCCCCTTTAAAATTCTATCTTTTGTTGCAGTGTCCCTAGAAGGGGGCTGTTAAGTGCTGATCGTTTAATTAGTTGATTTATTTTATAGGCTCAGAGATTAAATGCTAGCTGACTGAAAGCAGGCTTACTGGTTGGAAGTACGTGTTTCTACAAACAGCGATTTCTAAATGTTCCAAAGCTAGATTCCAGGATTATGGCCTTCTCTTCCTGACTATTTCACATTATAAAAGAGAACAGTTGCTGGGGCAGCATGGTAGCTTAGCAGTTAGCACCACTGCCTCATGGCACCAGGGACCCAGGTTTGATTCCACCCTCAGGTCTGCGTGGACGTTCTCCCTGTGTCTTTGTGGGTTTTCACTGGGTGCTCTGGGTTGACTCCCACAGCCCAAAGATGTGCAGGTCAGGTGGATTGGCAGTGCTAAATTGTTCATTAGGTGCAGGCCCGATGAATTAGCCACAGGCCATGTGGGGATGCTCTTCGGAGGGTTGGTGTGAACTCCCATATGACTTGCTTTTTGCACTGTGAAGTTTGTAAATCAGATGTGAGGCTTAAATCTTAGTGGCCACTAGTGGGAGGAATAAAAAATGGTAGAAAGCAAATTTAAATTGCTAGGGTGTGATCACCTCGTGATGTTATGGGAGCACAATCAATATGACAATCAGAAGAAAGAAGTGCATATGTAGACATGGGCTACGCCAAAGAGAAAACAGGAACGGACTTGGCATTGTTGTTGCCAGCTCAGATTAAATCCAGAAGTAAATTATTGACTTAAACGGATGCTTGCTAGTTGGATAGCAAGGAAGTATGCATATTCTGACAGCATTCCACGAATGAATGCTACAAGAACATTGACCTCAGAAGCCTAGACAGAATTTCGTCAACTTTTGGAAAACGGATGTTATTCCACAGAAGAATAACTCAAAACATTGTCAAAAAGGATTCCTGATGCGTTCGGGAGATTCAATTTTTCCAATTTGTGTGACATGGACAGGCTTCTGACTCTAATTGGTGTCTGGCTATGGGAGGTGAAAACTCATTAGGCTCAGAGGGCTGGCTGCTGCTTTCAAAGAATTCCTTGGCCATTCCCCCTCAAATTTTGCGGAATGATTTTTCCATTGCAACGCAAAACAAGAGAGGCTGTTGGTTGCCAGGGCTTGAAACAGTCCAGAGATCGGAAACAAGCTTCAATCTAGCCCAAGGGAAGCAGATGGGTGGAATGATTATGTAATTGTGTGTAGCACATCCAATTACATCAGGATAACAAAACAGGAAGAGCTGTTTCAATTCCAGCCCATGTTATTCTTTGACAAGTTGCACTGACACCTGGCTTGATGGATCATGTTTTGCTTAGCTTGGGTTTTAGCAAAACAATCTCTCGCTGAAACATAAGCATGCCATCGACATGAACTGAGACAACTCGGCAGAGGCCGATATCCCATAATGAAGTCATCGTTTATTTACATGTGGAGAGTCCTTGATGCTGACCCAGCTCGCTCAGATCCAGCTCTCAGAGTGAACAGAACCTCTGGTACTCCCATTTATGTCTGTCAGCCAGGGCTCCCTGATTGGACCAGATTAACAGCCCCAATCAGGGGACTCATATTCTATTTCTGGCTTGTTGCACTCACTAAAGATCTTTATTAACAAAAGAACGGAAGATAAATAGAATTAACCAAGTGATTTACTTACAACACAAATTCAAAGGTTTTTAGAAACACAGTAAAAATATATTCCCATTATTCCCAAAACACTCCTTAATGAATGGAAAAGAAACAAAACACACTTCTGACACTGTAACCAAAAACACACCTAGTATCATACCCAAAACCACAACTTGTACAGTACCCACACCTGAGTCCCTGTTTCTACCACCTTGATAGGCTTAAAATGTTTGTGATCTGATAAATCTGGTATCACCATATCATTTCCCTGACAGGACCTTCGGTTTATATGAGCTATTTTATCAAAGGACTTCAGAAGGACTGCCTAAAACTCAAAATAAAACTGAGGAGGAGCTCTTTCTTGAGACTTGGGGTTTCTAAGTTTTAAAATAAGCTTTAAAATGATAGTTGATGGAGTTAGTTCTGAGGAAGAGAATGAGGAAATTGAAAGAAGTGAACAGTCTGTACTGTGCACAAAGTGCCTTAACCCCCACCCCATGAGTTCATGTGTCTTGAACTCCTTTAATTCTCGGGTAGCGCTATTGACTAAACCTTCAATGGAAAAGGCACAAATACAACTTGACAAGGAAGACAATGTAACAATTAATTTCTGTCAGAATTTGGTTGGTTCGTAGCTCACTCATTGCTATGAGTTCCTTAACAAAACCTGATGCTTTTCAGCGTTAGTTAAGCATTGATGTCTTCAGGTAATAGATATGTAGGTGGGATGAGGATGGAAGATAAATAACAAATTGTCTATGTAATGTCAAGAGAATGTGTTCACTCTACTAGATAGAAGTTAAACATCTTTTGAAAGATGCACGTAAAGCTAATGGAGATTGCACAGATAATACAGATTAGCGAGAATTGTGTAATCTGTGTAGGTATTGATGGATACCTTCAGGGCTATTATATGCTTCCTATTAACCTCTGACTTGTACAAGGTAGCGACTGTAGATGTAAATATGTATGTTAAAGATGGAAATACCTTTACCCTGTATCGTACTGTCCAGGATAGAGATCCACTGTTTATAAATAAAAAAATAGAAGGCAAGGACAAGAAAGTAATTAGCAAAAATGTGGGAAAATAAGTCAGGACTGCACTCTGGACATCCGATGTTTTAAATTTTCTAACAGAGGCGAATTTGCGAATGATGTTTAGAGGTTGAGATGACAATGAACAAGTACTGAAGGAATGTGAGACAGCGTTTGCCACATCACACAGGCGCGTAGTAAAGGGTAAATTACTCTCAGAATAGCTATATTGCAGAAGTAGGCCATTTGTTCCATTGTGCTCGCACTACTCAGCACCAATCTCTTGCCTTTCGCCATATTTTCGCACACCATTTCTGTCCAAATACCCCAGTTGTGCCTCCATCACATTTTCAATGTGGAATTAGAGTTAATTATGTAATAGACTGTAATTTAAGTTAGGACCCCTGCAGTGTGGAAACAGGCCATTCAGCCTACACAAATCCTCCAAGTGGTACCCATCTCAGGGTTTCCCCACCCCATGACCCTGCATTTCCCATGGTATAACCCACACAGGGCAATTTAGCATGGCCAGTCCCACCTAACCTGCACATCTTTGGACCGTGGGAGCACACAGTGGAAACCCACACAGACACAGGGGAAGATTGTGCAAACTCCACACAGACAGCTGCCTGAGGGTGAGATTGAAGCCAGGTCCCTGGCACCGTGAGGCAGCAGTGCTAACCACTGTGCCACTGTGTCACCCATGAAACTAGAGCAAGTAATTATGCTTCTTTTCACACTGTGGCTACTTGCCTAACAAATACTGGCCTCAGTGCTATTTAATGCCTATGGGAATTCTAGAAAACTTCTCTTGAACAACCTAAGGTGCAGGAAATGCAATTAAGTGCAAGAGATTGAGTTTTGAACTCAGCTGTGCATTCAGGAGCTTTAGAGCTTTTAGAGTATTCAGCTCTGAATACTGGTGAGAGCAATAATTCCTCTGGGGCTTGGAGACAAGAGCCATGTCTTTGGTACCATCAACATTATATGAGTTAAACAGGAGTAAGCCAAGCTCTTAAAAGTAACAGGGAGAGTAATCAATAGTTGGGGGGGAGTGGGTGCATACAGGCAGTTGCAAGATGGTGTGCTGTCTGCCTAGTTTTAATGTCAAGGATATCACTGAGGGGTGGCGGGTGCGGGGGGAGTGAACAGCCAGAGATCGTGGTCCATATTGGTACCAATGACTCTGGTAGAAAGAAGGATTAGAATCTCCAATTATGTTTCAGGAACTAGAAAATAAATTTAAAACATGGGAGCGAAGATGTAAGCACCAGTGAGTCGTTCAATGCTGTGAACTTGTGAGCGCAGAGATGAGAGGATAATGCACATAACTGGAGAGGTGGGGGCGCAGTTGGGGTTGACTGAAGATTTCTAAGGGATGAATCCGGGAGGGGTGGTACCTGTGTGAAGTGAGTTGTAACTCAACAGGGAGCAGGCAAATACCATAGCGGGCAGATTCGCGGTGCTGTCGGGGGACAAACTTGACATCAAGGACTTATGGAAGGCTGGGAAATCAAAGGCTAGGAAATAGACAACAAATTAGTTGGTCAATGACGAGACTCTTTCAATGATGTATGCACCATTAGTGAATAAGATAAACGAACAGGGAGTTCAGGTGGGCGAGATATGATACTTATCTCTGAAACATGAATTAAAGAAGAACAGGAATTGCAGTCCAACATCGCTGGTTCTAGGCTTTTCAGACAAAATAAAGACTGGGATGGGAAAGCAGAGAGAGAGAGAGAGAGAGAGCTGCAGTATTAGTAAGAGTGGGGAGTAAGAAAGTTCAGGGCTGAGTGTATCTGGTCTTATCTCAAAATGATTACCAGCTGCAGATAGTACATTTGTAACTGTGAGATCTTCATCTTGCGCTAACACTCCCTACTTACATCAATGTGAAACCCCAGTCTATATATGAATAGATCAGATGATAAAATACAAGCTGCAGAGCTGTCTTGGAACAGAACTAGTAGCAGAAGACCTCAATTATGTGATGTTTTGGCGACCACCATTTGATGATAAACAAACAAGATGGAATCTAGGAAAATGTCCACACAACACCAAGAGGTTCCAGCACAGTGATCCTTAAAAGCGTATTCTAAAGAAGCAGCGATAACACAGTGTGGAGCTGGAGGAACACAGCAGGCTAGGCAGCATCAGAGGAGCAGGGAAGTTGACGTCTTGGGTCAGGACCCTTCTTCAGAAATGGGGACGGGGAAGGGAGCTGGGAAATAATTAGAGATAGGAGGGATGGGGTGGGGAAGGTAGGTGGGATGGTTATAGGTGAGTGCAGGTAGGCAGTGGTGGGGATTGGTCAGTGAGGTGAGTGGGGTGGATAAGTGGGAGAGAAGATGGACAGGTTGTGGGGATGGGAGGGAGGGTTGGACATGTGTCACAATGACACCACGCATAAACTAGAGAAGCAGAACCTCATATTCTGCCTCAAGAGCCTACAGCCCAACGGCCTAAACGTGGAATTCACCAGTTTTAAAATCTCCCTCGTCCCTCAACCTCATCTTACGTCCAAACATCCCTCTCACACCCACCTCCTTGACCTGATACAACCTGTCCATCTTCTCTTCCACTTATCTGCCCTTCCGATCCCACTGACTAATCCCCACCAGCCCTTACCAGCATCCATCTATCACCACCCCAACTACCTTTCCCCAGACCCATCCCTCCTCCATCCCACCTCCTTGACCTGACACAACCCATCCATCTTCTCTCCCACCTATCCCCCCAACCCTTCCCACTGACCAATCCCCACCACTCCCTACCTGCGTCCACCAACCGCCATCCCATCTATCTTCCCTCCAACCTACCCCTCATCCTTCTATTCATTTCCCAGATCCCTCCCCATTAGTGGAATTTACTGCTCAGGTATGCCCAAACCCACTTCTCCCTACGTGTATCTATAACGTAAAGATTCCCAGGCTCTCTTACCTTGGGAAACCAGCAAAATGAGAACGTTCAAAGTACTCTGGCTGCTGAAACACCTGCTCATGTATTGATAATATACATGGAATCCTGTTTGACAAATATTCCACATAAGATCTTGTACAACGGGAATCCATTGCCTGTTTTGACTCCATTAATCCCCTAATGAACAGTGAATTAATGAAGGTTGTAGATTGATTACTAAGTGTGGCACATGCTGCCCATCGTGGAAACCTGCATCTGGATGGTCTAGTTGGCTTCGAGTGCTTCACATGCTTGAA
Source organism: Stegostoma tigrinum (assembly GCF_030684315.1). Taxonomy (NCBI): domain Eukaryota; kingdom Metazoa; phylum Chordata; class Chondrichthyes; order Orectolobiformes; family Stegostomatidae; genus Stegostoma; species Stegostoma tigrinum. Next base: position 80,755,935 of record NC_081363.1, on the reverse strand, counting down.
AAATTGCCAGAAAAGGTTTTTTTGGTTCAGAAAATGTTGACCTTCAAGAGCCTGAGCTTGACACTCCCACTTTGGTCATCAAACACATGCCCATGGGGCTTCAATTTCCCAGGCTGGGTGTCCCCTCATTGGGTGAATGACTCTCATAAGAAACAGGAGCAGGAACAGGCCATTCGGCCGCTCAAACCTGCGCGGTCGTTCTCTAATTTCATGGCTGACCAGCCCCGGCCCTCAGTTCGTCTTTTGTACCAGTCCTGGGCCATTTTCAATCTCTGTTGATCTTCTCTTTAAGCAATTGTCAGCAATCTTGCCTCTATAACTCTCTGGAGTGAGAGAATCCCGCACATTCATTTCCTCTTGGCAGAGGAAGTTTTTCTGTGTCAGCGGGATTAATCCTGAATGCTGGAGGCTGCAGAGGGGTTGGGAGCCCCTGGGATAGGGTCGTGAGACTGGAGCTTTCCCAGCTGGGGCATGGATTCGTGGGTGGGTCAACCATGACTTCGTCCAACCTCTTAGCCAACGATGGCTCAGTAGTTAGCACTGGTGCCCCACAGCGCCAGGGACCTGGGTTCGATTCCACCCTCGGGCAACTGTCAGTGTGGAGTTTGCACATTCTCCTTGTGTCTGCTTGGGTTTCCTCCCGCAGTCCAAAGATGTGCAGGCTAGGTGGATTGGCAGTGCAAAATTGCCCATAGTGTTCAAGGATATGTAGGTTAAGTGTGTTACGGGGGTTGGGTCTAGTTGGGGTGGTCTGAGGGTCAGTGTGGACTTGTTGGGCCGAAGGGCCTGTTTCAACACAGTAGGGATTTGATGATTCTATGATCACCATCCTGCAGGAGAGCGATAGGTTGGGTCTTGTTTGTGCAACTTGACCAAATTACAGCATTACTTATCATTCCAGCCAGTGTCATGTTGTTGATGATAGGCTCTTGCTGTGCACCTTGGCTGCCACATTACTCCCCAAGATCCTCTCGAAGCGTTTCCCAGACTGTGAGGAAATCCTGGTCGGGACATCTCGGGTTCCTGAACACTTCATAAAAAACGCGAGGCACCTTGATCTGTGAGATCTAGGGTTTGGCGGAGAATCCGACATGGATCCCTGCAGCGTGTGAATGTGCAAAAACAGGAGCCAAGGACGGGGGTGGGGGTAGGCCATTTGGCCCATCGAGACAGCTCTGTCATTCAGTCAGATCGTGGCTGACCTCTGCATTTCGAATGCCCCGTTCCCCATCCGACCCGACAACCTCTGAGTCCTTGTCCAACAAAGAACTATCCCCGTTCGTCTTGAAGGAAAGAATTTTACTGACCCATCCCCACCCCCTCCATGTCCTCCAAAGTCGAGTAGGGAGAAAAGAAGTGAATCTCCTCGTCTCCATCTGGAAGGGGAGATTTTAAATTCATATCCTTTCAGTTCCAAGCTGACCCACAATCCCTTCATATGGCCAACAGAAGCTAGGGCGAGACTTTCGCCCTTTTCCAATGCACCATCAATGGCAGATGGTGGAGTGAAGATGAGCAAATTCCTTTCGGAAGTTATGGTGGGGGAGTTAGTAACCAGCACCTCCACACACACACACACACACACACACACACACACACACTCCAACCATCCTGGACCTGACCTACTTTGAAAGAAGCAAGGGCTGTGGAAGAACTGCTGTTTTGCCAGGAAGTGGTACGTTTGTTGTGCTGTCAGTGAAGCCACTTTTTTAATGTATATTTTTGCAAAAAAAACTGGCAGATACGCAAGTCAAAGTGAGAGTTTACAGCCCTCAGAGGGCTGCTAATAATAAACTCAGGAGGTTTCAGTGACCTTGAACACTCAGCCCTCCCCAGTTTCGCACTATGACATGCTGATGGAAATAGGTTGAGAAGACATTTCCTTGTGTTATGTACTGTCTTTAACGTGGATGTGAGAGGGTGTGTGTTTGTGTGTGTGGATGGGCAGGACATGAGTGACACTTTTGTGCAAATGACCTTCAACCGCAGCGGACCGGGCCCTAGTTTCTGCCAGATCGGCCCCAAGGAACGATCACGCTCAGAGAGGACCCCGGCACTCTTCTCTCTTCAAAGTATAGCCACGGGTCGGAAAACTTGATTCATCCCGCCTCACGGAATCGAAGCCTGGCACTGTGAAGCTCAGCCACCATGCTCCGATCTCAGCCTTGCATGGGCGTCCCGACACAGTTCTCTCTGCCCCACTGCTCAGCAGTAAAGTCACTAGAGCCTCCTTTCGGGGTAAGGGAATTGGCTGTAACACCATTGATGAATGAAAGGTGGGGTTCCGTTTGGGTAACGCGAACGTTCTCCTGCAGGGCGCAGCGATTGCCCCGTGACATGATGTTCCAGGGCGTGAGCTCAGGCAAGTATGCAACGATTGTTTCGCAGGAGGAACATGTGCACTTCAACCCAAGGTGTCACCGCACCTCAGGCACGGGGAGACACGGAGGAGGAGGAACCTCAGTGAGCGCGGGAACTGGCGCTCGGCGTCGTTCTTGTATCTCAAACCAACCGGCCGAACCACAACTTGATAAGAACATAAGAAGCTGGAGCAGGAGTAGGCCATCTGGCCCCTCGAGCCTGCCCCGCCATTCAATAAGATCATGGCTGATCTTTTTGAGACTCGGCTCCACTTACCCGCCCACTCACCATAACCCATAATCCCTTTACTGTTCAAAAATCTCTCTTTGCCTTAAAAACATTCAATGAGGTATCCTCAACTGGGCAGGAAACTCCACAGATTCACAACCCTTTGGGTGAAGAAGTTCCTCCTCAGTTCAGTCCTGCATCTGCTCCCCGTTATTTTGAGGCTGTGCCCCTAGTTCTAGTTTGACCCATTAGTGGGAACAACCTCCCTGCTTCTTTCTTATCTAATCCCTTCTTAATTTTATATTTTCTATAAATTCTCTCCTCTTTCTGCTAAATTCCAATCTGTACAAAACCAGTCTACTCAATCTCTTGTCATAAACCAACCCTCTCTGTTCCAGAATCAACCTAGTGAACATGATCTGCACCCCCTCCAGTTTCAGTACATCCTTCTCAAATAAGGAGACCAGAACTGTACATAGTACCCCAGGTGTGGCCTCACCAGCACCCTATACAGCGGCAGCATAACCTCCCTGTTTTTAAACTCTAACCCTCTATGCAGTGAAGGGCAATATTCCATTTGCCTTCTTAATTACTTGCTGTGCCTGCAAGCCAACTTTTTGTGATTTGTGCACAAGGACACCCAGGTCCCTCTGCACAGCAGCATGCTGCCATTTTTCACCGATTAAATAATGGTCCATTTTACTGTTATTCCTGCCAAAATGGATCACCTCACATTTACCAACATTATACTCCACCAGACCCTTGCCCACTCACTTAACCTATCTATATCCCTCTGCAGATTTTCTATGCATTTTGTTCTACCACTCGCCTTGGTGTCATCGGTGAACTTTGACACATTACACTTGGTCCCCAGCTCTACATCTTCTATTAAATTGTAAACAATTGCAATCCCAACACTAACCCTTGAGGCACGAAACTAGTCACTGATTGCCAACCAGAAAAAGACCCAGTCATTCCCATTCTTTGCTTATTGGGTAGCCTGCTCTTTATCGCATTAACTTCCCAACTTCTTTTCTTAAAGCTTCCTTTGCTAGTCTGAGTACTGGTCTCCCAGGTGCAACTTTGCCAAAGCACTGACTGGGTATCAGCACAGCCTGAGACAGATGCTAGCCTGCCACACCTCCTCCACCCAGTGCAGATCATCTGCAAACACCCTGTGCCATCTATCACCCAGCTACACCCAGGATGCCCCCTCTTACTGCTGCCCTCCACTTTGCCCTCTACAAGAGGTCTCTCTAGGTTATCGACTCCGATCAACGGCTGAAATACTGACATTTTCTTTTCTGAACATTACTTTTTCTCATTGTTATTACTATCACTATCATTTCTTCATTTCCTGAGTGATCTACGTATCGAATTTTTGTCTCAACATCTGCGTTTCAAAGGCCTCTCTTCCCTTCCAATAGCCTTTATTAATTGCCCAGATTTCTGATATATATGGATAACTGGATAGAGTATACCATCCTATTGAGTTCATTCCGTGATATAAACTTGAACCATCTTATTGTTAGGAATCCCTTCACCTTCACAGAATTGCTATCCTTTATCTACCTCCTGTGTCACATCTACATTCTTCTATTTCCCTTTGGCACAGTGGCTCATTGGTTAGCACTGCTGCCTCACAGTGCCAGCTTCAATTCCATTCTCGGTGACTAGCTGTGTGGAGTTCGCCCATTCTCCCTATGTCTGCGTGGGTTTCCTCCAGATGCTCTGGTTTCCTCCCCCAGCCCAAAAGATGTGCAGGTTAGGTGGATTGACCATGAGAAATTGCCAGAGGTGTCCGGGGATGTGCAGGCTGGGTGAATTAGACATGGGTAAGGCAGGGTTACCAGGATTGGGTAGGGAGGTGATTATGGGCGGCATGCTGTTAGGTGGTCAATAGGGACTTGAGGGGCTAATTGGCTTGCTTCCACACTGCAGAGAATCTACGATTCTAAGAAGTCATGTCAATTGATTCTAGTATGGCTGCATTCCCTTCGATTTTCACTCTAGTTTCACTGAATGCTGTCCTATGAAGAAATTTGTTTATTTGTGACACCACTGTCCCAGTTTAAATGGCATAGGTTTCACTAGCCTTTAGAATCCTGACTTAATGGTTGGTGCAGTGTAATATGTTTTGGTGGTGTATATGAGTCAGTGCAGTGTAATATGTTTAGGTGGTGTATGTCAGTCAGTGCAGTGTAATATGTTTGGGTGGTGTTTTTCAGTCAGTGCAGTGTAATATGTTTGGATGGTGTATATCAGTCAGTGCAGTGTAATATGTTTGAGTGGTGTATATCAGTCAGTGCAGTGTAATATGTTTGGGTGGTGTATATCAGTCAGTGCAGTGTAATATGTTTGGGTGGTGTATATCAGTCAGTGCAGTGTAATATGTTTGGGTGGTGTTTTTCAGTCAGTGCAGTGTAATATGTTTGGGTGGTGTATATCAGTCGGTGCAGTGTAATATGTTTGGGTGGTGCATATCAGTCTGTGCAGTGTGATATGTTTGGGTGGTGTATATCAGTCAGTGCAGTGTGATATGTTTGGGTTGTGTTTTTCAGTCGGTGCAGTGTGATATGTTTGGGTGGTATATATCAGTTGGTGCAGTGTAATATGTTTAGGTGGTGTATGTCAGTCACTGCAGTGTAATATGTTTGGGTGGTGTATATCAGTCAGTGCAGTGTAATATGTTTGGGTGGTGTATATCAGTCGGTGCAGTGTAATAAGTTTGGGTGGTGCATATCAGTCAGTGCAGTGTAATATGTTTGGATGGAGTATATCGGTCAGTGCAGTGTGATATGTTTGGGTGGTGTATATCAGTCTGTGCAGTGTGATATGTTTGGGTGGTGTATATCAGTCAGTGCAGTGTGATATGTTTGGGTTGTGTTTTTCAGTCGGTGCAGTGTGATATGTTTGGGTGGTGTATATCAGTCGGTGCAGTGTAATATGTTTAGGTGGTGTATGTCAGTCACTGCAGTGTAATATGTTTGGGTGGTGCATATCAGTAGGTGTAGTGTAATATGTTTGGGTGGAGTATATCAGTCGGTGCAGTGTAACATGTTTGGGTGGTGTATATCAGTCGGTGCAGTGTAATATGTTTAGGTGGTATATATCAGTCACTGCAGTGTAATATGTTTGGGTGGTGTATATCAGTAGGTGCAGTGTAATATGTTTGGGTGGTGTATATCAGTAGGTGTAGTGTAATATGTTTGGGTGGTGCATATCAGTAGGTGCAGTGTAATATGTTTAGGTGGTGTATATCAGTAGGTGCAGTGTAATATGTTTGGGTGGTGTATATCAGTCAGTGCAGTGTAATATGTTTGGGTGGTGTATATCAGTAGGTGCAGTGTGATACACTTGAGTGGTGTACATCAGTAGGTGCAGTGTAATAAGTTTGGGTGGGGAATATCAGTAGGTGCAGTGTGATATGTTTGGGTGGGGAATATCAGTAGGTGCAGTGTGATATGTTTGCGATGTGAAGTACAAAGCTAGTTTGGTTGAGATTTTTGCTGGGTGAGAAATGCAAATGTGGTGAATGGACAGTATCTGTAGTGAGGGGTGCAGTTCTTGAGAAATGGCATTTTACGACTCAGTGACAATTATTCAGGTGGCATCTTTGTGAATTTCTTGTGGCAATGCATCCAGGTGCGGGAGGCTAAGTGCCTGCCGTTGGACACCATGCATTTGTGCACCCCCTGCTTTCTCAGAGTGTGTCTGGAGGATGTTGATACCCCCACCAGGAGACTGAAAGACATCTCTTTCCTGACAGCTCCAGTGCAAAGTGTGTAAATGTCAGCAATGGTGTTCTGCCATGGTCAGCCCTTGCCTGTCGTAACACTACGCCCAAGGATCACAGCACGCGCAGTATCACAATGCATTTGCCCTTTCAGAAGTTCAATTCATATCATGCCTTGCAACATCTAACTCACGCATCGTTTTCCCAGCTCGTTCACTGAAATCTTCACGGTGAACAGGCAGCAGGGAGTAGGAATGTCACCGCTGATGGATTGCGCTGAATGTGTGTGGGAGAATCGCATATCGCAGTTCCCCGGCCTGTTCAGCCTGGCGAACCCAGTTTATCCCTGACTGACTCAAGTCACAGGCTTTCCACCCGCCACCAGCTCCTTGGGACAGCTTGATTGCAGGCAATGAATTGTGGTTAATCGCAGTATTACCTCAAACAGGCTGGTGTAGATGACTCATAAAACACCAACACTGTACTGTGGATGTGGGACTATCACTGTGACCTTTCTGTCAGGTACAGAGTTGCAGAGTTTGTGAATTATGAGAGATTTGCCGCAGATAAACTTGACATCAGAGACACTGAAAGGTTGGATTTTCATGTGAAATAGAATCATTTCCCTGCAGGAGGCCATCCCATCAATATGTCTCTGCCGATTTTCACTCATCAGCTTCTTGGTCTTGCTAAAAGCAGTTATGACTTTGAATCTGTCTCCCGCTCATTGCTCATCGTTGTGTGGGGATGGGAATATGTCCCACCCTATTAGATTAATTTCCATTCCTTAGCCTTAAAGTCAACGTCAAGAGTTTGGATGACAGATGCAGCGGAGGGTTCATAGAATCCTGAAGGTTGTGGAAACATTTAGCCCATCAAGTCTGTACTGTCCCTCCAAAGGGCACCCAACCCAGATCCTCCCTGTATTTCCCATGGTTAGCCTGTACACTGCCAAGGCAATTTGGCGTGGCCAAATGCACATCCTTTGGAGGAAACCAAAGCACCCTGGAAGAAACAGATGCGGACACAGGGAGAATGTGCAAACGCCACACAGTTACCTGAGGTTGGAATCAAACCTGGGCCTCTGGCGCTGTGAGGCAGCAGTGCTAACCCCCGAGCCACCATGCCACCCAATTATCCGCTCGATATAAAGTAAAGCTACCTCTGCACTGTTGAAGAAAATACTTCCAAGAGAGGTACGGTATGGTTTAGATGTAGAGTAAAACTCCCTCTGCACTCTCCAATTGAATTGTCACAGGGAAGGTACAATAGATGTACAATAAAGCATTCTCTACACTGTCCCTATCAAACACATGCAAAACAAGTGCTACAAGTGATATAAACATGCAAATAGAATTTTACATGGGTGTGATTAAGATAGATTGTTTTTAATTAACTTGCTGAATTATTTTTTAGGTGATACAGAGGGTGGATGAGAATGATGTTGTCGATGTGGTACACCTGAGCTTGCAGATGGCACTTGATACAGAGCTGCGCAACAGATTTACGAGCCAAGTTACAGACCACAGAGGAAAGGGGACGCCTGAATGGGCAGATGTAAAATTGCCTGAGGGACAGGAAAGAGCGTATTGATGAGCGGTATTTTTTCTTGGTCTGGGAGAAAGCTTATACTGAGCTCCCCCAAGGGTTGGTGTCAAGGATCCAAGCTCACCTAGACATTGGGAACCAGGACACAGTTTCAAAATTTGCAGATGATGTGAAACTTGGAATTATTAAGGACTGTGAAGAGGAAAAGGTCGAAATTGGAAAGGACATAGACAGATCAGTGACAGACATGGACAGGTGACAGATGAAATTTAAGGCAGAGAAGTGTGAAATGGTTCATGTTGGTGGGAAAAACTTGGAGAGACAATATAAAGTTGGAAGGTACCATACTAAAGGAGCTGCAGGAGCAGAGGAACTTGGGTCCCAGGACAGGGTAGGAACACCGTTATTAATAGTGACATAAAGGAAAAGTGTGAGAACATTGAAGTTGTACAAGGTAATATTTTGTCCTCAGCTGGAGTATTGGGTGCAGTTCTGGGTAATACATTTTAGGAAGGATGTGAAGGCATTAGAAACAGCGCAGGAAAGACTCATGAGAATGGGTTCTGGGAATGAGGAACTCCAGTTATAAGGATAGACATGAGAAACCGTGACTGATTTTCCTTGGGAAAAGGAAGGTTGCAAAGAGACTTGATTGAGATATACAGAATTGCAACGGTTTTTGACAGCATAGGACACCATTGTTTGAAAGATTGAGGGCCACGGGATGCAGATCCAAAGTTACAAAAGAACCAAAGCTGAGGTGATGAAAAGCATTTTCACTGAGTGAATGCTCAAGATCTGGAATGCTCTGACTCAGATGGGTGGTGGAGGCAGGTCCATTCAAGGAGTTCAAGAGGGAATGGGGTTATTATGTGGGAAGGAAGAATGTGTAGGCTGTTTAGGGAGAATCTAAAGAGAAGCTTAAGTCAATTTCTCCTTCAGAGGATCAGCCTATAAATTTACTGTAACGTTCTGTCTGTCTTATAAATACAGACAGGCATTTAATTTGCCTCAAGATTTGTTTCCAAGAGCAGACTATTCCAGGGTGATGTTAGCATAATGGTACTGTCAGTGGACAAGTAGTCCCGAACCTCCAAACAGAAATCCCTGAGGACTTCGGCTCAAATGACAGCAGGTGAGATTTTTTAAAAATTGAATTCATAAATCTGAAAGGTGAAGGTAGTCTCAGTAATGCTGTAGTGACCATGACAACAAGCCAAGGCAAACACAGTTATTGAAAGAGGGAAGCAGTTAAAATGATAGACCAGTTCACTTACGGCCTGTTTTCGTAAAAACTCTAGAGTCCGTTACAAAGGGTGTAATAGCAAAAGTAATACCAAAGCGTTTAAAAGTACATCACTTGATCAAGCAGAGTTAGCATGGCGTCCAGATGGGATATCATGTCTGGCTAATTTATTACAATTATTTGAGGAAGTGAACAACTGTGTTTGATAAGGGGGAAACCAGCCCGTGTAATATATTTAGATTTTTCAAAAGGCAATTTTAAAAGTACCGCACATTAGGCTACTTAATAAGAGCCCACAGTGTTAGGGATTGTACATTATCCTGCATAGAGGATTGGAAAACTAATAGAAGACATAGATATGGGTAAGGGGTGGCATTTGCAGAATAGCAACCTAGAACTGGTGGTGTCCCACACGGCAATCAATGCTGCGGCCATGATTATTTATAATCTGTATTAGTGACTCAGGTGGGGAAAGTGATTATTCAAGTTGGGAGAGAGTGTGGAAAGCTACAGAAGGAAAGGGAGTCGTCATCCACAAATCTGAAAATGATGGCATCCAAGTTCAATGGGCCGTAGGGAAGGCAAGTGGAATGTTGACCATTATTTCAAAGGGAATGGAGTATAAAAATAAGAGATAATGGGAACTGCAGATGCTGGAGATTCCAAGATAATAAAATGTGAGGCTGGACGAACACAGCAGGCCAAGCAGCATCTCAGGAGCACATTGTGCTCCTGAGATGCTGCTTGGCCTGCTGTGTTCGTCCAGCCTCACATTTTATTATCTTGGAGTATAAAAATAAGATGGTTTTACTAACTATACAACACTCAAGGCACCAATAAGAGCACAGCTGGAATCTTGTGAGCTGTTATGATTCCTTTATCTATTGAAAGATATCCTGGCATTGGAGGCAGGCCAGAAGAGGGCTGATACAGGTATGGAGTGACTGTCTTATGAGGAGAGGTTGAGTGGGTTGGCCTTGTACTCATTAGAATGTAAAGAATAAGAGGCGATCTTATTGACACATACAAGATTTTGGGAGTCTTGACAGGACAGATGATGGAAGATTGTTTCCCCTTGTGTAAAAGTCTAGGGCCAGTGGGCATAACCTCGGAGCAAAGGCTTGCGCATTTAAAATAGAAATGAGGAGGAATTTCTCTAGTCAGACTGTGGTGAATCTATGGAATTCTTTTACGCAGGGACAGTAGAGGCTGTCGATAAATAAGGATGCACCAATATCTGAAAAAGACAGGGACACTTGGTGTATATGATCAGCGTAGGGTCTCCATGTGTACAAGATAAAAACAGGGACATGGGGTGTATGTGATAAACACTGGGAGATGGTATATATGCGATAAAGTCTGGGAGACAGTACCTATATGATAAACACTGGGACACGATGTGTATGTGATAAGCACTGGGAGACAGTGTGTACCTGACAAATATTGGGAGACAGTGTATATGATAAATACCAAAAGACAGTGTGTATGTGATAAACACTGGGACACAGGGCGTATATTAATAAACACTGGGCTATGGGTATAAATGATGAACACTGGGAGACAGTGTGTACATGATAAACACAAAGCATGGCAGCTAGTGTACATTGGGGGTAGGTGGCGTGAGACAATTGGCTATGTTCTGTTAGCACACGAGGGCTGTCAGTATGATCTCTAAGAGGTTTGGGAGATGTCTGTTTAGTGCTGCAGTGCGTGCCCTCATTATGTTTTGTGACTGTCACGTGCTACGTTCAGTGTATCTCCAAGCAGGGTGTCGGTGTGGCTGCTGAGGTCTCTTGCTGCAGCTCTCTCACCATACGTCTCTCACTTTCCGTTTGGCAGCGTTTCTCTGTGGTTTCCAGGAAGTGACTTCACTCTCCCTCTGTGGCCTGATTCCTATGTCTGGAGGAAACTGAGACTTCCTGTCACGTGTCCATGTCTTCAACAAACATCTCAAATACCAAGGCCTGCAACCAAGGCCCCTGCAATAGAAGGAACACCCTGAAGAAACCTTTCAACTTCAATGCAGGGGAATTTGAGACATCAGGAGATGGAGTTGCCAATTATTGCCTGGAGCACTGTACATGTGATGTTACTCCTTAAATGAGAGTTGCTGGCTGGGTAGAGTATTTGTTGCCTGAAGCTGGTTGTCCTTGAGAAGATAGCGGTTAGCCGCCCTCTTCAATCACGGTTGACCATGTTCTGTAAGGACACCTAGCGTGCCATTAGGGAGGTACTTCTAGGATTTTGACCCAGTGCTTCTGAAGGAACGGTGATATATTTCCAAATCAGGGTGGTGACTGGCTCGGAGGGGATCTTGGAGGTGGTGGTGTTCCCATCCATCTGCTGCCCTTGTCCTTCTAGAAGGAAGTGGTCGTGGGTTTGGAAGGTGTCAGAGATAATGGGAACTGCAGATGCTGGAGAATCCAAGATAACAAAGTGTGAAGCTGGATGAACACAGCAGGCCAAGCAGCGTCTCAGGAGCACAAAAGCTTTTGTGCTCCTGAGATGCTGCTTGGCCTCCTGTGTTCATCCAGCTTCACACTTTGTTATCGTGGGTTTAGAAGGTGCTGTCTGAGGGTATTTGGTGAATCTCTGTATCTTGTAGATAGTACACATTGCTGCTACTGAGCGTCAGTGGTGGAGGGAGTGGATGCTTGTGCATGCGGTGCCAATCAAGCAGGCTGCTTTGTCCTGGATGGTGTCGAGCTTCTTGAGTGCTGTTGGGGCTGCACCCATCCAGGTAAGTGGGGAGTATTCCATCACATTCCTGGCTTCCCAGAGGGAAAATTAAATCAGTAAAATGACAACAGCACTCAGGATGAAGTTACTATCCTGTTGGAGCATTGTGAACTGGATTGCATCATTCCGAGGTTTTATTGGTTTTTCTTCCTGGATTGTATCTTTTAGATGGTTGATGGGTTTCAGGGAATCAGGAAGTGAGGTTCAGGTCAGTGGCAGCCCCTCAAATGATGGTGGTGCCATTGATGCCATTCAATGCCAAGAGAAGATGATTAGTTTCTTTTCTTTTGTTGGAGATGGTCATTTCCTGGCATCTGTGTGGCGCAAATGTACCCTGGGATGTGAGTGTGTGTCAGTGTGTTTGTGTGCCTGTGTATGTGTGTGTTTGTGTGCCTGTGTATGTATATGTGTGTCAGTGTATGTATATGTGTGTCAGTGTATGTGTGTGTGTGTGTGTATGTGTGAGTGTGTTTGTGTGCCTGTGTATATGTGTGTGTGTGTCAGTGTGTTTGTGTGCCTGTGTATGTGTGTGTTCGTGTGCCTGTGTATGTGTGTGTGTATGTGTGTTTGTGTGAGTGTGTTTGTGTGCCTGTGTATATGTGTGTGTGTGTCAGTGTGTGTGTGTGTGTGTGTGTGTGTTTGTGTGCCTGTGTATATGTGTGTGTGTGTCAGTGTGTTTGTGTGCCTGTGTATGTGTTGTGTCAGTGTATGTGTGTGAGTGTGTGTGCCTGTGTGTGTGTGAGTGTGTTTGTGTGCCTGTGTGTGTGTGTGTGTGTGAGAGAGAGAGTGCGCGCGTGCTGTCTCCGGGTGCTCACAGGATGTTTACGCGGCTTGCCCATAGTTACAGTATGGGTGCGGGCAGCGGTGAGTAGCTGCAGCGTGGAAATGATTTCTGTCGTGGTTTCAGTCCTACTTTCTTGCTGCTCGGAGTGCCCACGTGATCGGGGTGACACGAGCTGTGGGTTTTTGACAGCCGTTTCAGAGCTGCGGCTACTGCACTAGTGCAGTTATACGGTGGGCGGCCAGCTCCAGTTGGAAACTAGGTCAACTGCTGTGTCGGCCAAAAAGGTTGGTTCCATCATCTCATCCACCCCACGCACGCTGACCTTTCATAAAATCCACCACTCAGTCCCAAATCTGGCTGCTGGGCAAACTGAGAAAGAGAGCTCAAAAGTTTCACTCAATTCACATTTCATTCTGACTGGTTTAATGGGTTAATTCTAAAGGATTCCAGTGCACACCTTTCTCCTCCTCCTCTTCCTGTTCTCTCTCCACAAAGATCAACACAACTTACTTTACATCCAGACGTTTTTTTGTTGGAAACCCAGACATTTTCCCGTTTGGATTTGGGTCACCAGCCCTTCAGGATCGGCCTGCAGTACCCTGGGATGGACAATTAATCTCCAGGAGTAAAACAATCATTGGAGCTTTAAAGAGATAGTAGGAACTGCAGATGCTGGAGAATCTGAGATAACAAGGTGTAGAGCTGGATGAACACAGCAGGCCAGGCAGCATCATAGGAGCAGGAAGGCTGACCTTTCGGGCCTTCATTTTTCTGAAAGGCCCGAAACGTCAGCCTTCCTGCTCCTCTGATGCTGCTTGGCCTGCTGTGTTCATCCAGCTCTGCACCTTGTTATCTCATTGGAGCTTTAAAACTGGTTATCTAAATTGTATTGCAGCTCTTCGGTTCTTGAATAAAAGACTTCAAAGATTTGGAGGGGGATCGAGGTGGTTAAACTTATGGACAACATTAATTTCACTGGCTAACGGACAGTCTGTTTCCAATTGGCTGTGGGAAGATGGTGAGTGGTGATTGGATGGAACTTGTGAGTCATGTGATCAAACTGCCTGGCAAAAAGAGCCCCATCAGAATTGGGTGCGCTTTGCCTCTGCCCAGCCAAATTTAACATGGCAACGTAATGGAAACTGAGGCGGGCGAGTGGACTGTGCCTCTCGCGTTGACATTACTGCAACGCATAGCCCGTCTTACATAGCCCAAATGACAACTTCTCAACCTCCCCCACCCCAAAACACGTCCAGAGTTCACGGCCACTTCAACGTAAAAGTTGCCAGAGTGCCACTCTCTCGTGTGTGTGTGAGATAGAGAGAGACATATAACTGGTACTGAGTTTATCTTGAGGGTTACCATGCCTCAAGCTAGGGTGAGGTTGATCAGGCAGAGGACCTTCATGGTGTAAAATCCCTACAGTGTGGAAAGAGGCCCATTTTGTCTATTGCGTCGGTACCGAACCTCTGAAGAGCACCCAGTCCCTGTAGCCCTGCATTTCCCGCACTCTGTCACAAACCAGTCATCAGGCCAACTGAGCTAACAAAACTCCATTTAAGGTAGGGGATCATCAGAAGATGCGTTACAGTGGGGAGGACCCTGAAGGAAGCGCCAGCCGAACTGATGATTGAAACACGTTGGTGCAACTTGTCCTGTGTGCTTCAAAATTGTGGAGGCCCAGTACACTTGTTTTCTGGTCTTACTGGTCTTTTTTGTTAACTGTGCTTGCTCTCTGGGAATATGGTGTGTGAATGAGGTGACTTTGTTCAACAATGAGAACCAAGCAAAACCTGAAATGTGGGGAAGATGGCGTTTGAACCTTGAATGGGTTTGAAACAAGATTCTAAGTGCAAATGGTGACTAAAATAAAGGACATTATAACAATTATACATTACACAAAATGCAGAGCCTGGCCAAAAGCTGTAGAAATGTAGCACCAATAAAACGTTCCAATGCAGAGTTAGTTGGGAATTTTTAGGAGCATAGAGCACTAGTTACCTGGAATACTGTGTGTAGTATTAGGCTTTACATGTTATACTGGCCTTGGAAGCAGGGTAGTGGAGAATTGCACAGGACTCCAGTGGTTAAATGACAAAGGGGTATTCTACAACCTAGGATTGTCACCTTTGCGATTTAGGAAGTCAGGCGGTGATGCAATGTTTCAAATTAGCTGTGCTCCATTGGTAGTTTTTAAACCTGAGATTGATAGTTTTCTGTTCATGTGTTAAGAAAAATAGGGTAAAAGTGGAGATGGGTCATAGATCAGTCATGATGGAAATATAGAAACACAGAAAATAGATGCAGGATTGGGCCATTTGCCCTTTGAGCCTGCACCACCATTCAATACATTCCTAGTTGATCTCACAATCTCAGTTTCCCATTCCTGCCCTCTACTTATACCACTTGATCCCTTTATCCGCAAGGGACGTGCCCAGCTTCCTCTTGAATTTGTCTAATGAACTGGCCCCGAATAGCTTCCTGAGGGAGAGAATTCCACAGGTTCACAACTCTCTGAGTGAAGACATTCTTCCTCATCTCAGCCCTGAATGTCCACCCCTTATTCTTAGACTGTGGCCCCCAGTTCTGGACTTTGGGAACATTCTTTCTGCATCCAACCTGTCCAGTCCCATCAGGATTTAATAATTTTCCACTCTTCTGAATTCCAGTGAGTACAAGTCCGGTTGATCCAATTTTTCCTCATAGGTCAGTCCTGCCATCCTGGAAATCAGTCTGGTGAACTTTCACCGGACCCTTCAATGGCGAGAGTGTCCTTCCTCAGAGTAGGAAGCCAAAACTGTACACAATATTTGATCTTGTTGAATTGAGCAGGTTCTAGGGGGCCAAGTGGGCTGTTGGTCCTCCTGCATTCCTGAGAAAATTGTAATAGGAGTTTTGAAGCGGATGTTGATCTCGAGGGATTTGGAAATTGGCACTCACCCGTAGGATATAGAGGCAGGATGACTCCACAGTAAGATGGAACTGGACAAAAATCAGTGAGGCGGGATCAAAAACCCATCTGATGCTGGCCTTGCTTGAGACACCCATCCCTAACCCTATGGTAGGAGGTGAGTGGGAAGTAATATTATCTGATGGTGGCTGTTAAAAAAAAAGGGTTATGGAGTCTGTTGCTTTGGAAGTGTTGCCACAAAGTGCATTCCACACCAGATCCTGCTTGTGTTTCCTTTTTAAGAGTCCACTCCATGTTTCTTCCTTGAGCATTCACTGTGCAAGCCTCTGATCACATAACCCTATTTTAGGAGGGATTTGGAGAGTTTTAATGGAATGATTCCAGGAGAAGTCACAGTTGTTATGCTTAGAGGCTAAGGGGAGATTTTCTTGCAGTAGATACATTTTAAACTAGCCAGAGGAAGATACAGAGTTAACGAGATTGACAGATGAACCAGATGGAAGGTTTGTTCTTGCGTGCATGAAGCAGATTGGCCTGATCTTGGGTTGCAATGGTTGAAAGAATGGATGGAGCAGCTCCAATAATGATAGCTTTTCAAGGGAGAAATTAGACAAGTAGTTGAAGAAGGAGAAATGTGGAGGAATCTAGGGGTTAGGGTTAGGTGAACAGGTGGCCGAGGGGAGGAAAGTCATGAGAACCGCTCCCCCAAACCCACAACATGCCCCCACCAAGAACGGTTGTATCGACCAGAGAGCATAGGTTTGTGCAACAAGTATTTACCGAGGAATTAATTATCCCACGATTTTCTGCGAACGGCATTTGGAACAGCTCTGGTCTCCCTGCTACAGGAACAATGTTGTTAAACTCCAGTGGGTTCAGGAAAGGGACTGGAGGGTTTGAGAAGCTGGAGCTGTGTTCTGTGGAGTGCCGGAGGTTTATAAAATCAAGAGGGGCGCGGATAGGATCAACAGCCAAGGTCTTTTCTCCGGGATACAGGAGCCCCAGACCTAAGGTCAGTTGCGGGGGTGGTGGTGGTGGAAAGGTTTAAAGGGGGCCCCAAGGGACAACTTTTTCGTACAGTGTGTTTGGTGTATGGAGTGAGCTGCCAGAGGAAATGCTGGAGGTTGAGGGCAATTACAACATTCAAAAAAGCATTTGGATGGATATATGAAAAGGAAGGGTTTGGAGGGATGTGGGACAAATGCCTGGAAATGGGAATAGATTAATTTAGGCTCCCTGGTTGGCATGGATGAGTTGGACCGAAGCACCTGTTTCCGTGCTGTAAAACTCTGTGTGCCTGGCACCATACCACACGGTGCCATTAGTTTACTGGCTGATTCGAAAGATGTAGTCTTCAGGATTGCATTGGGAACTTCCTCCGAGAGATAGGGTATGAGCCCACAGCCTTTTCAGGCAGAAGGGAGAGTATGAGTCCCTGAGCCGCAGCTGAGGCCTTCATTCTCAGCCCTCGTGAACTTGTTTTCAACGCCTGGCTGCAAGTTGACTGATATATCTCCCCCCCATCCCCCTCCGTGTACTGCCGAGGTTTTAGTCAGGCTTGATTCAGGATTACGCACAGGGCTTTGGCTCTATGATGTGGGAAGGAACTGGGCGAGACCATTACCCGAGGGTGACTGGAATCCTCCAGCCCTCCTGCCCACTTCCCATGAACCCTCAGCACCGTGGGGAGAGAAAGTGGTGCGGGGTATCATTGGGCCAGTAACCCACAGGCCTGGGGTAATACTCTGCCAACTTCGGTCCAAATCCTACTTACAGCTCTTGGATGTGCAACGTAAAGTTGTTTCCAACGTTTGTAGGCCGTGTTAACTATCACCCAATTGCTGTAAAAACCCATCTGGATCACTCATGCCCCTTGGGGAACGAAATCTGCCAATTTCCCCTGGGTCTGGCCTGCGACTCCATTATCGCAGGAATGCAGCGGCCTCTTAAATCCCCTCTGCAAGGACCTTGCAAGCCGCTTAGTTCAAGGGCAATTAGGGGGTGGGTCACAAGCGCCAGCCTCGCCAGCGATGCCCGTGAGCCATGAACAAACAGAGGGAAGTCGTAACAAAGGTGGTCTCCTAGCAGCAGGGAGAGAAGGGGTGGCTCCAGGATTACATTGAGACCCCCACCTCCACTATGCCTCCAGGTTAGTCACAGCAACTTTAAACTGCGATGTTTCCAGGCACAGCCTAGAATCAATGTCTCACATTACATAACAGTGACACGTTGTGAGGTAGAGGTTTCCCATGATGACTGTACCCGGATATGGTTTCGGTCAGCGAGGCAGCTCATTGGTGTTCCATTAGGCTGTCAGGTTGCATTGTAACCACACTCACTTTCGACAGTTTCCGACACAACAAATGGAACTAGATGCGCACCTACTGCGTAGGAGCTGCCCTCCCACACACAGCTACACAGTAGGCTGACACAGGCAAACAGGACAACACACAACGTAAATCCACACACACACACACACATAAATGTGTATACAGAACAATACGCCTAGGGACATACACATTAACAAATATAAATGTGCGCATGCAAATGTGAAATCAGGAACACGCACACACACTCAAATGCAGACACTCACTCACAGACACACACACACACACACCCAGTGACACATCACCAACGCAGGAAATGACATCACCATCCCAAGGAAACCTAACCAGATAAATAGAAAGCGGGACATAACACCAGCGCTCCGTCAGAGGCTCACTGATGATGTTACCTAGAATGGTGACGAAACATCTGAAAACTAACCTTCCAGCTCAGCGAGCAAACTCACATCCAGAACCTCAACCTGAGCTACAAATCTTCTCAAAACTCGCTAATGTGGTTGCCTCTTAACTGCCCTCTGGGCAATTAGGGATGAGCAATAAATGCTGCCTGGCCAGTGATGCCCCCATCCCATGAAGGAATAAAGAAAATAAAAACTCTCACATGCACACAATTCACAATGTTTCCAAATTAGAATAAAAAGGTAAACTTGGCTTATTGTGATCTTCCCACGAATGAGTGCAATCCAAAGAAAGTGAATATGGATATAAAACAAGCATAATGTATAACGAAGCATAAAGACCTGGCTTAACAAGAAGGACTGGGTGTTAAATATTCCTGAATGCATTTGCAGGAAAGAGGAAAGAGAGAAGAGTGGGAGATAACAAGGTGTGGAGCTGGATGAACACAGCAGGCCAAGCAGCATCTTAGGAGCAGGAAAGCTGATGTTTCGGATCTAGACCCTTCTTCAGAAATGGGGGAGAGGAAGGGGGTTCCGAAATAAATAGGGAGAGAGGGGGAGGCAGATTGAAGCTGGATAAAGGAGAAGATAGGCAGAGAGGAGACAGACCAGTCAAAGAGGCGGGGATGGAGCCAGTAAAGGTGAGTGTAGGTGGGAAGGTAGGGAGGAGATAGGTTAGTCCAGGGAGGACAGACAGGTCAAGGGGGCGGAATGAGGTTAGTAGGTAGGAAATAGGGGTGTGGCTTGAGGTGGGAGGAGTGGATAGATGAGAGGAAAAACAGGTTAGGGAGGCAGGGACAAGCTGGGCTGGTTTTGGGATGCAGTAGGTGGAGGGGAGATTTTGAAGCTTGTGAAATCCTTCCCCTCCCACTCCTCAGACGACATGTCCATCCTGGGCCTCCTGCAGTGCCATAATGATGCCACCTGAAGGTTGCAGAAACAGCAACTTATATTCCGCTTGGGAACCCTGCAGCCCAATGGTATCAATGTGGACTTCACCAGCTTCAAAATCTCCCCTCCCCCTACTGCATCCCAAAACCAGCCCAGCTCGTCCCTGCCTCCCTAACCTGACCTTCCTCCCACCTATCCCCTCTTCCCAGCTCATGCCGCACCCCCATCTCCTACCTACTAACCACATCCTGCCCCCTTGACCTGTCCATCCTCCTCGGACTGACCTATCTCCTCCCTATCTCCCTACCTACACTCACCTTTACTGGCTCCATCCCCGCCTCTTTGACCTGTCTGTCTCCTCTCCACCTATCTTCTCCTCTTTCCATCTTCGATCCGCCTCTCCCTCTCTCTCTATTTAGTTCAGAACCCTCTTCTGGCTGATTTTGTACATCCCTCTGCCATTCCAACACTGCTGATGCATTGGAATCGAGTGAAGAATTTCATACTCAAGATGTCCTCGATGGCGAGGCAAAACCATATCCTTGCATGGCACCCATTTTAGACTTGCATTTCTGTCATCCTAGGGGGAATGGAGCCATGTTATAGGCAGAGGTTGCGTAGGCTGGGGATATTTTCCCTGGAGCGTCGGAGGCTGAAGGGGGTGACCTATTAGAGGTTTGTAAAAGGTGTGACTCCTCATGTAGCTAAATAGCTGGACGCCCAGATGAGCCTGTGGACATTGACCGCACAGTAGATGTCATTGTGGGGGCTGGTGGGAATCGGGTTCGACTTTCAGGCAGAGCTCTGGTGCTTAACAAATGTAGGTTGTTATTGTAACAAGCAAGGATCATCTCACCACAAACACCTTAGACTCAGAGAGTAGTAGAGATGTACAGCAAAGAAACTTGGTCCAACTTGTCCGTGCTGACTAGATATTCTAAATGAATCTAGTTCCACTTTTCCCAGCATTTGGCCCATATCCCTCTAAATGCTTCCTATTCTGTGTCTTTCAAATGTTGTAACTGTACGAGCCTCCACCACTTCCTCTGGCAGCTCGTTCTATACACAGACCACCCTCTGCCCGAAAAAGTTGCCCCTTGAGTTCCTTTTAAATATTTCCCCTCTCACCTTAAATCTATGCCCTGTAGTTCTGGACTCCACTACAGTGGCGAGAAGGCTTCGGCTGTTCAACTTACATATACCCCTCATGATTTTACAAACCTCTATAAGGTCACCTCCCCCAACCTCGACACTCCAGGGAAAATATCCTCAGCCTATGCAGTCTCTCCATGCAGCTCAAACCCTCCCATCCTGGCAATACCCTTATAAATGCCCTTTCAAGTTTCACAACATCTTTCATTTAGCAAGGAGGCCAGAATTGAATGCAGTTTCCCGTTCTAACTCACTGACAGTTGCTAAATAATTTTGTCTCTGTGAAGATTGGGGTATTAATTCTATCCGAAGCATAGCCCCACAGAATGTCAACCGCTCTTTGTAATCTGTACAAATTCCACCGGGCACCACTAAAGTCCTTGAACACTTATTTTCTACATTGGTAGCTCTGCCTCACTTTTACACCAGAGAAATGTTAGTGGTACTTGTCTGTAAATCCCCATCTGGAGTTATGCCTCATGCATGGA
The DNA here is from genome assembly GCF_030684315.1 of Stegostoma tigrinum. NCBI lineage: Eukaryota > Metazoa > Chordata > Chondrichthyes > Orectolobiformes > Stegostomatidae > Stegostoma > Stegostoma tigrinum. Next base: position 80,735,108 of record NC_081363.1, on the reverse strand, counting down.
AAAAGTGATGTTACCCAATACCGCAGTCTACAACCTGCTACCAGGTTGATTAGTTGTGTTTCACATGGCTTTACCTCTCAGCTGAGTGGCAGTCTGGTATTTCAGTTTCTTGCTTTCTCGTCTGAATATAATCTCCAATGTGTTGATCTGGGTCCTCTAGACATTGATAGATGCAAGTGCACTCAATTCCATCTCTTTAGTTCCCCTCTTGGTCCTTCTAAAATTTGGTGCCTTATTTCATTGCACTCAGTGCTGAAGGAGTTATCGCTACCTCTGAAGTTAAGGAAAGAAGAATGTCAGTCTTGCCAAAAATAGAAGAGAAGGACACGCTGCTTGATAATTCTTATCATCACACTTCCTTACAAGATTCAACAGCCCTCGGTTCGAATCGACTGTACATTAGAATCACAAGGCCAGAACCAAAGGTCAAGGATAAGCTATTTCAACTGAATTCAACACCCAGTGAAAATCGCCTCCCCCCCTCCCCAAACCCCATTCCCCGCCACCTTGTCTGACCAATTAATCTTTGCTTTCCTAGAACTCTAGCTCTCCCACCAATACCCACATCTCTTGATATTCAGCCTCTCCTGCCAGCTCCTCTCATATTCCAACTCTTCTGTCAAAACCAAACCCCGACTTTGTTAAGAGGAGGCATGGAGTTGAAACTTTTCATCTTGTACTCATCAGGATTACCCGCAAGGAATTCAATTCGGGAAGACAAGAATAATTTACACAGACGAGTGGGTTCCCTTGCACGTCAATCCTTCCAAAGCAACTTTGGCTCTGTCTCTCATTTTAACAACATTTACATTTTGGGCCTCAAAGAAATTATTGTATTTGCAGCTGATCTCTCATTGAGAGTTTTTCTATCACCACAATCCTGGATCCATAGTTATTAGTGTACAGGACATTGGCCTATTGAATCCATTTATAAAGCTTCTCTAACATAGTGAAGGGTCACAGAGTTGAGCCCATGTTAGGGGTGGAGTTGGGGAAGGCTATTGGCTTAGACCAACTTTTTTAGATTCTTGAAAAGGAAGGAGGGAGAGAGGAGTTTTGGGGGGGAGGGAGTTTTGGGGCGCTTTGGGGGAGTTACACAGTTTAAGACCTAAAAACACAGCAGGAATGGTGAAGTGGACAGAAGCCAGATAGTGGGAGTCCTTGCAGAGATGGAGACAGTAAACATTAGATTGGAAGCTTGATTCTTTCATACAGGGGAGATGATGGCCCAGAGGTATTATCGCTAGACTATTAATCCAGGGACTCTGATAATGTTTTGTTGACCTGGGTTCAAATCCCGCCAGGGCAGATGGTGGAATTTGATAAGGTTAGATTAGATTCCCTACAGTGTGGAAACAGGCCCTTTGGCCCAACAAGTCCACACCGCCCCTTGGAGCATCCCACCCAGACCCATCCCTCTATAACCCACACACCCCTGAACACTACGGGCAATTTAGCATGGCCGATCAACCTAGCCTCCACATCTTTGGACTGTGGGAGGAAACCGGAGCACCCAGTGGAAACCCATGCAGACACAGGGAGAACGTGCAAACTCCACACAGACAGTCGCCTGAGGCTGGAATTGAACCCAGGTCCCTGGCGCTGTGAGGCCGCAGTGCTAACCCCTGAGCCCAACTGATTTCAATTTGAATTCAATTTTTAAAAAATCTGGAATTAAGACTCTAATGATGACCATGAATCCATTGTCGATTGTCAGGAAAAACCCATCCGGTTCACTAATGTCCTTTAGGGAAGGAAACTGCCATCCTTACCTGGTCTGGCCTACATGTGACTCCATGCCCACAGCAATGTGGTTGACTCTGAACTGCCCTCTGGGCAATAAATGCTGCCTGGTCAGTGACGCCCTCATCCCATGAATGAATAAAGAGGAAGAAGAAGGGATCAGATTTATCCCGAGGGAGTGATGTTTGTCTGTCTGGACACAAAACCCTTGGGGTTCCCAAATGTTTCTTCAGCGATCACTGTGGGCTCATTCAGGCTTTTGGACAGCTTGTCCAGTCACGTAGAGTGGGACAAGAGAGGTGGTGCCGATGTCAATGACGAAGACCCTACTGATGATCAATAGGAAGGAGCCAAGAAAAGATCCCTGGGGGCGGGGGTGTGGACATCAAAAGGTGTGGGAGCAGGAAGTGATGTCATTGCGGTTGGGTTAGTTTCCACCCCCTGGGTAGCTCAGAATAGAAGCAAGTGCAGTCTCGCCAAGCTGGGCAATGGAGGAGAGGTGCTATGTAAAGGTGTTACATCGCAGGCTGTTGCAAAGTACCTGGTTTACCATGATAAGCCACACTTGACTATTTCATTGGGGTGTTTCAATAATTCCATAACGAAGGAGCAGGAAGGGTGTGGAAGCTTTGGAGAGGGTGCAGAAGAGGTTTACCAGGCTGCTGCCTGGATTAGAGGGTATGAGCTGTGAGGAGAGGCTAGAAAAGCTCAGGTTGTGTCTCTACAGCAGAGGAGACTGAGAGAAGACCTGCTAGATGTTCGTAAAGTTATGAATGGCACAGGTAGAGTTGAAAGTCAGAATCTTTTCCCTGGAGCTGAAATGTCTAAAACTAGGGGGTACGCATTTAAGGGGGAAAGCTCGAAGGAGATGTGCAAGCTTTTTGCACAGAGAGTGGTAGGTGCCTGGAAAGTGCTGCCGGGGTGGTGGTTGAGGAAGCAGACATGCTCGGGATGTTAAGAGGCTTTTTGACAAGCACATTGAACAAGCAAAGAACAAAAGAATACGGACCAAGGGCAGGCAGAAGGGATTAATGTAATTTGGCGCCACGTTCAGCACAACATTGTGGGCTGAAGGCCCTGTTCCGGTGCTGCACATTTCTACATTCTATGGATAGCTTACTGTGATAAGACACACTTGACTGTTTGATTGAGGTGTTTCAATAAATGCCTGAACAAGGGAATCCACTTGATCGACAGCACGTTCACCAGCTTTGACATCCACTCCCCGCAACTGTTCACCTCAATCACATTAAAGATGAAAACTGCAAGGACGATCCCGGAGGTGAGGGGTTTTAATAAAGGTGGATGGCTGAACAGACTGAGGCTATTTTCTCACAAGAAGAGAAAGCTGAGAGTTGACTGGTAAAGTTATAAAAGTATAATAGGGCTTGGCAGGATCAACAGAGAGAAGATGGTTCCATGAAGAGATAGCTTTTTGTTTTGAGCCTTGTTTGGAGGTGAGGAGGGAAGTGTCAGGGCAGGTGGCAGAGTCAAAGACAAATATAAATACACAATAAATCCACTGAAGAGCTCAGGAGAAGAATTTCTTTTTCAGAGAATTGTTTCAATGTGGAGCTCGCTACTAAGTGAAGTATCATACAAACATACAATCATTGACTTGTTGCAGCTCGCAGGAAAGCCATTCAATCCATTGTGTCCGTCCTGGCCCTCCTGAGGGGCAAGTCACATACTGCCCCTCCCCCACCCATCCCTGCACATTCCTCCTCTTCAGATAGTCAGCACATTTAGTAAATATACGGCACAGAACGTGGCCACTCTGCCCATCGGACCAAAGAACAAGCTACCCAGCATCGACCCACGTCCCCCCTTGGCCCGGTATCCCAGGAGGTTGTGGGACGTCGGCTTCAGATCCCCTCACTTTTTCAGAGCTGAGGGTTTCTGTTTCTCCTCCCCGCTCAGGTCCCTACCATCCATCGGGGGAAATCATTGACAACCCCCCCACCTCCCGTCTAATATTTCCACCCCTCACTTTAGATTGATAGCCCCTGGTCACTGATCCCTCTGCTGCACCCTTGCCCAACCCCTCCACCCACGCCCCACACAACCTCGCACCCCTCAACCAAATCTCTCCTCGGCCCCCTCTCTCCAAGGAGAGCCAGCCCACTTCTCCTCACCGCTGCATTTCTCTAGCCCCAGCACATCCGTCCGTACCCTCTCTGGTACAATTATATCCTTCCTGTGACCGGAACTGCACACGGTGCTCAGGCTGCGGCCTGATTTATACAGTTCCTGCACGGCCTCCCAGGCTTTTAGATCCTAGATATTTTTAATCCACCTGCTCAGAGATGTTATGATGTACCCGCAAGAGCAGCTAGAACTTGAATCCAGGGGCTTCCAGCCCAGAGTTGGGGGCAGTATCACTGCACCGCGTGGCTCTTTTATTCTGCGCCTTTGTTACGATAGGATAGGTTTCTGCCTGACTCCCCAACCACCTCGTTGGCCTAGCCCATAACTTCAGGAACGTTGTAGTGAGGTGAATTGAGTCTGGAAGGGAAGCTTCATAAGGGAGGAATAATTGGGACGTGTGCTGAAGAGGTGGTGGTGGAGGAGGAGGAGGAAGCTCATGTGGGGCTTAAATTTGTTGGGCCGAATGGAAGCTGTCCATAACTCTGAGTAGGATCCGAGTGAGCTAAGCTGCTTCCCATTAACTCTCATCGAACAGGAACCTAATTGACGAGACACCCTCTCGTTCGGTGCATTGTATAAAATTCCAAGAATCGAGCCCCTTCCCTTTCATTTCAATCATGCGAAATTCCAAAACTCTAACCTCTTCCCGTACACTCCCACAGGGAGTTTTGAAACCCAAATCTGTTCCCTTTCACTTCCATCGTGTAAAGTTTAAGTGGAAGACCCCTTACCCCTCTATAAAACCTTTCCTCACTGACGGTACATGTGCAACCATTAAATAGTTTCTGGACGGCAGCAAAGTCTTAAAAGTTGAATGCGTTTTTAATTAAGGTTGCGTGCTCGTTTCGCCTGTGCTGTCTGTGTTCCTGACTTGGAGGTACAGAGTATCCTTGCTCGCAGATTACAGAAACTGCGATGAGACTGCTCAAGCATTAATCTCTGAGAGGCCGATGAGAGAGAGAGAGAAAATGTGCGAAGGAATCTGGGTGTGGAGCAGTGTGAAAGCAGCGCTCTGATTCCTGAGGAGCTGCGTCTGCAATAGTTGCACGCTGGCGAATCTCACTGGGAATGAATGGTGCTTCATACCTCGGAGGCTGAGGTCAGCAGCAGATATGGTATGAAAGAGAAAGCTTGATAAGAGCCCAAGGAAGAACTGAAAAGGAGGAGATGCTGATGGGGCCAGATGAATTAGGCCGAGGTTGGTGTGAAACGTGGGGACTGCCATGGGTCAGTCGGGCCGAATGGCCTGCTTTTGGCTCTAAATTGCATGCGCAATTCAACAATTCTATGCCAAGAATCTTAATGCTGTTCGTTATCTTAACTGTCACCTTCAGAGCTGTTAGCCAATTGATGATTCAGAGCCAAAAAGATGTTTGATTTTTTTTGGCCAGTTCTCAATTTGTTGTTGAGTGTGAGAGACACAAGCCCACTCTGATCTGTGCAGGAGGCTCTGTAATGGACTTCAGTACAAGGTGGTTGTAAAAGAGGCTGACAGACCCCTCCTCAGCTGCTGGCCGTAAAGTGAGCGGACAGAAACAGGAGGCCATACACATCACTTAGTTTCCTGTGAGTATTCCCATACTTCCAATTCCAGCACTGCTGTTCTGGTACAAGGAAAGAGCAGGAGACCATTCAGCCCATCGATTGCAATTCGCCTATCCTTTAGATTGTGGCTAATCTGGATCACAAAGCCATTGACACGGTTCTGTAAGCATGAAGCTACAGGAATCATAGCACCCCTACAGAGTGGAAGCAGGCCATTCGGCCTGTCAAGTCCACACTGTCCCTCCAAAGATCAACCCACCCAGTCTGTGTAACCCTGCACTTCCCATGGCTAGTCCACCTGGCCTGCACATCTTTGGACTGTGGGAGGTAACCCACGCAGACACAGGGAGAACATGCAAACTCCACACAGACAGTCGCCCAAGGGTGGGATCAAACCCGGGTCCCCAGCACTGTGAGGCAGCAGCGCTAACCGCTGAGCCACCGTTGCACCCAGCTCAGCTCTGAAAGGTTCATTTGATCCCACAGCCTTATCATCAGTGTGGGAATGAGATTTCTGGGTTTCAACCACCGTTGGTGAACAATCGTGGGCACTTTTGAGCAGCCTCTCTCTCATTTTAAACTTCTTCCTGGACTTCCCCCAGTAGAGGTGAATGTTTCGCTCTGGCCTATTGTTCATCTTTGGAAGTTCTGAGAATGCTCACCGGCTCGATTCCTGGAATAAGTTTTTAGTTTCTGATGTGCAAGTTTTGACAAGGCTGTGTCTTTACTTTGTGAAGTTTAGAAGAGTGACAGATATCATTGAAAGATATTGACTCCTCGTAATCAGGCTGACAGACCCATAGGCCTACGCTTTACATAATTACACAAAGACCATCATTATTTAGAGTCATAGAGTCATACAGCATGGAAACAGACCCTTCGGTCCACCCAGTCCATGCTGACCATATATCCCAAACTAAACTAGTCCCACCTGCCTTCGCTTGGCCCTTATCCCTCTAAACACTTCTTATTCATGAAGTTCTTCAAATGTCTTTTAAATGCTGCAACTGTACCCATATCCTCCGCTTTCCGTGGAAATTCCTTCCATCTGCAAACCACTCTCTGTGTAAAACAGTTGCCCCTGGTGTCCTTTCTAAATCTTTCTCCTCTCACCTTAAAAATGCACCTCTTAGTCTTGAAATCCCCAGCGCTGGGGAAAAGATGCAATAAGAAATTGAACAAAACATGAACCATTAACCCCACGGTATTGTTTATAAAAATACATGCCTTAAGCTACAGTCTACTTGTTTGTTAACTCCAGTGTAGCCTTTCACTTCGATACTGCCATTATCTTGGAGATTCGTTCATTGTTTTAGAAATTAATGATAAAGTTATGCCTTCTGGAATGTCCCTCATTAAAAGCAATCAGATTTCTAACTCATTCTCAGTTCTGATGGAACGCCACTGCGTGAACTCCATTTCCTTCTCTGCAGATGCGGCCAGACCTGTTGCGTATTTCCAGCATTGAATCCTTACAGTGTGGAATCAGGCCATTCAGTCCACGCTGACCCTCTGAACAACATCCTACCCAGACCCACCCTGCGACCCAGCATTTCCCATGGCTAATCCCTGGGTAGTAAGGACAATTTAGCATGGCCGATCCAGCTAGCCCATACATCCTTGGACTGTGGGAGGAAACTGGAGCAAACCCACACAGACATGGGGAGAACGTACAAACTCCACACAGACAGTCGTCTGAGACTGGAATTGAACCTGGGTCCCTGGCGCTGGGAGGCTGCAGTGCTAACCTGTTTTGGATTTACTCAGAACTCTGCTCAGGTGTTCCAGTCTGATGCCTTCTGGGTCTCGGAGCCTGCAAGTCGCCCACCATAGTATGACCCCGACCTTCACCAGTGCTTTGGCAGAGGAAGCAGCTTGTGGAATCCTGACTCAGCAGTGATTGGGAAGGGGCTATGGGGAAGCTGAGTACTTCCACCCCTGTGTCACTATTTCTGATCTTCCCTGCCAAAGGCCTGATTTCACTGCAACAATGAGGGCTTACATTTATGCAGCACACCTTTAATATCACAAGGCACTTTGCTGGAGAAGCATGAATCAAAGTTAGACGCGAAACTACATGAACGCATATTCAACAGTTAGAGTCTTGATTGGAGGTAGATTTTGAAGAGTATCCTAGCAGAGACTGAGGCCTTCAGGTTTAAGGGGGAGGGAGGGATATTCCCAAATGCCTAAGACTGTGGCAAACAAGGGTATGGACATCAATGGGTTGGAACAATTAAAATCTAGTGAGTATATGAGTTGTGTGACAATGTACCCTCATGATTTGTGACCAGAACATGACAGAATTCTTCACCGACATGCAAAGTGAAATGGCCCCCATCTGATGCTGCAGCTAAACAAACTTCATTCAAAGGTATGACAACAGTTCAGCTATGGTTAACGCTTAGTGATGAATGCATGTCTTACAGCAGTTATACAGTCATTCGTGGTCCGAAAGAGTGCAACAGGGAAAATTGGCCCAAACCATGGCCAAACCAGAAGGTGAAAGCAAAGAGTGGGGGTAAATGGGTGTTTTTCTGGTTGGAGATCAGTTTACAAGTGGTGTGCCTCAGGGATCAAGTGTTGTGACCGCAAATTGCTTACAGTTTACATCAATGATTTAGACCAAGTGGAATGTGTCAAAGTTTGCAAATGGCACTGAGATGGGTGGTGGAGCAAAGTGTGCAGAGGACACTGGAAGGGGATGTCGTTAGATTAAACGAGTGGGAAAGGGTCTGGCAGTACAAATTTGGTAAATGTGAGGTGATCCATTTTGGCAGGAATAACAGTAAAATGGGCCATTATTTAATCAGTGAAAAATGGCAGCATGCTGCCGTGCAGAGGAACCTGGGTGTCCTTGTGCACAAATCACAAAAAGTTGGCTTGCAGATGCAGCAAGTAATTAAGAAGGCAAATGGAATATTGTCCTTCATTGCTTAGAGGGATAGAGTTTAAAAACAGGGAGGTTATGCTGCTGCTGTATAGGGCGCTGGTGAACTATACCTGGAGTACTGTGTACAGTTCTGGTCTCCATACTTGAGAAAAGATGTACTGACACTGGAGGAGATGCACAGAATTTCACTAGATTGATTCTGGAGTTGAGAAGGTTGCTTTATGTTGAGAGATTGTGTAGACGAGGACGATACTCACTGGAATTTAGGAGAATGGCGGGGGGGATCTTAGAGAAACATATAAAATTATGAAGGGGACAGATGAGACAGAAGCAGGGAGGTTTTGAGGCCCTGCCCCCTGGTTCTAGCTTGTGGAGCTAGAACCAGGGGGCATAGCCTCAAAATAAGGGGGGAGCAGATTTAGGACTGAGTTGAGGAGGAACTTCTTCACATAAAGGGTTGTAAATCTTTGGAATTCCCTGCCCAGTGAAGCAGTTGAGGCTTCCTCGTTGAATGTTTTTAAGGCAAAGGGAGATTTTTGAACAGCAAGGGGATTAAAGGGGACGGTGAACGGGAGTTAAGTGGAGTTGAGTCTACGAAAAAGATCAGCCACGATCTTATTGAATGGTGGAGCGGGTGCTGGGGCCAGATAGCCCACTCCTCCTCCTGTTATTAACACTATTGAATCTAAAGAGGGTACATATCGCGTTGTGAATAAAAGGAGCGAGCCTAAGGATTGGGAGCTGTTTTGAATTCAGGGTGAGGAACAAGAAATTCATTAAGAGGGAGAAAATGCAGTATGAGAGTAAATTTGTGAGAATCAGAACAGCAACCTGTATGTATGTAAAGAGAAAAGGCTGGTTAAAAAAAAAGTAGGCTGCTTACTGTCTGAAATCAGTGAATTTATAAAAGAGAGGAAAAAAATAGCAGTGTATTTAAACCACAAATGAGCTGCCAGAGGAAATTACAGAGTTATAGAGATGTACAGCATGGAAACAGACTCTTTGGTCCAAGTTGTCCATGCCCACCAGATAGCCTAAATTAATTTAGTCCCATTTACCAGCATTTGACCCATATCTCTCAAAATATTTCCTATTCATATATCCATCCAGATGCCTTTTAAATGGTGTGATTGTACTAGCCTCCACTAATTCCTCTACACATGCACTACCCTCTGTGTGAGTAAAGTTGCTCCTTAGGTCCTTTTAAATCTTTCCCATCTCACTTTAAACATCAGACCTCACGTCCTGCCTTCCCCTAGCCTGGGGATAAGATCATGACTATGCACCCAATCCATGCCTCTCATGATTAAATAAAACTGAGTGGTGGAGGCTGGTACAAGGCATCTGGATAGGTATGTGAATAGGAAGGGATTAGAGGGATATAGGCCTAATGCTGGCAAATGGGACCAGATTAATTTAGGGTATCTGGTCGGCATGGACGAGTTGGACCAAAGTCCCTGTTTCCCTGCTGTACAGCTTTAAGACTCTAAAGCTATTTTAGTTCTGTCTTCACTGAAGGAGACACAAATAGCTTCTCGGAAATGTGAGGGAAGCAGAAGAATTTTTGGGAAGGAGGAAGTGAAGGAGATCAGCATTAGAGAAAGTAAAAAGTAGTCCTGGAGAAATTAATGAGAGTGAAAGTTAGGAAGTCCCCAGGGCTTTATAATCCACAGATCGGGTTACTAGAGGAGATGGTCATAGAAAAAATGGATGTGCTGGTCGTCATTTTCTAAAATTCTGCAGATCCTGTCTAAGCAGATTGGAAGATGACAAACATAACTTCACGATTTAAAAAAGGTTGATGAGAGGAAACCAGAATTACAGAGTAGTTAGCCCAACATCAGTGGTAGGCAAAATGCTGGAGTCCATCATAAAGGATGTGATAACAGGACATTATGAAAACACAAGTCAACTTGGATTTATGAAAGGGAAATCATGTTTAACAAACCTATTGGAGTTTTTTTGAGTATGTTACAAGTAGAATAGAAGAGGCAGAGCCAGTGGATGTTGTGCATTTGGATTTTTAGAACGCATTCAACAAAGTCAAACACAAGAGATGATTGTCAAAATCAAAGCACAAGATTGGAGGTAATACAATGACATAGATTGAAAATTGGTTAGCAAACAGGAAACAAGATTGGAATATAATGGCCTTTTTTCAGAGTGGGAGACAGTAACTAGTTAGGTATCATAGAGGTCAGTGTTTGGATCGAGATATTCACAATCAACGACTTGCATGAGGAAATTAAGTCTAATATTTCCATTGGGCTGACAATACGGAACAATGAGGAATTGTGAGCAATGAGGAGGAAGTAAAGAGGCTTCAGTCAAGTTGAATGAGTGGGTAGGTTCATGGCAGATACAGTTTAACAGGGATAAAAAGAGCAAAGAACACAACAGTACAGAACAGGCCCTTCAGCTCAGCAACACATGATGCCTTTCTGAATGAAGAAAAATCCTTTGCCTGTACATGGCCCTCTATTTCCTGCTAGTCATGTATCAAGATGCCCTTAAATGTTGCTATTGTATCTGTCTCCACCATCTCTTCTGGGAGCACATTCCAGGCACTTACCACCCTCTGTGTAAAAAAAACTTGCCTCTCACATCTCCTTTAAACTCATCCCCTTTTACCTTAAGCTTGGGTCGTTCCCTCGATCGTTGATGTTCAAGTGAAAACAAAAACCAAGTTTGTTCAATCTCTCTTCATAACTAATACCCTCTAAACCAGACAATACCCTGGCTGGTTGCAGGAACAGCAACTCATATTCCGCTTGGGAACATTGCAGCCCAATGGTATCACTGTGGACTTCACCAGCTTCAAAATCTCCCCTTCCCCCACCGCATCCCAAAACCAGCCCAGTTCGTCCCCTCCCCCCACTGCATCACACAACCAGCCCAGCTCGTCCCCTCCCCCCACTGCATCCCAAAACCAGCCCAGCCTGTCTCTGCCTCCCTAACCTGTTCTTCCTCTCACCCATCCCTTCCACCCCAAGCCGCACCTCCATCTCCTACCTACTAACCTCATCCCACCTCCTTGACCTGTCCATCTTCCCTGGACTGACCTATCCCCTCCCTACCTCCGCACCTATACTCTCCTCTCCACCTATCTTCTATTCTCTCCATCTTCGGTCCGCCTCCCCCTCTCTCCCTATTTATTCCAGTTCCCTCTCCCCATCCCCCTCTCTGATGAAGGGTCTAGGCCCAAAATGTCAGCTTTTGTGCTCCTGAGATGCTGCTTGGCCTGCTGTGTTCATCCAGCCCCACATTTTATTATCATGCACTTGAAGTATGTTACTACAGGGAGTAGGGTCAGAGATTCATAGAGTCTTAGAGTCATGGAGATGTACAGCATGGAAACAGATCCTCAGTCCAACTCTCCCATGCCAACCAGATATCCCAAATTAATCTAGTCCCACTTCCCAGCATTTGGCCCTTATCCTGCTCAACCCCTCCTATTCAAATACCCATCCAGATATGTCTTTTTGGATGTTGCAGTTGTACCAGCCTCCACCACTTCCTCTGGCAGCTCATTCCACACATGCACCACCCTCTGTGTAAAAACACTGCCCCTTAGGTCCCTTCTAAATGCTTCCCACCTCACCTTACAACTATGCCCACTCCCCTTGGACTCCCCTACCCCGGGGAAAAGACCTTCGTTATTCAACCTATCCACATCCCTCGTGATGTTATGAACTTCCATAAGGTCATCAGGAATATTGCAACTGTCCTTAATCTCCCACATCCAAAAGGAAGAATGCATCCCTCTACAAAAGGCCGTCTCTGCTCCTCAGTGTACAGACACAGAAAATAAAGGCCTTACTGCGCTAAGAGCATTGTAACTACGTTTTATATTAAAAGCTATCAATCAAGAGACAGAGGTCAGTAAAATATTTTTCTTTAAAAATCCTCACTCTACGCGCTATTATAGATTTACAAAAAAATATGATTTATAAGTTACCTGGGAATTGTAACTGGTGGGAGAACAAGTACATCAGTAGCGTAGATAGACACAAGTGACAGTACATGAGCTGTGTAATACACATGGTCTATGCTTACAGTGGGAGTGTGTTACTTATTCTGTCACCATAGTCTTATGAGGCCTTAGGGCTGCTGCCAGGGGAAGTGATGGAGGCTGGTGCAGTTGCAACATCTGTTGCCTCATTAGGGTGTCAACGAGTGGCAACTTAACCTGAGGGCCACCACACCTCAGGTGAGGAGAACAGGTTGAGAAGGAGACTCCTTCGTGGTAACCCCAGCTGACGATGGGAATTGAGTCCATGCTTTTGAGACCACTCTGCTTTGTAAGCCAACCGCTCAGCCAACTGAGTTAGAAACACACCAGCTGTGTGAATAGTGCAGTGGGCCGGATTGATCAGGATGGAGGATACACCAAGGACGTGAATATAGTAGAAAGGGGGATTCATTGATGCGTTGGGAATGGTTGGGAGTGTGGATACAGTGGGAGTGTAGATATTCCGGATTATTGATGCAAGGGCAGTGGCTATACATTAGGAGTGGGAGGCTACAGGGGGTGGAAACATTGGCAGCAGTTGTGAATGTACCAGGAGTGGTGAGCGTTGGGCATATCATGGGACATCAGACGTGTGGGTACATTGGGAGTGGGAACGCACCAGATCTGTGAATCCAGGGATGGAGATATGCTGGAGAAGGAATCTTGAGGGGTTAGGTGGGGGTGGCACTGGGTGACGTGGGCTTTGGTGAGATTGTGGAAGAATTGGCCAAGAAATCCGACAAGCCCCGTCTCGAAGTCTGGTGTCTCTCACTCCTTCCTTGACATACCTGCTGATTGGCGAGCTGAGCTTCTTCATCACTGTGCAGCAATGGGTTACAATCGAGGAGGATGATTATGAACTGATGAATCCCTCTTTAGCACTACAATCCACCTCATTAATATTCAGCTTCCTATCTGGCCAGATACTTCTGAACATCGGGAATTTTCGGCAAGGGAGGTCAGAGCGGGTACCTGCGCCACTTACTCCAAAGGGACTCCACGTTGGATGCTGGGCATTGGCCGAATGCATCCCAGGTCCATGGTCATTGCCATCTGACATGTGCCAGCCTTTAAGCGCCCTCATGGCACGTCTCCAACCCACTTCCAGGCCACTTCTGCCTTTCAGTGCTGCACCTCAGTGCTACAGCTCTCATTGTAATGCTGCAGCAAGGGCATTGTGTGCTCATGGAGACACACACCCAACTCATGGTCTGGACCAGGTTGTATGTCTGGGCTCTTCACGCACTGTCATCGTGTACGCTCACTTTGAGACGGCCTGGACGCTCCTGGCGGATCTGCATTGTATTACCTTCCCCTGTGTCCCCCCAGGCTCACTGCAGTACTGTTTATAATGTGCCATACGGTGCAAATACAAAGCTTGGAGGTTAGTCAGCACTCCTCAGCCCAGTCAAGGCAGATGGCCTTCATTCAGCGAGTCCCAGCGCAGTAAGTCATGGACAGCATTCCCTCCCCGCCGCCCCGATCCTGGGGCTTGGACATGGTTAGTCAGACAGTCAGGACCTGGCCGGAGTCTCCACCAAAAGGGTAAGGAGCTGAATGCGGGGCATAGGACCTAACCTGTCTTGACTCTTCCTGCACCTATTGTGGGCTGTTTTCCTCCTGGAATGAGAGAGAGAGAGGAAGGGATGGCGGGGACAGGTATGAAGTGGGCGGCACTGCTGGAGCAGATGAGTGAAGAGACAGCGCAGAGGGCACGCAGAGGGCTGGAAAGTGGCTGATGGTGAGTGGTATAGGGGGTGGTGTGGTGGGGGTGATGTTGCGGACAATAGTGAGGGTGGTGGAACTCGAGACTTGGTAGGAGGTGGATGCAGCGGCAGAGGGCGGGGCATCAGAGAGAAGATACAAAGAACAAAGAAACCTACAGCACAGGAATAGGCCCTTCGGCCCTCCAAGCCTGCGCCGATCAAGATCCTCTGTCTAACCTGTCATCTATTTTCTAACGGTCTGTGTCCATTTGCTCCCTGCCCAGGCAACCAGCTTGTAACTGATGTCCATTTCAAGCCCACCGACTCCCACAGCTACCTAGAATACACCTCCTCCCACCCACCCTCCTGCAAAAATTCCATCCCCTATTCCCAATTCCTCCGCCTCCGCCGCATCTGCTCCCACGATAAGACATTCCACTCCCGCACATCCCAGATGTCCAAGTTCTTCAAGGACCGGAACTATCTCCCCACAGTGATCGAGAACGCCTTTGACCGCGTCTCCCGTATTTCCTGCAACACATCCCTCACACCCCGCCCCCGCCACAACCGCCCAAAGAGGATCCCCCTCGTTCTCACACACCACCCTACCAACCTCCGGATACAACGCATCATCCTCCGACACTTCCGCCATCTACAATCCGACCCCACCACCCAAGACATTTTTCCATCCCCACCCCTGTCTGCTTCCCGGAGAGACCACTCTCTCCGTGACTCCCTTGTTCGCTCCACACTGCCCTCCAACCCCACCACACCCGGCACCTTCCCCTGCAACTGCAGGAAATGCTACACTTGCCCCCACACCTCCTCCCTCACCCCTATCCCAGGCCCCAAGATGACTTTCCATATTAAGCAGAGGTTCACCTGCACATCTGCCAATGTGGTATACTGCATCCACTGTACCCGGTGTGGCTTCCTCTACATTTGGGAAACCAAGCGGAGGCTTGGAGACCGCTTTGCAGAACACCTCCGCTCAGTTCACAACAAACAACTGCACCTCCCAGTCGCAAACCATTTCCACTCCCCCTTCCATTCTTTAGATGACATGTCCATCATGGGCCTCCTGCAGTGACACAATGATGCCACCCGAAGGTTGCAGGAACAGCAACTCATATTCCGCCTGGGAACCCTGCAGCCTAATGGTGTCAATGTGGACTTCACCAGTTTCAAAATCTCCCCTTCCCCAACTGCATCCCTAAACCAGCCCAGTTCGTCCCCTCGCCCCACTGCACCACACAACCAGCCCAGCTCTTCCCCCCCAACCCACTGCATCCCAAAACCAGTCCAACCTGGCTCTGCCTCCCTAACCGGTTCTCCCTCTCACCCATCCCTTCCTCCCACCCCAAGCCGCACCCCCATCTACCTACTAACCTCATCCCACCTCCTTGACCTGTCCGTCTTCCCTGGACTGACCTATCCCCTCCCTACCTCCCCACCTATACTCTCTCCACCTATCTTCTTTACTCTCCATCTTCGGTCCGCCTCCCCCTCTCTCCCTATTTATTCCAGTTCCCTCTCCCCATCCCCCTCTCTGATGAAGGGTCTAGGCCCGAAACGTCAGCTTTTGTGCTCCTGAGATGCTGCTTGGCCTGCTGTGTTCATCCAGCCTCACATTTTATTATCTTGGAATTCTCCAGCATCTGCAGTTCCCGTTATCCCCCATCCATGTACCTGTCCAGATAAAAGACGCTAACGTATCTGCGTCTACCACCTCCGCTGGCAACGCGTTCCAGGCACCCACCACCCTCTGTGTAAAGAACTTTCCACGCATATCTCCCTTAAACTTTCCTCCTCTCACTTTGAACTCATGACCCCTAGTAATTGAGTCCCCCACTCTGGGAAAAAGCTTCTTGCTATCCACCCTGTCTATACCCCTGATGATTTTGTAGACCTCAATCAGGCCCCCCCTCAATCTCCGTCTTTCTAATGAAAATAATCCTAATCTATTCAACCTCTCTTCATAGCTAGCACCCTCCATACCAGGCAACATCCTGGTGAACCTCCTCTGTACCCTCTCCAAAGCATCCACATCCTTTTGGTAATGTGGCGACCAGAACTGCACGCAGTACTCTAAATGTGGCCGAACCAAAGTCTTATACACCTGTAACATGACCTGCCAACTCTTGTACTCAATAACCCGTCCAATGAAGGAAAGCATGCCGTGTGCCTTCTTGACCACCCTATTGACCTGCGTTGCCACCTTCAGGGAACAATGGACCTGAACACCCAGATCTCTCTGTTCATCAATTTTCCCTCAGACCTTTCCATTTACTGTATAGTTCGCTCTTGAATTAGATCTTCCAAAATGCATCACCTCGCATTTGCCCGGATTGAACTCCATCTGCCATTTATCTGCCCAACTCTCCAGTCTATCTATATTCTGCTGTAAGATGGCTGCACTCACCTGGCACCCTGGCAGAGCGGAAAAGGACATTGATGTTCAGGCTGCAGCTGAGACTGCACTGACCTGGAGGGCAACCTTAGACCAGACTGGCATGCTCTGGTGGCCTTTACAGTAGGTGGTCCCAGGGGGAAGGAGACCCCCCGCACCCCTGCACTACACCATTCAGGTCGCCAGCTGCAAAGCGGGGCACCAACTTTACCCCGCCTGCCATGCATGGGGCATATATCAAGGACTGCACAGGGACGGAATGGGCCTTTTAGAGATGGCACCAGTGCCGGTCAGTTCTGGGATACCCCGGCAGTGTCAAGTCATTTCAGGCAACAATGTGGGCAAAGATGGCATCAAGAATCAAACTAGAGCACCGCCGTAGAAGCGAGGCACATGGGTAATGAGGCCAGTTTGGTTAAAATACAGCATGAAAACCAACCAGGCCTTTTGGCAAGAAAGCCCTTGAAAAAATTCAATGCACCTCGCACTTAGCCAAAAAAAAGTTGTAAGCATTGGCCCAGGGAGTGTGAATGCAGTGAGAATGGGAATGCACTGGGAACATAGAGATAGCAGGAGTGTGAATGCAGTGGGAGTGGGAACGCATTGGAAACATAGAGATAACAGGAGTGTGAATTGAGAATGCACTGGGAACATAGCAGGAGTATGAATGCAGCAAGAGTGAGAATGCATTGGGAACACAGAAATAGCAGGAGTGTGAATGCAACAAGAGTGGGAATGTACTGGGAACATGGAGATAGCAGGAGTGTGAATGCAGGATACAGTGGGGATCTAGCATGCATGTGAACTCTCTGGGAATGTGAATAGTTGGGAGCAGTCTGAATACTCCAGGAGTGTGGGTACAGAGTGCCTGCTTTATATACTGGAGGTGTTTAATTCTCCTTTCCCATCCGGTCTAACACGTTCGTCTCTCCTTCAAATTTTTCTGCTTTTGATTTTTCTTTCTCAAGAAGGAATTTTAAACAGTTGCACATGTCGACAAAAACTCCAAGCCCATCAGCTCAATTCAGCAACAAAGATTCCTTGTTGCGAAACATAATTGCTCTGACCTTGGGGAGAATTCTTGTAATTTAGACTTAACACCGAATAAATCAGTTCCATGGGAAGGGGGCTGGGGCCAGTGGGGAGCGCACTAGAGGGACGGTAATGTATTTCAGAGACTTAATGGAAACCATGAGCCTTGTTAATTCTCCACTTGCATCTCATACATCCCTCTTTCATCAGTTAGGAAAGGTTCGCTGTCATTTATCAAAATGAGACGTAGGGAAGAAAGTGTACTGCCTGCTTGCATTAGTCCTCTGATCTGTAGAAAGTTTCTTCTAGAGTTACTACAGTAATACTCCAACAGGCCCTGTGGGTTTTATTTCTCTCTGCAATATTAGCTTCAGATAAATCCTGTAATAATTTATAATTGTAATTATGCCGGCCTGTGGTAGTTTGGCATTTATTTTGGTACAGTTATGCTAAGGTTTATTGCAAAACTCCAAAGAGGTGTAGGAGTTTCGCACGGCTAAACCCAGGGGCTTTGGTGGAACCGGCTTGTGAGGTACAGCCTTTAGCCCAGGGCTGTGTTAAGACCTGTCTAGGAGTGTGGCAGATACCAATGCCAGTCCAGAGCTGCAACAACCACAGCCTCTTGTTCTGTACACGTGGTTTTAAGTCCACGCTTGGACAGGGAGACCTGACAGTTACGCGCCAGCAGCTCTCAATAAAGATGTGAGCCACCACGTCAATCACATGCTCTAGTACTGACATTTGCACCTTCTCTCCGTGTCTGCATGGTGCGTCCATTTCCACAGTCCAGAGACTGTGCAGGTTAGGTGGGTTGGCCATGCTAAATTGCCCCTAGCATCCAAGGATGAGCAGGCTGGCTGGGTTAGCCATGGGGAATGCAGGGTTACAGGGATAAGGGTGGGGGGGTGTTTGTCTGTGTGGCATCCTACCCAGAGGGTCAGTATGGACTCGATGAGCCGAAGAGCCTTCCTCCATTGTACAATTTGTCAAGGTGCAACAGAAAGTTTTCAAGGTGCGACAGTTCAGAGGGGTATGCGAACTGATGGGACGGCAGTGGTCCTTAGTGCTGCGACTGCTGAGATCTGATGGGGCTTTTAACTCCTTGCTTTGATCGAGGCGGAGGTACATTTGAAACGCCATCCAACTCCGAGGATGAGGGCTGCAGATCTGTGGGAGTACCACCCACACCCTTCAGGCTTCCCCTCTGAGCCGTTGACCATCCTGACTCGGAAATATATCGCCCGTTCCCCCACTGATGCTGGGGATCAGAATCCTGGGATTGCTGTTCTCACTGCAACAGACCAACGGGCTGAGGCAGTTCACTGAAAAGCTCCCCAAGGCCTGTTATGGATCCGCCTTCCCAGAAGGAATGTTACCTCACACGGTTAAGATGAACTGATTCTGAGGCTTTAGAGCTGCAGGGCACCAAATGAAAACATTCAGTGCTATCACATTTGCAATGTATTTTGATAACGGCCAATACAACGCACTTCACAGACCCCCTGGTGCTGTCGGCTTTCTATAGACTCCTGGAGATGTAAGGCACGGAAACAGAATCTTTGGTCCAACTTGTCCATGCCAACCATATCCTAAATTAATCTAGTCCCATTTACCGGCATTTGGCCCCTATGTCCCTAATCCCTTCCTTTTCATGTACCCATTCAAGATGACTTTTAAATGGTGTAACTGTACCAGCCTCCACCACTTCCTCTGGCAGCTCGTTCCATACATGCACCCACCCGCTGCATTAAAAAGTTGCCCCTTGGGTCCCTTTTGAATCTTTGCCCCTCTCACCTTAAACCCCTCTAGTTCTGGCATACCCCTGCCCTTGGAGAAAGGTCTTGACTATTTCCCCTGTCCATGTTGCTCACGATTTTATAAACCTCTGTAAGGTCACCCCTCAGCCTCCGATGCCCCAGGGAGAGCAGCCCCCGGCCTATCCATCCTCGTCCTCCAAGTCAAATCCTCCAACTCTGGCAACATGTGTGTGAATCTCAGTCATCCTGGCTCAGCTGAGTTGTGCGCAAGCCCTGCGTGGTGTGACAAAGTTGACCAGTAGGAGTCATCCTGCCGGACCAATCAGAGCTAGAATAAAAGCTGCTGGTCGTTCATTGGCCAGAGGTTTCTGAGCTGGGATTATGGAGCACATGTGGGGCCACTGCATTGTAAAATGCACATGTCTGTTTAGCTGAGGCAATAAACTGATGCCCCGTCAGCCATCTCTCAAATTTCAGTGAAGAGTTGGTGCTGTCTTTGGAAGCTATCCCAAGAGTGAGCGAACTCTCCTCGTGGTCCTGGCTGACATTTATCACTCTATCCTTGTCATTGAAAAGAGATTGTTATCACATCTGTTGTAATTGTGGCCTGGCTGTGCCTAAAGCCGGCGGCCATGTTTCCTATAACCGCGCCCGCACGTGAAAGATACTTGGTCAGTCGAAACGCACTGTGAGACTGTTCTATAAACTCAGGCCTTCTGTTGTTCCTCATTCACCCATGTGAGGCCGTTCCCCGCGGGTTTCCT
Source organism: Stegostoma tigrinum (assembly GCF_030684315.1). Classification (NCBI taxonomy): domain Eukaryota; kingdom Metazoa; phylum Chordata; class Chondrichthyes; order Orectolobiformes; family Stegostomatidae; genus Stegostoma; species Stegostoma tigrinum. The sequence continues at coordinate 80,715,098 of NC_081363.1, read as the reverse complement.
GAGACCGGCCTCACCGCCAGCTTCTGGGTGCAGCTTCCCTTTGGCAAACTGAGGGGAGGCACGGGTGGGGACGGGCCAACCTTGAGGACCTCCACGGCAAAAGACTAAGGAGGTCGGGGCTGCCCGTATCATCGCCATGCCACTTACAGTGCCCTCGAATTTGCAGCAAAATACCACTCTGACCAACCCCTCAAGATGGGTATTGCATTCAGGTGTGAGCCACCAGGTCAAGAGATGTGGAGTGAAAGAGCTGGTTAAATTCAGCAGACCTAGCAGCATCTGTGAAGAGAGAGGGAGAGAGATGAAAAACATTTATTGTTTGGAATCTGAGTTAACAAGGTGTGGAGCTGGATGAACACAGCAGGCCAAGCAGCATCAGAGGAGCCGGAAGGCTGACGCTTTGGCCCTTAAGGGTCTAGGCCTGAAACATCAGCTTTCCTGCTCCTCTGCTGCTGTTTGGCCTGCTGTGTTCATCCAGCTCCACACCTTGTTAACTCGGATTCTCCAGCATCTGCAGTTACCATTATCATGATTGTTTGGAATCTGGTAGGATGATTGAACCACAGTAACGTCACTCAGCCGAGTAAACTTGAAGTCCCAGATTTATGTCAGTGGGTTCCCTGAGGCCATGGGTTCAAATCTCACCTACTAGTCGAATTTTGAATTCCACAAATTAAAATCCGGAACTGAAAGCTGGTCTTGATGATCGTGACAGTGGACTGGGGAAAGTCCCATCGGTTCACCAACCCCCTTCCATGAGGTTAGTCTGTCATCTGATTCCAGTCTTGTCCCAGAGCTCTGAGGTTGGGGGTGGGGTGGGGGGGGAGCTCTCAACTCTGAAATTAGCCACTCGGTTGCAGGGCACTTCGGGCCAGGCTGACCGTGACAGCGGGGGGCTGTGAAAAGGATAAAGAGGAACGCAGCAGATTTTGTTCCCAACCTAGAGCCACAGGGAGGTTTCCGAAGGGGCCTGAGAGGCTGCTCAGCCTAACTTGGCAGAAACAGGCCATGCCCTCCTTTCGAGGAACTCCTGGCCTAGCAAATACGAAATCACAACATGTTTGATTTGGCCCAAGTGCAGGATGATTCTCTGCAGCTCCCTGAAATAAATGGTGTTATTAACATGCTCTGCGAGCCTTGGAGGCATGCCGGAGGTTTACACTAGAAGTGGGGGTGCTGGTGGGTGGCCAATTTATGTGTCTGACTCCAGTATGTTTGGTCATCAATGAGGCGACTGCCATCTCATGAGCTAACAGGCCCCACTGTAGTTTCACTGCCCCCTACTGGCACACCTTGCAATATGAAGCCTCCCACCCGCCCCCAGTGATAGGAAGGGACCGACCTGTGCCCCCGCACCCCCACCACAACATCCACGAATCACTGCTAATCAGGCTCTCGGCCTCCTCCCTCCAAGATGGAGTTACACACCTCGAGAGGCCTCGACATTTACTGCGACATTTCTTGAACTGAGCTCGCCCTCGCAGACCGCTCGTGGCCTTGAGCAGGATGGGAAACAAGCACTAGAAAGCTGCCCCGGCAGCCGCTTGGGAGAAGCCTGCCCGCTTGACACGCATTGCTTAAGCCCCTTTTCCTGCACAGGCCCAGATCCTGCCAGAAACGGGCTGTTCACGGGCACAAACGGACTACCTCGACTGGAATTCTGTGCTGGTTGTCTGCCTGGCTTACCTCAGGCATTACAAAAACAACCCCCAACGTGAACCTCCAAAAATAATAAAGAGAGGCTTAATTGGCTGTGATTCTTCAATCTGACGCCAAGATTTTTGCTGAGCTGAAGTGTTGGTTTCCTGGAGCATTGCTGAGTGTAATTTTGTTTATTCCAGGATGATTGGATTTGAACTCCGAACCTTCCTGACCAGAGTATGCTGGTGGGTAAACTCAAAGCATGTATGATGCAGAGAGAGAGAGAGAGAGAGAGAGAGAAAGAGAGAGGGGGATGAGGCACCTTCCCCCGCCACAGAAATAATTTGAAAGAACTTGCACTTATATAGTGTCTTTCGCCATCATTTGCCCTCTGCCAAATGACTCTTCCTGGAAACCCGTGAGTACTGGTGCATATTAGTCAATGCTTAAGATCATCTGCCCCCGTGATGCCATACATTGTTGAGTAGCCCCGCTTGATTTACCTGCAGTCCTCTTTTGGCACTGTACTCCTGTATCAGCCAGTGTCTTCAGGAGAGAAAAGGATTTTTCTCAAGTGGAATAAAATGTACATTATCACCTCCATGGACTTCAGAAATAGGCCCACATTTTGCAGTTATTGGCCTCAATGACATAGTTCTAGGCAGGCCTGGCGAAACGGCCAGTCGTACTCATTACACAGGGAACCCTCACACTGGCCTAGCATTAGGAAAGGCATGACATCATTGTGTCTATCCTGGTTAGACCATCCACTGACCTTCACTGCATGTGAGGAATGGCACTGGGGGTCAGGATAATACATTTACAACAATGTGTGTGTATGTATGTGACTGTGTGTGTGTGTAAGTAGCTGTGTGCATGTGTGCGTGTATCTGACTGTGTGTGTACATATGTTACTGTATATGTATTTGACTGAGTGTATGTACATGACTGTGTGTATGTGTGTGAATGTGTGTATATGTATATGACCGTGTGTATATGTATATGACTGTGTGTATATGTATGTGAATGTGTGTACATGTATGTGACTGTGTGTATATGTATGTTCCACTGTGTATGTATGTAACTGTGCATGTCTGCGTGACTGTGTGAATGTGTGTGAATGTAGAGTGCATGAGATTCTGTGTGTCATTTTCACACATGCACATGCACGCACACACACATACATATACATGCGTGCACACACATACACACATACATATGCACATACACACACATACACATACATATACACACCCACATGCACACACGTACACTAACACATTCACATACGTACATACACACACACACACACACGCGTGTTTACATACACACACACACATACACATACATGCGCACATGCACATACACACACACATGCACGTACACACACACACATACCTACACACACACATACATATACATACATATACACATACATACATACACACATATATACTTACATGCACATATACGCACACATTCACACAGACACACTCATGCACAAACACACAAACAGACACACACACATACAGATACAAAAAATTTGGTGTTACCAGTGAAAGGAAAAACTGCAAAGGTAGTCCAGGGCTCCTGTCCACAGAGATCACTGAAAGGGTTCATTTTTCTTGGTGGGACTTGGTGATCTTCAATCTCTCTTCTGCAGTTATGTACAGTGGCTTTCAGGAGGTACAAAGTGGCTGGTTTACACCTTTCAAATCTCTGACTTATTGATTAAAAGCAATAGCTGACTGCAACTGGTTAGAGAAAACAAACTGACTTCCTTCAGCCTTTAGATTATTTTAACTGCAGAGACACAAACATCAGGTTTTGTCATCGTAACTGGTCACTGCTCACAGACCAATCAGCGACATGTTACCAGCCAAATCTCACTTTGTAAATAACATCTAATGCCATCCAGTCTTCAGTACACCTCACCAACACCCTACCTCCCACCCCCATGCTTGAGCAAGCAGCAATATAGACAACCCTTACAGTTTTAAATTATATGGTTATCTCTTTCACAAGCCTTATTTTAAGTCCTTCTCCTATTTCAGGCCACACTTAATGATACAGAAAAATCAAAAGACACATTCATGACACGGATTTCATCATAAGATCTGGAACACACTGAGAACAAAACACAAGACAAACATCCATTCATCTTTCCTCCCCACTTTATATAACCTTCCACAATCTTAGCATCTCATAAACCTCCAACTTACTCCATCATTTTACGCTCAGGACAATGCATTGACAATTACAATGACAATGATCTTTTTCAGTGTTGTGAAGTATCTTTACTTTAAATAGTTGAAACAGAAAATTTCATCTGAATAGTCATAGAAATTTACAACATGGAAACAAACCCTTTGGTCCAACTTGTCCATGCTGACCAGATATCCTAAATTAATCTGGTCTCATTTGCCAGCATTTGACCCATATCCCTCTAAACCCTTCCTATTCATGTACCCATCCAGATGTCTCTTAAATGTTGTAATTGTGCCAGCCTCCATCACTTTCTCCAGCAGCTCATTCTATGTGCACAGAAACCTCTGTGTGAAAAAGTTGCCCATTAGGTCTCTTTTAAATCTTTTCCCTCTCATCTTAAAACTCTGCCCTCTAGTTTTAGACTCCCCCACCTTAGGAAAAATACCTTGTCTATTCACCCTATCCAGGCCCCTCATGATTTTATAAAGCTCTATAAGGTCACCGCTCAGCCTCCGACGCTCCAGGGAAAAATGCCCCAGTCTACTCAGCCCCTCCTTATATCTTCAGTCCCAGCACAGACTTGATGGGCTGAATGGCCTCCTTTTGCTCCTTTGCTTTATGGTCTTGCATTTTGAATCTTAAATGTTTCAATGAAAGCCAATTGACTATGCTCAGTAAATTAATGTTTCTCTTTTACCTGCCAGATGTCGAAGTCAAAGATTGCAGCGCCAACTACAATTTGCAAAGTCCATACAGTGTGGAGCTGGAGGAACACAGCAGGTCGGGCAGCACCAGAGGAGCAGGAGAGTCGACCTTTCGGGCCTACAGTGGAGGGTCCTGATGAAGGGCCCAGGCCCAAAATGCCGACTTTCCTGCTCCTCTGATGCTGCCGGACCTGCTGTGTTCCTCCAGCTCCACACTGTGTTATCTCAGACTCCAGTGTGTGCGATTCTTGCTATCTACAATTGCTAAGTCTCGTTCCCTACAGAAGAATACTTCTGCTGATCCTGGTTCACATTCTTAGACAAATACTCCACTGGTTTCTGTATTGCTTACCTCCTCACCCTGCTGGAGAGACCCAAAGTCACTCACATTAATCACCACTTCGAACAGTCAGGAAAAATAGGACCAACCAACATTGGGGTTGCCTTCATCTTCCGTAAGGCTGCACGGAATTCTGCTGACTGAGTCATCTTTGCTTATTTCTTTGACAGATTCAGTGAAGGTATGGCTATTGTGTTGAAATTTCTGGTATTGTGCACAAATTTCTGGTAAAACCCATGCATCCCCATAAAAAAAACTCATGATTTCCCATTTAGTTTTGGGAACTGACACTTTCGGTGAATTCCGGTTACACTGACTAGGTGCAATCAAGTGGTTTTCCAGCAGGTCCTTATTACCACCTGAACTAGTGTTTTTGGGCTTTGCCAATTTGCTTATGCTGTTTTTTTCAGACCTGACTCTCCTATGATCACACCATACCCAGCAATTGTAGTACATCGAGGCTATTGCGTACAGATTATTATATACTTTCTCAGTACCTCTAAAGATCCTTCCTACCTTCCTTCCTCTGTATTGAACATAGTATTGCAGGAAAGTCACTTTAAGAATGGTCTACCTCTCCTACTACCTCACTTTCATTGCCTCTGTTGTTTGATTGATTGATTGGCTTATTGTCACGTGTATCGAAATACAGTGAAAAGTTTTGTTTATGAGCAGTACATGCAGATCACAGCAAGCAAAGGATGTATAGATCAAAAAGACTTAGATGAATACAGGTTACATTATTTGGGGACTAGAGCCCATTCAACAGTCTGATAACAGCCAGAAAGAAGTTGTTCCTGAACCTGCTTGTGCGTATGTTCATGGTTTCTGTATCTGTACTTTCCATTGCTCTTCTGCGATATAGCTGATAATTCCTTCTAACGATCGGGAGTATTTATCAGGTAAGTCACTGCGCAAGCCCTCCTAATGGCTTGGTATGGATCGCTTTCATGAGGGAGCATCTTGCTCCATCAGCAATACCAATAACAAAAGCAAAGTTGCTGGAAAGCTCAGCAGGTCTGACAGCATCTGCGGAGGAGAAAACAGAATTAATGTTTTGGGTCTGGTGACCCTTCCTCAGAATGCAGACCCTTCCTCAGCAATACCAATACTTCCTCCCCAGAACTAATGTGTGCAGTTTCTAGAGGAGTCTCCCATTTAAGATGGAAGTGAAGGGGAACAGGGAAAGGGTTTAGCAGCAAAAACAGTTGAGGGATACTGACTGACATTTAAGAAAATAGTTCATGGCTCACGGCAAAGACATATCCCAGCAAGGAAGTAAGATTCTAGGAAGGGGATATTGTATCAAAGATAATGGGAACTACAGATGCTGGAGAATCCGAGATAACAAAGTGTGGAGCTGGATGACCACAACAGGTCAAGCAGCATCTTAGCAGCACAAAAGCTGACGTTTCGGGCCTAGATCCTTCATCAGAAAAGACCGAAACGTCTGCTCTTCTGCTCCTAAGATGCTGCTGGGCCTGCTGTGTTCATCCAGCTCCACACTTTGTTATCTAGGAAGGGGATATGCCAACCATGATTAGCCAGGAAAGTTAAGGGTAGCATCAAGTTGATAGGAAAAAGATAATACCACGTGGCAAAGATTAGCAGCAAACCAGAGGATTGGGAAGGGTTTTTTTTAGGAAAACTAAAAGACAAGCAAAAAATAATAAAGAGGGTGAAGATTAGCTTTGATCAGAGATAATGGGAACTGCAAATGCTGGAGAATCCAAGATAACAAAGTGTGAGGCTGGATGAGCACAGCAGGCCAAGCAGCATCTCAGGAGCACAGAAGCTGACGTTTCGGGCCTAGACCCTTCATCCCTTCATCTAGGCCTGAAACGTCAGCTTCTGTGCACCTGAGATGCTGCTTGGCCTGCTGTGTTCATCCAGCTTCACACTTTGTTATCCTGAAGATAAACTTTGACAGGAAACTAGTAAGTAATATCAACATGAACAGCAAGAGCTTCATCAAATGCACGAAAATGGAAGGGAGAAGCCAAAGATAACTTAGGCCCCTTAAAGAATGAATTTGGTGAAATAATAATGGGGAACTTGGAAGCAGCAGATGAGTTGAATGAATAATTTTCATCAGTCTTCACAGTAGAAGACACTAATAGAATTCCACAACTATTAAATAATCAGGGGACAAAGGAAGAGAGGAAATAAATACAATTACTATCACCGAGAGAAAAAAGTAATTTCAAGTTAAAGACCAGTAAATCCCCTGGGGCTTGATGGGATGCATCCTAGAATATTAAAGCAGGTAGCTACACAGGTAATGGATTCATGGTTGTAATCTTTCAAAAATCCTTAGATTCTGAAAAAGTCCTAAAGGGTGGAAAGAATTTTTTGAAATAGAAAGGACACGAGAAAATGTAACTGTAGGCCAGTTAGCTTAACGTCTGTTAATGAAGAAATGTGAGAGGACACTACCCTAAGGAACTCCTGCAGAGATATCCTGGAGCTGAGATGACTGACCTCCCAGAGCCACGGCCATCTTCCTATGCGTCAAGTATGACTCCACCCACCAGAGAGTTTCCCCCCGATACCCACTAATTCCAGTTTTGCCAGGGCTTCTTGATGACACACACACAGTCAAATGCAGCCTTGATATCAAGGGCTGTCACTCTCACTTCACCTCTGGAATTCAACTCTTTTGCCCATGTTTGAACCAAGGCTGTAGTGAGGTCAGGAGCTGAGTGGCCCTGGCAGAACCCAAACTGGGTTTCACCAAGCAGGTTATTTCTGAGCAGGTGCTGCTTGAGAGCACTGTTGAGGACACTTTACTGATGATCGAGAGTAGACTGAAGGGGCGGTAATTAACCATGTTGGATTTCTGCTGCTTTTTACAGACAGGACATACCAAAATACTTTCCACATTACTTTCCAGTGTTATAACTGCACTGGAATAGCTTGGCTAGGAGAGCAACAAGTTCTGGAGCACCAGTCTTCAGTACTATTGCCGGGATGTTGTCAAGCACCATATTCTTTGCAGTATCCAGTGTCTCCAGCTGTTTCTTGATATCACGTGGAGTGAATCGAATTGGCTGAAGACTGTTACCTGCAATGCTGGGGACCACAGGAGGAGGCCGAGATGGGTCATCCACTCGGCACTTCTGGCAGCAGATTGCTGCGAATGCTTCAGCCTTATCTTTTGCACTGATGTACTGGGCTCTTACATCATTGAGGATGGGGATATTTGTGGAGCTGCCTCCTCCAGTGAGTTGTTTAAATGTCCACCACCGTTCACAATTGGATGTGGCAGGACTGCAGAGCTTAGATCTGATCCGTTGGCTGTGGGATCGCTTAGCTCTGTCTGTCACTTGCTGCTTTTGCTGCTTGGTGTGTAAGTAGTCCTGTTTGGTGGCTTCACCAGGTTAATACCTCATCTTTGGGTCTGCCAGTTGCTGCTCCAGGTATGTGCCCTCCTGCACTCTTCATTGAACCAGGGTTGATCCCCTGGCTTTGATGGTAATGGTTGATTGGGGGATTTGTTGGGCCATGAGGTTACAGATTGTGCTGAAGTATAATTCTGCTGCTGTTGATGGCCCACAGTGCCACATGGATGGCCAATCTTGAGTTGCTAAGTCTGTTTGGAATTTGTCCCATTTATCGCAATTCAATGGAGGTTATTCTCAACGTGAAAGTAGTTCTTCATCTCCACAAGGACTGTATGGTGATTGCTCCTACCAATACTGTCATGGACAGATGCAATTATAGCTGGCAGATTGGTAAGGATGAGGTCAGGTTTTTTTTTACCTTTTGTTGGTTCCCTCACCACCTGATGCAGACCTCACCTAGCGGCTACATCATAGAGCTGTACAGACCCTTCGGTCCAACTCATCTGGATCAACCAGACATCCCAATCTTTCCTAGTCCTGTTTACCAGCATTGATTGAGCGACAGCGGGGCAAGTTTTAAAAGGGGACTTAAGGGGCAATGTTTTCAGGCAGAGGTTGGTGTGTGGATGGAGTGAGCTGCCCGAGGAAGTGGTGGAGGCTGGTACAATTGCAACATTTAAAGGCACCTGGACGGTTATGTGAACAGGAAAGCATTAGAGCGATATGGGCCAAATGCTGGCAAATGGGATTAGATCGGATGACGATATCTGGTCAGCATGGGCAAGTTAGACAGGGGAGTCACATCAGGGAGTGCAGACCCCAGCAAATGCTAATGAGATTCGCCCAGATACGGAGAGTCCTCCTGAACAGGACACCCCTCACTCTCCTGACCTAAGCATCCCCACTGACAATGTTCCCAGTGTGATGGGACATTCATCACTTCCAGTCCCTCCAGAGAAACAACACTAAAGCAGATGCTGGGGCAGCACGGTGCCTCAGTGTTTAGCACTGCTGACTCATGGAGCCAAGGACCTAGGTTCGATTCCACTTTTGGGTCTGCGAGGGGTTTGCACATTCTCCCCGTGTCTGCCTGGGTTCCCTCCGGATGCTCCAGTTTCCTCCCGCAGTCCAAAGATGTGCAGGCTAGCTTGGTTGGCCATGGGGAATGCAGGGTTGCAGGGATAGGGGTGGTTCTGGTTGGGATGCTCTTTGGAGGGTCGATGGTGACGTGATGAGCCGAATGGCCCGATTCCACATTGTAGGGATTCTGTCAGAGCAGGGAATTTGCCAAAAAAGTGCACACACACTGCCTCCTGCACAGGGGGAGGCTCATCCTTCTAAGTCCAGTGGGATTTGATAGGGTCTTAGAGATGGACAGCACAGAGGCAGACCCTTTGGTCCAACTAGTCCATGCTGACCAGATATCCTGAATTAATCTAGTACCATTTGCCAGCATTTGGCCTTTATCCTTCTAAACTTTGCCTATTCATATAGTCATCCAGATGTCTTTTAAATGTGGTAATTGTACCAGCCTCCATCACTTTCTTTGGCAGCACATTCCATACATGCACCAACCTCTGCATGGAAATGTTACCTCTTTGGTCCCTTTTAAACCTTTCCCCTCTCACCTTAAACCTGTGCCCTCTAGCTTTGAGCTCCCCCACCCTGGGGAAAAGACCTCGGCTATTCACCCAATCCATGCCCCTTATGATTTTACAAACCTCTATAAGGTCACCCTTCAGCCCCCGACGCTCCAGGGTAAAATAGCCCCGGCCTATTCAGCCTCTCCCTGTAGCTCAAGCCCTCCAAACCCTGGCAACATCCTTGTAAATCTCTTCTGAACCCTTTCAAGTTTCAGGGAGACCAGTGGTTGCTGGCGTAGGGAAGCTGGGAGTGACCTGGCTCCTCCCTCTGGGTCCCCATTAGTATCTCTCACCCACCTCTTTAAAATGGTGTGATCACCATGCCTTGTCCATCCTGCCACTTTCCTCCCAACCATGGTACCCGTTCACTTACAGCTGAATGCAAGGTTAGGCTCAGGGTTAGGACTAGGGTTAGCTTGAGGTTTGGCGTTCGGATTAGGGTTAGGTTTAGGATAGGGTTACAGCTATGGCCCTGGCTAGGGTTAAGGCTAGGGTTGGGGATAGCATTAAGGTTTGCATTAGGATTAGGGTGAGGTTAAGGGCTAACCTTAGGGATGGGGTTAGAGCAAGAGTTAGGGTTAGAAATAGTGTCAGGGTTAGGGGTAGGACTAGGTTAGAGTTAGGGCTAGGGTAAAAGTTTGGATTAGGGTCAGGTTTAGGGCTAGGGTCAGATCTGGGGTTATTATTCAGAATAAAGTCTGTACAAGGTTGAGCCGGGGTCTGGTCTCTGTCGATAGGGTTAGGGTTAGATCTAGGATTATAATTATGGATAGGGTCTACACAGGGTTCAGCAGGAGCCTGGTTGCCAGCAGTCTTCTGAGTGGGCATGTAGGCATTTTGCCCTCTGCCAGCTGAGATGTGGTGCACAGAAGATGCTGGCCAGTCTACTCCAGCTGAAATATTGCTCCCCCACACCCCCCACCCCGCACACTCAAAGGTGGCCGCACCTGTTGTATGGATGGCGAAGCTGAAGTCCTTACTCATGTCACCCACTGAGGGTTCCCAGGTTTGGGGGGGGCACAGGTCGCTGCCTCTCTTGCCTCAACTCCTCCCTGCAGAGGAAGAGTTAGCGGATGAGGCTGATGAGTGGTATATCTGTACATTTTAAAAAATTCCTCTGTGGGATGTGGATGCCGCTGGCAAGAATGGCATTTATTGCCCATCAGCAACAGTCTGTGACCATGCATGACCTTCTGAGGTGCCCCCCTAGCCCGTTAAAGTGAGTGGGAAGTGCCAGTGCCCATGAAGGGCTAGCAGTTTGAGGCAATGAGGTGAGGTGCTCTGATTTATTATTGTCACATGTACTGAGGTGTAGTGAAAAGTATTGTTTTGCGCAAATCACACTTTAAATAGGACGATGAGACATTGCGGTCTCCAGCACAGAAATAGGCCCTTCGACCCATTAAGTCTGTGCTAGCCAAAGACAGCCACTGAAATATTCTCATCCCATTCCCCAGCACTGGGTCCTTAGCATGGTATGCCTTGGTACGGCAAGTGTGCATCTGATTACTTCTGCTCTGCCCCTCCCACCCTTAGAGACAGTCAGTTCCACAGTCCTACCACCTGCTGGGTGAAAATGGTTTTCCTCACATTCCCAATCCCTCCCCCCTACCCCCAACAAAACCTGGTCGCTGGTCAATGGGAAAGATTTCTTACTGTCTACCCTATCCCTTGTCATTTGATAAATCTCAGCCATGGTGAGGCTTGACAAAACATGGCGCCAGTCACCCTTGGAGATCACTGGAGGTGGTTGACACAACTCCCGCGCTGTACTCCAGCCCCTTTTTGCTGTGGTGAAGTAGCTCTGAGCTGTGACCTCGGCCCAGGGAATGATGGGCTGGCCTTGGGGCATGGTCAACCAGGAAGAGGGTGTGACATCACCCATCAGCACCACAAGGGCAGTGTTGGTGAGCCAGCTTTGATTTCTTACGTGGGGCAAATGGGTGGGGTTGAGAGGGGGAGACCACCCGCCACCAGCCCTCGGGACGTAGCTGGCTCATGGCAGGCAGCGCAGTCCCGCTGGCCTTCGAACCCGGCGCAGGAGCTTGCAAGTTCCGGAAGGCCCCGGCTTGGGGCCTGGGTGACTGGCCCATTTCGGCTTGGCCAAAGTTGCTCATGAAGCGTGGCACCCACACAGGTAACGAGAAAGGGTTCACAGGACATCGCGCTCCCTGAAGTATCGGCCCGGCACGATACCATCTAAGTGCCACACTCTGATGTACGAGGTGCAGTGCTGCTGTAATTGCTGTCGTTCAATCAAAACAAGCACCTGATCCGAAACTGATGGATTTTGTTCGCCAAAGGTATTATGGGATATTGTGCCAAGGTGGGAATATGGAATGAGGTCACAGGTCATCGTTGAATGACATTCGAGCAGTGTCACGAGTCTAGTAGAGTCTCCTCCTGTCCCTGTGTTCCTAAGCATTTAACACCAACATTCCCTGAAAATGTCCATTTGTTTAGCACTTATCTCAATTCGAGTGTGTCACCAAGTGTTCTGCAGTTATTAAAATGCTTCCAGAAGGCAGGCAGGACATTGGTTCAAAGTGTGACTTGAAAGATGGCCGCCCAGATACAGATGCCCTCTCTCAGTTCTGTCCAGCCATGTTACTGTGTTCTGAGCTGGACATTGTTCCCCAGGAGCTACCACCAAACTGGAAAATACATTAGGAAAATGTTGCTCAGCCCGGCTGGAAGCATCTGAGGTGAGAGGCGGAGAGTTTAAACCTCCAATGTGACACTTTGTTGAAACTTAAAACAGTGTATTCAGAAGAAGAGCCACTCTGGGCTCAAAACGTTCACTCTGTATGTGTGTGTCTCTCTCTCTCTCTCTCTCTCTACACAGACGCCATAGAGCTGCTGAGTTCCTGTGTGTTTCTTTCAGCATTTCAGCATCTGCAGTATTTCACTTTGGTTTGAGATGGCTACGTCGTGCTGACATCACAGGGCTATTAATCCAGAGGGCCAGGCCTGTGCTCCAGCGACATGGGTTCAAGTCCCACCAGGACATTAAAGTTCAATAAATCCGGAACTGAAAAGTCTTTGGAATGGTGGCTATGAAACTGTTGCTGTAGAGTCAGATTTTCACTAAATGCACCATCTTTGCCCGGTCCGGCCCTAGGTGCGGTTCCAGGGGCAACGGATTTGACTCCCAACTGACCTCTGAAAACGTCCAAGTCGGTTCAAGGGTCGTTCGGGACGGGCAACAAAAAGGAAAGGAAGACATATTCCGACAAAGCGAAGATGAAGTTTCCCGAGTCTGGCAGCAGTGTCTTCCTGCAGCGCCGCCCCTTGATGGGGTTACTGTGAGGATCTGCTCGCACCCTTTGTTTCAAATCCATTACATAGGCAGAGCATCAGGCCTGAGGTCAGTAACATATCCCTGAGGCACAGCCCACTTGAGGCTCCCTGCTATATTTAACACTTCCTGAACTCTGTTTCAACTTGCATGCAAGAGACAACTTGTCAAAAAACAAACAAAGTTGTCTTCTCCATGTTCAGTGAAAGGAAACAAACTGATAACGTAATAATTGTGGTCAAAGTCAGCAAGAATTCAAAATGACTCAGTAATTATCGACCGGTGAGCCTGACGTCAGTGGTAGGGAAGCTACTGGAGAAGATACTGAGGGATAGGATCTATTCCCATTTGGAAGAAAATGGGCTTATCAGTGATAGGCAACATGGTTTTGTACAGGGAAGGTCATGTCTTACCAACTTAATAGAATTCTTTGAGGACATGACAAAGTCGATTGATGAGGGAAAGGCTGTAGATGTCATATACATGGACTTCAGTAAGGCGTTTGATAAGTTTCCCCATGGCAGGCTGATGGAGAAAGTGAAATCACATGGGGTCCAGGGTGTGCGAGCTAGATGGATAAAAAACTGGCTGGGCAACAGGAGACAGAGGGTAGTAGTAGAATGGAGTTTCTCAAATTGGAGACCTGTAACCAGTGGTGTTCCACAGGGATCTGTGCTGGGACCACTGTTGTTTGTGATATATGTAAATGATCTGGAGGAAGGTGTAGGTGGTCTGATCAGCAAGTTTGCTGATGACACTAAGATTGGTGGAGTAGCTGATAGTGAAGGGAACTGTCAGAAATTAAGCAGAATATAGATAGACTGGAGAGTTGGGCAGATAAATGGCAGGTGGAGTTCAATCCGGGCAAATGCGAGGTGATGCATTTTTGAAGATCAAATTCAAGGGCGAACTATACTGTAAATGGAAAAGTCCTAGGGAAAATTGATGAACAGAGAGATCTGGGTGTTCAGGTCCATTGTTCCCTGAAGGTGACAACGCAGGTCAATAGGGTGGTCAAGAAGGCATATGGCATGCTTTCCTATATTGGGCAGGGTGTTGAGTACAAGAGTTGGCAGGTCATGTTACAGTTGTATAGGACTTTGGTTCGGCCACATTTGGAGTACTGTGTACAGTTCTGGTCGCCACATTACCAAAAGGATGTGGATGCTTTGGAGAGGGTGCAGAGGAGGTTCACCAGGATGTTTCCTGGTATGGAGGGTGCTAGCTATGAAGAGAGGTTGAATAGATTAGGATTATTTTCATTAGAAAGACGGAGATTGAGGGGGGACCTGATTGAGGTCTACAAAATCATGAGGGGTATAGACAGGGTAGATAGCAAGAAGCTTTTTCCCAGAGTGGGGGACTCAATTACTAGGGGTCATGAGTTCAAAGTGAGAGGAGGAAAGTTTAAGGGAGATATGCGTGGAAAGTTCTTTACACAGAGGGTTGTGGGCGCCTGGAACGCGTTGCCAGCGGAGGTGGTAGACGCAGACATGTTAGTGTCTTTTAAGATATATTTAGACAGGTACATGGATGGGCAGGGAGCAAATGGACACAGACTGTTAGAAAATAGATGACAGGTTAGACAGAGGATCTTGATCGGCGCAGGCTTGGAGGGCCGAAGGGCCTGTTCCTATGCTGTAGGTTTCTTTGTTTCTTTGTCTGTTCACTCAAAGCACAGGGTTGATGACTGCTCTGCCATGTCTCACCAGTGCAAAGGTTTTATAACACCTCATGCAGCAACCTCCTCCTCACATCCCTCGCTCCCCAAACTGATCAATGCTCTTCCACTTCACTCTCATGCCCAAATGCTGATGATCATCTGTCCGCTTCCCTGCTCCTTGAATTCACTGGGTCAAAAAACTCCACAGAGACTGGGATCCCGTCACCGGGTTACCCTTTACATACACGTGGAGAGTCCCTGGCACTGACCCAGCTCCCTCAGAGCCGGCTCTCAGAGTGAACAGGGTCCCTGACGCTCCCGTTTATATCTGTCAGCCAGGGCTCCCTGATCGGACCAGCATCTATGTGACAGATCTCTTCCAATCACTACAGGTAGCGACCTTTCCTCTGATACAGGAGGTTCTGGATTCAAGACCGTCTCTACTTATGAGCATGAATCAAGTCTGACACCCTCCAGGATGACATAAGGGAGTGCTGCAATCTCCAAACACCCAAATGTTCAGGCTTTGAGGGAAGTTTTTGCTCCTGGATGTAAAGTGACCCAGCGGTACAATTTTAAAGAAGAAGTGGGGAATTCTCCCGGGTTTTCTGGCTGTTAGTACAGCCTGGGAATTGTTGCGCCAGGGATTGGATCGGAGTGGCTTTCAAGAAGCTTAGCTATCGGTTAACATTAATTTTCGTTGAAACATGGTAACATCTAACTACAGAAAAAATGAGACTCCACATGAAGCTCTTAGATCAAACCATCTCCCAGTCAATCTGCTAGTCGCGTGATGATATGGATTTTTGCTGCGCGTCATCCTGGCCATCTTTATCTCCGATACAAAGATACATGGGAAGGCAGGTGGTGACGCAGACGGATTTAGACAGGTTAATGAGCAGGCAGCAATTTGGCAGACAGAAGGTTATGTGGGAAAGCATGAGGTAGGAGCTGAATATTATTTAAATGGAGAAAGACTGCAAAAGGCCATGGAACAGAAAGCTTCAGGACTCCTCATTCACAAAGCACAAAAGGCTAGTAGGAAGGTTCAGTGCGTCATAGGGAAGACAAATGGAAAGTTGTTCTTCATTTCAAAGGAAATGGAATATAAAAATTGGGGGCTGGTGGTTTTGCGGACACAGTAAGAACACTGTGAACAGTTTTAGGCCTCTTACCTATGGAAGGGTAAATGGCATTGGAAGCAGTGCTGAGAAGGCTCACTGGACTGATTCCAGGTATCGAGCGACCGTCTTATGAGGGGATGACGAGTAGATTGGGTCTGCACTCATTAGAATTTCGGAGAATGAGAGGTTACCTTATTGATATATACAAGACTCTAATGGGGTATGACAGGGGAGATACAGAAAGGCTGTCTGTCCTAATGGGAAAGTCTGGAACCAGAAGGTGTAATCTCAGAGTAAGGGGTTGGACATTTAAGACATTTGGGGAGGAGTCTGAGGAATTCTTTATTGCAGATGTAACGGCTGGGCCATTAAATGTATTCAAGGTTGAGATAGAGAAATTTTTAATCTGTAAGGTAATCAAGGGTTTTGGGCGAAAGGAAGGAAAGTGGTCATAAGGGTTATCAGGTCAGCCATGATTTCGTTGAATGGTGGAGCAGAGTTGAGAGAAGGGGTAACCTAGCTTTTATGAGCGGCACAGTGGCTCAGTGCTGCCTCACAGCGCCCAGGACCTGGGTTTGATCCTAGCCTCAGCTGACTGTCCAGGTAGAGTCAGTATGTTCTCCCTGTGTCTGCGTGGGGTTCCTCTGGTTTCCTCCCACAGTCCAAAGATGCGCAGGGTTGGTGGATTGGCCAAGCTTAATTGCCCAGGGATATGTAACTTAGGTGGATTAGACATGGGAAAAGCAGGGTTGCAAGGAAAATGTGTTGGTGGGGAGGAGCTTATGCTTTTCAGAAGAGTGGTGTGGACTTCTTTGGCTGAATGGCCTGTTTCCACACTGTGTACGCATTCGAAGATGGGCTGAACGGCCCTACTTCTGCTCCCATGCCTTAAGGCCAACAGACTATCCAGTCATTCTCCTATCACTTGCTATGGGATCTTAACGTGTGCATATTCAACAGCATGTTTCTCCTTACAACAGCAGCTGGCCGCACCGCTCTGGGGGGATGTGATGGAAAGCACTATATGAATGCAACGTTTGATGTCACGGTACAGGGAGCAGTCATGATGTTGGAGCCAAGCGCCAGTCAGTCTGGTCGGAGCGAGTTAACCCTTCGATGGCTGATGCC
The DNA here is from genome assembly GCF_030684315.1 of Stegostoma tigrinum. NCBI lineage: Eukaryota > Metazoa > Chordata > Chondrichthyes > Orectolobiformes > Stegostomatidae > Stegostoma > Stegostoma tigrinum. The sequence goes on along the minus strand of NC_081363.1, from coordinate 80,698,005 downwards.
TGCGGCAGCCTTTACAATTAGCACCCTGGCGTGAGAGAGAGAGGGAGTGAGAGCTTCAGTGTTCTTTGCTGTTCGAGCAGCGACCTGAGGCATACAGACGTGAAGCCAACACCTGGACTACGAGCCCGTCAGAGAGACACGCCATTCGCCACAACTGCTTACTGAAGCAAAATACTTTAGCCAACTTTTTTTCTCTTCCAGGGAGGAAACTCTAGTTGACTTGGCCGGGAGCAATGTCGAGATTGGCCTGTATTTCAGGAGTTCCAGGGTCGGTGTGGATGTAATGGATCATACTGACCGATCATGTGGTTCCTCCACCATGGTGCTGATTTCGGATGTGCCCCAAATTCCTTAGCTGGAAACAAACCTTGGTTACTTTTATACACACCTCCCTTTTTGCTTAACCTTTTCCATTTCAAGAATTCTACTGATGCTGCCCGTCAGCTCTTCCTGCCCGACTGAAGTATGGAAGGGGTTAGAGGGATATGGGCCAAATGCTTGCAGATGGGACTGGATTTATTTAGGATATCTGATCAGCATGGACGGGTTGGGCCGAAGGGTCTGTTTCCATGCTGTAAGTCTCTATGGCTCTATGACTCTGTGACAGACTTCACCAGTTAATTATTCTTACACTGAATTGACCAATGTCGTTTTCCACTGTCATTCTAAACCCTATGATGTAAGTTATTACTGACCCTAAATGCTTCCCTACTGTCACTTGATCTCCTTGACCCACCTTAATCCAAAGAACCAGGCCCAGAAGTGACTCCTTTATCCTACGCTACAATGTTCCAGTGAAGGTCAGAACAAACACTTCATTTTCCACTTCAGGAACTCTACAGCCTTATGGGCTCAATACCACGTTCAATAACTTTAGTGCTGGTTTCAGATAATTTCACAGGAACGAAAGTGAAGGTCGAAGTACCAAGTGACTGAACAGAACTGCAAGGGGAGGCGATGGCCTAGTGGTATTATTGCTGAACTGTTAATCCAGAGACCCAGATAACATTCTGGGGACCTGGGTTTGAATCCTGCCATGGCAGATGGTGGAATTTGAATTCAATAAATATCTGGAATTAAGAGTCTAATGATGACCGTGAATCCATGTTGATTGTTGGAGAAAACCCATCTGGTTCACTAATGTCCTTTAGGGAAGGAAACTGCCGTCCTTACCTGGTCTGGCCTACAAGTGACTACAGACCCACAGCAATGTGGTTGACTCTGAACTGCGCTCTGGGCAATTATGGATGAGCAATAAATGCTGCCTGGCCAGTGACACCCTCATCCCATGAATGGACAAAGATAAGGCATCACCAATTCTCCCCAGCCCCAAATGGGACAGATAGAGTTTAGATAAAGGATCACCCATGATAACATTGACTGGCAGAGACGCGGAGAGGGCCGAATGGCCTACTGCCACTGCTGGGTTTCCAAGTCTCTGTGCAGAAGTATGATCCAGGACAAGAAGATGACCGTTATTGTTGCCCGTCATCTCCTGCTGGCGACAATCAGGAGGGCTCCACATAGTCCCAGGCCCAAGGAAACTGGACACCCTCAGCGAGGTCAAAGAGCAGGATTGGTCATAACAATAGATGGGTGAGGAGGGAGCCTGGGATTGGAGGAGCTGGGGTGGCAACATGGAAGAGACAGACTGTGATTGGAGGAGCAACTCCTTTCAGATTCCATCTCTCGCAGTCCCTGTTACTCCAACCAAAGGCTGTGAGGTGCGACCTTTCTTGAATTGTTGGCTTCTGTCATTGAGGTTTTGGGAGGTGGGCTGGGGCATTTGTGAGCTGGCAGGGTGAATTACCCTCATGGAGTCCAGCACACCACCCACGCCACTCACCAAACACATGGTTCCATCAGATAGAGCCGTCGATAATGGATGAGATATATATTCAAGGTAGACTGACAATGTGTGACTTGGAAGGCTGGAAGCTGTTGATATTGTCATGCAACTGCCCTTCTTCCGAAAGGTAGAAGTTTGGAAGCTGCTGTGGACACTTGCTGTGCACGGGATAATCACATCAACCCACGTGCATCTAACGAGCTCACCATGTCAGAGTGCCACTGGTTATCAATGTTCCGACTTGTAGGAAGCTGGTTTAAGCCCATCCCACACTTGGGGTCCGTTGTAAGCAAAAATTGATATGTAGCGGGTGACAGTTTGTGTGCTGCCCTATAATTAGCCCACATGGTAGCACGTTCTTGACCTCAATTGCAGTCCATAAGTTGACTGTCTTCTAATGTGGTCGCCCAGAGCATCAGCAGACACACTTTTAATGGGGAGAGATGGACAGTTCCATCTGGAAGCAATCAGAGCACCAAAGAGCAGCGAAATCTCCTGAGCCAGGGCCCTGGAAGTAAGCCTCTCTGTGATGGTCTGAAATAAGCTGTGCGAAGACTAGCAATGCTTTCAGGAAACAGCCGGGCCCCTTGCACTCCCATTTCCTTCAGTTTTAAGGAAAATGTGTTTTTGTCACCCAAGTGGGACATCCTTGACGAGAAAGAGCCGAACACCGTGAGCCGTAAACTTGTTATGTGATGAATTAAAGGGGAGGCCTCTAGACGGAGTTCCTCAGACCCCCGTCACCACAGGCTTAGAACATACAATGCTGATTACAATCGTAACTAGCACCCTTCACAACATTGCTAGGCAACAGTGACTCATGCCAACAGGCCCAATTAAAGCCATTCTCACCCATTTACTTTTCCCACTCCAAAGCAGCTACCAGGTCCATAACCAAGTCTCTTAATGATCTGGACTTAGGAACGTCCCAGAGGCCCAGCTTCAAACACTGTTCTGTAATATAATTTGGTGACTGGATGAATTACATCGGAGGGGCGTTTTCAGGATGGTACAGCCTGTAACTGGCGACGTGCCACAGGGATCACAGTTACTTACAATTTGTGCTAATGACTCAGCTGGGAATAGTAAATAAGCCAATTTCACCGAAGACACAAAATAGGTGGGGATGACACAAATAGTTTACAGAGGTTATAGACCTGTTAAGCAATTGGGTAGATGGAATATAACATGGGGAAATGTGAGATTATGCACTTTTGGGGGAAAGATTAGAGAAATGTTTATTATAGAATCATAGAATTTTACAGTATAGATGGAGGCTATTAAGCCCATCATTTGTTCCTGCTCCTGGAATAGCTACCCAGCTAGTCCCACTCTCCAGTCTTATCTCCGTAACCCCATAATTTTAATTAGGTATTATATTATATTAATTATCATGTTGTAAATGGAGAAAGACTGCAGAAAGCCACAGAACAGAAGGATAATAAAGTGTGAAGGTGGATGAACACAGCAGGCCAAGCAGCATCTCAGGAGCACAAAAGGTGACATTTCGGGCCTAGACCCTTCATCAGAGAGGGGGATGGGATGAGGGTTCTGGAATAAATAGGGAGAGGGGGGAGGCAGACCGACAATGGAGAGAATAGAAGATAGGTGGAGAGGAGAGTATAGCTGGGGAGGTAGGGAGGGGATAGGTCAGTCCAGGGAAGACGGACAGGTCAAGGAGGTGGGCTGAGGTTAGTAGGTAGGAAATGGAGGTTTGGCTCGAGGTGGGAGGAAGGGATGGGTGAGAGGAAGAACAGGTTAGGGAGGCAGAGACAGGCTGGGTTGGTTTTGGGATGTAATGGGGGGAGAGGAAGAGCTGGGCTGGTTGTGTGTTGCAGTGGGGGGAGGGGACAAACTGGGCTGGTTTTGGGATGCGGTGGGGGAAGGGGGGATTTTGAAGCTGGTGAAGTCCACATTGATACCATGGGGCTGCAGGGTTCCCAAGCTGAATAAGAGTTGCTGTTCCTGCAACCTTCGGGTGGCATCATTGTGGCACTGCAGGAGGCCCATGATGGACATTTCATCTAAAGAATGGGAGGGGAAGTTGAAATGGTTCGCGACTGGGAGGTGCAGTTGTTTATTGCGAACTGAGCGGAGGTGTCCTGCAAAGCGGTCCCCAAGCCTCCGCTTGGTTTCCCCAATGTAGAGGAAGCCACACCGGGTACAATGGATGCAATATACCACATTGGCAGATGTACAGGTGAACATCTGCTTAATACGGAAAGTCATCTTGGGGCCTGGGATGGGGTGAGGGAGGAGGTGTGGGGGCAAGTGTAGCACTTCCTGCGGTTGCAGGGGAAGGTGCCGGGTGTGGTGGGGTTGGAGGGCAGTGTGGAGCGAACAAGGGAGTCACGGAGAGAGTTGTCTCTCCGGAAGGCAGACAAGGGTGGGGATGGAAAAATGTCTTGGGTGGTGGGGTTGGATTGTAGATGGTGGAAGTGTCGGAGGATGATGCGTTGTATCCGGAGATTGGTGGGTGGTGTGTGAGAATGAGGGGGATCCTCTTTGGGCGGTTGTGGCCGGGGCGGGGTGTGAGGGATGTGTTGTGGGAAATGTGGGAGACGCGGTCAAGGGCGTTCTCGACCACTGCGGGGGGAAAGTTGCGGTCCTTGAAGAACTTGGACATCTGGGATGTGCGGGAGTGCGGCTTGGGGACCGCTTTGCAGAACACCTCTGCTCGGTTCGCAATAAACAACTGCACCTCCCATTTGCGAACCATTTTAACTCCCCCTCCCATTTTTTAGATGACATGTCCATCATGGGCCTCCTGCAGTGCCACAATGATGCCACCCAAAGGTTGCAGGAACAGCAACTCATATTCCGCCTGGGAACACTGCAGCCCAATGGTATCAATGTGGACTTCACCAGCTTCAAAATCTCCCCTTCCCCCACTGCATCCAAAAACCAGCCCAGTTCGTCCCCTCCCCCCACTGCATCACACAACCAGCCCAGTTCATCCCCTTCCCCCACTGCATCCCAAAACCAGCCCAGCCTGTCTCTGCCTCCCTAACCTGTTCTTCCTCTCACCCATCCCTTCCTCCCACCTCAAGCCAAACCTCCATTTCCTACCTACTAACCTCATCCCACCTCCTTGACCTGTCCGTCTTCCCTGGACTGACCTATCCCCTCCCTACCTCCGCACCTATACTCTCCTCTCCACCTATCTTCTTTTCTCTCCATCTTTGGTCCGCCTCCCCCTCTCTCCCTATTTATTCCAGTACCCTCTCCCCATCCCCCTCTCTGATGAAGGGTCTAGGCCCAAAACGTCAGCTTTTGTGCTCCTAAGATGCTGCTTGGCCTGCTGTGTTCATCCAGCTTCACACTTTATTATCTTGGATTCTCCAGCATCTGCAGTTCCCATTATCACAGAACAGGGATTTTGGAGGCCTCGTGCATTCAAGTTCAGCTCGTATTCGTGAAGTTATGTTGAATGTTGCTCCTTATTTTTAAAGGGAGCAGAATATAAAAATAGGGAGGTTTTGCTAAAACTATACAAGACCACAGCTGGGGCACTGTGAACAGTTCTTATCCCCTTATCTAGGGAAAGAAATACTGGCATTGCGGGGAGCCCAGAGAAAGATCACTGATCAGTTACCAGGTCTGGAGGGACTGCTTTATGGTGAAAGCTTGAGTGCGTTGAGCCTGGACTCAACAGAGTTTAGAGGAATGGGAGGTGAACTTATTGAAACATACATGATTCTTCGATGACTTGACAAGGCAGGTGAGGAAAGTTTTTTTTTTACCTTGAGGGACAATCTAGGACCAGAGGGCATAATCTCAGAAGAAGGGCTCACTCACTTAAGTCAGAGATAAGGGGGAATTTCTTCTCTCTGAGGGTTGTGAATCTGTTTACTGTAGAGGGCTGTGAGGCTGGGTCATTAAGTGTATTGAAGGTTGAGATAAACAGATTTTTCATCAATAAGGGTATTTAGGATTGTAGAGAAAAGATAAGTGGAGTTGAAGATGATCAAATAGGCCATGATCTCATTGAATGGCAGAGCAGACTCAATGGACTGAACAGCCTACATCTGCTCTGATGTCTGGTCAATGCAGAGAAGTGTGAGGTGATGCATTTTAGTTGGAGGAGCATTGAAAGATAATACTAAGCAGGGGGTTAAATTCTAAACAGGGTACAGGAACAGAAAGCCCTGGGTGTGCATGTGCACCAATCACTGAAGCTGGAAGGAAAGGTTCAAAGTATATAGTGCCCTGGGCTTTATTAATAGGAGCACAGAATGTAAGAGCCAGGAGAAGATGTTTAACTTGCATTAGACACTCGTTAGACGGCAGTTGAAGTAATGCGTACAGTTCTGGGTGTCACGTTATGGGAAGGATGTGAATATTTCGGAGAAAGTGCAGAAGTGATTTACAAGAATGGCTCTCCAGATGAGAAACTTCTGATGATAGACTGGAGACTGGGGCTGTTCTCCTTTGAGAAAAGGCTAAGAGGAGATCTGATTGCGGTTTTCAAAATTATGAGGGTAGAGGGAGGCGGGAAGGATCAACAAGATAAGGAGAAACTGTTCCCAACTGTAAAAGGGTCAAGAACTAGAGGGCCCAAAGGTTTAAAGTAATTTGCAAAGCAAGCAAAGATGAGGCGAGAAAAACATTTTTTTTCCCCACACAGTAAGTAGTTAGCGTTTAGAAAGCAATTCCTGGAAATGTGACCGAGGCAGGTCCAATTGAGGCATTTAAGAGGATGTTGGATGATAATTTTGATAGAAATAATGTGCAAAGGTATGGGGAAGAAAAAGCCTGATTAGTAGCATGTAATTAGGCTCATTGATGAATCAGTACAGAAACGATACAGGCCTCCTTCTGCGGAGGATAGTAAAATGTAGGGTATGCAGGGTAGATTGATCTTAGTAGGATAATAGGTCGGCTCAACATCATCGGCCGAAGAGCGTATACTGAGCTGCACTATTCTGTGCTCTATGCTCTAACACTTCAGTGATTCTGTGTTATGAAGGCAATCTCGGTGCTTTGCCACGGACTCGTGATCACTGAAGCTTCTCGTTGTGTGGATATGGCCGCTGAACAGAAATCAAGTGTGTGTGACACATCCTGACAACAGGGAAGAATAGTGAAGAAGGGATATCTAAGATTACAAAGAGGTCTTAATGAATTGGGGCAATGCGCTGAGGAGTGCCAGATGGATTTTAATATGGATAAAAGCACTTTGGTAAAATAAACAAGGACACTCGATTGTAAGGCCCTGAGTAGTGTTGTAGAACAAAGAGACCTCGGGCTCGGATACATAATTCACAGGTCGACAGGATGGTTAAGAAGGCACTTAGCACGCTTACCTTCATTGCTCAGATCTTTTGAGTGTAGCAGTTGGGAAGTCATGTTGGGGTTGTACAGGACTCTGGTGAGGCCTCTTCTGAATATTGTGTGCAGTTCTGGTTGTTCTGTGATAGGAAGGCTGTTGTTAAACTGTTTGGGGGTTCAGAATAGGTTTATCAGGACATTGTCAGGAGTGGAGGGTTTGAGATATAAAAATCGGCTGGATAGGCTGGGGTTTTTTTCCACTGGACCGTAGAAGGTGAGGGGTGACCTCATTGAGATTTATAAAATCATGAGAGGCATGGATAAGGTGAATGGCATGGGTATGTTCCCTAAGGTGGGGGAGTTCAAAACTAAGGGGCACATGTTTAAGGTGAGAGGGGCAAGGTTTAAGAAGGACATGAGGGGCAACTTTTGTTTTTGTACAGAGAGTGGTTCAAATTTGGAACGAACTGCCAGAGGAAGGGGTGGATGCAGGTACAGTTACAATGTTTAAAAGGCATTTTGATAAGTTTATGAACAGGCAATATTTAGAGGGATATAAGCCGAGCGCAGGCAGAAGGGATCAGTTTAGTTTGGGAATTTTGGTCAGCATGGACTGGTGGACCAAAGGGTTCGTTTGGAAAGCTAATGAAATGCTATCCAGGCAGAAGGACATGTTTATGTCAAAATTGGATCAAGCCAGTATTGAAGAATTGGAGATTATTAATCTATGTAAATGGCATTTGGTGTCTGGGAATGGGTCCCATCAGCAAGCCATGGGACAGCTCTAGGTTACTTACAGGAAGAAAGCCCAGCGTCAGTTTACAGCAATTCTCCACCTGAGGAGTACCCAATGCAAACTGAGAGCCAAGCATCAACTGCAGTTTGGGCATATTAACAATTAAGCAAGTGTTGAAAAAAAAAGCCAAAATGACTAATTGAGAGAGCTGAACCACAGACTCATCTATTAGCCATTGGTCATAAGTTATCGAGCCAAACGGCTTCGGGGGGGGGGGGGGGGGATCCCGAAATTAGAAATAGCGCCGGAAAGAAAGTGAGCAAATTACGCCCAAGGAGGGGCAGATCCACTGCAGAGATTGCTGGAATGGATGGATGTGCACACTGCAGAGCAATTACTTGCCCTGGAGAACCCTTCTCATTGCTATTGTAAAGGAAACGCATGCTGTTGGAATTTCGAGGAAGTCTGCAGATCAGTGTGTGACACAGTGACATCCTATAAATCTCCAATCCTGAACAGGGTGTCCGGCAGGTTGAGGCTTCTATTGGTGAGGACATTTGATAGAGTTCCGGAGGCGTCATTGTCTGCAGTGGGATAACCTTGAGCAGGAATGTGCATGGAAGTGAAACACGACTGATAGAAAGGAAGTGCGTACTTCCTCATCTCTAGAATTGCCTTCAGAATGCCTTTCATACTCTGCTTCATCATCAAGATTGATTCCTGGAGTTGACATTGACTGATTCTATTGTTGTTGCGAACGGCACAGTCTCTCAGCAGCTGAGCGTCCCTCAGTTTATTCAGCAACAGTGCTTTAACCTTTCCCCAGTGAGAAAGAATGTCAAAGAGGATGGGGGCGAGAATTTCCGTTTGTGGTCTTGCATTACAAGGACTTGTGGTCATTTGGTCTGGCAATGTTCTGTCTTTACTTCACTCCTCCGTGCTTGACCCTCACTGCCTGTGCAGTCAGGTCATTGTATGTGTCAGGGCCCAGACACCAGACACTGAGAGAGGTTGGATGATAACTTTACATAGTTCAAGAGGTAAACAGCTTGTGGGAAGAGCAAACTTGTGGGAAGATGAGGTTTAGAGGGTTTTCAGTAGCTTTGCTCGAACTATGTGCTAAGGAGCTATGTCACAATGACACAGAACTTGATTTATGTAACTATGGCATTGATCTGAAAGGATTAATACTGAGGAGTGTCTTAAACACTGCTCAGTATGATGGTGTTGCATGCACTTGGGGGAAAGAACAGTCTTGGGCGTCCAACGAATGAGTCCTACGGCTAGATCTTCCTCACAGTTATGGTAAATAATGTTTAGCGTATGGCTCTAATTGGTAAAGAGTTACATCGTTATAATAAAATGTTTCTTGTTCAAGATGACTCCCAAATGGTTTTTCTCTACCCTGTGCGACAAAGTAGACCCTGCGGATTCCCACTGAAAGAGGGTGGGAGCATCAAATCTAACCTATCGTGAGCAATAGCACTGAGAGCTCTCATACTTGATGAGACTCAGGATTGATTACTCCCTGCGACATGGTCTAGATTCTACTGGCAACCTTGACATCAGAGACGACATGACTGACCAGCTTTCCACTTGACCCAACTGTTTTACAAACACTGGGCTCTGTCTACTGCGTACTGCTGCTGCTGCTTGCTTCTCTTGCATGTCACCCACTTTGGTATCTTCACCAGGGTGGGAACTCATTTTAGGTGCTGTCCCTGGCATGTCCTCTCCATTGAACCAGGGTTGATCCCCTGGCTCGATGGTAATGGTTGAGTGGGGGATATGCTGGGCCATGAGGTTACAGAATGTGCTGGAGTAAAATTCTGCTGCTGTTGATGGCTCACGGCGCCTCATGGATGCCCAGAGTTGAGTTCCTTGTTCTGCTCGAAGTCTGCCCCATTTAGCACGGCGATAGTGCCACACAACATGACGGAGGTTGTTGTCAATGAGTAGGCGGGACTTCATCTCCACAAGGAGGGTGTGTGGTGGCCACTTCTACTGAATGGATGGATGGACCTGTGACAGGTAGATTGGTGACGATGAGGTCAAGAATGTTTTGCCCGTGTTGTTAGTTCGCTCGCCATCTGCTGCAGACCCACTCTAGCAGCTGAGCTCTTTAGGACTCAGCCCACACAGTGAGGCGTGATGTTACTGAGTCACTCTTGGTGATGGACGTTGAAATCCCCCGCCCAGAACACATTCTGCCACCCTCTGCGCTTCCTCCATGTTCAACATGGGGAAGTACTGAATCATCAGCCCAGGGAGGAGCAGAATAATGAGGGGTGGGTGGTCTGTGGTGGACGGCAAGTCCTCTCAGTGTCCACGCTGGACCCGGGACCTTGAGATCTCACAATGTGATCTGACATTTATGCAGGGTGAAAGTGGAAGGTAGCACTCAAATAATCTTGTCTGGAGGTGGCTCAAGGCTCTAAGATCCTGTGGTAAACTTTTAACTTCCTGTAGTTGCATCGCACCATCTTACTGTTCACAAGTAACTGAGGGAGTCTTTGTCTCTTGAGAACTGAATCCATTTCTCCTTCAAATGATCCGCTCTGAATTCCTAACATGTTCTGTTATCGTTTTTGGGTTGGCAGCTGTTATGTTCGTCCCACTAGCCCCATTGACTCAGGCCTGTTAAGCCACAAGTGGAAACCACAAATGCAGACACATCACAGAGAAACAGAAGTCTGCTTGGTGCTTGTATCAGAGACAGTGGGAACTGCAGATGCTCCTAAGATGCTGCTTGGCCTGCTGTGTTCATCCAGCTCCACACTTTGCTATCTCTGCTTGGTGCTTGATTGGCTCATTTAATGAATCAGGCGCATTAACTCATATCGTCACTTGGTAGAACAGGACTCGATAATTGACATTGCTGAGAAAAGAGGCACATTTTGCTGAAGCTCTTCATCTTTCATCAGGACGATACTCAAGAAATACTAAAGTCTAGGGCGTGGTGTCAGAGGGGAGAGCTGATTGGCTGACAAGTGGACGTGATCAGTTGAGGCGTTGGTGCGGAGGAGAATGTGCAGGCTGATGACAACTGCCAGCTGACTGCCATGTCCTGTTTAAAGCTTAAACCAGACTCTGAGATTGTCCTGAGAAATGAATGAGAGATGGCCATTTTGTTGAATGGAGCTATGCAAACTGTGCATGCATGTTCTTCCTGTCAGTAATGAGCGGGGCCCTTTATGTTAACATAGGTAGCTTCCAGCACATACAACCACAGCATACTTATGGCCTGGCTTCTGGCCTCAAGCCTGACTTAGCACCTTAAATTGGTTATCAGTGTAATTCTTTGTGTGTTTGTCTCCAGGGTAGACATACAAAAAGCACGACACTGATGGTGAGGGAATGCCAGAAGTTATAACAGCATACCAAGCACTGGAAGGGAACTATTTGATAGCTACATTGTACCAGAAGCTCCTATAGAGAGGAGGATGTAACTACAAACTAGGACGACAGCTGATGTGTGTTCAGAAGGCGCACTGTCAGACGGCATTGGACCCCAGACCCCAAGATTATAAACAGTCAAAACCATGTCAGACTGTTGACACGAAGAGGAATAAAGCTCATGGTTAGGGAACAGAGTTCGGAGCAGGTACCGAAGGCAATCGTGTTGGCGTTTCCAACGTTAATGTTTGGACAACCTCTGAAGCACTTTGGAATGTCCCAAGGGCATGAAGCCATTTCATACCAAACAGGGTGGCACGGTGGCTCAGCGGTTAGCACTGCTGCCTCACAGCACCAGGGACCTGGATTCAATTCCACCCTCGGGTGACTGTGTGGAGTTTGCACATTCTCTCCGTGTCTGTGTGGGTTTCCTCCGGTTGCTTCAGTTTCCTCCCACAGTCCAAAGATGTGCAGGCTAGATGGATTGGCCATGGGAAATTGCCCATAATGCCCAGGGGTGTTCAGCTTAGGTGAGTAATAGGGGGATGGGTCTGGGTGGGATGTTCCAAGGGTCAGTGTGGATTTGTTGGGCCAAAGGGCCTGTTTCCGTACTGTAGGGTAACAAAGTGCGGAGCTGGATGAATGCAGCAGGCCGAGCAGCATCTTAGGAGCACAAAAGCTGATGTTTCAGGCCTAGACCCTTCATCAGAAAAGGGGGATGGGGAAAGGGTTCTGAAATAAATAGGGAGAGAGGGGGAGGTGGACCGAAGATGGAGAGAAAAGAAGATAAGTGGAGAGGAGATTATCGGTGGGGAGGTAGGGAGGTGTAGGTCAGTCCAGGGAGGACAGACAGGTCAAGGAGGCGGAATGAGGTTAGTAGGTAGGAAATGGAGGTGCGGCTTGAGATGGGAGGAGGGGATAAGTGAGAGGAAGAACAGGTTAGAGAGGCGGGGACAACCTGGGCTGGTTTTGGGATACAGAGGGGGATGGGGAGTTTTTGAAGCTTGTGAAGTCCACATTGATACCATTAGGCTGCAGGGTTCCCAAGCGGAATATGAGTTGCTGTTCCTGCAACCTTTGGGTGGCATCATTGTGGCACTGCAGAAGGCCCATGATGGACATGTCATCTAAGGAATGGGAGGGGGAGTTGAGATGGTTTGCGACTGGGAGGTGCAGTTGTTTATTGCGAACCATAGCCCATCTGGGAGCAGATGCGGCGGAAGCGAAGGAATTGGGAATAGGGGATGGAATTTTTGCAGGAGGGTGGGTGGGAGGAGGTGTATTCTAGGTAGCTGTGGGAGTCGGTGGGCTTGAAATGGACATCACTAACTAGCTGAGATGGAGACTGAGAGGTCCAGGAAGGTGAGGGATGTGTACTCGTGCTCACCCTCATCCACCTAGCCAAACTTGTCCTCACCCTCAACAATTTCTCTTTCGATTCCTCCCACTACCTACAGACAAAGGGGGTGGCCATGGGCACCTGCATGGGCCCCAGCTATGCCTGCCTCTTTGTAGGTTACGTGGAACAGTCCCTCTTCCGCACCTACACAGGCCCCAAACCCCACCTCTTCCTCCGTTACATTGATGACTGCGTCGACGCCGCCTCTTGCTCCCCAGAGGAGCTCGAACAGTTCATCCACTCCACCAACACCTTCCACTCCAAACTCAAGTTCACGTGGGCCATCTCCAACACATCCCTCACCTTCCTGGACCTCTCAGACTCCATCTCAGGTATCCAGCTAGAAACTGATGTCCATTTCAAGCCCACCAACTCCCACAGCTACCTAGAATACACCTCCTCCCACCCACCCCCTGCAAAAATTCCATCCCCTATTCCCAATTCCTTCGCCTCCGCCGCATCTGCTCCCAGGATGAGGCATTCCACTCCCGCACATCCCAGATGTCTAAGTTCTTCAAGGACCGCAACTTACCCCCGCAGTGGTCGAGAACGCCCTTGACCGCATCTCCCGCATTTCCCGCAACAAATCCCTCACACCCCGCCCCCACCACAACTGCCCCCAGATGATCCCCCTCGTTCTCACGTACCACCCGACCAACCTCCGGATACAACGCATCATCCTCCGACACTTCTGCCATCTACAATCTGACCCACCACCCAAGACATTTTTCCATCCCCACCCTTGTCTGCCTTCTGAAGAGACCACTCTCTCCGCGACTCCCTTGTTCGCTCCACACTCCCCTCCAACCCCACCACACCCGGCACCTTCCCCTGCAACCGCAGGAAGTGCTACACTTGCCCCCACACCTCCTCCCTCACCCCCATCCCAGGCCCCAAGATGACTTTCTATATTAAGCAGGTGTTCACCTGCACATCTGCCAATGTGGTATACTGTATCCAATGTACCCAGTGTGGCTTCCTCTACATTGGGGAAACCAAGAGGAGGCTTGGGGACCACTTTGCAGAATGCCTCAGCTCGGTTTGCAATAAACAACTGCACCTCCCAGTCGCGAACCATTTCAACTCCCCCTCCCATTCCTTAGATGACACGTCCATCATGGGCCTCCTGCAGTGCCACAATGATGCCACCCGAAGGTTGCAGGAACAGCAACTCATATTCCGCTTGGGAACCCTGCAGCCCAATGGTATCAATGTGGACTTCACAAGCTTCAAAATCTGCCCCTCCCCCACCGCATCCCAAAACCAGCTCAGCTCGTCCCCGCCTGCCTAACCTGTTCTTTCTCTCACCTATCCCCTCCTCCCACCTCAAGCTGCACCTCCATTTCCTACCTACTAACCTCATCCTGCCTCCTTGACCTGTCCGTCCTCCCTGGACTGATCTATCCCTTCCCTATCTCCCCACCTATACTCTCCTCTCCAACTATTTTCTTTTCTCTCCATCTTTAGTCCGCCTCCCCCTCTCTCCCTATTTATACCAGAACCCTCTCTCCATCCCCCTTTTCTGATGAAACATCAGCTTTTTTGCTCCTAAGATGCTGCTTGGCCTGCTGTGTTCGCCCAGCTCCACACTTTGTTATCTCGGATTCTCCAGCATCTGCAGTTCCTATTATCTCTGATCCATACTGTAGGGATTCTTTGAAGAGATCACTGGGGCAGGAGGTGGGGGCTGTGTAGAAGCCACGGTGGTGAGGGGAAAAGACCAAATCCTGCTGCTCTGAGAAAGGTGGGGCTGTTAACAGAGTGCAGCCTTTTAGCTGAGACTTGGGATCAGCTCCTGAAGTAATACAAACATCTCATCAGGAATGCTAACACACAGCTTAGCAAATTAATGTCAATTATCTATCTCACACAGTTTAATGTAATTAAAAGGCAAGCAATCACTGTGCGTATTGTTGAGGATGGCTGTTAGCCAGTGTGCATTTACTTAGAATAGTCTTTAATTTAGAGAGGGTAATAATAGAGGCTTTGTACACTCAGAGTTCTTAACTGCCTTTGAATTTAACCTTGAGTGCATCTAAATAAACTACAGAGGGAGAAGTGAGTGGATGAGAATGAGAATAGTGCACACGTTGGAGTCGCCAACTCTAGTTGAACAGCAACATATTTTAAGCTTTTTTTTTCAACAAATTTAAGAGCTTTTTTCGCAGCACTACTAACTTTTTAAAATGCCACAAGACACTTCACAGGAGCTGCAAGTTGATACCAAATCATGTTTATTAGGGCTGGTGACCAGAAACTTTTGAGATGGATTTTAAGGTAGGCTTGTCAGGCCCTGTTGTGGCACAGTGATAGTATCCTTATCGCTGGACCAAGAGGCGTGGGTTCAAGTCCCACCTGCTGCAGAGGTGTATAATGATGTCTCTGAACAGATTGATTAGGAAAGATAGGTTAATTTTAAAAAAAAGGCAGGATTTAGAGGAACATACAGAAAGAGGTAAAGAGGTAGAGATATTTAGGAAGGAAATTCCAGAGCTGGAGAGACAAATTTTATTTGGTCCCAGACTTGGAAGTTTGCAGAAATTTCAGGAGATGCTGGCAAATGGGACTAGTTTAGTGTGGGAAACTTGTTTGGCATGGAGAAGGTGGACTGAAAAGAGAGAGATAATGGGAACTGCAGATGCTGGAGAATCCGAGATAACAAAGTGTGGAGCTGGATGAACACAGCAGGCCAAGCAGCATCTTAGGAGCACAAAAGCTGACGTTTCGGGCCTAGACCCTTCATCAAGGGTCCAGGCCCAAAACGTCAGCTTTTGTGCTCCTAAGATGCTGCTTTCATCCAGCTCCACATTTTATTAAGGTGGACTGAAAGGTCTGCTTCAGTGCTGGATGACTAGATGTTTATGGGGATGGAGGATGTGACAGAAATAGAGGGGTGGGGTCATGGAAAGGACTTGAAAACAAGAAGGCAGGACATTACAAATGAGCGTGGCACGGCGGCTCAGTGGTTAGCACTGCTGCCTTCCAGCACCAGGGACCCAGGTTCGATTCCACCCTCAGGCAGCTGTCTGTGTGGCGTTTGCACATTCTCCCCGTGTCATCACAAGTCTCCTCCCACTGTCCAAAGATGTGCACATAAGGTCGATTGGCCATGCTAAACTGTCCAGGGATGTACAGAGCAGGTGGATTAGCCATGGGAAGTGCAGGATTACCGGGATAAGGTAAGAGGGTGTGTCTGCACAGACGATCTTTGGAGAGTCGGTGTGGACTCAGAGGGGCCGAATAGCCTGCTTCCACACTGTGGGGACTCTACAGGACTTTGCCGAACCAGGGATTGATGAAGGTTGGAGGGCAGAGGGTGAATGTGAGTTTGTGTGAGTAAGAGTTGAAATGGGTTTGAGGTTTATGGAGAGTGGAAAACGGAAGGCCAGCAGAAGGAACCGAAGCTCGGATGAGCTTTCAGCAGCAGTTTGGCTCAAGCTGTTTTGGTTAAAATGCTGGAGGAATGACATTCCAGGTCTGAACACAACAGGGGAATGGGATGGATGGCTGAGGCATGACAGCTCAATGTCAATATGACTTGTTTGGACGTCATGTACGAAAACACAAACAGAAAGTGTTGAAGGAAACTTGGAGAATGGTGTGGACGTAAAGATCGACAGATCAATCCTTCGAACCCTTCTAAAGTATGGCAGTGTGTTCGAACCACAGGAAGGATGGATTGGCTGTGCCAGGAGGTACACAAACATCATCATGAAACTGGGGCCTGTAAAAACATAAATCGTTAGGACAATTTGCATTGATTAGCCCTGTGGTGCCTTACAGAATACTGAGGGGTCATTTGGTGGAGTTGCTTCGAGTGGTAACAAGATTCAGTCAATTAGATAGAGTGAGACAATTTTGGGAGACATGAGATTTAAAATTCAATCTAGGCCACATAATGGTAAGATCAGAGAATGTTTTTTTACATAAAGGGACTCTGTACTCCAAAAGGATGTGGGTGCTGGGGGACAATTTTCTTGTATTCATTCATGGGATTTGGGTCTCGCAGGCTGGCCAGCATTTATTGCTCATTCCCTAGTTGCCCCTTGAGAAGGTGGGGGTGAGTTTCCTTCTTGAGCCGCTGCAGTCCACCTGCTGTGGGTTGACCCACAATTCCCTTAAGGAGAGAATTCCAGGGTAAAGATTTCAAGAAGATTTGTAGCCCACAATCCAACAACCACCCTCTGCCAGCTACTGACGAACGTAAAGGATCCCATACCCAAAACCAGCAAAACTAGTGTAATGTACAGAATAGTTTCAGAGACAGTAGGAACTGCAGATGCTGGAGAATCTGAGATAACAAGGTGTAGAGCTGGATGAGCACAGCAGGCCAAGCAGCATCAGAGGAGCTGGAAAGCTGATGTTTCAGCCCTAGACCCTTTTTCTGAAGAAGGGTCCAGACCCAAAACGTCAGTTTTCCTGCTCCTGTGATGCTGCTTGGCCTGCTGTGTTCATCCAGCTCTACACCTTGTTATCTAACATACAGAATACCATGCAAGGACTGTGAGAAACACCACATAGGCCAAAGTGGAAGATAACTGATGATAAGGATGCACGAACACCAAGTCACCAAGAGAAACGACTAATTCTCACGGGTCTCAATACACATAGACAAAGAGGGACACAAATTCGACTGGGGCAACACATCAATAATTGCATAAGCCAAACAGAGACACACCAGGGAATCCCTGGAGTCTGGCATTCCAACTGGAACTCCACCTAAAAACTCCAACTGCACAAATGGCTGAGAAACAGAACCTGAAGTGGCACCAAACACCTCAACAAATAACAAATAGAAAAGAACACTGACGCTTCATTGGACTGACGAAGTTACCTAGCAGGCTGACAAAACATTTGCAATCGAACCCAGCGAGCATGTCTACAACCTTGGAATTCCAGGATTTTGATCCAGAAGATCCAGTGAAGGAATAGTGATATATTTCCAAGTCAGGATGGTGAGTGGCTCAGTATCTGCAGCCCTTGCCCTTCTAGATGGAAGTGGTTGTGGGTTTGGAAGGTGCTGTCTGAGGATCTTTGGTGAATCTCTGTATCTTGTAGATAGTACACACCGCTGCTACTGAGCGTCAGTGGTGGAGGGAGTGGATGCTCGTGGATGTGGCGCCAATCAAGCGGGCTGCTTTGTCCTGAATGGTGTCAAGCTGCTTAAGTGTTGTTGGAGCTGCACCCACGCAGGGCAAGTGGGGACGATTCCATCACACTCCTGACTTGTAGATGGTGGGCAGGCTTTGGCAAGTCAGAGGTGAGTTACTTGCTGCAGTATTCTAAACTTCCGGCCTGTTGTAATCACAGTATTTATATGGATATTTCAGTCGAGTTTCTCAACTGAGTTGAGGTCAATGGTAACCGCAGAATGTTGATAGTGGGGAATTCAGTGATAGCAATGCCATTGAATGACAAGGGACGATGCGTAGATCATCTCTCACTGGAGATGATTATAGCCTAGCGTTTGCGAGGCATGAAATCATGATTTGTCAGCCCAAATCTGGATATTCTCCAAATCTTGTTGCATTTGAATGTGGATCGCTTCAGTATCTGAGGAGTTGCAATTGGTGCTGAAGGCATTAGATCCAACCATCCAGCCAGCCGGCCCCCGCACTGACAGCAACATCGCAAGAATATGTATTTCCAAGGTCCCTTTGAAAAGAGAGATTTGCATTCATATACCGCCTTTCACAACTACTGTTTTGCTGCCAATGCATTTCAAATGTAGTCACTGCCAGAAGCTGTGGGTGCAGGTAATATTGTAGCAGAGACAGTAGGAACTGCAGATGCTGGAGAACCTGAGATAGCAAGGCGTAGAGCTGGATGAACACAGCAGGCCAAGCAGCAATTGTTGTCCATCAAGAAGCAACTGGACGAATACATGAATTGAGGGGAATAGAGGGGTATGGGCCCTGTGAGTGAGGACAGTTTTAAAATGGAAGGGTGCAACGTGTGGGCGCAGTCTTGGAGGGCCGAAGGGCCTGTAATGTTCTTTGTTCTTTGCCACCTCACTTTTTTTTTGAGCACAATGGCCAAGGTCACCCGGCAGGAGAACGGACTGGAAGGTGGAGACGTTGGAGATCCCAACACGCTGGCGCCGTGGAAATTCCCTGGGAATTTGAAACTTCTTGCGGGCAATAAACCGGCATCCGGAGTCATCCTTTGCCATCACCCTGCACAAATTAGTCGTCAAAAGTACTCTGGAATGCTTCACTCCAACCTGCCGCCACCTCACTTCCAGGCAGTGTACTCCTGACCTGAGCTACTCCCCATGTGAAAATGGTTTCCTCTCACCTCACATTTGCAAACCAGCTTCAACCTGCGGCCTCTCGTTCTTGATACTTTTATCAGGGGACGCAGTTTTTCCCAACCCGTTCTATTCAAACCCCTCAATATCCAGTGCATTTATTGAACATCCGGTGAGGTTAGATTTGAGGGGGGGGGGAGCGGGGGTGTGAATTACGATGCCTGCTGTAGCTGAACCACTACACAACTTGGCTTGCTTGGTTGGGTAGGATGGCCAGCACTCAACAAGACACAGCCTCAAGAGAGTACAATGTTGCGGGAGGGAGTATTAGATGGGGAATTTTAAAAAAAGCCAGCTTGGAGCTGTAATTGCTGAGCTACCTGACATAATTGAACATTGAATAGAAAATTGATCTTGGAGATTGAGTTGATGGAACTAAACACAGGAGGTCTGTGAAAGGCCAGGGGACAATTAAAAATATCAAAGGCAGCAATATGTAAAGCCCATTTTAACTTCATTTCATTGCTGTGCAATCAAGGAGCTGTAAAACTCCAGTGAAAGCCGATTCAATTGCTCCTGTAAGCCTCTGTGAATGCACTGAATCAGTTCAGTGAACAATTTGTGATCTAAACACCGCTGCGCTGCCTCTCAAATGAGCATTTCCCAAGCACTACCTAATACCGAGGATTTGCAGTCAGACTCGAAAGGTACACATTCAGTCAATAGCTAATTATTTGTTCTGGGAAGTTTGAGACTGATACTGAGAGTGGGAGAGTTTCGCTGAGGCAATCACTCACCAATGGGCCTTTTGTATGGCGACTGAATGTGAGCCATGGACAATATCCCTCTGATGTACAGCCCACAGTAACTGACTGAAGAGAAGCACATTTCACCTCTTTCTCTCATGGCCTGTGGGTGCCCTCGGTCTGTCCCCCACATGCCTTTGAATTGAGTGATCGCTGGAGCAGCTCAGGCGGCCGTGAAAAGTCAAGCCCGTGACTTTGGGTCTGGAGCTGCAAGCGGGTCAGGTCAAAAAAAAGACTTCCTTCCCTCAAGAACATTCATGGACTGGGGGGATTTGAAGAAAACAACACCTTCCTGGCTGCCATTCCCAAAATTCCCTTTGCATTGGGAGGCCGGTGGGCTTCTTCCACGCCACATAGTTCTTAGACAACTTCCCCTTTCAGAATTGTTGACTGAATTTGAGTTACAGCCTCCGCTGTGGTGGGATAGGAGCCCACGTTCTCCTCCCACAATGCCGCTGGTGGTGCCTCTTCCCCCTCGTGCCTCAGCAGCCTCGTCTCCCTCTCGGGCCTCCTCATTTCACAGTCAGTGGTTATAGGGTCACAACCCACTTCAGAGGGCAAAGCTGAGCTGGCTTCCCAGTAGTGGAGATGCACTGCCGTCTAAGGAGCTCCTGGCCTGGTGCCTGAGAAGTGAACCCAGGGGCCCTGACTTGGACAGCAAAATGGCGTTCTTTCATCCCTTCCAGGCACTCGATTCTCAACCGACCCTACCATAAACGTAACTTCCTGGCCATTCAAACCACCTCCCCGACCCCATTGCTGACTGTGGAATCTTGCTGTGTGTAAATTGGTCGCCACATTTCCTGCTAGACGACGGTGGCTAAACATCTAAAGTGCCTGGCGGGCAGAAGGCCCTGAGGCTGTGCCACACACAGGCTCTTTCCCGGCTCCTGTCCCACAATCCACCTCCATCAGAATAAGAGAGGAGGGAGTCATGATGACACACAATGGCGCCCTCTTGGTCATGTGGGCCGCTCGCAGCAAAGGTCACTACCGCCGCTGGGCAATGAGTGCCCCTGGGCAGTGGGATACGCGGTAACACCCGCGTTACTGTCAAGGCCAGAATGAGCCTTGGTCCGTGTAGCTGGGGTCACTGGGACACAGTGGAAGAAGGAAATGGAGATCCATTCCTCTCCATCAGTGCCCTGTCCTGCCCTCCCTCAGGGTATTACCCAGCTTTATTGAGACCCCAGCAGGATGTCCTTAATGCCTGCCCGTTTCCCTTGCCCCACTCTTCCTCTGGCTCATCTAGGAGGGCCGGCAGCTTGGCTTCCCACTCTAATGGTGTCTCTCTCAGTGGCAACTTTTACGTTTCTCCTCCCCGCTCTCCTTCCTCCTTCTCACGCTTTCCTGGTGCTAGACAAAGTCACGAAAAGACAATACAATTTAGGGGAGGCAATGGCCTAGTGGTATTGTCATGAGCCTATTGATCTAGAGGCCCCAGGTAATGTTCTGGAGGCCCAGGTTTGAATCCTGCCAGATGGTGGTATTTCAATTCAATCGAAATCTGGAATTAGAATCTAATGATGACCATGAAACTTCTGTCACTGGTTGGGAAAAATCCACTTGGCTCACTTATGCCCTTTAGGGAAGAAACGGCCTTCCTTCCCTAGTTCGGCCGACACGTGACTCCAGGCCCACTGCGATGTGGTTGACTGTTAACTGCCCCTGGGCAAAGCGTGCCAGTCTAGCCGATGATGCCCGCACCCTGTGGACAGATAAAATGTTTAATCCTTGGTGTGAAGAACTCTCCGACATCAGCTTACCTTCCAGCCCTTTGAACCCACAACTTTGCCCAACTTCCATGTTTAACACCAAGGGCTGGATGTTCATCTGAGCGGTCAAGGGAAGTGCATTCGCATAGCACCTTTCATGACCCCAGGACATTCTAGAGCCCATCAAAATATTTGCGAAGTGTGGTCACTGTTGTATGGCAACAAAGTGTGGCACCTAATCTGAATACAGGAGGACGCCATAATACAACGAGATATAAATGACCAGATGTCATTTTTAGTGACCTTGACTGAGAGGTGAATTTTTTTTTGTCGGGATTCCTTTGCTCCTTTCAGATGATCTCTGGGATAACCCAGTGTCCCCGAGGGGGCTAGTGAGGCTTGGTTCAGCGCCTGGCCCAAGAGACAGCACCTCCGACAGTGCCGCATTCCCTCGGCACTGCACTGGGCCTAACAGCCAGGAGTGGGACTTGAACCCAGGACATCTGAAGCAAGGCTTTGTGATCCTCCGTTGATGCAAGTCACACGCTCCTCTGAGGCGGAAAACTCCTCCAGAGAGAGAAAAGCCATAGGTTCTTGCAAATTTCCTCGCAGACTAACCCTCTGATCGAGGGAGTTGCCTGTAAGTTCCCTATGGGTTCTGCTGTGGTTGTGGGAGGGAGGACTAGCACTTGAGGAGTTTCATGTACAATTGGCAAGTTCACGACTGGCCAAATGCCATCACTTTGGCATTCATCAGCTCTATTTTCAGCCTGAGAGGGAGGGAGGGAATAGAGTCTTAATTAATTGCCAGTTATATTCTTAAGAAAACAAAACATTGAAAAATGTTTATGTCACTATACTTAGGTGCCTGTAGGATGGGAGGGGAGAAGGCTGCAGGTTTGTGTTTATTTAATTCCCGGCATAAATGATGGTGCAGAGGAGGAACAATTAATATTGACCCCAGATTGCCCCATCGTGAAGACCGCTCCAGAAAGACTTGCCACTGTCAGGCCCCCACAGCAATGCAGTCCCTCGGTGTTAGCTTCCACGCGCGGGTTCTCTCAGCCCAGGTTCAAGCCTCGGAGTTGCCGAGTCCCATCACAAACGAGGAAGTTTATGAACCCCGGCCAGCATCGCGTGAGTCCAGCCCAAGTTTTGCTTCCTCCGCATTCCAGAGAGTTCCGCTCATCTGACAGCCTCGAGCAGGAGGTTGGCATTCCCAGGCTCGGCATTTCAGCCAGTCACCTCCGTTACGGGTTCGACTATTCCCCTCATCAATCTCAAGATGTGGCCCCATGAGCTCAGGGTCCGATTTATTCTACCAGCCTCTTCAGGATACTCCACCAGTCCGAGAACAACGCAAACTGGGCTCCCTGAGTTACTAGCAATTCACTTGTATCCTCTGCTTCTCACTCTGTGGTGAACACACTGTGAAGATTCTGCATCTCCCGGGACATCACAGCCTCTCACTCCACTCTAACAGCTGGGCTGAAAACTCTGTCTTGCCACTTCGAGAATTAAGCTGTGAGACTCAGTCCCTTAGGTCTAAGTAACCTGGCCTTCTTCTTGTAAAAAAAAATGCCAAGACCTTAACTTGTCAAATCCTTGGAGAGTTTTGAGAAGATTCCAAGGTAAATCCATCCTGGACTCAAAACTTTAGCTATGTTTCTCTCAGGGCAGAAGCTGCCAGACCTGCTGAGTTTCTGCGGCCCTCTCTGTTTCTATTCCCCACACACGCTTGTGTGTTTCAAAAACGTGGAAAGAATGTTTCATGTTTCTTGTATGTTGCGTTCCTTGGCATAGTTCCTCAACAATTGCTCTTCCAATCCATCTCCCCAATCACAATGAACTCTTCCTTCCTTCCTTTGGGTGGCACAGTGGCTCAGCGATTAGCACTGCAGCCTCACAGCACCAAGGACTCGGGTTCAATTCCAGCCTTGGGCGACTGTCTGTGCGGAGTTTGCACGTTCTTCCCGTGTCTGCGTGGGTTTCCTCTGGGTGCTCCGGTTCCCTCCCACAGTCTGAAGATGTGCAGGCTCAGGTGGATTGGCCATGCCCCATGATGTGCAGACTAGTCGGGTTAGCCACGGGGAATGCAGGATTATGGGAGTGGGGTCAAGTGTGGACCTGATGGGCCAAATAGCCTGCTTCTGCTCTGTTGGGATTCTATGAGGAGAAGGCAGGAGAGATCCGACTGAGTTTGTCCAAATGTACGCTGGGATTGTGAACCTGGTCTTGTTGTTTATGAACACTTTAGTAACATAAGATTCATCTCAGACGTGAGGCTGTAACTGACTCAAATGCCAGTCCAGAAAGATCATGTGAAGAGAGAGGTTTTGGACACTCCTTGTGACAGTTCACTGTGTACAGATATAAATAAAGGCATTTTACAGTACATTAGGAGTGAACAGCCTTCTGTAGGGATAAGGAGTGAGCAGTGTCAGGAAAAGCTGACATCCTGCTGGCTTATTATTTCAACGGGGAGCTTAAAGTACACCATAAAGCAAAAGCCAACTGAACCAATCCATGGAGCCGTAAGTTCATTGTCCATGATATTTAAAGTTCATTCAGGTCATAAGTGAACCAAACTAAACAGCTAGTTTCTCTACTCTTTATCAGAATTCCAAGATTTCTGGCTCAGGAACTAAAGTAGGCCGATGTGCCAACACTGGAGAGTAACCCATGGATATTAGCTCCGGACTCTGGAGCCAGTTGGTTGAGTGGAGATTGACACTGGGTGGAACAGACCTAGTGAAAAAGGAGGAAGCGAAAGAAGTTGCATTGTTATAGCACCTTTCCCAGCTTCAGGACATCCCAGACTGCTTTGCAGTCAATGAAATATCTTGTGAAACATGGCAGCCAATCTCTGCACTAACACCAAGGAGATAAATGACCAGATAATCTGTCATTTTTTTTTTAGATGAAGTGTTGCTTGAGCTGCAGGAATCGGCAGGTAGGGGAGAGGGATAAACCCTCCTACCTTACACAACCGGCATGTTGGATGTCGACGTCGAAAGATAAGAGAGAATCAAGGGTTTAGCGATGGTGAAATAAAGTGAAAAAATGTGGTCGAGCAGGAGAGCCAACGCCTTGGTGAGTCACTGGCAAGGTGGGGCAGGAAGACACAAACACCACTTTTACAATCCACCCAAAGCATTCAACGAATGTGGGGCCTGCGGGTTGCAAGAACGAGTTACGAGATTGATCCCATAGCTGAGGGGTTATGCCTGTTAGGAAAGTCTGATCAAGGTATGGCTCATTTCTCCAGAAAAGTGGTCTTTTCCATTCAGCTATGTAGGACATTGTTTAGGCCCCTTTTGGAGTACTGCGCTCAATTCTGGGGGTCTCCCTGCCATGGGAACGATGTTGTCAAACTTGAAAGGTATCAGATTTGCACAGATGTTACTGGGGTTGGAGGGTTTGAGCCATAGGGTCGGGCCGAACAGGTTGGGTCTGTTTTCCCCGCAGTGTTGGAAGCTGAGGGATGACATTGGTAGAGGTTTATAAAATCATGAGGGGCGTGGTGAATAACCAAGGTCTTTTTCGCAGGGTAAGGAATTCCAAAACCAGGGGGCATAGGATTAAGGTGTGAGGGGAAATGTTTAAAAGGGACCTGAGGGGCAACTTTTTCACGCAGTGGGTGACGGGTGTGTGGAACGAGCTGCCAGAGGAAGTGGTGGAGGCTGGTGCAAATTACAGCATTTAAAAGGCATCTCGATGGGAATATGAGTAGGAAAGGTTGAGGGCAATACGGGCCAAATGCTGACAAATAGGGCTAGATTAATTGAGGATATCTGGTCGGCATGGACCAGTTGGACTAAAGGGTCTGTTCCCAATCCAGCTTTATGACTGTTTGAAAGAACTCAGTCAGGTCGACATAGAGGAAGTGCTTCTAC
The DNA here is from genome assembly GCF_030684315.1 of Stegostoma tigrinum. Lineage (NCBI taxonomy): Eukaryota > Metazoa > Chordata > Chondrichthyes > Orectolobiformes > Stegostomatidae > Stegostoma > Stegostoma tigrinum. The sequence goes on along the minus strand of NC_081363.1, from coordinate 80,672,687 downwards.
TTGTGGGGTGAGGTTCAAAACCGAGGACTATAATTAGGGGATGGTCACCCATCAAGATGGTAGGAATTCAGCGGAATGCTTTCTACCCAAGGCAGTTAGAACCTGGACAACCCTCTCACTGTGTGCAGTCATATAAAAAATGACCACATGATCACATATGGGAGAGAGGAATCGAAGGGCATGATGATCAGGTGAGGTGAAGTGGTGAAACATCAACTTTGGCCCAGATGACCCATTTCTGCCAAATAGGCCCGACTTAATTCCAGCTCATGAGAGCTGCCATCAGGTCTGCTCAGGAAGTGGGTGGAAGGTGATACTAGTGCAGCACGGGGCCCACTGGAACGAATACAAGTGTTATCTGAGGAATGTGAATAGTCAGCCCTGAATAATGCAGCTTGTAAGCTGGGTTATCTCACAAATTCTGCTTAGTTACCATTGGAGACCAGATAGGTTTCATGTGAGGCGTTATCTACTCTTCCTCACCTCCCTCAGGATCAAAAACAAACACAGCAGGCTGTGTAATAATGACACATTGGAAGACATTCAGCATATTGAGCATTGCTGGTGAGGTTATTGATATTGTGCTTTTCTCTTGGCTGTTGGGTAGTGAGCTGCCTCCTTGAACCACTGTAGTCCATGTGGAGCAACACAGCCACACAGTTAAAGATAACACAGTGAGGAGCTGGAGGAACACAGCAGACCAGGCAGCATTAGAGGAGCAGGGAAACTGACGTTTCGGGTCGGGACTCCTCAGGTGCTGCTGGGAGTAATTTCCAAGATTTTAACTGGAAGAAGTTTCCAGGAATTCACCTTTGTGAAAGCACAGTGATGTACAATCACAGAGCTGCTACAGTGTGGGAAGAGGCCATTCGGCCCATCAAGTCAGCCCTTATAATTCCCTGCAGAACATAATGTGGAAGGGAATTTGTCGGGGTTTCCTGTTCCCATGAGTCTCTGCTGCCCTGGCCTTGCTAGAGGTTTGGAAAGTGTTGTCAAAGGAGCCTTGGCGAGTTGCTGTTTGTTGGTGGTGGATGGAGTGGTGCCATCACTATCCTGACTTGCTCTGTGTAGTCTGGGGACAGCCCTTGGGGAATGAGGAGGTGAGTAACTCGCTGCAGTGTTCCTGGTCTCTGACCTGCTCTTGTCGCCATTGAGTTAATGCGGCTGGTTCAATTGCGATACCGATGCCGTAAGGTGTTGCTATTTGAGGTTTCAATGTGGCAACGTTTTTGAAAATTACCGAAAGCTGTTAGATTCTCTCTGGAGTTAGAGAGTCATGCAGCATGGAAACAGACCCTTCAGCCCAACTAGTCCATGCTAGCTCTGGTTAGAGCTGGCCATTGCGCCATTTGTACGGTGTGAGTGTTACTTTTCATTGGTCAGTCCATATTTAAATGTTGCCTCAGACTTACTGCATGTTTGCACAGACTACTGCAGTATCTGAGGATTTACAAATGGAACTAAATATTAGGGAATCATTAGCAAACATGGTTGGGCTTAGGACACTGCCGGGAATGGATGTTGAGTGTGATGGAATACTCTCCACTTGCCTGGATGAATATGACTCCAGTCATGTTCAAGGAGCTCAATGTCATCCAGGACATAATGCCCCATTTGATTGGCACCCTCATCAATCACTCCCTCCACCATCAATGCACAATGGCTGCTGTGTGTCCCAATTACAAGATCCACAGCAGTAACTCACTAAGGTTCTTTTGGAAGCAATTTCTAAGCACGTGACCTCTACCATCCAGAAAGTGCGTGAGAACACCACCACCGTCCAGTTTCCCTTCTTTAGTCCACACTCAAAAATATATCACTATTCCTTTAGTACCACTGGGTGACTGTACTCAGCATCCATCCCTCAGCACTGTGGCAGTACCGACAGCATAAAAATATCATTGGTACAACAAGGTAGTTGATTGCCACTTTCTCAAGGGTAATTAACGATATCAATAAAGGGTGGCATTGCGAGCGATCCCTTGACTGAATAGATTTTTAAACATTTTTATTTAAATCCCATTTTGTTTGCCAGTTTTGTAATTCAATTGCAATGAAAACAAAGTTGCTAGAAAAGCTCAGCAGTTCTGGCAGCATCTGTGGAGGAGTAAACAGAGTTAACGATTTGCGTCCAGTGACCCTTCCTCAGAACTTAAATCAATTGTAAATCAATTGGTTGAAAGTATTGTGACCAGGCCTGCAGGGTGCTGTAAACCAAATGCTGCCCCACACTCCCCAGCAATAAATTTTCCATCAAGGTTTACACATATCAGAATCAACTTAAACGATACAAGTAACAGGTAAGTCAATAACTGATGTGAACTATAAATTGCACATGCAATAGCTGATGCTGCCAGACCTGCTGAGCTTTTCCAGCAACTTTGTTTTCGTTGCAATTGAATTACAAAACTGGCAACAAAATGGGATTTAGATAAAAATGTTTAAAAATCTATTTAGTCAAGGGGTTGCTCGCAATGCCACCATTTATTGATATCATTAATTACCCTTGAGAAAGTGGCAATCAACTACCTATTCTTCAAGGGCAAAGCGGATTCTCTTCAGACAACAGGTCCACGTAGACCTTCGCATCTGATTGTCCTCATTCCAGAACCCTCTCAACTCTCAGAGCTTCTCTGTATCATCTCTCTATTCCCATCTATATGGTACATGTTTAACTTCCTTTCTGTTGGCACTGCTTCCAGGTTGCAAGTCCTCGAGTCACAAGGACCAATATTCCTTATTATCTGCAAATTATAATTGCTCTCTTCTTAACTGCCCAAGCTCTTAAAAGAGTTTCCCATGCATTAAAGAAAAACAGACTCCACAAACATTTTAGTGAAGTTGTCCAGGTACAGACCTGATAGATGTAGTTTAAGTGACGGCTCTCTGAATTGAGATATCAATTGGGAAGATTGACTTAATTCCAGTGTGTTGTGCTTTTCAGGAGATACTGATGCATGCAGATAAGTTTCTCAACATCAGATACTCTCTAAAATGGATGGTTCCACCACTTGTTTGAAACTTGTTAATTTTACATTTCAGTTATTTTTCCCTTTATTCATGCATGGGATGAGGCAGCATTCATTGCCCATCCCTAATTGCCTAAACGGCAGTTAAGAGTCAACCACATTCATGGGTGTCTGGAGTCACATGTAAGCCAGACCAAGGAAGGATGGCAGTTTTCCTTCCCTAAAGTGATCCAGATGTTCTTTTCCAACAATCGACAATAGATTCACAGTCATTATTAGATTCTTAATTCCAGATATTTATTGAATTCAAGTTCCACCATCTGCCATGGCAGGATTCGAACCCGGGTCCCCGGAACATTATCTGGGTCTCTAGATTAACAGTCCAGCGATAATACCACTAGGCCACCTCTCCCCCAATGGGACAGGATATAAACCGGGGAATGGCATTTGCGATGGTGGCATCTGGGACACTGCCAAGACAAAATTATTCCATGACTGTGACTATGACGGGCAATTACTTGACTGGCCTGTTAGAGAACTTTCCCAGTTTTGATTAGATTTGATTTGATTTATTGCCCAGAACATTACCTGGGTCTCTGGATTAACAGTCCAGTGATAATACCGCTAGACCAGCACCACCAACCCCCTGCCCTATTGTCTAGGTTGTCTTTGGACTATTCAGAGTCTGAAGCAAATAATCTGGTCACATTTACAGAGGGTGGAACTGGCAATAAGTCCATAAGATATAAGAGCAGAATTAGACCATTTGGCCCTTCGGGTCTGCTAGACTAGTTGGCCATGGCTGTGCAGTGACTGGAGAACTTTCTTCATCTGAATCAAGATGGTGCTCCTTACCTGGACCATGGCTCCTCCTTCAACTTCTTTTTTCTCAAATGGAAACAAGTTTATTGAATTTTAAGCATCATTCAAATCGCAATGCTTTGCATTAAAATAGCACTTTTTGAGTAGTGCAATGTTACTAAAGAAAATTTGACACCAGGTCACTGAGGATCCAAACATTGACAAAGAGGTGGACCATGTAGGAGGAGGGCACTGGAGAAGCAATGAATTTTAAGGAGAAACTTTCAGTGTTTGAAGCTCACTGTAGGAATGGCCACTAATAGCGAAATTGGAAATGTGCAAAAGACCAGAATTGTAGGAGCACTGATATCTCAGAGGGTTGTAATGTTCAAGACCATTGCAGTGATTGGCAAGTCCAGGCTCTTGATAGATTTTTGATAGGCTAAGAACTTTAAAATCAAGACTTTGCTTAGCTGGGAGCTAGTGTAGATTAGCAAGCATATGGCTTATGGTGATTAGGTGCAATTTGCAACATTGGCTGCGGTATTCTGAAAGACTTCAGGTTAATGGCCAAAAGTACATCAGGATTCTTTGATTTAAAGGCATGGATGACAATACCAGCAGAGACTGGGAGCTCAACTTGGGGTCAAATAGGACACTGAGATTTTGAACAGCAGAGGGTGATGTTGACTTTCTATTCATTTGATACATCATTCATTGATCTGACAGCGAGACACAGAGAGAGGGAGGGAGAGGGCAATGAAGATTTGGCAGGCGGAGTGCCAGAGTCAGAAGTCCACGTGGTGAGAGGAGGCTGGGGTAAACCTACATGTCACCAAGGACACATTTCCGACGACAGTTGGCGGGGGGAGGCGGTGGGGGGAGCTCCTGCCTGAAATCTGTCGTGGCAATACAGGAGGCGAGGTCACGACATAAGGAGATCAGTTGGCATTCAAAATGGGTTGAAAAGCCAAATGAATGTTTATTCACTTGTGGGACATTGGGCATCACTGGCATTTATTGTCCATCTCTAAAAGCCCTTGACAATGTGCCTTTTGGAACTGCTGCGGTCCATGCGCTATATCTTGATCCACAATGGTCTTAGTGAGAAAATTCCCGGATTTTGACCCAATAACAGTGAAGGACAGGTGATATATTTTTATGTCAGTGGTTTGGAGGGGAACTTGAAGTTTTTTTTAATATTCATTCACAAAATGAGGGCACCTCTGTCTAGCCCCACCATTTATTGCCCATCCCCAATTACCTAGAGAGGCAGTTAAGAGTCAAACACTTTGCAGTGGGCCTGGAGTCACATGTAGGTGAGATCAGGTAAGGATGGCAGTTTCCTTTTCTAAATGGCATTAGTGAACCAGATAGGTTTTTACTGACAGTCAACAACGACCATCATTGGTAATTATTCCTGGTCATCATTTGACTCTTAATTCCTGATTTTTATTGAATTCAAATTCCACCAACTTCCGTGATGGGATATGAGCCCAAATCCCCAAAATATTACCTGAGTTTCTGCTGTCCTTATCCTTCTAGATGGAAGTGGTCGTGGGTTTGAAAGGTGTTGCCTGAGGATTTTTGGTGAATTTCTGTATCTTGTAGATAGTACACACCGCTGCAACTGAGCGTCAGTGGTGGAGGGAGTGGATGCTCGTGGATGCGGTGCCAATCAAGTGAGCTGCTTTGTCCTGGATGGTGTCAAGCTTCTTGAGAGTTGTTGGGGCTGCACCCATCCAGGCGAGTGGGGAGTATTCCATCACACTCCTGACTTGTGCCTTGTAGATGGCGGACAGGCTTTGAGGAATCAGGAGGTGAGTTACTTGTCACAGTATTCCCAGCGTCTAACCTGGTGTTGTAGCCACCATGTTTATGTGGTGAGTCCAGTTGAGTTTCTGGTCAATGGTAACCCCCAGTATGTTGATAGTGTGGGATTCAGTGACGTAACAATATTGAATGTCGAGATTCTCTCTCGTTTGAGAGAGTGATAGGAGACGATGACAGGTGTATTTAATCCAACCTCTATTTTCTGAGCCCCGGTTGCTTTAAGACTGCGACAGAGCATGGAAGGAGTGAGTGCAGAACCTGCCAGTGTTTCACTCCAATGAGGAAAAGGAGATGGAGGCACCGGAGAAAGTGCCACACGGATTCACAATAACTGAGAGTGATTAACTCTCAGGAAGAAGCTCCTCATACTTCAAATCAAAGTCGAAATGTTCACTACATGTGGCTCCCTCCCTCCTGAACCAGGTGACCCAAGGCATGGAAAACCAGATGTAAATGAGAACCAGTCCTGAACAGTGAACAGAACCGCTAAACACCTGTTGTTCAGTGTAAAGCCAGGTAGAGGTTGACCTTAGACATGATCTTACAGGGATTTAATAGTGTGGAGAAAGTGAGGTCAAGAACATTGATCAACATTAAATTGAGAGAGTCACACACACACTCTCTCACACACGCACATTCGCACAAACACACAGAGTCTTACACATACACTTACACATATATGCATACATTCAGACACATTCACTCACACACAAACTCACACATGCCCTCGCGCACACACACAAACACACACACACACCAACACACACTCTCTCTTGCACATACTCTCATACACACACACACTGTCTCACACACTCACGTTCACACACACTCAATGCACTCTCTCTCATGTGCACACATACACATGCACTCTAATGCACACAGTTATACACAACAGAAATAACATGCTCTCACTCATTCATACACATACACTCACACAGACACAAATAATTGGCATTAAAACATTATGCGGTGTGGTCATAAATGGCGCGATGCAAACATGAATCTGTCTTTCTTAGTTACATTGTTATCCCATTCCTACATTCATATGAATCTTAGCTGCTACTACATCTCTGGTAGCCTCAGTTACCACCCATTACTGGCACTGCTGCCCATCAGCTCAAGGGCACATTGCTATTCACTGTGCCCGCCAGGTCTGAAACCTGTCAGTGAAGCCCAGGTGATCCCCTGTCATTCCTTCAGCACCCTCACCCTCCGCGCATCACTCCGCTCGAGAATGTTGGGAACAACAAGGACAAGCTGCATTTATATGGCACCTTCAATGCCACAAAACATTGTAAAGTGTTTCAGCAGAGCCTTACCCCAAGTAGATTTCACAATGAGACCCAGAAAAAGTGCTAAGGAAAGTAATATTTTGTGAAAGGTTGGAGGTCTGTGAAGGAGGAGGAGGAAGAGTCGGGGAGTGTCCAGAGCTCTGGCTAACAACCAGGGATGTGAAAAAGATGGAGTCTGAAGAAGGCAACAATCTAGGATGGTCCTGGGGCTGAAGGAGCTTGCAGAGGAAGAGGAAAGGTAAGAAAGTGCAAGGCTTGGAAAATCCGGATGGGAATTTTTAACATTGAGACGCTGGGGAGGCCAATGAAGGGCAGGGATGATGGGTAAGGGAGTGGTGGTATGCCTTAGGATATGGGCACCAGGTGAGCTGATATTTATGGGATGTGCCACGTGGAAAGCTGACGGTGAGAGAATCCAGGGCTAACAGAGGGTGAGCTGCGACAAAGACGGAAACAGGAACCAAGAAACAGCAGTGAGTCATTGAGGCTGCAGTCAATACAATCCTGGCTGATCAGCCACCTCTTTCCTAAAACCATCTCCAAATCAATTTGTGCATTACCGATAGTTCAAAAAATCTGTCAGTCTGGAAGCACGCTCGCCAGAGAGCCCTCTGGGCTAGAAAGTACAAAATGTCCACCAACCCCTCATCTCAGTTTGCTCCCTTCCCCGGTACCAGCCTCGCCAGCCTGAGGAAGCATTCTCTGTATCGGCCCTGTAACAATTTTGGGGGCTCCAATGAGATCGCCCCTCATTCTTCTACACTGTGGAGAATTCAGGCCCAATTCGCCCAATACCACTTCATAAGACAGTCCCAACACCCCAGGAACCTTCACTGCACTTCCTCTATGGCAATCACGCCTCTCCTGAAACGAGGAGGCCAAAACTGCACACACTACTCCACGTAACCAAGCTCCTATACAGTTGAAACAAAACCCCACGGCTCCTGAACTGAGGTAACAAGGTGCAGAGCTGGAAGAACACAGCAGGCCCAGCAGCATCAGAGGAGCTGTATTATTACAGAGGTGGAGGAAAGTGGAGTGATGGAGATGAGAGGGGGATTGGGAATTCAGCTCGGTGTGAAGTAGGAGGCTGTAGACGGTGTGGTCGTTGTGAGTGGTCAGCCCAGCTGCCCTCTCCCTTCATTCGCCCTTGACATTAATTCCCACTCGGCCTAATCAGTTCCACCTTTCGGATGGGCCTGGGATTACTTTCTGGTCAACTGTGGCCAATGTTGCACATGACTATCGGGTCATAGGGCTGTTCAGCACGGACACAGGCCCTTAGGCCCAACTCGTCAGTGCCGACCCGATATCCTATATAAATCAAGCCCCATTTGCCAGCATCTGTCCCCTATCCCTCAAAACCCGCCCTCTTCGCATATCCCTCCAGATGCCTTTCAACTGTTGTAATTGTACCCACCTCCTTTGCAGCTCATTCCATGCAAGCACCACCCTCTGCGTGAAAAAGTTGCCCCTCACGTCCCTTTTTATATATTTTTCCCCCCTCTCACCTTAAACCTATGCCGTCTAGTTTTGGACTCCCCTAACCCAGGGGAAAAGACCTCAGCTATTCACCCTAACCATGCCCCTCATGAATTTATAAACTTCCTTAAGGTCAGCCCTCAGCCTCTGATGCTCCAGGGAAAACCGCCCCAGCCTGCGCCTTTGGCTCAAACACTCCAACCTCAACCCCCAAACCTGCACGCCCCCACCCCCCTCCCCCTCCGTGACATCCTTATAAGTTGAGCAATGTCGTTCGTACAGCAGGGAGACCAGAACTGTGCGCAATACTCCAAAAGCAGATGGGGGCCAATGCCCTGTCCAGCCACAGCACGCCGGCCCAACTCCTGTACTCAATGCACTAGCCAATAAAGGCAAGAGTGCCAAATGCCTTCTTCGCTTCCCTGTCTGCCTGCAACTCCACTTTTAAGGAACTGTGAATGTGCACCCCATTGAGAGAGTGACGTGTTTGGCTGCTGTAGCTCTCAAAGGATGATGTGAGAGAGAGAGAGAGAGAGAGAGGCTGGTCAGTGCGGGACATTGGGTTGCGTGAGCGCGACACAACAGGTAGTGAAACACACAAGTTAATAAAGTGTGAGGCTGGATGAACACAGCAGGCCAAGCAGCATCTCGGGAGCACAAAAGCTGACATTTCAGGCCTAGACCCTTCATCAGAGAGAGGGATGGGGTGAGGGTTCTGGAATAAATAGGGAGAGACGGGGAGGCGGACCGAAGATGGAGAGAAAAGAAGATAGGTGGAGAGGAGAGTATAGGTGGGGAGGTAGGGAGGGGATAGGTCAGTCCAGGGAAGACGGACAGGTCAAGGAGGTGGGATGAGGTTAGTAGGTAGGAAATGGAAGTGTGGCTTGGGGTAGGAGGAAGGGATGGGTGAGAGGAAGAACAGGTTAGGGAGGCGGGGTCAGGCTGGGCTGGTTTTGGGATGCAGTGGGGGAAGGGGATGAACTGGGCTGGTTGTGTGATGCAGTGGGGGAACGGGATGAACTGGGCTGGTTGTGTGATGCAGTGGGGGGAGGGGACGAACTGGGCTGGTTTTGGGATGCAGTGGGGGAAGGGGAGATTTTGAAGCTGGTGAAGTCCACATTGATACCATTGGGCTGCAGGGTTCCCAAGCGGAATATGAGTTGCTGTTCCTGCAACCTTTGGGTGGCATCCTTGTGGCACTTGCAGGAGGCCCATGATGGACATGTCATCTAAAGAATGGGAGGGGGAGTTAAAATGGTTCGCGAATGGGAGGTGCAGTTGTTTATTGCGAACCGAGCGGAGGTGTCCTGCAAAGCGGTCCCCAAGCCTCCTCTTGGTTTCCCCAATGTAGAGGAAGCCACACCGGGTACAATGGATACAGTATACCACATTGGTGGATGTGCAGGTGAACCTCTGCTTAATATGGAAAGTCATCTTGGAGCCTGGGATAGGGGTGAGGGAGGAGCTGTGGGGGCAAGTGTAGCACTTCCTGTGGTTGCAGGGGAAGGTGCCGGGTGTGGTGGGGTTGGAGGGCAGTGTGGAGTGAACAAGGGAGTCACGGAGAGAGTGGTCTCTCCGGAAAGCAGTCAAGGGTGGGGATGGAAAAATGTCTTGGGTGGTGGGGTCGGATTGTAGATGGCGGAAGTGTCGGAGGATGATCCGGAGGTTGGTGGGGTGGTATGTGAGAACGAGGGGTATCCTCTGGGGGCAGTTGTGGCAGGGGCGGGGTGCGAGGGATGTGTTGCAGGAAATGCGGGAGACGCGGTCAAGGGCGTTCTTGACCACTGTTGGGGGAAAGTTGCGGTCCTTGAAGAACTTGGACATCTGAGATGTGCGGGAGTAGAATGCCTCATCCTGAGAGCAGATGCAGCGGAGGCAGAGGAATTGGGAATCGGGGATGGAATTTTTGCAGGAGGGTGGGTGGGAGGAGGTGTATTCTAGGTAGCTGTGGGAGTCGGTGGGCTTGAAATGGACATCAGTAACTGGCTGGTTGCCTGAGATGGAGACTGAGAGGTCCAGGAAGGTGAGGGATGTGTACTCGTTCTCACCCTCATCTACCTAGCTGAACTCGTCCTCACCCTCAACAACTTCTCTTTCAACTCTTCCCACTACCTACAGACAAAGAGGGTGGCCATGGGCACCTGCATGGGCCCCAGCTATGCCTGCCTCTTTGTAGGTTACACGGAACAGTCCCTCTTCCGCACCTACACAGGCCCCAAATCCCACCTCTTCCTCCGTTACGTTGATGATTGTATCGGTCCCGCCTCTTGCTCCCCAGAGGAGCTCGAACAGTTCATCCACTTCACCAACACCTTCCACCCCAACCTCAAGCTCACCTGGGCCATGTCCAACACATCCCTCACCATCCTGGACCTCTCAGTCTCCATCTCAGGCAACCAGCTAGTTACTGAAGTCCATTTCAAGCCCACTGACTCCCACAGCTACCTAGAATACACCTCCTCCCACCCACCCTCCTGCAAAAATTCTATCCCCTATTCCCAATTCCTCCGCCTCCGCCACATCTGCTCCCAGGATGAGGCATTCCACTCCCGCACATCCCAGATGTCCAAGTTCTTCAAGGACCGCAACTTTCCCCCGCAGTGGTCGAGAACGCCCTTGACCGCGTCTCCCGCATTTCCTGCAACACATCACTTACACCCCACCCCCGCCACAACCGCCCAAAGAGGATCCCCCTCGTTCTCACTCACCACCCCACCAACCTCCGGATCATCCTCCGACACTTCCGCCATCTACAATCCGACCCCACCACCCAAGACATTTTTCCATCCCCACCCTTGTCTGCCTTCCGGAGAGACCACTCTCCCCGTGACTCCCTTGTTCTATCCACACTGCCCTCCAACCCCACCACACCCAGCACCTTCCACTGCAACCGCAGGAAATGCTACACTTGCCCCCACACCTCCTCCCTCACCCCTATCTCAGGCTCCAAGATGACTTTCCATATTAAGCAGAGGTTCACCTGCACATCCACCAATGTGGTATACTGTATCCATTGTACCCCGTGAGGCTTCCTCTACATTGGGGAAACCAAGAGGAGGCTTGTGGACCGCTTTGCAGAACACCTCCGCTCAGTTCGCAATAAACAACTGCACCTCCCATTCGCGAACCATTTTAACTCCCCCTCCCATTCTTCAGATGACATGTCCATCGTGGGCCTCCTGCAAGTGCCACAAGGATGCCACCCAAAGGTTGCAGGAACAGCAACTCATATCCGCTTGGGAACCCTGCAGCCCAATGGTATCAATGTGGACTTCACCAGCTTCAAAATCCCCCCCGTCCCCACTGCATCCCACAACCAGCCCAGTTCATCCCCTCCCCCCACTGCATCCCAAAACCAGCCCAGCCTGTCTCTGCCTCCCTAACCTGTTCTTCCTCTCAACCATCCCTTCCTCCCACCCCAAGCCGCACCTCCATTTCCTACCTACTAACCTCATCCCACCTCCTTGACCTGTCCGTCTTCCCTGGACTGACCTATCCCCTCCCTACCCATACTCTCCTCTCCACCTGTCTTCTTTTCTCTCCATCTTCGGTCCGCCTCCCCCTCTCTCCCTATTTATTCCAGAACCCTCTCCCCATCCCCCTCTCTGATGAAGGGTCTAGGCCCGAAATGTCAGCTTTTGTGCTCCTGAGATGCTGCTTGGCCTGCTGTGTTTATCCAGCTTCACACTTTGTTATCTTGGATTCTCCAGCATCTGCAGTTCCCATTATCAGTGAAACACACAATGCTGCTTTTCATTGAGATCTGTCAGTTCTCCTGGGTCACGAGACGCTAGCGCCACCTCCAGGGAAAAGTTCCTACATCAAAGGCACACAGGAACACCACATGCCAATGTTAAATGTAAATGAGCAGAAATAAAAGGACAACACACAGACCAAACCTGACTGGACAGATGTGTCCTCAACTCGTCCCACCTAATAAATAACTGGTTGATGGACCATTAATTGCATGGGTCAGGGGCGTGGTATTGGTTGGACTCACAGTGTACAACACTAGCACATCCATCCAATCTAAATGTAATATTCTCAGCTGGCCTCTACCTCCAGCTTTTCCTTCAGATCTTTCAGCATAACCTTCCAGTCCTTTAGCCCTCATACATTTATCCAGTTTTTCCATCAATTTATTCTACAATCCTGAGCTACCTGTCATTGCACGTGCACACCATAGTGATGCTCCAAGTGAAGACTTCCTCCTGAATTCCTTGTGGATTTTGAGTGCCTACCTTCCATTGCTGACCCCTGGTTTTAGCCTCACCACAAGTAGAAATATCGGACATGTAGCCCCATCGAGACCTTTCGTGATTTTGAAACCCTCGACCAGGCTACTCTTCAGTTTCTGTTTTAGTTTTTTGAATTGGGGGATATCCTGAGCATCTATTCAGTCTTTTTCTGATGAAGGGTCTAGGCCCAAAACGTCAGCTTTTATGCTCCTATGCTGCTTGGCCTGCTGTGTTCATCCAGCTCCACATTTTGTTATTCAGTCTTGTATGACGGGTACGGTTCTCAATTCTGACACCTCCCTTGCAACTTTGCTGGGCACTGATCTGCCACCATGATGTGTCCTCCAGCAGGATATTTGTACATGAAGGGCTAATGCTTATGTTAACTCCCGCAACACAAGAACTAAATGTGGGTAATGTCGGACTGCTCAAATTTAAGCAGACGTTTCTTACAGCTCCTGGTACATCATGGGTAAAGTTGCCATTGCCCCATTAGACAGACGCTGCCACTGGTTTAGCCTGAGGGCCACCACACCTCAGGTGAGGGGAGGTTAATTTGAGAAGGAGACCCTTCACAACAAACCCAGCCGCTGGGGGTGGGGAATTGAACTCACACTGTCAGTGCCACCCTGCGTCACAAACTAGCCAACTGAGCCAACTGAATAGCCACAGGAATGCTAGTGACTGTGCTAGTGTTGAGTTACACGTTTTCACATGCATGTCATATCTCAAGTGGCCTCATTTGAGATGGAGTCCGATCCCTGCGTACCTTCGGATTGCAAGCTACGACACAGTGATGGTGTCAAAAGCATGTCTCTTACATGCTAACTGTGACACGTAGAGCAGGAAACACCCTTCAGTTCGTCAACACTGTAACACTTCAGAAAGTATTCTTGTGAGGCGAGTGCTTATGGTTTCATTGAGATTTTCACCTTTAGCCGAGACAAGTATCCAATTGTCCATCACCGCGGGATAATCAGTTTGAAGTGGAGGCCAGAAACAAAAGCTGACCAAGGAGATGGGTTTAAAGTGGGAGAGGGAAGTGGAGGTGGTCAGTGTTTATGAAGGGTGCATGAGGCCTAGGCACTGAAAAAGTAGATCCACCAACAAAGTGAACACACACAGAGAAACAGCAAACGGAGAAGACTGAAGGCAAAGGAGAAAGCGTAAAAGGGAGGGAGAAAGCAGGAAACAAAAGATGGAAAGAAGCATGGACAGCAAACATGAATGAAAGAGAGGAAACACATAGAGGAGAGCGGAGAAGTTGAAAAAGCAAAAGAGAGAAAAGCAGAATTAGGTCATTGATTTCTCTCCGAACACAGACCCTTTCGGTTCTGGAGGCTACCCTGATGTTCTGAGGCCACAGAGTACCCACCTGGCACCAAGCTCCCCCCCACGCTATTGGATGTAGCACCATGCAGCCCCCACTCCCTCCCCATAACTATTCCCTCTTCTATCTACCTAGTTCTCTGAACCTGAAGTCTCAGACCTGGACGACATCGAACCCACCTCTCCACCCCATCCATTAGACTCATAACTCCCTCTCATAATCCCAGCTCTGAAAAGTCCTCCACCAAGCAAAGAGGTCACTACGCCAATGACTGAGTTGATTCACTTTTCAACTTTCACATTCCGAACACCCTCGGGGCCTGCAGTGGATGGTCTTCCTGTCTTACGCTAGGACACCGTCCCTCTCTTCTCCGATCTCCACGGGGCTTGAACGGCCAGCGCCTGGTCTCGGTCAATATCATAGATGTGATGAAACGATTCTCTGTTGGGGCAGTCTGCCTGATAACAATGCCTACAATGCTGAGACGCACCCTCCTTTATGTGCAGTTGGCTGTCTATATGAATGTAACTTAATTGGAAGGGGGAGCTTTGTAATGAACATTCAACAAGGCTTCGGGGACATTCCAGCTGCCTTTAATGTTTGGAACACATATTTGTAACCAGTACCCAACACCCCCCCCAATCATCTGGGCTCTGAATCATGGCCTCCTGGCCAATTAAGCTCCCCCACCCAGCTTCCTTTTAGGTCCCAGGGATATCGCTAGGTCCTACTCAGTTGAAGGGGGGAATGAGCTTCTTAGTACAATGCTGCCCTGGCTGACTCACTCAACTCTCCCTCATCTGAACCCGCTCCACCAATAAAAAGAATACTCACAATTATAACGCATTGACAACACAGGTAGCGAGGTTTTGCTTTTGTTTTCAATTGCGTGACAATTATAGCTCAGCATAGTCCCCTACCCCTAATGTGATTCGATGCTGACCTGTTTTTAGTACATATTACAGATTGGCTCCATCAACTTCCTATGCAGATTAACCAGTTTCAAATGGCAAGAGATGTGCGAGCCTTACATGACTGATGACCTGCGATTGATTCCATCTGAGGGTTGGATCTGTACCTGCCCAGATCCTGTCTAATCAGGTGAGATGTGTTGAGGCCTGATTCCCTTTGGATAATAGCTGCAGGCTTCTTGAAGTGAAATATATTACTGTAAGTCACTGTGTCACTATCCCCAAACTTTTGACACATCCACATGGCTCATTCTGTCTGATGGAGTAATAGGTCTGAAGCTGGGAATTAACTGCTGGGGAGAAAGGCCAGTTACTTATTGCTATGCTAACATCAGAAGTTGAAACACTGGACCTTTCTTAAAGGCTGGAGCCCCTGTGTCCAGCTTCACTGTTATTCCTCCAGTTTGTATAATTGCAATTGATCTAACACTCTGCCCTCTGCACCAATATCTCCTAGAATCACAAACCACCCTTTCGCTGACTTCCTACGAGTGTCTCTCTCTCTCTCTCTCTCTCTGCTCCAGAATTGTAGTCAGGTCTTCAGTAGTCTCCACTATTACCTCCTCTAAGATTCCTCCCTAAAGACTTCTTGACCCACTTACAAAAACTGAACATGAATTGCACCAGAGAGATTATGGGCAGTGGCCGAGGCGAATCTCTACCAGTCCATCCCTGTAACGTCTTCCCTGTTTAAGATCTGGTGATGCATGCTAAAATGACAACGCCTCTTCCACCCCAGGAGGTTAAGGAATTTCAGCATGTCCATAAAGACCTTTGCTAACTTTTATAGATGTGTCCAAGAATGCATTCAATCTGGATGCATCAGGGCCTGGCACGCAAACACACTGCCCAGGACTGTAAGAAACTACAGACAGTTGTGAACACAGCCCAGTCCATCACACAAAACCAACTTTCCACCCATTGATTCCATCTGTAATTAAATCTGCCCCAGGAAGGCAGCCAACGTCATCAAAGACCCCTCCCACCCCTCTTATCGTCTCTTCCAAACCCTTCTATCAGGCAGAAGATACAAAAGCTTAAACACACGTACAGCAACTTTTTCCCTTATCTAATTTCAAATCTAATGTTGATCTTGCTTTTTGGGCACCTTCTTTGCAGCCGTAACATTGTATTCCTCCCTATGGTCTTTGTATGGTATGACTTGCCTGGACTGCACACAAAACAAAACTTTTCACTGTATTTAGGTGCTGGTGACAATAATAAATCGAACAAATCAAAACTGGGAGAGTCCTCCCACAAACCAGTCAAGTAACTACCCGACAATAGTCACTGTCACGGAATAACTTTGTCTGGGCAGTGTCCCGGACACCACCATCGCAAACACCATTCCCTGGTTTACAGCCTGTCCCGTTGGATGGGTAATGGCCTAGTGGTATTATCACTGGATTGTTAATCCAGAGACCCAGATAACGTTCTGGGGACCCAGGTTTGAATCCTGCCGCGTCAGATGTTAGAATTTGACATCAACAAATGTCTGGAATTACGAAAGAATGACGAATCGAATGTGGATGACTCTCCAATACCCTTTGGGCAATAAATGCTGGTCCAGCCAGCAACGCCCTCATTCCATGCATGAATAAAGTGGGGGTGGGGGGGTGGGGGCCTGAAAGCCAGCAGTATAGACTAATTAGAGGTGGTGACATAGTTAGATACAGCCAACAGGGAGTTGCTCCCAGAATCCCCAATGTTAGCACCTGACCTCGTGAAGGTTCACAGCATCGGGTCAAACAATGGGCAAGGAAATCTCTTGCTGATTGGAACCAAATGCCATCTCCAGACCCTCCTTGGGTGCTGGACATGTTGAATGCCACCTGGAAGGGGCACTGAGGGTGGAAAGGGCATAGAATGTACTCTGGGTGGAGGGCGACATCAGTGCCCATCACCATGAGTGGCTCGGTAGCACTCATTTTGACTGAACACTGAAGGGCACCTCTGCCAGAGTGGGTCTGTGACCAGTGGCAAGAGAAACAACAAGAGAGAAAACCCTACTTGATCTGACCGTCACCAGTCTAGGGTAGCATGGATGTATCTGTCAATGATGGTATCAGTTTTTAAGCAGCCACGACATATTCTCAGTGAAAACAAAGTCCCATCAAGGGTAACCTTCATCGTGTTGTGTGGCACAAATGGGACAGGCTTTACACAGATCCAGCGATTCAAGGCTAGACCTCCCAGAGGCGCCGTGGGTCATCGACAGCAGCAGAATTGCACTGCAGGACAGCCTCTCGGCCCGGCACACTCCCCCACTCAGCCAGTACCATCGAGCCAGGGGATTAACCAGGTTTTTGGCCCGTCCCGTGGACTTCCCTGCTCCTCGGATGCTTCTCCGGCTCCGTATTTATTGACACAAACGACTGCATTGCCATTCTCCAGGTCGGGTTCTGTGAAACAGCCCATGGTGCTCTTGAGGCGTGCCTCCTGTAGTCACAGCTAATGTAAAAACTAACTAAAAACAAAAAAAAAATTGCCAGATGGAGTAAACCTGAGTTGGAGGCTGGGAAACCAACTCGCCAGCTTTGTGAGATAACAAAGTGTAGAGTAGGATGAACGCAGCAGGCCAAGCAGCTTCAGAGGAGCAGGAAGGCTGATATTTCCGGCCTAGACCCTTCTTCAGAAGGTTTTTCCTGAAGAAGGGTCTAGGCCCAAAACATCAGCCTTCCTGCTCCTCTGATGCTGCTTGGCCTGCTGTATTCATCCAGTTCTGCACCTTGTTATCTCAGATTCTCCAGCATCGGCAGTTCCTACTATCTCTGAAATTACGTGTAAAGGGTTGGGCAGGAGAGGTCTTAGTCACTGAGCTAGAGAGCTGTATATGAGAGCCCAGGTACTGGATAGAAGGGATGTACTTAAGGATAAGGAACAAGCAGCCACGGGGATTGTGATGTCCGGTGTCTGAATGAGAACTTAGCAATGTTGGTTTAAAACATAAGATAGAATACTAGTCGCTTCGAAATGAAATCCCTCATCCCCCTGGATACATTCTCCGGAGTCTTTGCACACCCTCCCTAATGCCTTCGATTCCTCCCTACACTGAGGGGCCAGAATTGGATGCAATGTTCCAGTTGAGATTGAACCAGTGGTATACAGCACAGGAACAGATTTTCGATTCCCTCATGTCTGTGCCAGCCATGATGCCACTCTTAACTAATCCTACCTGCTTGCACAGGGTCCATACTCCTCTATTTCCCTTCCTGTTTATGTATCTGTCTAAATGCCTCAGAAACAACACTATCATATCTCATCAGTTCTGAGGAAGGGTCACCGGACCCGAAACGTTAACCCTGTTTTCTCCTTCACAGATGCTGCCAGACCTGCTGAGCTTTTCCAGCAACTTTTGTTTTTGTTCCTGATTTACAACATCCGCAGTTCTTCTGGTT
Organism: Stegostoma tigrinum; assembly: GCF_030684315.1. Classification (NCBI taxonomy): domain Eukaryota; kingdom Metazoa; phylum Chordata; class Chondrichthyes; order Orectolobiformes; family Stegostomatidae; genus Stegostoma; species Stegostoma tigrinum. Next base: position 80,654,373 of record NC_081363.1, on the reverse strand, counting down.
TTTACTATCATATCTCCTTCCAACTTGCAGCATGTTCCAGGCACCTACCAGCCTCTCTGTAAATAACCTACCTCGTATAACTCTTTTAAATTCCTCCCCCCACCCCCAACATCACCTTAAACCTCTGCCCCCTGTTTATTTGACATTTCAACCCTGGGAAAGGGATTCTGCCTATTTTCCCCACCAACGTCTCTCAGAATAGTATATATTTCTCTCATGTCACCCATAGAGGTACCATTCTAGTAAAATCCAGCAGTACAAACTCTCTTTGCAGCAAAAACACTCCAATCCAGGCAACATTCTGGTAAACCTCTTTTGCACCCTCTCCAAAGTCTTCCACATCCTTCCTATAATATGGCAGCCAAAACTGCACACAATACTCCAAGTGTGGCCGAACTAAAGTTTTTTTACAGCTGCAACATGACTCACGACTTTTGTACTCAATGCCCTGACTGACGCTCCTTGTTCTTGTTTTCTATTAAGCTGAGGATGCTGTGAGTTTTATTAGACATCCTCAGAGCCTGTCCTACTGCCTTCAGTAGCTTAGAACACGAGCGCTTGGATCACTTTGCTCCGATAGCATGGTTAGAATTGGACATTTTATTTTCCATTGTGTCTCTGTGTCCCTCCCTACAAAACGAATCAGTTTATTCTTCTCCGCATTAAACCTCACCTGCCACTTGCCAGCCTATTCCACCAATGCATTGGTTTTCCTTTCAAGCTTTCCCTTAGCTCCCACACGTGCTACTGAGTTTTGCCTCATTTACTGAAAAATGGAACTGTTCACTGTATGCCAAGGTCAAGGTCATTGATGAATATCAGGAAGAAGATGGTTCTGAACACAAATCTGCAGGAAACCTTTTCCCAGTCCAAAAAAAAACTCACTGACCAGTTTTCCTAACTTCCTGTCACTCAGCCAACTTTACATCCGTGTTTTGACAGTATCTTGTATTCTGTTGAGCTGAAACTTTGTTGAGTCTGCTGTGTGGCTCTGAATGCCTTTTGGAAATCCATGCACACCACTCCAATACCATTACCCTGATCAACCCTCTCCGTTGCCTGTAGTACACTGCCAACTTGGCCAAGCAGCAAGGGCTTGCTGGGTACATCGACCAAGCGAAACTCTGAAATCACAAAAACCCCACACACCAGACGCAGTGCGAACACAGCATCCAGGTGCCAATGACATTAGTATAGTGTAAAATGCAACAGTTTTATTCGGCACAACCACCATTAACAACTTCTCCATTAAACAAAAGACAGCCCAGACAGAAAGGCAGCAGGTCCTGAAACCAACAGTAGCATGCCATCCAAATGATTGACTGGTGTTTTAAACTATTACCTCTCTGATTAGCCAGGACTGTAGAAAGATCCAGAAAACATTCTAAAAGGTATAAAAACAGAGTTCACCTGCAGACCTCTCTCTTGGCACTGCTCTTGGAATCGTCTGAGGCCTTCAGAGGAGACCAGAATGGCAGGAGGCCGAGACCAGCTACCATCCAGAGAGAGAGAGAGGGAGAGAGAGAGAAAGCAGCTTCACAGACTTAGAGACAGAGCCACAGTGAGGGCGGCTGTGAAAATTTACAAGAGACTCAGGCAGTAGTGGAACCGTAAGGGGCCAGATAGGATTAGGGGTAGTATGTTCAGTGTTAAAGATTATTGTAATTTTGTACCAAATAAAGTGAGACTGCTTTGTGTTGGTACCAGCTTGGGTTCATATTCATTTGATTGCTTTGTTATTATGAGACACTTGGACAAATTCATTCATAACCTTCTGGTCAGAGTTGTCTGCAGAGGGACCAGACGACATACCACATACAGATAAGTTAGTTCGACATGGTTTGCCCCTAAATATGTCCATGTTGACTTTCTGAGGAAGGGTCACTCAACCTGAAGCATTAATGCCGACTTCTCTCCATAGATGCTGCCAGAACTGCTGAGCTTTCCCGGCAACTTCTGGTTATGTTCCTGATTTGCAGCATCCGCAGTTCTTTCGGTTTTAATGTTCCAAGCTGCCTTTCCTATATTAACTAACTACCCCAAGGGACTATTAATTTTGTCCATCAATTCAAAGTTAAACTGACTGGCTTGGTAAACTGATTGATTTGTAGTCAATTTAGACCTCAGCTAGGATACCTTTAACCCCAGGATCTCTGGTCCGTCAAATGTTACAATTCAGCTTCAGTGCTAATTCTAGTTTGTGATATAGTGTGGGCGGCTGCAGGCGTGCAGAGATAGGAATGAGTTCCTTTGTTGCCTGGCACTCCCAGTGCATTCACATCAGAAACTGGCCACATTTGGGCAAAGTCCAGTAAAACCAGCAACAGTGACAGCCTTAAAAGAGAGAAAGTGAGATGAAAATTGGGAATGGCAAAGTGAAGGAAAAGTTTAAATGGGGAGAAACAGAATCAGCTCTTGGCTTGTAGCCCAGTAAATGGAGAAAAATGGTTAACAACGAAAGGGAAATGTTTAGCGACAAACTGTTTGCTCGGTGAAAGGAGTCTGATTTGATTTTCACAGAAGAGACTCAATGAAGAAGGCAGCCCAAGGCAAGGAATGTAAATCTTAACTGCACCGAAACATGAATGTGTGCTGTTTCCAGCAAACTCCCCCTCCACCCTTCCATCCCTCACTTCTCAGTAAATGAGACACAGACATGGCTTGCAGGCTTCCACCTGGGATTACAAAAAGCTGTAAACATCCCCAGCAAATCCCTCCCATCATTCTCCATACACACACACACACACACAAACACACATACTCACTCACACACACACTCACACACACACATACATGCGTGCAAACACAGACACAAACACACACACTCACACACATTCACACACACATATATATACATGCACACACACAGACATACGTACACTCACACATGCATGTACACATGTGCACATGCACACGTGCACACACACACTCTCACGCACACACACATACACACACAAACACAAGCTCAAGCACACGCACACACATATGCATGCACACAGATACATGCACACACACACGTGCACACACATGCACAGACACCAACACACACACATCATGCTCACATACACAGATGCAAACATACGCATATACACACTCTCATGCATGTATACACATGCACTCGCACACATACACACGCTCACAAACATGCTGACATGCACAGATGCAAACACATAGATGCAGACACACTTACATGTACATATACATATTCTCTAACACACATGCTCACATGCACATACACACTCACAGATGCAGACATACATTCACATGCATGTATACATACACTCTCTCTCTCACACGCACACACAAATACACACACACACACACACACACACACACACACACAAACTCATATGCATGGTATCCTAAACAACTTGACTCAGGAATGACATTATTCCCACATAACATCTGCATCCCTGACCAAGTCCTTTCATGATCCAGGCACTCCCATTCACGGGGAACTCATCGCTATACTGGTGTCACTAATTTCCTGGTGAACCGCTCGTATGTAACATCCTGTGATCCTAAAGACAATTTTCTGGGTTCACTGACAAGCAAAAGTCAGCAAAGGGAGGGCTTAGAATTGTGGGGAAATCTCAAATCAGTCCTGGAGTCAGTTGGGGACCTGTCAAGTATCACTTAGATCCTAAGACCTAATTCACAAGATTTGGGAGCAGCGAACAGTACCATTCATCTAATCAGGAGATGGATGGAGACAGAATGGTTAAGTTGTTCTTGAAGATGAATCCTGATTTCCACACAGCACTGTTGAATCATAGGTCCATCCTACAGCAATGCAGTCAAGTACCACCTGACCTACTTATGAACCAGGAGCTCTAAATTCAGATCTTCGTCCTGCCCGCGAAATTGGCCCTGCACTTCTGCTTTTATAAAGACTCTCTTTTAATTTTTGTGTTTTATACGTTGTGGATTGAAATGAGGGAGAATTTGTTTTTTATTCATTCACAGACTGAGAGCATTGCTAGCTAGGCAGTATTTATTGCCCTTCCCGAATTGCCCAGAGGGCAGTCAAGAGACACCCACATTGCTGTGAGTCTGGAGTCACATGTAGACCAGACCAGGTGAGGATGGCAGTTTCCTTCCCTAAAATGACATTAGTGAACCAGACGGGTTTTTCCAAATTGACTATAGGTTCATGGTCATCATCAGGCTCTTAATCCTGGATTTCATTATATTGAATTCATCTGCCTTGATTCGACCCCAGGTCTGCAGAACATTACCTGGGGGCCCTGGATTAATAGTCTAGCGATAACACCACGTGGCCATCACCCACACCAGCATTTTGTGAAAATTGCTGCAATGGCTTTGGAAAAGCAGGTAAGTAATGCTCATTATAAACATTGTTTACACAGCTAATTGAGCAAGCAGCAAGCGAAGGAATCGAGGCCAAAGAGTGTGGATGGATGCAACTGGGTGACAACCAGAAGTTGATTGTTCTATGGACTAGTGACCTGCTATCAATGACAATGATCTCCTCCAGCTAACTTGAGACTGGGAACGCATCTCCAGTCCTGAAGAAGAGTGAATATCAGACTCAAAAAGGTTAACCCCATTATTCTCTCCAGTTAGGCTGCCAGACTTGCTGTGCTTCTCCAGCAATTTCTGTTACACATTGTCTTTCTGTTCTCTGCACTCAAACCCCATATTAAAGAGAAAGAAAGCCAGTTTATCTTTATTTCAGCTGCAGCTGCAAGCCACGGCTTTCAGTGTACAAGCCAAAGACCTTCTTGGTCTTGTGCAGATGGTGCTGGAGTAGGATGCTCCAGCTGGAGTTTGTCTGCTCTGTCCGTTCCTTCTTTTACTTTTTCTTTCTCTCTCTTGTGTTTTTCTTTTCTCTTTTTTTCAATTTTTCTGCCAGAGGCTGGGAGCAGAGTGGGGGTAGGGCAGTGGGCCCAGAGTAGGATGGGAGTCAGTGGGCCTGGAGGTGTCTGTGTGTATTTGTGTGGGTGTGCATTTATTTGATGTATTTGTGTGTGTATGTGCATATTTGTGTGTGTCTGTATTTGTGTGTGTGTGTCTGTGTTTGTGTGTGTGTTTGTGTGTATTTGTGTCTGTCTGTGTGTGTGTGTTTGTATTTGTGTGTGTGTGTGTGTTTGTGTCTGTCTGTGTGTGTGTTTGTATTTGTGTGTGTGTGTTTGTGTGTATTTATGTCTGTCTGTGTGTGTGTGTTTGTGTGTGTGTGTGTTTGTGTGTGTGTGTGTTTGTGTCTGTGTGTGTATTTGTGTGTGTGTGTGTGTGTGTGTCTGCATTTGTGTATATTTGTGTGTGTGCCCGAGTGTGTCTGTGTGTGTTTATTTGTGTGGGTGTCTGTGCGCGTGTATTTGTGTGTGTGTGTGCACAATAGGCAGTTTCTAAGACTTTTAATTTGCAGTGTCATATGTTGATGGTTTATAACTGTTTATATGTGCCTACAGCCTAATTACCTGTAATAAGCAGCAATTTTTGTTAAGTACAGAAACTTTCTATTGACCTGTGCCTGAAAATCAGGTACACTGGGCGATTTTGCACATTTACTTTAAAATATCGATCTGTTGCGACAACTCCAGAAGTGGTGGCGCTTGATTTCTAACACACAAGAGTGAGGGGGTGACTTCTGCAGGATTGGAAAGAGGAATGTGTGAAGCAGCGAAACTAGCCTACACACAGCAGCTCATTCATTGCAATTAATGTCACTCTGCGAAGGAGCCATCACACCTTGGAAGAGGGATTCAAATGGAAAAAGGTACATGGAGATGAGAATCATGGGAGATTGTGCATTGTCTGTACCGATGAAGCGGCCATGCATAAGATATGCAGGAAGCTCATCCCATTATGGTTTCAGTTGTCCTCAGCTTATTGATTAGGATAAATCAAATAGGGGCCTGACAACAGTGGACAGCAACAAGCCTCGGACCATCAGCAGGACAGATTGAGACAACCACCTTCTCCCCAACAAGCTGCCGTTCTTCCTGGTCTGAAGAGAAATTGTTCCAGGAGAATAGTGATCATTTGAATTTACAATGTTAGTGACCTAGGGGCAGATAGGGGAGATGTTGATATAACTGTATAAATCAAAGTATAACGAAACTAGTTATTAGATGAAAGCTCAAGGTGATGATATACAGTATGAGGATCTGCAGTGATTACTGCTTGATTGAGTGTTGTCAGTATCAGCCACTGATACAAGGGAGATAAAGCTAGAAGGATCCCATGCGATACAAAACTAAGGCTAGATCCACCCAATAGTCTTTGTAGAGCCTGTTCTTAATGTCAATGCACTGCATCTTGTTCAATCTATAAGACACACCTTGTTAGGCTACCCTGTTACATACTGGACCACAGAAATAACCCAAACACTCTCTATTTTTATTTCAAGCCCTTAGTGTCTCCATAAAATCTGTACCCTGGGGTGATAGGTCTCTTGTGCATTATCTTCCTTATAGTGAAGGCCCTTGAAGCTTTTATAATGTTCTAGTGAGTCTGTGCCACGCTCCTTGCACGACTATATTCCAGTAGGATTACGGTGACTTGATCTTAACCTTACACAATGAATATGATCTAACCGGGGTTTCGTGTCGTATTGCGTGGCTGCATGTGTCTTTGGTCAGTTAGCTCATTTGGTTGGATGGCTGGTCTGTTGTACTAACCAGCATGGGTTTAACTCTCGGCTAAGGTTACAATGAAGGGCTCTCCTTCTCCAGTCACGTGAGGTGTCCTGAGCCTCAGGTTAAACCACTACTGGCTGTGTGTGTTTGTCTCTCTCTAATGAGAGGGCAGCCTTACGAGACAATGATGAATATACCTTTGTGGTTCTTGTGTGCCTGTGCCTCGAAATGACTGTTTTAGAGTAGGCACTTGTGTTTATGTCACATGTTTGAGTGTGAGTCTATGCATGTTTGTGTATCTGTATATGAATTTGTGTGGTTTTGCATGTGAGACTGTGAATTTAGATTAGATTCCCTACAGTGTGGAAACAGGCCCTTCGGTCCAACAAATCCACACCGCCCCTTGATATATCCCACCCAGACCCATCCCCCTATAACCCTCACACCCCTGAACACTACAGGCAATTTAGCATGGTCAATCCACCTAGCCTGCACGTCTTTGGACTGTGGGAGGACACCGGAGCACCCGGAGGAAACCCACGCAGACACAGGGAGAACGTGCAAACTCCGCACAGACAGTCGCCCAAGGGTGGATTTGAACCCAGGTCCCTGGCGCTGTGATACTGCAGTCCTAACCACTGAGACACTGTGCCGCATGCAATTATGTCTGTACACATGTATTTCTGTGTTTGAGTCGACGCGTATGTCACAGTGTGATTGTCTGTGTCTGTGTCTGTTTGTGGATTTATGTTTTGTTTTAGACTCATTTGTGGGATATGGGCGCCGCTGGACAGGCCCAGCATTTCTTGCCTGTTCCCTAGTTGCCCCTTGAGAAGGTGGTGGTGAGCTGCCTTCTTGAACCGCTGCAGTTCACCTGCTCTGGGTTGACCCGCAATGCCATTAGTGAGGGAATTCCAGGATTTTGACCCAGCGACAGTGAAGGAACATCAATATTTTTCCAACTCAGGATGGTGAGTGACTTGGAGGGGAACTTACAGGTAGTGGTGCTCCCATTTGACTGAGGCCGTTTTCCTTCTGGATGGAAATGGTCGTGGGTTTGGAAGGTGCTGTGAGGACCTTTGGCGAAGTTCTGCAATGCATCTTGTAGATGGTACACACTGCTGCTGCTGAGTGTCAGTGGTGGAGGGAGTGGAAGCTCATGGATGTGGTGCCAATCAAGTGGGCTGCTTTGTCCTTGTAGGTGGCAGACAGGCTTTGAAGAGTCAGGAGGTGAGTTATTCACCGCAATATTCGTAACTTTTGACCTGCTTTTGTAGTCATTGTGTTTGTGTGGTAAGTCCAGTTGAGTTTCTGGTCAATGGTAACCCCCAGGATGTTGATAGTGGGGTATTCAGTGATGATAACACCATCGAATGCTAAGGAATGGTGGTTAGATTGTCTCTTATTGGTGATGGTCATAGCCTTGCATTTGTGTGGCACGAATGTCACTTGCCAATTATCAGCTCAAGCCTGGATATTGTCCAGATTTTGTTGCATGTGAACATGGATTGCTTCAGTGTCTGAGGAGTCATGAATGGTGCTGAACATTGTGCAAACATCGGCGAACGTCCCCATTTCTGACCTTATGATGGAGGGAAGGTCATTGATGAAGCAGCTAGAGATGGTTGGGCCTAGGACAGTACCCTGAGGAACTCCTGCAGAGATGTCCTGGAGCTGAGATGACTGACCTCCCTATGTGTCAGGTATGACTCTGACCAGCAGAGAGTTTGCCTCTGAGACCCATTGATTCCAGTTTTGCCAGGGCTCCTTGATGCCACGCTCAGTCAAATGCAGCCTTGATGTCAAGGGCTGTCACTCTCACCTCTGGAATTCAGCTCTTTTGTCCAAGTTTGTAGGTGTCTGTGTGTGTGATTTAACCACATACATTCATGAATGTGTTTGTGTGTTTATATATCGTGCACATATCCGTATGTGTCTGTGTGTTACCTGTGCACATGTTTCACATGCATCTCAGTGTGTTGATGTATATCTGCGTGGGACATTTTTCTCTGCTCCAGAGCGATTTTGTGCCTCAGTGTTGTACAGGGGAAGTAGTGTGTTAGGTTTGTTATCCTGCAGCTTTGCTCAGGGATTGAACAGGCATTTTGCAGACTTGTAGCTGAATTTTTCCCTTTGCTATCCAACTCCCCTGGGGGTGGGAGATGAACAAACTGGGTGGGTCCAGCACACATTGTGTGAATTAGTGCCAGCATTGACCTGACGCAACTGCCTCTTAGCTGTACGGTCTGACATGTTTCATTGCTGACTCACCGTTGAGATATCTCAGTCTCGGCCTCGAGCAACACACAAAGACCCTCCTCTCCCTGTTGAGTGAAGAGTCAAACAGATGACGCATTGTGTTGCTAATAATCTGGAGAAAGAAAATAATCTGGAAGCGATCATATCTTTGCTCTCCCCTCTATCCCTGGGGTGGAGTAGCCAAAGCTGGGCTAGAGTTTCAGAATCGAGGGTAAAGTGAGAATATAGTCTCCTAGTCAGGCTGATGGCCTCAGAACCTGGGACAGTGCTTGACTAAAGCCTCAGAATCGAGGGTGATGCTCAGGTACAGTCTGAAGATCTGCGACGATGCCGGGATATGGTTCAGGAATCCAGGAAACTGCTTCAAGGTTTGGGATAGAGACTCAGGAGGGGGAAGTAGCACGTCTGAAAGTGCAGTCTGAAAGGGCGAGGTGTCCAGCACCCTTCAGGGCCAACGTTCAGGTCGCGTGGAACGGGGTTTGGGGTCCCCCTCATAAAGCTCACGAGCCAATGCTGGACAGAGAGAGTACACTGGAGGGAGTTAACTGACATGGAGAGTATATTGGAGGGAGTTACCGCACACAGAGAGAGTATATTGGAGGGAGTTAACATACACAGAGAGAGTATATTAGAGGGAGTTACCACACAAAGGGAGAGTATATTAGAGGGAGTTACCACACACAGGGAGAGTATATTGGAGGGAGATACCGCACACCAGGAAGAGTATATTGGAAGGAGTTACCTCACACAGGGAGAGTATATTAGAGGGAGTTACCACACACAGGGATTAGAGGGAGTTACCTCGCACAGGGAGAGAATATTGGAGGCATTTACCGCACACACGGAGAGTATAATGGAGGGAGTTACCGCACACAGGGGGAGTATGTTGGAGGGAGTTACCGCACACACGGAGAGTGTATTGGAGGGAGTTACCGCACACAGGGAGAGTATATTGGAGGGAGTTACCGCACACAGGGAGAGTATATTGGAGGGAGTTACCGCACACAGGGAGAGTATAATGGAGGGAGTTACCTCGCACAGGGAGAGTATATTGGAGGGAGTTACCACACACAGGGAGAGTATATTGGAAGGAGTTACCTCACACAGGGAGAGTATATTGGAGGGAGTTACCACACACAGGGAGAGTATATTGGAAGGAGTTACCTCACACAGGGAGAGTATATTGGAGGGAGTTACCACACACAGGGAGAGTATAGTAGAGGGAGTTACCGCACCCACGGAGAGTATATTGGAGGGAGTTACCGCACACAGGGAGAGTATATTGGAGGGAGATACCGCACACCAGGAAGAGTATATTAGAGGGAGTTACCTTGCACAGGGAGAGTATGTTGGAGGGAGTTACCACACATAGGGATTAGAGGGAATTACCTCGCACAGGGAGAGAATATTGGAGGCATTTACTGCACACAGGGAGAGTATAATGGAGGGAGTTACCGCACACAGGGAGAGAATGTTGGAGGGAGTTACCGCACACACGGAGAGTATTTTGGAGGGAGTTACCTCGCTTAGGGAGAGTATGTTGGAGGGAGTTACCGCACACACGGAGAGTATATTGGAGGGAGTTACCGCACCCACGGAGAGTATATTGGAGGGAGTTACCGCACCCACGGAGAGTATAACGGAGGGAGTTACCGCACACAGGGAGAGTATGTTGGAGGGAGTTACCGCACACAGGGAGGGTATATTGGAGGGAGTTACCACACGCAGGGAGAGTATATTGGAGGGAGTTACCTCACACAGGGAGAGTATATTGGAGGGAGTTACCTCGCACAGAGAGAGTATATTGGAGGGAGTTACCGCACACACGGAGAGTATATTGGAGGGAGTTACCTCACACAGGGACAGTATATTGGAGGGAGTTACCTCGCACAGGGAGAGTATATGGGAGGGAGTTACCGCACACACGGAGAGTATATTGGAGGGAGTTACCTCGCACAGGGAGAGTATATTGGAGGGAGTTACCACGCACAGGGAGAGTACATTGAAGGGAGTTACCGCACACACGGAGAATATATTGGAGGGAGTTACCGCACACACGGAGAGTATATTGGAGGGAGTTACCGCACACATGGAGAGTATATTGGAGGGAGTTACTGCACACAGGGAGAGTATATTAGAGGGAGTTACCGCACACACGGAGAGTATATTGGAGGGAGTTACCGCACACACGGAGAGTATATTGGAGAGAGTTACCGCACACAGGGAGAGTATATTGGAGGGAGTTACTGCACACAGGGACAGTATATTGGAGGGAGTTACCTCACACAGGGAGAGTATATTGGAGGGAGTCACCTCGCACAGGGAGAGTATATTGGAGGGAGTTACCTCACACATGGAGAGTATATTGGAGGGAGTTACCGCACACAGGACGAGTATATTGGAGGGAGTTACCTCACACAGGGAAAGTATATTGGAGGGAGTTACCTCGCACAGGGAGAGTATATTGGAGGGAGTTACCGCACACACGGAGAGTATATTGGAGGGAGTTACCGCACACCAGGTAGAGTATATTGGAGGAAAATACCTCCACATCAGGGAGATAAATATTGGCCTGGGCGCAACTCCCCAACCTGTCTTCCGAACAGATGCTCACGTTGCTGAAACTAGGCATGGCCTTAGTTTTGACATTGCATCGAGCAGACAGCTCTTGTCAAGTGGGACGTAAAGCCTGTGTGTGTGTGTGTGTGTGTGTGTGTGTGTGTGTGTGTATGTGTGTGTGTGTGTGTGTATGTGTGTGCGTGTGCACATGTGTGTCAATGTGTGTGCATGTGCGCGTGTGTGTGTGTGTGTGTGTGTTTGAGATGTAACCCCAGGACAGCCTAGTGCTGCTGCTAACATGGGAAATACTGAGCACCTCCCGTGTTCAACAGGATATCCGGTGCCAGGACTCTGTTCGAATCACTCTGCTTCACTTTAACCTCTTCTGGCACATGGTCCTGTCTGGCCTACTGCATGGGGTGAGGTGGTGGCGGCATTTGGGTGGGTGGGTGGGGTGTTGTTGGGGGTACATGGGGATCGCGAGAGCGTTCTGCCTGATTTTCCAACCCCCATCGCCCCTATGGAACAGGACATCAGGCTCAGGAGGGCCCCGACTCTCCAGGCTCCCACGGAACTCCCGGAGCATGAGGGCTAAGTTGCGAAAACCCACCTCGCCTTGTTATTCTTTCTATTGGTGAAAGGCATGCGTGAAGGGCTGGAATAAAGTAGCAGCGATATAAGAGCTTTTCAAGCGAAAACTGAGGTGAAAGTAAGCAGGAGTGTGCGAGAGGGGTCTAGTCATCGTGCTTCAGTAAGGGCCACACCCTTTGAAGCAACCAGCGAGTCATAGAGTCATAGAGATATACAACACGGAAACAGACACTTCGGTCCATCTCGTCCGTGCCAACCAGGTATCCTAAATTAATCTAGCCCCCTTTGCCAGCATATGGCCCGTATCCTTCTCAAACCTTCCTATTCACATGCCCATCCAGACGCCTAAATGTTGGAATCATGCCAGCCTCCGCCACTTCCTGTGGCAGGTCATTCCCTACTGCATGATGAGGTTGCCCCTCAGATCCCTTGAAATCTTTCCCGTCTACTTTCGGACCTCCCCCATGGCAGGGGGGATGTCTATTCACCTTCTCCATGCTCCTCATGATATTATAAACCTCTGTAAGGTCACCCCTCAGCCTCCGACGCTCCAGGGAAAATAGCCCTGGGTCTATTCAGCCTCTCCCTGTAGCTCGAACACCCCTCAACCCCGGCAAACCTCCTTGTAAAACCTTTCCTGCAGGCTGAACAACATCGTTCCCAACGCTCCCACCCATCCGAATTGCCGAGGAAATCCTCCAGAATCGCTGAAAATTCCGATCGGGGTGAGGGGAGTGGTGGGGGTGCAAGGGTTTTGTGCCCCAGACCCTGCCAGAGGCCACACCACACAGACCCCACTAAGATCCCACCCAGTTTCTGACGGGGCGAGACGGTTGAGGTGGGCTGCGGCCTACCTCAGCTGCTGGCAGCACATCACTCCAACTTCTAAAGTTCTGAACAGTGGCGAGGCAGGATTCTCACGAGGCGGCGAATCATCGAGTGATGTGGATTTTTACGAGTTAAATGTCTCGCGAACGGTTCAACTCCAGTTGTTGGCCTCTCAGCTCCATACTTTATCGCGAGCACCAGTCGAGGTAGACTTCCGCATGGTTTTGGGCTGCCGAAGGGCACACCGGTCGAATTCAGTTCGCTGTACCCTCCGAAGACACTGGGCACTCTCAGCGTCTCAGGGCGCTCTCCCCGGGCGCCCACAGGCCTTGGCATTCATCGTGCACCACCCTCACTGCACGTTTCGAATCCACATCCAGGACCCTTGGGCTGCTCGTCAGTAATGCCGCAGCAAGGGCGCTGTGTGCTCGGGAAGACACAAAACCCAGCTCGCGGCTGGGCACCCAGGCTCTTCACTGAACCGCCACAGCGGTCACCCATCCCCGAAAACCGCCTCACCGCATCTTTTCGCGCGTTGCCCTCTCAGAGCGGAGGCACCGGGCTCGCGATCCCTCAGGCCCGACTTGCGGCTCGGTGCGGAAGCAAGGCCAGGAGGTTTGTCAGCGCTCCTCAGCCAACCCATGGGAGTCCCAGCCCCCGATACCAGTCCCGGGGCTTGGGCGTGGTCGGTCAGACGCTCGGGGGGGGGGTCTGGTCAGAGTCTCCACGTAAGGGGTAAGGAGCTGCATGCACGGGGAGCCCCCTTGAATCTTCTCGTTCCTGATCCACAACACCACCCCCACCCCCCCCCCCCCCACCCTGTTGTGGGCTGCCTCCCTGCAGGAAATGGGACGGGACGCGCATATGAGCGGTGCCGGCTACAAGTCTGGAGCGGCTGTGGGCCTGTTGCCAGAGCAAGGCCTTAGTGTTGGTGAGGGACGTCCCCCGGCACCTGTGGCATCAAGAGCCGGAAACGGGAAGCTTCCTGGAGAGCGGGCCGGAGTAGAGAACACTGAGCCCTCAGAGGGTGCGCACTTCAGAAGGACTGTTGAAATTTTAGGGCTTATTCCTTTATCTTCCACTTAATACTAGGGAGGACTGTAGTGTTAACTTCTTGCATTTTCTACTCGGTACAACAATAATGCTTTACTTTTAACTTTGTTTCTCTGTGTTACTACTTGTTTTATACCTTTATACTTAAGATGGCGCCACGTGTGTTGACATTGTAGACTTTTCAATGTACTCCTGTACTTGAGTACGCATGGCAATAAGCCTTAAATCAAAGGCGAAGAGACATCGTAGTGGGCGGCACTGTTGGAGCAGGTGAGGAGGGGTGCAGAGAGGCTGAAGAGGCGGCAAGAGGGCACGCAGAGGGTCAGAGTAGCTGATGGCGATGCGGCAGTGAGAGTGGCAGAGGACAGGCCTGGAGTGCCCGGGACCTTGAGCTATCAGTCCGCTGGCAGAGGGGGGAAAGACATTGACCATCTTCCTACAGGGTTGGATATTCCTCCGGACATGGATGGGGGTGGCAGGGAGACTCGCTTCGCTCGAAAACTTCAAAGTGGGTATCATGGCTGACCTGCGGCAGGGAAGAGTGTCTGCACCACGCCCAGCAGCAGGACCTCCACAAGCAAGTCCCTGCCTGCATGCCATGTTTGGGGCAAATGTCGGAAACTGCGCAGACCATCTCTGGACAAACAGAGCTTGTTTGTGTGGACAATGGGTTTTTAAAGATGGTGCAAAAGGATGCCAATCTATCAGCAGGTATCCGCAGGGCAGCAATTTGTTCCAGAAAGGCACACGGTAAGACAGGGATGGAACTGGGCATGAGGGGTACCATTGGTGCTAGGTAGGTAGTTAATGAGGCACCTTTTGCAAGAAGTGGCGAGAGAATTCAAAAAGCCTTACTGGAACCCCCTCCAAAACAAAAACCTGACCTAACTATCATCAGGATCATATGGTTGCCATCACGACTGGGGGATGTACGTTCCCTAAACGCCTTGTCCGGAACCCAGTGAGAAGGCCAGGCTCAGTAAAGGGTAACGTTTGTGAGAACCAGGATTCTCACAGTCTCTGTCAAACTCAATCCCGAGCATAGCTAATGGTAAAGGAAGATCACGTGAAACAGGTTAAGGAGGGCGAAGGTTCAAAACAGGAAAATGAGGTGGAGAGGCAGAGGTTTGGGGAGGGGGGCAGTTTCGGACCTTGGGGGCCCAGCAGGGAAAGTTGGGGATGGAGATTGAGCAGGCACAATCAGGATGTTGGAGGGTCTGGAGGACACTACAGAGATAGGGAGGGGTGTGGGGATGGAGGGGTTTACAGAAACAGGGACGGAATGTAGGGTCTGGATGTTGCAGAGATAGGGAGAGGTGTAGGGATGGAGGAGCGTACAGCAATAGGGACGGAATGTAGGGTCTGGATGTTGCAGAGATAGGGAGGGGTGTGGGGATGGAGAGGGTTACAGAAATCGGGAGGGGTGTAAGGGTTAGAGGAGAGTACAGGAGGTTACAGAAATGGGGAAGGATGTAAGGGCTGGAGGAGATTGCAGAGGTAGGAACAGTTGTAGAGATTGCAGGAGATTATAGAGGCAGAGCAAATTGTAGAGATGAAGGCAGTTACAGAGATAGGGAAGGTTAAAGAGATGGAGGGAGTTACAGAGATAGGGAGAGGTGTTGGGATGGAGGGGTTTACAGAACTAGCGAGAGTTGTGGAGCTAGAGGGAGTTAGGGAGATAAGGAGTGGTGCTACAGAGATAGAGAGGGGTGTAGAGACAGAGGGAGTTACAGAGAAGGGAGAGGTGTAGAGACGGAGGGGGTTACAGAAATAGGGAGAAATGTAGAGACAAGGGGGCGGTGTTACAGAGGTACGGAAAAATGTGGGAACAGAGGGAGATTACAGAGATAGGGAGGGTGTGTAGAAATGGAGGGGTATATGGAGATAGTGTCTGAAGTAGTTGGAGACACAGATGAGAATGATATATGCTCTGAGTGCTATCTTACGAAGAGCTATCAGTCAGCAACCCGAAGACTGGGGGTTGGACAGTGTGTAGGTTTTACACTGAGTGCCTGGTTATATACCTGCCACTGTGAATGGAGCCTCTGGTATTATAGATAACCAGGCACAGCTGGGTACCGGAGAGATCAGAAGGCATTGCCTGGCATCCACTCTCTTTCTGAGCTGACGTCACTCGGGGACCATGAAATGGTCACAACTGATCCTGAGGAGAGTCCATCATTGTAATCATTACCAAGTAACCACTCCCCCACCCCGCCCCCTCCCCATTAATGGACAGGCCCAGGCCTGAACATGTGAGAAAGCTACAGAACTAGGCTGGAGTGTGACGCCTTCAGTGATCAAATGGCCTGGCCCGCCAGGTGCAGCTGGGATAGAAGATATATGGTGGAGGGCCATCGACTTTGCGGGGGGGTTGGTGGTGGCATAAATCCGAACAAATTGTTGTCTTCAGGAAAGCAGAGGAGAAAATGGAAATGGTTCTCCGTTTTGTTTGTATCCGAATCACTCAAATTTATTTATGTGGAAAAGAGGAGAAAACACAGGCCTGAAAGAGATGAAAACGATGACTGAGGAACAGTAAGGAAGCACTTGTTTTAGAGGAGAACCATCTCCACTTTCTCGTCTAAATAAGTCCTTCCTTACTGTTCCACTAAGATCTCAAAGAAAGAGTTAGTACAGGTTCTGGCAGAGACTGAACAATGAGGAGAAACACCAACAGTGAGTGACCCTGTAACAGTGCGGAGGGTATGTGATCGAATAGTTACTCTCTGCATCTTACCTGAATGAGCTACTGGGACGTTTTCAATGTGTCTGACCAACACTGCTTTATTCCAGGCTATTATCAAAGTGTAGAGGTACAGGAATAAACAGTGAAACTTCCATTTGCATGAATTATAAAAGCATTCTGGGCTTTATCTTTAAGAAGCTGCGGGCAGGTTTTCATCCACCTCACCCCGATCCAGCTGTGTTTAGGGTTTAGTGTTTGGAGAGGGGGCGCGATCAGGCACCTTGTCCCTCGGTCATCATTTTCACCTCTTTCAGAGCTGTGTTTCCTGCTCCATTCCGCATCAATAAATTTGAATGTTTCAGATACAAACTTTCAGGAACTGGAATGGAGAGCGGTGAGTACGGGCCAGCTCCACAAGCAATTGTGGCCAATTCCTGTTTGCTCGTTGTCTTTAGCAGCTCAATTTTTAAAATTCTCCTCCTTATTTTTGGCCCTCTCTGTGGACTCACCCCTCCCTCCCTCCCTCTCCTTTAGTAATCGCCTCCAGTATCAAAACCCTTCAAGATCTCCGCTCACCTCTGATTCTGGCTTCTTGTACGTCCTCCACTCTTACAGTCTCTCCCCAGGAGACAGCGCCATTAGATGGTGAGCTCTGGAATTCACGCTCCCAAACAACTCTTAGAATCGCTACACTGTGGAAGCAGGCCCTTCAGCCCATCAAGTCCATGCTGACCCCGCGAAGAGCATCCCACCCAATCCCCATAACCCTGGTCAACCCACCTAACCTGCACGTCTTTGGAACGTGGGCGGAGGCTGGAATTCCTGGCGGGGAAGGGGGGGGGGGGGCACACAGACACAGAGAACGTGCGAACTCCACACGGGCAGTCACCCGGGCTCCTGGCGCTGTGAGGCAGCAGTGCTAACGACTGTGCTGCTCCAGCCACTCTCTACCCCACTCCTTTGCTATACATCTACCCCACTGGCCAAGCTTTGGACCCGCACCCTGCCCTGATATCCCGTGATGCGGCAGATCTTGCCCCTTGGCGTTTTACTGTGTTCAGGTTGCTGCGCGAATCTGGGTTGTTGTTGTAATTGGGGTGGGGAGGGGAGGCACAGTTTGGGATGGGGTTTGTGGGCTTTGCCATGGGGTGATTCTCCCCATTCAAGGGCTAATGAACTTAGAGCATTTGTTAGTGCACATTGCTTATCTGAGTGTTAGGTCAGCAAAGGAAGGAGATGTAACTGATTGTGAAGGGAGGGTAGCACATTAGCGACGTAAAATACCGCATGGTGGGCAGAACCAGTTGAGTTCCTCGGCCCGCAATGCGCAATTGGAAACGGTCCCTCATCAGGACACGGCCCCTGTAACCAGAGCTGCACCAGTATGACCGAGCTGTCGCGCATTGTTCTGCCACACGGCAGCCCACGCAGCTGTAAATCCGTGGTAGTGTCCCTCACCCTGAGTCGGGACGTCCCGGGTTCAGGCTCCCACCTGATCCAGAAGGTGCGCCGTAACGTCCCCGAAAGGGTTGATCCGAAAGCACCAAAGTGGGGGCACTCCGTGCGTTAGAGATAATGGGAACTGCAGATGCTGCAGAATCCAAGGTAACAAAGTGTGAGGCTGGATGAACACAGCAGGCCAAGCAGCATCTCAGGAGCACAAAAGCTGACGTTTCGGGCCTAGACCCTTCATCAGAGCCGTGCGTTGACCTCGAACCTCCGCAGGAGCCTAGGCTCCATTTGGACTGTTAACTCGGCCGGCCACGCGTGGGATGGCTTCCTTATCTCATGCCGTCGCCAGCCAGCACTCCCCGCGGGGCCTTGAATTCTCCCCACTGCCCTGTTCAAAAAAAATGAACACAAAACTGCAGCACCTGCTCGAATTGGCAAGGCATGGCTCCATCATACAGTCATTGGTCCATGACCCCAAACTGAAGTAGTCCCACCTGCCCGGCTCATATCCCTTCGAACATCTCCCGTTCATGTGTCTGAATGCCTTTGGAACATTGTAGCTGTGCCCGAGCCCACCACTTCCCCGGGGACCTCATCAAACAGACCCTCTCCTCTCACCATCACGGGATGGGGATTGTGCAGTTAGCTAGTGAATAAACCTGTCCTCCTTGTATATTAGATAATAAAATGTGAGGCTGGATGAACACAGCAGGCCCAGTAGCATCTCAGGAGCACAAAAGCTGATTGGTGCTGCTGGGCCTGCTGTGTTCATCCAGCCTCACATTTTATTATCCTGGATTCTCCAGCATCTGCAGTTCCCATTATCACTCCTTGTATATTAATTCTCTACGTTTTGGACAAAAATTTCCACGCAGCTAACCAGCTGGTACTGTAATGATGGCAGTGTAGGTTTTAAAAGCCCTGGAGTTGTTCAGCAATGCGTGACACAATCAACAGGAAATGAGTATTTAGTTGTGCCAGCCCTGGATGTAGGATATGCCAAGATGATATCACTCAATGATTAGTAGGTATTGAAGCCTCCCTGAAGCTTTGGCTGTGGCACTGATCACCCCAAGGCTGATTCTCACACTTGTAAACAATGTTCCGATGAAGATTTATGAGGCAGTCACACACACACACACACGCACGCACACATATGCACATACATACATACACACACACCACACACACACATATACACACACACACACATACACACACATATACACATACACACAGACATACACACACACAGACACACACACAGACATACACACAAACACACACATACACGCACACAAACACACACATACACGCACACGTGCACACACACACATGCACACACACACTCATACACACATACACACGCGCACACATACACACGCCCTCAGGAGGATTTCAACATCGCTGATGGGTTGCGTTCTGAGGCGTTTGCAGAGTGGCACGTTCGGGGGAACCGAGGCTCTGCCACACTGAGTTTCTGCTGCTTGATTAGCCAGGTGTCTGGTGGAGGGTCCAGTCCAGAGCCTCAGTGGGTGGCCCCTGAGACCGGGAGCTCAAAGTGCATCTTCCTCGCATAATCGAGACTCAAACTTATTGCTTCACCAACCGAGATGTTATCGTTCAAGTGGAAACTTAAATGGAATCACAGGGTTGCTGTGATGCAGAAGGAGGCTATTCTGCCCAATGTGCTTACACAGGTTCTAATACTCTAGTGCCAGTCTCCTGCTGGCTCAGTGGTTAGCACTGCTGCCTCACAGCACCAGGGTCTTGGGTTCAACTCCACCCTCGGGCGACTGCATGGAGTTTACACATTCTCCCCCTGTCTGCGAGGGTTTCCTCTAGTTGACTCCCATGGTCCAAAGTATGTCAGGGTGAATTGGCCATGCTAAATTACCCATAGTGTCCAGGGATGTGCAGGCTGGGTGGGGTAGCCTTGGGAAATGCAAGGTTATGGGAATAGGGTAGGGGGTTATGCCTAGGTGGGATACTCTTCAGGGGTTTGGTATGGACTGAATGGCCTCCTCCCACCCTCCAGGGATTCTATAACATTCCTCAGTATCCCTGCACACCATTTCTATCCAAATATCCATCCAATGTTTCAATTGCGAACCACATTTCCAGACAGTGCAGTGCATTCCATGCTGTAACTACTCACAGTGTGAAAATGTTTATTCTTCACATCACTCTTGCTTTGTTTGCACATCACTTCAAATCTACACACTCTCGTTCTTTTGTCTGTTGTGAGTGAGAACAACTTCTCCCTATCTGCTCTGTCCACCCCACTCATCATTTTGAAAACCTCAATCAGATCTCTGCTCTGACTTCTTCTCTCCAAACAGGAGAGTCTGAACTTCTTCTAAATCAAAGCATTAGGCTGAGAAATTCCCCAGATGTCCTGTCGAACATTTAATCCCAGAGTGGATTGTCTGGTCATTGTCACATTTGAATTGTTTGAATTTGTTGTGTGTATGCAAATTGGTTGCTATGCTTCCTAGTACAACTTCAAATCTATTTTATTGTCACTTTGGGACAGGCTAAGGTTTGGAAAGGTGCTATGAGTTCATTTCCACACAGCCAGATGCTGATGGCTGACACTGACACCCCACCCTCACTCAGTCCTACATTTATTTACAGAGCTGAGATCGACAAGCATACACCTCCTAACACAACCATTAAGTGGCACAAGTGAAATCCCAGTTAATGCCCATCACACACCTGCAATCTTATTCTTCCTCTCTCTTTATTTCTAAGATTTTAAAGTGGTTTTGTTTTAAAAACTAAACTTGCCCTGGAGCAGCCGAGAGCCAGAGCAGAGTGGGGAACAGTTGTTTGACAGGTGCAGGCAGTCAGTGGCTTGTGAGGCCTGTGTAGGCACCCCCCTGCGCTGATCTATTGCAATGTAGTGTTTATCTGTAATCAGCTGAACTGACTGTAACGTGTGTCTTATTTTCTAACTGCTATAAGAAAAATATAAGGTAAAGTAACTTTTTTCTTCTTTGTTTCTCTATCTTGTATCTAAGATTTGGTACCCATTATATTGTGCCTAAGGTGACACAATGAGGGGTGACATTGTGAACTTGATCCTAATATTGTGTTGAGACTACATAAATGCAAATAATTTCTTTAATGCCCAATATGAAAATTTTTGATGGAACGGAAAACAAAATGGTTGACTCTGGACTCTATTTTATTGGTAAGGTAATGAGGTGTGACAGAAGCACGGGTAAAAATTGTTCAGATTCCAGAAATGTAGGATACCCTATTAGTTATTGAGGGACAGGTGAAGAGGAGTTAAGATAACACATGTGAAGCTGGATGAACACAGCAGGCCAGGCAGCATCTCAGGAGCAGGAAAGTCTGACATTTCGGGTCGAGACCCTTCTTCAGAAATGTGTACAAGAGGGTTGCAGTGGGAGAGGGATGAACTGAGGCTTCTTCGGAGGGAGGAGGGCAATTTCTTTAAGGTAGGCATTACTGGAGAAGGGTCTCGACCCAAAACGTCAAGCTTTCCTGCTCCTCTGATGCTGCTTGGCCTGCTGTGTTCATCCAGCTCTACACCGTGTCATCTTTATATCTGAAAAGGAATTAACGTTGGGCTAACAGGGCTCTGCAGTTGTACCAATAACAATCAGGACACGAAGCAATAAAACAATTTATTTTTAACAACACCTTTAAGATGGTAAAACTTGCCCAGGAGAGTTATCAGAGACCACAGAATGTGCTATTTGGGTAAGGGGAGTCATGTTTTCATGATCTTAAAGTCCTCGTGGTAGAGTGGTAGTGACCCTCAGGAGGCCTGAGTTCAAGTCCCACCTCCTTCAGATGTGTGGAACAGCATCTCTGAACAGAAAATATCCAAAGATGGAGTAAGAAGAGAGAGATTTAGATAGACAGAGAGGGGATAAGGAGAAAATTCCACTGTTTCAAGGCCTTGTCAGCAGGAGACTCAGTGCTAATGATGGGATAATAAAAATCCAGGTTTCCACAAATATGTGACCAGGCGTGGCAATTCTCCATCACAAGCGCAGACCCCACAGCAGGGGAGAAAAACAGTCTCTGGCAACAATGAATAAAGTGTTGTTGTTTCAGTTTAAAATAGGCTCAGCTAGCTATGGTCAAATTTGTGGTGCTATCAGACACTCGCATCCGGCTTTCTGCCCCTTTCCAGCGAACCTGAGCTTGCCAGCAAAAGAAAAGCATCATCCTCATGACAAGATGATGAAACAAAACCTTGCATTTATATAGCACCTTCCATAATTTCAGGCCGTCCCAAACCACTTTACAGCTGAAGACTTAGTTTTGAAGAATGCTGAGCAGCAAGGAACAACATTGAATCAGTGCCACAATAAACTCCCATGTACAATAATGTGACAAAGAATGGATAATGTTGAGTCCCTGGGTGATGGTTAATCAGGAATGGACATAATACAGGATGCTGAGAGGAACTGGCCCTTCCTTAAAATGGAGCCATATGATATCTTACATCACCAGAGCAAGATGGTTAGACAACAGAAAGCAAAATTGTTCACCTCCTTCAAAGCGCTCAGCAGCTGTGGCAAGACCCATGGGGGGAGAGCGAGAGAGGAGAGAGAGAGCAAGAGAGAGAGAGAAAGCAAGGAGACAGACAGGGTATAAGGTTTCAGTGCAATGAGCTTTCCAGAGAGAGCAGATGGAACTGAAATAAATCTTCAGAGACCAGAATCTCACCACCCTTTATTTACAAATGCGTCACCTCTGACAACACTGCACTGCCACGGTACTGCACTCCATCATTGCTCTGCTCCCACAGTACTGCACTCCCTCATTGATCTACTTCCACAGTACTGCACTCCCTCATTGCTCTGCTCCCACAGTACCGCACTCCCTCATTGATCTACTTCCACGGTACTGCACTCCCTCATTGCTCTGCTCCCACAGTACTGCACTCCCTCATTGATCTACTTCCACAGTACTGCACTCCCACATTACTCTACTCCTGCAGTACTGCACTCCCTATCAACCTGGGTGGCAACTTTCAGGGATCTATGCACGTGGACACCGAGATCTCTCTGCTCATCCACACTACCAAGAATCTTACCAATATCCCAGTACTCTGTATTCCTGTTAGTCCTTCCAAAGTGAATCACCTCTCACTTTTCCGCATTAACCTCCATTTGCCACCTCTCAGCCTAGGTCTGCAGCTTATCTATGTCCCTCTGTAACGTGCAACATCCTTCCGCACTATCTACAACTCCACTGACTTTACGGTTATCTGCAAATTTACTAACTCATCCTAACCCTCATCCAGGCCATTTATAAAAATGACAAATAGCAATGGCCCCAAAACAGATCCTTGTGGTACACCACTTGTAACTGGACTCCAGGATGATCATTTCACATCAAGCACCACTCTCTGTCTTCTTACAGCTAGCCAGTTTCTGATCCAAACTGCTGAATCACCCTCAGCCCCATGTCTCCGTATTTTCTGCAATGGCCTACTGTGAGGAACCTTATCAAATGCTTTACTGAAATCCATATACACCACATCAACGGCTTTACCCTCATCCACCTGTTTGGTCATCTTCTCAAAGAACTCAATAAGGTTTGTGAGGCACGACCTACCCTTCACAAAACCGTGCTGACTATCCCTAATCAAATTATTCCTTTCTAGATGATTATAAATCCTATCTCTTATCATCATCTCCAACACTTTACCCACAACCAAGGTAAGACTCACTGCTCTATAATTATCAGGGTTGTCTCTACTCCCCTTCTTAAACAAGGGGACAACATTAACTATCCTACTGTCTTCTGGCACTATTCCTGCAGACAATGATAACATTAAGATCAAAGCCAAAGGCTCTGCAATCTCCACCCTAACTTCCCAGAGAATCCTAGGATAAATCCCATCCAGCCCAGGGGACTTATCTATTTTCACACTTTCCAGAATTGCTAACACCTCCTCCTTGTGAACCTTAATCCCGTCTCGTCTAATCGCCTGTATCTCAGTATTCTCCTCCACAACATTGTTTTTTCCTGTGTAAATACTGATTAAAAATATTCATTTAGCACTTTTCCGATCTTCGGACTTCATGCACAACTTCCCACTATTGTCCTTGACTGGCCCTAATCTTACGGTAGTCATTCTTTTATTTCTGACATGCCTACAGAAAGCTCTAGGGTTTTCCTTGATCCTACCTGCCAAAAACTTGCCCTCCTGGCTCTTTTTAGCTGTCTCTTTAGGTCCTTCCTGGCTAACGTGTAACTCTCAAGCGCCCTAACTGGGTGTCCACGCCTCATCTTCACAAAAGCCTCCTTCTTCCTCATGGTGAAGGCCAACATTTAATTCACCCCAATCAATGTCCTGTTGTAAATGTTTGCAATGATTGCTGTCCACGGACTCCTGAAGATGGTGGGGGTTTGTCACACGGAATTAAAAAGGACAATTAACAGGGAAGATGGGCCCAAAAGCCTCATTCTGGGCTGTAACATTCAGTGAAGTCAAAATTCTTTCGCTCTTTATGCCTTGTTAAGTCTCCCCTCTCTGTCTTGCCTGTTACTTTATTAAATTTGTCCAGCTGTTGTGGTCCCCTCTTTCGCTTGCTTCTCCCATGAGCTGAAGTCTCACAGCGTGGCGCCATCAATTGGACTTCCATGGCCAGACCATCCTCAGAGCCAGCTCCAAGCGGCCCCTGTACTGGGCTCTTTGTCTAGAATGCTGACTCATCGCACCTCTGCCTCTGCGTCCAGGAGGAAACCGGGGGAAATGGACTGGTGCTGGCAAGCCTGTGTTTTTTTTTGGTATTCTGCGAGAGGGCACTTGGGGAGGCTGAGATTTTTGTTTGTGGATGAGAAGGACTGGTTATTCTCCAGCACTGCAGAGTTTTCCCCACTCCCTACCCACCCCCCAACACATACGTCTTCCCCAATCTTCATCCATCTCTTCAGCCCCCTTTAACCCCCTTCCCTCACTTGCTCACTCTTTTCCCTCACCACCCACCCATCCATTCACGGATCGAGTCAGCGCCCTCCCTCCCTCACCAAGGGCGACAGGCAGCTTCCTCTCGCTCTCCCCCACCCACCCTTGGCCATGGTCCGTCTGAAAGCGTGGGATCTTCCTGCGGTGTACGCACTGTTCCAGCGAAGGAGCTGCCAGGAGAGCACACCCTACACTTGTTAGACAGGTCCCTACAACCAGCACTAATCCCCCACTGAGTCACCGCAGTGCATGGGAAATGCTTTGTCAACACTGCATCTGGCTCTCTGGGTTCAGTGAGCCACTGCCATAGGGGAGTTGGCTCTAGAGCATTCACCGGTATATCTACTGGTCCCGAACTGGAGAAAATAATGTCTTACCAGAGATTAGACAGGAACTTAGTACCCTCATAGCTCCTCACTGAAATATCTTTTCAAGTCCTAATTATCACCCAGTTAAATCACTTGGAAATGATTGCAAGGGAACTCCCTTAGTTGTATATTCACTCGCCCCTGGCATTGAGTGCAGGAATTAAAGTGTTTTGCTGTGGGTCTGTTACACAACAAGTACAGACACAACACGACACACGCTGTGTGAGACGGTGAGAACTGCAGATGCTGGAGTCAGAGATAACACAGATGAACACAGCAGGCCAGGCAGTATCAGAGGGGCAGGAAAGCTGGCGCTTCTGTTCGGGACTGAATGACACACGTTGTTCTCAGTTTGTATTTGAACGGATATATTCGGCACATACATCAGCACTGTACAGGGTGCAGGGCAAATCCAGACAGTTACCTAGTATCGTCCCACCTACCTTCCCCAGCCCTATTTATTTCAGAGCCCCCTTACCCTCCCCCATTTCTGAAGAAGTGTCCCGACCCGACATGTCAGCTTGCCTGCTCCTCTGATGCTGCTGGGCCTGCTGTGTTCATCCAGCTCTACACCTTGTTATCTCAGATTCTCCAGCATCTGCTTTCCTACTATCTCTGACAGTTACCTAGTTTTTTTTATCATTGCCAGGCATGCATGCAACATTGAAACTAGTGCCCTGATCATCCGTTTTTGGTAATGTTCGTTGGAGGAGTGATATTGACAGGAGAAACCGCACCCCCCCCCCGCCAACCATCCTTCTTTAAAACACAGCAACAGGATATTTGACATCTAGGGGCATGGTAGCTCAGTGGTTAGCACTACTGCCTCACAGTGCCAGGGACCTGCGGTTCGAATCCAGCCTAGGGCAAGTGCCCATGAAGTGTTTGCACGTTCTCCCCTGTGTCTGTGTGGGGGTGCTCCAGTTTCCTCCCACAGTCCAAAGGCATGCAGGTTAGGTGGATTGACCACGCTAGGTTACTCATCGTTTTCAGGGATGTGGAGGTTGGGTTGGTTAGCCATGGGAATTGCAGGGTTATGGGAGTAGGGTGGGTGTGGGGGTTTATCCCAATGGGATGCTCTTTGGAAGGTCGGCATGGGCTGAACGGCCTGCTTCCACACCCTAAGGATTTTATGATTTGCCCAAGGTTATGAAACGGAACTTGATTGACAAGACCCATCGGGACTGTCATCATTGTAATCAGAGCTCCCAGTGACTAAACTTGGAAGTGGAGCTTTCTACTAGTTAGTGGGGACAATTCGAGTGAAGCAAAGTTTTAAAAAATCAGAAGTTTTGCAGTATGATGTAATGAAGAGGCAGCCAACTGTGCGGCCTAAGGGTTAGGAAATGTGATCAGCAATTAGAAATGGTGAAATGTCACATTCAGTCTTTATCTGAATGCAAACAGCATTTGTAACAAAATAGATGAGTATGAATAGAAATGAATTAATATGACTTGACAGCTGTTATGGAGGCATGGTGACCAAGTCTGGGAGTTCAACATTCCAGGGTATTCAATGGTCCAGGAAAATAGGTGAAAAGGAAAAGGAGGTGGGGTAGCTTTGTTAATAGAGGAGTATTCAGTGCAATGGTGAGCAGTGATATAGATGTAACAGATTGTGATGTGGACTCAGTTTGGGTGGAAATAAGGCATACCAAGGGAGAGAAGACACAGGCAATTGTCACCTATAAGCCCTTGAAGAGTTGCTTCACTGTGGGGCAAAGTATATATCAGGAAATAATGGAAGTATCTGGAATACTGTGTAGAATCTTGGTCCCTGTTTTTAAGAGAGGATTTACCAGCATTGGAGACAGTTCAAAAGATACTGATTCCTTGACGAAGGGGTTAACATATCAAGAACAGACACGCAGGTTAGGCTCAATCATTGGAATTGAGAAGAATGAGGGGTGACCTTACTGAAACGTGCATGGTTCTGAAGGGACTTGACAGGGTAGATGTTGAGAAGATGTTTCCACCAGTTGGGGAATCTTGAGTTCAGGGGACACAGTTGCATGAGGAGACACTCATTTTGCACAGGGCAATATAGGAATTTCTTCTCCCAGACGGGGCGAATGCCTGGAATTCTCTATCCCTGACAGCAGTGGAGGCTGGATGACTGGAAATATCTAAAGAGGAGGGAGACGGTTTTTGAATGTCAGGGAGCTGAGAGCTATGAGGACAGGGCAGGCTTGAGGATATAAGATAGTGGGATTCCAAGGAACAGTGCACCTCCTGGGTCAACAAGTACAGAGATTGCTGGAAAAGCTCAGCAGGTGGAGTGATATCAAAAGTTAATCAAGTTTGGGTCCGTTCACCCACCCGTACTGTGATGAGGGCAGATAGCCAATCAGAGGGCTTCAGACATGCATAAGATAGACACGTAAAGTGAGAAGTTCAAGGATTTTGGAGAAGAATGGGAGTTTAGAAACAGACAAAAAGGACAGAACAACGAATGTCGGCTTTTGACTGGGTGGGGGGAGGTGATGGGTGACGATGACGTCAGAGATGAAGGGTAGGACTAGGGAACCCATTAATTGAGGAGAAGTTGGCTGGTCAGCCATTTTAGTGGGAATTGAGTTGAATGCGCAGGAGGTGGGTCTTGAGAGTTTGGAGTAGGCATGTGGGTAAACAAGAAAGAAGCTTGAAGAAGGTACCAGTTTGGGCTAGAGTTGGTGGGGGTGAGAAACAATGTGCAATTTAATTCAGTGAACTAGAGGAAGGGATGGAGAAACATCTGAATGGAATTCCCTCCCTAAACCTCTCTGTCTGGGTCATCACTCTCTCATTTTTTAAGACATTGCTTCACACCTGTTGGGCCAAACATTCGACCACCTATCAAACTGTTGAATGTAGCTTGGTGTCAAATTTAGTTTATGAAGGAAGCACTTTGGGATGTTTCACTGTCTTAAGGGGGGGTGTGCAAAAGCAACTTGTTACGTCAGGGATGCGGTGGACCGACATCACAAGGGAATTATACATGAGGACAAGGACTTTGAATGTTACATGCGGCTTGATGGAAACAAACAGGAAAAGGTTGGATGCGCCGAGGCGTTAAGTAGTTCCTCAAAAATGTTTCATTTGAAAGCGAAGAGCAGTAATAGTACTGGTGAAATTTGTCACACGGTGCTAACATCTCAAGTTGCCCATTTGTTTGTGAAGGTATTGATAATGGACAAGAATTGTTATGTAGGTCCTGTTCCTTTTACCAACTGTCTCACACCTCCTTCTGATCTTCCAGTACTGAGCAAGCATCTGATAGCAGTCACCTCACGCCTTCTAGCAGTAGATAAAATTGCCTCACACATGGACCACACCATCCCACACACCCCTCTGCCAGATCCTTCCAACTCTGACCCATAACCAACACTCTAGTATGCCCCCCTAATTCTCTTGCTTTTATAAGGTTGAGTTGGATCGATTTTTGGTAATCAACGAAGTTAACAGATTATTGGGTAGAAAGTAGAGCTAAGGACACCCATCAGGTCAGCTATGATCCTATTCAAAGGTGGAGCTCACCAGAGGGGCTGAATGGCCTATTCCTGCTCCTATTGAGTGCTGTTATTGTTCAAAATCTTGCTTTAAGATCATCCTCAAAACCGTTTTATTGACCAAGTTTTTAATTACCTCTCCTCATATCCCATCCCTCAGTTCAGCCCATTTCCAGTATTGAAGGCACTATCTAAAGGAAGGTGGTTGTTGAAAGCCCCACTATCAAGATAGGATCAACATTTTCAGAGCTTCAAGACTTCCACTTTTCTGCAATACTCCCACTCAGCTTCCTTCATGAACTCACCTTCCAGTGTTAAATCTGATTGATTGTTTCTTTCTATTCTTCAGTTACAGAAGAAAGAGGAACGATCCTTCTAATTATGCTCTCCCCATTTCCTCCCCCACTTCGGCCCTCTATTTTGTTACTTCACTAAGTCTCACGCGTGCCTCCTTCTCAGGCCCTCAGTCTTCATCATGGGCCTTTCCTCCATCCCCTGCTCCTTGACCAAATGCAGACCAGAGACCTCTTCTGAGCATGTGCTGTTGCCTTTGACCTCAGGCCCAGACATTACTGAGGAGGTTGCTATGGTGTCAGCAGAACAAGAGAAAATTCAAAGTGAAAGCCGGAATTAGCTTCACCAGATGAAATGAACAGTCCGTAGAATCCCCTGTGGTGTGGAAACAGGCCCTTCGGCCCAACAAGTGCACACCAGCCCTCAAAGCATCCCACCCAGATCCATTCCCCTATAACCCACTTAATCTACACATCTCTGAAGACTATGGGCAATTTAACATGTCTAACCCATCCTGGCCTGCGCATCTTTGGGCTGTGGGAGGAAACCGGAGCACCCAGAGGAAACCCACACAGACACAGGGAGAATGTGCAAACTCCACACAGACAGGCACCCGTGGGTGGAATCAAACCTGGGTCCCTGGCGCTGTGAGGCAGCAGCGCTAACCACTGAGCCATGGTGTCGTCACTGCAGGATAATTTACACTGGCAGATTTATTTTCATCTGAAGCGGGGAGAAAGCAGGGAATTAGCATGAAGCTCGCAAGAGCTACACAATTTAAAATTTCATTTCTCATTTACAAATCGCTCGATGATTTTCCCCTCCCTACCCCTGGATTGCTGGCTGCTTGGGACCTATGCCAGCAAACAAGACTAAAGAATATAGTTGCTGAAGCACAGATTCAGGTTGAATCCGATGTGAAAACAAAAGCCCAAGCCAAACCTTATTTGGAAAGTGAAAGTTGAGAAACTTGTGATTGGGTTAAGCCGGCTGGAAAAGAAAATAAGGATTAAATAAACGTACGATTAAGGCTCGGTTTTGCTTGGCATCAGCAGAACCTCTGCTGGGGATAGAACGGACCTGAAAGTCAACTATCCACACTTGACTGAGTCATGCGTTTTCATTGAGAATTGGCTTGTTGATATTGCTTATGATAAGGTCGAGCAGATTACAGAGATCAATCTGCATCTAATCAAACATCTAAGGGTTTCTTTGTGTTTTCCCTACCTCCCCTTGAAAGTGCAAGAATTAATCAAGTCAAGACCTTGAGTAGGAACCCAAGATTTTGAACCACATCTGACAGGGTGGAAATGGATGAAGCTTTCAGCATCAAACTAGGAACTGCCTCCAAGCCAAGTTCATAATCCATGAGTTACTCCACGCTCAGCATCCTTGGATGTTTCTGATTGAATCCTGGTGTCTTATCTTTAAGCACAGCCAGACTTTTTAATGCCTCCTCTTTATCAATTGTTAGCCCATTCAGTGTCTCAACAACTTCCTCTTTCACTATGACTTTGCAGCTGCCATTCTCAGGGGAGAAGACACTGACGGAGTTTTTATTTAGTACCTCAGACATGTTTTTCTCATTAATCGGTAACTTATAGCACACACCAAGCAGCATCAGAACATTCCTAATGTTTCTTAATGCCAGACAAACAGCCCTCTATACTTGATTTCTCTGGGACATTCGCTTTCTTTGTGTCCATCATAATCTCCTTAATCAATACTGAGATTTGGGCTGTAGGAGGAAATCTCCTTGATCAATATTGCTCTTTCTTTCGTTTCTCTGCGTTCTTCAAGCACCCAGTCCTATGTCTTTTTGAGCCAGGTCTCGGTTAACACTGCAGAATAAAAGGGGTTAACATCAGGACAAGGTACAGCGTTATCGACGTACAATAGCATAAAGATTATGTCAGTCCCTCTTGATTCAGTTGTGTGGACTGGAAACTCTGGGTGCGGAGTGAATGTCTACATAGGCTAAGGTGCAAATAGAAAGCTCTTGAAGGGGGTTACATTGACTCCAGCAGCATTGAGCTGGGAGATTAAATACGACTAGACCTCAAAGCATACAGCAAAACAAAAATCACCACAATATCAGATTCCCACATGAGGATCTCAGCTGCAGCTCACTAATCTTACAAATCCCATTTAGACATTTACATCTATGCACTGTAAAACTAATTTAGCATTTGTTGTAATCCCTCTTACTCTGCCTCCAATTTATACACTACTATTTCATCCTCTTGAGTTCTCTATTTCTCCAAATTACTTCTGCGACTGTTTTTTCCTTCATTAATTCAGCTCCAGGTTGTTTCCTACCCCCTTCCCCCCAAGTTGGTATAATAGTTGTACAAGACTGGCCCGCAAGGATATTGCTCCCAGGCCTGTGTCGGGACAACCATTCAACCTGTACTGGTGTCACCTACCTCAGAGACAGTCCTAATATCCCAGAATCTAAAGCCCTGCACCATCTCTCCAGCCACACAGCCAATCGCCCTACCCTTCCAAACACAAGTGAGCCATAATGCCAATGTCTAGTTTCAGATTTGCTCAGCAAATGTTCAGACGAGGGCCATTCTCCTACGTCTGCTGTTGGAGTGTCAGCACAGCCTGATGAATGAAGTCTCACCACCAAACCTGTGGCCTGCCTTTGCTTTTAACCCACTGCATATAATTAGTGCAGTTGGCTTGAAAATGCCTAGCCAAGGTTGCTAAGCAAGCTCAGAGGGATTAAAGTAGTAATCCAGTCTATAGATCAAAGGTCTGCCTGTTCGAACTTGAGCCCAATGAGGGAGTGCACCGACATGCAATACTCATACTGCTACAGGTTGTGTATTATAGTAACATATACTGGGAATAGCTCTGGTGATTAATATTTGAGGGGGAGCTATATAAGGGAAAGGTGTAGGATATTGCTGAGAAATTAGGGAAGGTTAGAATGCTTAGGAAAGCGCACAGTTCTCGTGGAGGTGAAGTCCTGACTTCACATTGAGGCAATGCCACCAAAATAAATGGGAATTGTTTCAAAAGTCAGATCGAGCAACTTAACTAGACATTTGTGGTGCGGCATGATGGCTTGGTGGTTAACACAGCTGCCTCACAGCGCCAGGGACTAGGGCTCGATCCCAGCCTCGGGCAACTGTGTGGAGTTTGCTCATTCTCCCCGTGTCTGCGTGGGTTCCCTCCGGGTGCTCTGGTTTCCTCCCACAGTCCAAAGAAGTGCAGGTTGGGTGGATTGGCTGTGCTAAATTGCACATAGTGTCCAGGGATGTGCAAGCTGGGTGGGTTAGCCATGGGAAATGCAGGAATACAGGGATGGGATGGATTTGCATGGGTGCTGTTTGGTGTGTTGGGCCGAATAGCCTGCCTCCATTCTATAATCCTTTATGAGGTGCTATGAGCCATCAGCAACAGTCAATTTGCTTTCCATCAAAACCTGTAACCTCAAGGCCCAGCCTTTCTCCACCACACCAACACCATTAATTTGGGGGCTCTCAATCAAGATTGCAGGCCAGCAAGCAAGAGATGGAGTTAAATGGTCCTCACAACCAACAGAGCTCTGTATCCGTGCCACATCCAGATATAAATAGTGACAGAGAATAAACAAACAACCGGAGGAGAGGATACATTAACATCCCTGCCCTCGATGATGCCAGATACTAGCATTTGAGTGTGCAGGACAGCACTGGGGTATTTGTGACCACGCATTCAGGAATGCTGAGTGACTCATCTCAATTTAGTCCTGAGATCACAGATCACAGAGGCCAGTCTAATTCACTCCACCTGATAGCGAGGAAACGTTGAGCACAGCATGTTAATTCCTGACATTTTTTTCCAACTGCGGTGCGGGTTTTAGAACTGGATGACTTCCGAATTCAGCTGTTCCAGTACTTGTCCAACCCTGGCACCTACTCAGCATGTGTAGACATTTACCCAAATATATCCTTTCTATGAGAGGCAGGGGAATCCAATCTGACTAATTTTTTCTTAATCTGACCAGATGACTCTGAATGAAAACGGTGCAGAGCATCATTGACAGTGCTATCAAGCACCACTTAATCACAAATAACTTGCTCATTGATCCTCAGTTTGGTTCTGTCAAGCCAGTGAAGTTCTTAATCACAATACAGGCTTGCTCCAAACATTACCAAAACAGCTGAACTCCAGAGGTAAGGTGAGACCAATAGATCTTCACACCAAGGCTACACTTGACCAAGCATGGCATCAAGGGACCCTTGCGTAAAAAGTATCATTGAGAACCAGAGAGTAAACGCTTCACTGGTTGGAGATGTACCTGGTACAAAGAAAGATAGAGGTGGTGGTTGGAACTCAATCACCTCTGACACAGGAAATCATTCTAAGAGCTCCTCAAGGTAGTGTCCCAAGCCCAAGAGTCTTCATTTGCTTCACCAATGACCTGACGTCCGTAATTCGGGCTTGGACTGATAAGTGACACATTGTACAACGCATGTTTCAGGGCATGATAAGTTCCAAAAAAAAAGAAGATCTAGGCACCATCCCTGAACTCCCACCCCATCAACATCCCATCGACCAACTTCCCATTAACTGACATCCATTAATTGCCATTCTATTGATCAATATCCCATTGATTGATACCTGATTGATCAATGTCTCATTGACCAACATCCCATTGACCAAAATCTCATTGAAAATCATCTTGCTGACAAAAGACTCATTGGCTAACATCCCACTGAGCAACATTTCACTGGTCAACATTCCATGGACCAATATCCCATTGACCAACATCCCACTGACCAACATCCCATTGATCAACATCTCATTGGCCTACATCCCATTGACCACCAATTTGCCTCGGCTAGATATTGTGACTGGAGGAGCACATAATAGGCTGGATACCCTGCAGCTATCGTAACATTTACTCATTTCTTGCATTTTAAAAGCATTTGGCTTTTAAATTCTTCCTATAAAAGTGGATAGATTTGTATGTCCTCACATTATATTCCATCGGCTGCCATGATGGCCAACCTCTTCAACCCTGTGTGTTCTTTCTCGCAGGTTGTGTTCCCAACTAGATGTGTAACATGAATATGTCAGAGCACCAAGTGTGTATGCACAAATGCCCTACCAGTAAACAAAAGTAGTGTCATAGGATCACACCAAATTAATCTTCACTAGCTAGTCACTGGAGCTTAAATGTGAATTGAAAGCATGACACCAGACTCCGATCTAATATACCAGTCAAAGATTAGCATTCTTGACAATGCAGCACACACTCAGTCCTGCACTGAATGGGCAGTCTGAAGTATTCCTCTCACATACCAATACAGTTTGAAACACAAGCACCTGCTATGATGACTGTGGTGTGGCCAGCTGTATTAAACTAAATGAAAGATTGTACAGTAGGATCAGACAAACCACTATGAGATGATTGGCAACCAAACCTACATAGTTCACTGTTGTTTTCTAAGGTCCATGGTTAATGAAACCAATTTAAGGAAGCTTAAAAAAAGAAACTTATAATAATGGTACATCAGATGATTGGTCTGAATATAAAGAAAAAAGACAGAGAATGAAGAAGTGACTAATCAGGGGAAACATATTTGAGAATGAGATGAAGCTAGCCAGGAAAAAAAAATGGATAGCAAAGGTTTTGAGAGTTATTGAAAAGAGGAGTAAATGACCGTAGTGTTGGTCCTTTAGAGGGTGAGAATGAGGAGTCAATAGTAGATAAAATGGAAATGACCATTGAAATCAACAAACATTTTGCTTCTTTCTTCACAGCAGAAGTTGTGAAGGAAACTTTTCCAGAAGCAGCTACAGATTAGGAGATGAAGACAGAGAGATTTAATGAGGGAACTGGTACAAAAACATACTGATAAACAACTAAATAGTTGCCCAATGATTAGAAGAGACAATGGATACACACCTGGGACAGAGACTCCTATATAAATTCTCCTGATGTCCTTTTGACCAATATTTGTTACGGAATCATCACACTTGAAGAAACTTGGGCTGCTCACTTTTCCCTTCCCCATTTTAGGGAGTCTGTAGGATGCGGATTTACTGTTCTTTCTGCCAAAAAAACCAAACGAAAGACTTGCATTCATATAAAGGCAAATATTGCAGATGCTGGATACCTGAAACAAACACAAAGAATGCCGGAGAAATGGTCTCTCTCATAGACCAATACCAACCCAGAGTCTTTCATAGGCCAATAATGACCCAGAGTCTCTCATTGTCGAATAATGACTCTGAGTCTCTCAGTCCAATACTGACCAAGTCTCTGAGGGAGACCAAAATGGATCCAAAGTCTCTGATATTCCAAAACAGACACAGTGTCTCGGATAGACCAACACTGATCCAGAGTATCTCATAAGCCAGTAGTGATCTAGCCTCACTGATAAACCAATACCGACCCAGTCTAAAACAGAGCCAGTCTTTCTGACAGTGTAGTACTGACTTGTCTCTCTGGTAGTCCAATACTGACGCAGTCTCTCTTTCAATCTAATACTGACCCATTTTCTCTGATAATTGAATACTGACCTGGCCCCTCTCATATACCAATGCTGACCTAGTCTCTCTGACAGTCTAATATGGACTCAGTGTCTCTTACAGTCTAATACTAACCCAGACACTCCAACAGCCTAATGCTGACCCTGGTCTCTCTGACAGTCTAATGTTGACTCTTCTCTCCTGTAGTCTAACACTGACCTAGACTGTCCAGTAGTCTAGCACTGACACAGTCTTTCTCACAGTTTAATACCGGTATCACTCTGATATACCAATACTGAGGCAGTCTGTCTGACAGACCAATACTGACCCAGTCTTTCTGATAGAACAACACTTACCCGGTCTTTCTGATAGTTCAATGCTGACCTAGACTCTCTAATAGACCATGATTGACCCAGTCCTTTTTATAATCTAATACTGACCCGATCTGCTGATACTCCAATACTGACCCAATCTCTCTGACAGTCTAATACTGACCCAGTCTCTTTGATAGACCACAATGACCTAGTCTTTCTGATAGTCCAATACTGTTCCAATCTCACTGATACTCCAAAACTGACCCAGTCTTCCAACTGTCTAATACTGATTCAGTCTCTCTGATAATCAAATACTGCCCCTGTCTCTCTGATAGTCTAATATTAAACAGGTCTCCCTGGTAGTCTAATGTCTGATGATCCAACCCCAACCAAGACTCTCTGATAGACCAGTACTGACCCAGTCTCTCTGATCGTCCAGTACCGTCCCACTCTCTCCAATAATCATACATTGACCTAGTCTTTCTGATACTCTAATAATGAATTGGTCTGCCTAGTAGTCTAATATTGAAACAATCACTGTGACAATCTAATACTATCTTACTCTCTGTGGACCAATACTGACCAAGTAATTCTGATAGTCCAATACTGCCCCAGTCTCTCTGACAGTCCAATGTTGACTCATTCTCTCTGGTGCTCCATTACTGACACAGTCTCTCTCTTAGTCTAATACTGTGCCACTCTCTCAGAGAGAAATAATACTAGCTCTGGTATTCTGATCATGCTCAAATGTTGCTGGTTGTTGAACAGTCCTACATATATCTGTTAGGCTCAGCTCATGTAAGTTTGAGCCACTACATCTATCAAATTAATAATTACCCGCAGGCTCTGATAGGCCCTCATATGCTCCATTGGCGATCTCCTTCTCTGTGGATGAAGATAGGAATTGCTTCACATAAAACACAAGACGCATTTTGGGCATTTCCATTGGTTTATATGAAAAGAAAGAACGTAAATCAGCATGTTGAACCTCTTACTCTGAAACACAATGGAAAATCTGCTTTTTGGGGATGAGCCTTCCAGTTTTCCACAGCTCCTGTGTTACAAAGTGAATGGTGAGCTGTGTGAGAAGTATCCCAAGGTTGATACAGTTATCTTAGAGGAGCTGCAACAAAGGTCTGATGACCTGAAGAAGAAGCTGAATGGGCATGTGATGTTAACTCTGCTTTTCTCTCCACCGATGCTACCAGGTGTACTGAGTTTCTCCAGCAATGTCTATCTTTGTTTCAGATTTGCAACAGCTACAGTCTCCTGTGATCTGCTGCCCTTGTCCTTCTGATTGGCAGTCTGTTCCTGGTGCTTGTAAATGATTCCTGAATTTATTGTGAATGTTTTGGCTTCAATTTTAACATGTTATTCCCATGAGACGAAATTGGTCTCCTCTGTCTCCAGGAAGGATTCCATTGGAGAGGGGATAAGGAGATTTGTGAGGGCGTTGTCAGGCATGGAGGATCTTAGCCACAAGAACTCACAAAACTAGCTACGAAGTTTTCTCAGGAGCAGAAGTAGTCGAGGGGTAATTTATCTCAAATAATGAGGTACAGGGTTTAACACATAGGAAGAACCCATACCTCTCAATAGAGTCATTGATCTGATGGCTTAGATTCAAAGTGATTGTAGTAGGAGCAGGGGGAGTTGAGGGGAAATGATTTTACCTCATGAGTGTGGTGGAGATCTGATGCTCAATGGGCTAAAGCATGGTAAGAGGCAGAAATCCTCATCACAGTTAAAAAAGTACTCGGGTTTTCTGGTCTGAGAAGAGATTGTGTTCTGGGGATATTCTAAAGAGACTGTCAAAGTCTAGGAGTTCAGAGGCTCATCCCTCTCCAGACTCCAGCTCCCATGTGACCTCCTGCTGAGGTCAGTAACTATTCCAATATGTGAGTATGAAGCGTTTGCTCTACATTATATACTTCAAGTGGCAGAACTTACAGGGCTGGGGCCAAGAGTTGGAGAGTGGCGTTGGACTGGTAGCACTTTCTGGGTTGGCTCAGACTCAATGAGCAAGTTTTCTTCTATGTCAAAAAGTTGTCAACATGTCAACGTTATCTACCCTGAGATCAGCTGAAACATTTCAAATTTATCACTGTTAATCTTCAATGCTTAGGTTAACCAAACCTAACCTTGGTAACCTGGCCTTATCAATTAACCTCTTTAGCATTGGTTTAATTTCAGTGACCTAACGATTTCAGTACAATGCAATGGTAATGCCATTGACGACATATAATTACAATGGGTCCCAAGCCATTCATGGGCACTTGGCACCTCTTTAGAATGCTGTACTTACCAAGAAAGCATGTAAGCTTTCAGAAATAAGCACTGAAGCCAATGCTGTGATATGAGCCAAGGCTCCGTTGACGCAATTAAGCGAGTGACTATATTTGCTGAAAAGGCAGAAATGTCTCTCTCTGGGACTTTGCCAGAAAACTGTTGAGTCTCACCTCCCAGCGCCACCATCTCTTTCACTAACCAAACAAAAGTCAATGTGTGTTAAATACGATGTAGAATGAAGAGAGTAAGAGGCAGCCCGATACGCTGCTTTCTAAAACACAGTCGGTAAGAGATCAGGAATTTAATCAAAGCAAAATCATTTTCATCTCACGAGCTCATGAGGCTTCTCTCCCACCAGGGAGAGATAACTGGCAGCGGCTTAGCCTGAGGATCACCATGCCTCAGAAAAGGGGAGAGGTTAGCAAGAAAATGTTCTTTGAGGTAAACTCAGGTGGTGTAGTGCTGTGCATATTACTCTACATTGCAGAGCAGCCATCCAGCCAAATAAGCTAAACAACTCCCAAGCAGTTACTGAACCCAACCTGACAACATCTGAGCTGTGGACATTATTACGAAACATGCCTCGCAGTAGATCTTTCACGCCTCCTGTATAAGTTAAGGCGATGCGCCTTTTGCAGTAAGTTGTAATTGCTTGTGGGCTGAAATGAAAATAATTGTGCAATCCTTTTATGATTTTATACTTTAGGTTTTATTTCGGTTTCAATGATTGTCAATAGCTGGGCCATGAATTGAGGGTATTCATTTTACTTGTATGGTCATTGCACCCCTGCATCCATTGCCATGCTGAATTTTTAATAAACTAGTTACCGATATAATTCAATTACAGCTCATGCCCAGACATGAACAAATCTGTTTACATCCATCTGCACTCGGTTTAGAAACCTGTAAGCTGATGCTAAGTGCTGCTGCTCTGTGTTCTGTAAAGGTCTGGAGTGAATGACAGAACACAGAGCATAAAGGCACTTTCTCACGTGAATTAAAGCAAATCCCATTGATTCCTTAAGAGATGTTAACGTAGAATTGCCGTGATGTTGGGTTAATTGTACCTCTACAATGTTGGCTTTCGATCTAATGTTGGCAATATTAACGCAATATTAACTCAGACTTTTTGAAGTGCTAGCAAGTGCCTGTGATGTCTGGAAAACGGAAATCCTTGTGTCATGCTCTTGTGGTTATGAAATTAGATTTGCATTTAGACGGCAACCTTCATGACCACTGGAGCCTCTGGGCTCCAACATAACTCAAGAAGCTTGACATTGTCCAAGACAAAGCAGCCCGCTACATTGGCACCACATCCACTCCCTCCACCAAGGACGCTCAGCAGCAGCAGTGTGCACCATCTACAAGATGCACTGCAGAATCCCTAGACAAACCTACAACCATGGCCATTCGGAAGGACAAGGGGCAGCGGATACACGGGAACACCACCTCCCGCGAGTTCTCCTACAGACCATGCTGACTCGGCAATACCTTACTGTCCATTCAGTCCAAAAACTTGGAGTTGCCTCCCTGGTAACATTGCAGATCAGCTCATAGCATGTGGGCAGCAGCGGTTCAAAAAGGCAGCTCTTGAGGGCAACTGGGGCAATAAATGCTGACCAGCCAGGGACACTTATGCCCATGAAAGTATGCAGGCTGCAGATTTACCAGACTATGTTGGCAGTAGACAGGTTTGCCCTGTGCAATCATCCGAAATT
Source organism: Stegostoma tigrinum (assembly GCF_030684315.1). Taxonomy (NCBI): domain Eukaryota; kingdom Metazoa; phylum Chordata; class Chondrichthyes; order Orectolobiformes; family Stegostomatidae; genus Stegostoma; species Stegostoma tigrinum. Next base: position 80,614,434 of record NC_081363.1, on the reverse strand, counting down.
GCACACGATTTCCTGATCTTATAAAATAAGAGAGGCAAGGCATGTCTGGCCAACCCTTCAGCAGTCAGGAATTAAAGATCAGTTCATAAGGGGTGCTTGGAGTGTAGAGGCAATGTTATTGGACTAATAACCCTGAGGTTTGGACTAAGTCTGTGGAGTTTCTTGGCTTAAATCCCAAGCATAGCGGCTAGGAATTTAAACTCAGTTAGTTATAAGCCCTGAAGTAGAAAGCTGGACTGAGTAATTGTGACAATGAGATACAACATAGTCATAAAAACTCATGCAGTGCCTCTAAAAAGTCCTCAGGAAAGCAACTTTGTTATGCTTTCGGGTCTGACCCACAGTTGATTTCTGAGCTACCCAGCAACCTTTTAGCAAAGAAAAAGATGCTTTTGTTTCAATCCTCTGCGAGCCCTTTTTGTTTATACTGTCCAAGAGACGTGGAGGTTGGGCTGTTTGCTAGGGTAGGCCGCTTGGAGGCCATGTGATAAAACCCAAAGCCTTGTTGGGCCCGGCCTCCCTCCTCCTCAACCTTGGTGACGTTTTCTGTCAGAAAGCAGCCCCCCGCAGCTCTGGAAATACCATGACCTTCTTCCAAGATCCCTGTGACCTTTCTAGGCACTGGAACATAGGCCTCTCAGAGACTTGGAGGGGTGATTCGGGCACAGCGTCTGAGGATTGTGGGAGCAGCAAGATTTTGAATTGATAGCTGAACTCCAGTCAAAGCGGGAGTTGATTCTGCTTCAGATATATCCTCCATCAACCACTGTAATTGTGGCAAAGTAGGACCGGAAGTATGGTTGAATACATAGCTAACCACCCTGAATTAACAGCAAGACTGTAAGTCACTCTATTTGAAGGACAAGGCATATCTCACGATGACAGCAAAATGAGAAGGAGGTCACGACTGCTGGTAATTAAACAAAGATGTTGCCCTGTGCTGGATGCAGACTGGATTGTGGGATACTCTCTCAGCCTATTTGGGGAACCAAAGTATCCCAAGCAAACAAGGTACCACAAATTGCATTAGGCCCAGGGTTATATCAATCATAAGCAGGAGGACTAAATTGCTGGCACGGCATAAATGAACGGTTAAAATTAGGAGCATGAGTATAAAGTCATCACAGCCTTCCTCGGCCTTAGGGCTGCTCTCTCATTGCAGAGAGACAACTGCTAATGGTTTAGAGACAGTAAGAACTGCAGCTGCTGGAGTCAGAGATAACGCAGTGCAGAGCTGGAGGAACACAGCAGGCCGGGCAGCATCAGGGGAGCAAGGGCAGCTGACGTTCCGGGCCCGGGCCATTCTTCAGAAATCTCAGGTTTAACAGGAGGGCCGCTGCGTCTCAGAGGAGAGGAGAGGTTGAGAGGGAGAGCCATTCATAGCAGAATGGAAATTGAACCCATGCCATTGGCATCACTCTACACCACAAATTGAACATGCAGACAACTGAACCAGGGGCAGAATGTGCTTCCAAGCATTGAATGAAGGGTCTAGGCCCGAAACGTCAGCTTTTGTGCTCCTAAGATGCTGCTTGGCCTGCTGTGTTCATCCAGCTCCACACTGTGTTATCTCAGATTCTCCAGCATCTGCAGTTCTCATTATCATTGAATGAAGTGGGTTTGGTTTGCTGATGTCTCAGACTTATTTTGGATAGTCAGTGACAGACTCAACTATTTCCACATCCTCCTGCAAAGGCAAAATACAGCAGGATGCTATTCCGAAGAAGACATAGACCGCCTTGGAAACATTAGCTCTGCTTCTGTCTCCACACACGTTGCCAGATTTGCTGAAAGTCTCCAGCATTCTCTGTGCTTGTACTTTTCCTGGCCTCTGTGTTAATATGCACACTTCCACACTCCACTGCCTACATTCTAACTCACGCCAAGCCTGAATTGTCTGAGCTCATCACCGAGCTTTCGGCCCTACATTGGGGTCCAGCGATACCGTGATTGTAAAATTCTCATGGCTGTGCTTAAGGCTAGTGACATGGTATTATCACTGGAACGCAGGGGAATGCTCAGCGAACTAGGGTTTAAATTCAGTGAATTAACCTGGACCTAGCCCACCAGTCACCATGAAACCCTTGTTGTAAATAACCCACCAATGTCCTTCAGGGATGAAATTTGCTGTCTTCAGCCATTCTAATTCAGACTCACAGCTTAGTGGCTTGGGTTAGCAAGGACGAGATAGGCAGAATGGCCCCCCTTTCATGGTGAGTCATTTCTACAGCTCTGCAGACGCTAAACAGCTCCCTTCCAGCTGAGAAGGCTATTCAGTTGTATTGAACTCTGTGAGAAAGAATGAATCTGGGGGGGGGGCGCGCAGGACATGAATTCCTTCACCAGGCATTGGCTGCTCTGTTGAAGTAGATGTTTTGTTTTTCTTCGGTATCCTGGATTTCCGAGCCAGGGAGTTCATTCTTAACTGTGTCCTATATCGGTCGTCACATCTCAGTATTGGCTTCCATGGTGTCAGTATAAAGACAATTTTCAATCTGTGCAAAGTAAATCTGCTCAATTCACACATTAAGTACGTAACTTCAACTTGTAGATTAGATGGAACACCTTTATTTGTCCTCTCTACTTGCCTTACCTGTTGAGTCCAAAGCATTTGCATCCTCAGTCATAACACTTGACGATGGTTGCTAATTTGAGCTCTGCGACCAGCACTGATCATTCCTCCTTGAGGCAAAGAATCGAAATATTCCTCTTGAACGTGTGCTGTTTCATCATCCGACAGCGAAAGCAAATCCGCTCTGACAGTTTGTTCACCAGGCTGTGTTGGAAACCAATGAGATCAAGTGGATCATAATGCTCATTCTTTTTTGTCCTCATCTGCATCCTCTTGCAGACTTTACCAGTTTCTGTCGCCTGTCTGTGATGACAGAGGTGTTTACCAATCCTGTGTTATTACAGATACAGTTATGAATTCTTCAGTCCCTCTTGGGATCTCTGACCCTGCTGGTCTCACGGCTACCATTTCAGTTTTAATTCCAGGTCGTCCTTTTCCCTAAGTTCGAATTCCACCATTTACCGTGGTTGGGTTGAGCCTTGGCCCTCAGGGTATTACTTGGGTCTCTGATTATTAGCCGAGCCACAGTCATCTTTATCACTGGCCCCCCCTTGCAGACAAGAATGACTCTCCTCCACTCTCAGGCTGAGTCTGTAGGTGGTTGTATGCGGCTTCCGCAGGCTGTTACCTTTGGGGCAGTGGTGGTTGTGGGAAGGACATTGGTGTGGCAGTACGCTCCCTGCACTGTCTTCGCCTGGCTCCTGCTCATTTCTCTCAGCAAGTCTCGAGATGCTTGATGCCTTCCCGAATGGTGGCCTCCACTTTGGACAGTATTGGGCTCGTAGTTCCCAGGTGTCTGTGAGAACGCTGCATCTTGCCAGTGAGGCCTTGAGGGTATCCATGAAACATTTCCTCTGTCTGGCTGGGGCTTGATTGCCATTTTGGAGATGGGAGTAGGGACACCTGCTTGGGGAGTCTCGTGTCAGTCATGCGGGCAACGTGCTCAGCCGATCGCAGCCGATCAAGGGTGGTCAGTGCCTCAGTGCTGGGGATGTTGGCCTGGTCGAGAACACTGGTGTTGGCGCATCTTTCTTCTCAGCGAATTTGCAGGATCCAGCAACACTACCACTCCAGCGCTCTCCTCTTACTATCTTCTGTCAGATTCTGCCTGTTCAGTCTTTTAACTCGCTCTTAATGCTAGCCCTGTGACGTTTACCAGTGCTGCACGCTAATTTCAAACTGATTGGCATTAAATTCCAAGATCTGTGATTTCCTTTCTGCAGCCAAGCCTTGTGGCGTCTGCTCATTAAGGTGGGAATATCCGTTGTGAGCTCTAAATCCTTAATAGCTCCAGCCTTTCAGACCATTCTTTTCATTGATTTAAAGCTTCCCTGTTCCCACTTAACTTTATTCAGAGTGCCCTTTCACTCACCGGCCTAATGTCTAACCAGGACCGCGTCTGTAGATCCTTGTTCCCCGATGGAATCTCTGTCTGTTGTTTGTGACTAGTTCCTGGCTCACTCTTGCTTCTGTGTTTCCCTTACCGAAGCGAGAGGCTTTATCATTAAGGGCAGTTCCTCCCTTGTTGATCATCCCTCGATTTTCTTTGCAGGCTGTTCAGCTGCTCAGAATCGGCGGTGGTTGACTGTCTGGCTTAAGGGCCATAAAAATCTTTAAGGCTGTAAACGGCCCTCTCTGCATCTGGTTCCGCTGGGATGCTGTCACCGCTGTTGTCTGGCATCATGAAAAGCAACAATGCCTCCCATTGCTGCCACGTTCTATACGCTGCCGTTACAAGAGCCAAAGTTTCCTGCCGCCAACCTCTTTCCTTGAGCGAGTTTGGTTCAGAGAGTGGAGGAGAGCCTCTTGTGAATCTTAATGAGGAGAAGCTGTTGTCCTGAACATTACTAGATTAGATTAGATTCCCTACAGAGTGGAAACAGGCCCTTCGGCCCAACAAGTCCACACCACCCCTTGGAGCATCCCACCCAGACCGATCCTCCCATAACCCACACACCCCTGAACACTACGGGCAATTTAGCATGGCCGATCCACCTAGCCTGCACATCTTTGGACTGTGGGAGGAAACCCGCGCAGACACGGGGAGAATGTGCAAACTCCACACAGACTGTCGCCCGAGGCAGGAATCGAACTCGGGCCCCTGGCGCAGTGAGGCTGCAGTGCTAATCACCGAGCCACTGGGCCACTCCCGGACGCTGCACAGTAGCAATTAGATGAAGTGTAAAGTGGTAAGTTAGACGCGTTACAAAGCCAATTAGGAGGCCTGTGGTTACACGTCATTGTCCTACAGCATCATACGAGCTTGCACATTCCCACACAATTTATCAGACTGGCCGGAGATTAATGCAATCTCCCACATTAACCCTTCCAGACGCATTCATCCAGGTAACGGATCCCAGAATGCTTTGGAATGATGTCTCCTTTGCTGCGTTATTGTCACTGGGTCTGGAGCTCCTTCCTTGCATCACTGTGAGTAACCCTAAACAACCCCACCCACCCCACGGACTGAAACAGGTGAGGAAGGCACCGTCCCAAGGGCGAAGTAAATTGGGCAATAAATCCGGTCCTAGCCAGGAACACAGACTTCCCAAATAACAATTTTACGAAGTTCTTCACAGCCGTCACCCCCTCCCTATCTCTGAAATTTCCTCCAGCCCCACAACCCTCCAGGACGTCAGAACTCGTGTCATTTCGGATGTCTTGCGCAACTTAATTTTTAGCCCTCTACCTTTGACAGTCACCAACCGCAACTCCCCCAGCCCCCAACCCTGCACTGTAAGCCTTGGAATTCAGTCTCTACATCTCTCTGTACTCCAACCATTACCATATCCTTAAAACCTACCTCTTTGATTAAGTTTTCTATCTTAATTGCTCGGTTTTAGATGCCTGCTAATGCTCCTGTAAAACATCTCAAGATGTTTTATGACTTTCAAGATGCTACGTAAATGTAAGTTGTTGTCGGCCCCAACCCCCGCACCCCACCAGCAGCCCCCACCCTGCCCCCGGCATTCCTTGTTGCCGTCTTTTCCACCAAACATTTCTTTCTGATGTGCACACATGCCAAGTAGCTGACTTCTTGAAACATCTGTGTGTGTTCAACCAATGGCCAAAGGGCTCTCCAATAATCTGCTGAAATCTGTTCAAGTAAATGTTCTAATCCCTCACATCTGGGTTACAAACAACACAGTCTCTCTCTGTCCAACACACCCCATAACAGATGTGCAAACAGATTGTTAAGGACATTTAAGGGACAGAGGGAGCATTTAACTCTTTTACATTTAGTGAGGGATTTTTCTCATTTCCCTTTTGGAGATAGAAGGAATTATAGTACATTTGTACTTGGAAAACGTTCAGTTAAATCAGAACAAACTGATAGTCACGTCTTTTGGATTAGTGTCTGTATCTATGTTCCTCACTGGGCCTGTGTTTCTAGCTCCCTCACTGGGCCTGTGTCTCTATGTCCCTCACTGGGCCTGTGTTTCAAGATCCCTCGCTGGGCCTGTGTTTCAAGCTCCCTCGCTGGGCCTGTGTTTCAAGCTCCCTCGCTGGGCCTGTGTTTCAAGCTCCCTCACTGGGCCTGTGTCTCTATCTCCCTCACTGGGCCTGTGTCTCTATCTCCCTCACTGGGCCTGTGTCTCTATCACCCTCACTGGGCCTATGTGTCTATCTCCCTCACTGGGCCTGTGCGTCTATGTCCCTCACTGGGCCTGTGCATCTATGTCCCTCACTGGGCCTGTGTTTCTAGCTCCCTCACTGGGCCTGTGTTTCTATGTCCCTCACTGGACCTGTGTCTCTATGTCCCTCACTGGGCCTGTGTGTCAAGATCCCTCGCTGGGTCTGTGTTTCAAGGTCCCTCGCTGGGCCTGTGTTTCAAGCTCCCTCGCTGGCCCTGTGTTTCAAGGTCCCTCGCTGGCCCTGTGTTTCAAGGTCCCTCGCTGGGCCTGTGTTTCAAGCTCCCTCACTGGGCCTATGTGTCTCTATCTCCCTCACTGGGCCTGTGTCTCTATCTCCTTCACTGGCCCTGTGTCTCCATATCTGTCACTGGGTCTGTGTGTCTATGTCTCTCACTGGGCCTGTGTCTCTATCTCCCTCACTGGGTCTTTGAGCCTATATCCTTCACTGGGCTTGTGTGTCTATCTCCCTCTCTAGGCCTGTGTGTCTATCTCCCTCACTGGGTCTGTGTGTCTATCTCCCTCTCTAGGCCTGTGTGTCCATGTCCGTCTCTGGGTCTGTGTGTCTATCTCCCTCTCTAGGCCTGTGTGTCTATTTCCCTCTCTAGGCCTGTGTGTCCATGTCCGTCTCTGGGTCTGTGTGTCTATCTCCCTCACTGGGCCTGTGTCTCCTTGTCCCTCACTGGCCCTGTGTCTCTATTTCCCTCACTGGGCCTGTGTCTCCTTGTCCCTCTCGAGGCCTGTGTCTCTATTTCCCTCACTCGGCCTGAGCGCCTATGACACACGTAGAATATGGTAGTCTTACTGCAACTGTGCAAGGTGCTGGTGAGGACACATCAGAAGTCCTGTGAGCAGTTTTGGTCCCCTTATTTAAGGAAAGTTATCATTTCATTGGAGGCAGTTCAGAGAGGGTACACTGGGATGACTCCTGGTATGGAGGTGTTGTCTGATGAGCAAAGGCTCAACAATTTGGGAATCTGTTCACTGGAATTTAGAATACTGAGAGGTGGTCTCGTTGAAATGTTAGGATTCTTAAGGGGCTTGACAAGGTGAATGCTGAGAGGATGTTTCCCCTTATGGGAGAATGTAGGACCAGAGGGCACAGTCTCAGAATAAAGAGGTGCCAATTTAAGACTGAGGTGAGGAGGAATTTCTTCTCTGCAAGGGTTGAGAGTCTTTGGAACTCCCTGCCACACACAGCTGTGAGACCAGAGACCTTATGTATATTTATGGCTGAGATAAGTAGATTGAGGGTTACTGGGGAAGCTCAGGAAAGTGGACGTGAGGAATATCTGAGATAACAAAGTTTGAGGCTGGATGAACACAGCAGGCCAAGCAGCATCTCGGGAGCACAAAAGCTGATGTTTCGGGCCTAGACCCTTCATCAGAGAGAGGAATATCAGGTCAGCCACGATCTTATTGAATGGAGGATTAGGCTCACGGAGCTGAATGGCCTAACTTCCTATCCCTTATGTTCTAATGGTTTTTGTAAAGGCACCAAATAGGCAGGGCATGGTTTGAAGGTAAGGAGCGGGAGGTTTAGAGAAACATTAGAGGATTTTGTTTTCTCACCCAAACAGATGGGTCTCTGGAACTCACTGCCAAGAAAGGTGAGAGAGGCAGGAACCCTCAAGTATTTTAAGAAATATTCAGATGACCATTTGAAATGTTTGATGGCCAGCACAGACAATGGGCCAAAGGGTCTCTCCATATTTATTCCAAGAAGGCAAAAAGGATAGGGCTCCTGAGCCAGATCTTCTCTGCTCCAACCACTTGCCTTTCTTCTTTTCTTGCTTTCTTTTCTTTCTCTCAGTCTTCGTTCTCTCTCTTCTTAATTTTTGGAGACAGCAACTGCAAATGCAGCAGCTGGGGGCCCAGAGCAGCTGGTCACAAGGTGGTCAGTGTGTCCGGGAAAAACTCTGGTGGTCGGTGGCATCGCAGAAGTGGCTGGGGTGGGAGGGCGCCACAGTGGGACCCTGGTGGCCTGTGATGAGATGGCTGGTGAGACCCAGATAAACTAGCTCAGAAGGGGGATGGGAAACAAGTGTAATCCTAATACACAGGAGGATGAGCGTAGGGAGGACATGGTCAGGACCTCACTGTCACAGGAGTGTGCTGGCAGACAGCAAGCTGGATTGAAGTGTGTCTACTTTAATGCCAGGAGTATCCGGAATAAGGTAGGTGAGCTTGCAGCTTGGATAGGTACCTGGGACTTCGATGTTATGGCCATTTCGGAGACATGGATAGAGCAGGGTCAGGAATGGATATTGCGGGTTCCAGGGTTTAGATCTTTCATTAAGGTCAGGGAAGGTGGTAAAAGAGGGGGAGGTGTGGCTTTGTTGGTCAAGGGCAGTATAACGGCGGCTGAAAGAACCTTTGATGAGGACTTGTCTACTGAGGTGGTATGGGCTGAGGTTGCCGAGGAAGGTTTGTCGACTGAGTCAGTATGGGTGGAAGTTAGGAACTGCAAGGGAGCAGTCACCTCACTGGGGGTTTTCTACGGACCCCAAATAGCAGTAGGGAGATCGAAGAACTCATTGGCCGGCAGATTGTTGAAAAGTGCAAACGTAGCAAGGTTGTTGTTATGGGTGATTTCAACTTTCCCAATATAGATTGGAACCTCCTCAGTGCAGATGGTTTGGATGGAGCCGTTTTTGTCAGGTGTGTTCAGGAGGGTTTCCTTACTCAGTATGTGGACAGGCCGACGAGGGGGGAGGCCATTTTGGATTTGGTGCTCGGCAATGAGGCAGGACAGGTGTCAGATCTCATGGTGGGAGAACACTTTGGCGACAGTGACCACAACAGCCTCACATTTACCATAGCCATGGAAAAAAAGGGAGCAGTTACTGGGGAAGATATTTAACTGGGGTAAAGGAAACTATGACACTGTCAGACAGGAGTTGGGAAGTACAGATTGGGAGCAATTGTTCCACAGAAAGGGCACAGCTGACACGAGGAGACTGTTTAAGGAGCAGTTGTTGCGAGTGATGTATAAATTTGTTCCTCTGAGACCGGTAAGAAGGGGTAATATTAAGGAGCCTTGGATGACAGGTGGAGAGGTGCTTCTTGTCAAAAAGAAAAAGGCAGCATACGTAAGGTGGAGGAAGCAAGGGTCTAGCACAGCTTTACAGTAATACAGGCTTGCTCGGAAGGAGCTCAAAAGTGGACTGAGGAGGGCCAGGAGGGGGCACGAGAAAGGCTTGGCAGGAAGGATTAGGGAGAATCCGAAGGCATTTTACTCATACGTGAGGAATAAGAGAATGATCAGGGAGAAGGTAGGGCCGATCAGGTATAGCGTAGGGAACTTGAGCGTGGAGTCTGAGCAGGTAGGGGAAGCACTAAATGAGTTTTTTGCTTCGGTTTTCACTAAGGAAAGGGACCTTGTTGTGAATGAGAACTTTGAGGAGCAGGAAAGCAGCTTGAACAGATCGCGATTGAGGAAGTTGATGTGCTGGAAATTTTGGCAAACATTAAGATTGATAAGTCCCCAGGGCCAGACCAGATTTATCCTAGGTTGCTCCAGGCAGCGAGAAAGGAGGTTGCTGAGCCGCTGGCAAAGATCTTTGCTTCCTCACTCTCCACGGGAGTCATACTGGAAGATTGGAGGGAGGCAAATGTTGTTCCTCTTTTCAAGAAAGGGAATAGGGAAATCCCAGGAAATTACAGACTAGTCAGTCTTATGTCTGTGGTGAGCAAGGTTTTGGAATGAATTCTGAGGGATAGGATTTATGACTTTTGGAAAAGCATAGCGTGATTAAAGGGAGTCAGCATGGCTTTGTGAGGGGCAGGTCATGCCTTACAAATTTTATTGAGTTCCTTGAGGATGTCACGAGACAGGTTGACGAGGGTTGAGCAGTGGATGTGGTGTACATGGACTACAGCAAGGCATTTGATAAGGTTCCCCATGGCAGGCTCATTCATAAAGTCAGGAGGCATGGGATACAGGGTGATGTGGCTGTCTGGACTCAGAATTGGTTGGCTGACAGGAGGCAGAGAGTGGTTGTAGATGGTAAGTATTCTGCCTGGAGGTTAGTGCTGAGTGGTGTCCCGCAGGGCTCTGTTCTTGGGCCTCTGCTCTTTGTAGTTTGTATAAATGACTTGGATGAGGAGGTTGAGGGGTGGGTTAGTATGTTTGCTGATGACACAAAGGTTGGAAGTGCCGTTGATAGTATCGAGGGCTATTGCAGGCTTCAGCGAGACATTGACAGTATGCAGAGCTGGGCTGAGAAATGGCAGATGGAGTTCAACCTAGATAAATGCGGAGTGATGCATTTTGGAAGGTTGAACTTAAATGCTGAATAAAGGATTAAAGGCGGGATTCTCGGCAGTGTGGATGAACAGCGAGGTCTTGGTATTCAAGTGCTTAGCTCCCTCAAAGTTGCCACCCAAGTGGATAAGATTGTGAAGAAAGCATACGGTGTTTTGGTTTTCATTAACAGGGGCATCGAGTTTAAGAGCCACGAGGTTATGCTGCAGCTCTACAAAACCGTGGTGAGACCACACTTGGAATATTGTGTCCAGTTCTGGTCGCCCTATTATAGGAAAGATGTGGAGGCTTTGGAGAGGGTGCAAAGGAGGTTTGCCAGGATGCTGCCTGGACTGGAGGGCTTGTCTTACGAGGAGAGGTTGACTGAGCTTGGACTTTTCTCTCTGGAGAGAAGGAGGAAGAGAGGTGACCTGATCGAGGTGTAAGAGGCATGGATAGAGTCGATAGCCAGAGACTTTTCCCGAGGGCAGGATTGACTGCCACAAGGGGTCATAGTTTTAAGGTGTTAGGAGGAAAGTATAGACGAGACGTCAGAGGGAGGTTCTTCACCCAGAGAGTTGTGAGCACATTACCAGTGGTAGTCGTGGAAGCGGAGTCATTAGTGACATTTAAGTGACTGCTGGACATGCACATGGACAGCAGTGAATTGAGGGGAATGTAGGTTAGGTTATTTTATTTTTGGATTAGGATTATTCCACGGCACAACATCGTGGGTCGAAGGGCCTGCACTGTGCTGTACTTTTCTATGTTCTATGTTCTATGACAGTAGGCAGCAAGACCGCAGCATGGAGGCGTGGGCATCGAGAGATCGAGCCCAGAGTGAGGGTGAGATCAGGCCCTCATAGGGAAAGCCCAGCATGGAGCGACTGCAGGCCCAGGGCTAAAGAGGGACCGTAATTTGGAACTCTTATCTTTTATTTCCAGTTTACTACTTTACACTGAGAAGAAACATAATGTGGTTTGTTGGCTCACCGAGCTGGTTCATTGTTATTCCACAGACGTTTCATTACCCTGCTGAGTAACATCATCAGCGCAGCCCCCGATGAAGCGCCGTTGTGTTTCCCCGCCTGGTTTTTAAACTCTGGGCTCCATCAAGCTGGATTGCCTCACTTCCGGTTCACCTTCATCGTGGAGCATAAGTGGGGTCAAGTTCTATGTGTTTATTAATGGCTTTCTTATCGGAATACCGGGCTTCTAGGAATCCCCATGCCTGCCTCTGCTTTTCTTGTCCCAGTATCCCGGTGTTGTGCCCCAGTCAAATTGGTAGTTCTCCTTCTCCATATGGATGGAGATGAGTGGGTATTTGTAGCCAGTTTGGAGGCCGCACTGATGATGTTACCCAGCAGGGTAATGAAACATCTGCGGAATAACAAACCAGCTCGGCGAGACAACCAGCCACAACACCCACAGCCCAAGCTACAAATCTACTCCAAAACCTTTAAGAAACATAACGTTGAGCTTTTAACATTTCCTTATTTTTCTAGTCTTTACCTAAGTATCTAGGCACTTGTACCCAAGATAGCACTAGGATCCTATACACTACTCATAGTACTGTGTCCCTGAACTTGAATACACATGACAATGAAACCGAAAAAAGAACTCGCTGGGCAGCTAAGTGTTGGGAAGGGAACCTTAAGCAAGTCCATCCATAGGGCCATAGACGTGGGCTTTGGACATCAACATTCCAGCCTTTACCAAGATTTACTTCTGGCTCACAACAACCACGCTCCCGCGAGATGCCATCCTCACTTTGAGGACACCTGCCTTAGCCCTTGCAACGGCCACAATGCCAATGATTTTTTTTTTGTCCCCTGCTTGTTCAAAAATATTTCGAACAGGTCACAAAGCTGTTGATTGCTGTGGGCACTTTGGATGTTTCTGAAGAGTTTTAGAGAACAGTACAGGCCCTTTGGCCCACAATGTTGTGCTTGCCTGTTATCCCACTAAGATCAGTCTACCCTGCATATCCTACATTTTACTCTCACCCATGTGCTTGTCCCAGAGTGACGAAAGTTCCTGCAAACAGAGCTTTGCCGGGGGTGGTGGTGGTGGTGGCGGGTTGGGGTGGGGGGGGGGGGGGGGGGGCGGCGCGGGAGCAGGGGGGACGCGGGATTATCCAACCCGTTTTAAATTGGTCAAAACGTCCTTTGTATTTTAATTCATTGAGAGGGTGGTTAGGAATGGCAACCGCTCATAAGAAGGCTTAACTTTGTGGCAGATCCAGAGGCGTGTGAAGGAGAAATGGTGTTAGATGAAATAAACAGCCCCAGTGTCTTTGCTAATATTGATTCCTTAGCCAACCCCTCACTAAATTAATTATCTGGTTGGTCATTTTACCTCACTCTCGTGAGAGCTTGTAGTGAGTAACTCGGCCACTGCTTTTCCTACGTGTAACAGAGACTATGCTGTAGAAGTTATTTTATAGTTTGTACAGGACATCAGAATACTTGCGTACAATTCTGGTTGCCCTATTATACAATAGGAACTGAAAATGGTGCAAAGGAAGATTTACAGGGATGTTACTGAGGCTGGAGGGTCTGAGGTGTAAAGAAGGGCTGGGCAGGCTGGGGCTTTGATCGCTGGAGTGTAGGAGGCTGAGGGCTGACCTTATAGAGGTTTGCAAAATCGTGAGGGGCATGGATAGGGTGTATAGTCTTTTCCCCAGGGTAGGGGAGTCCAAAACTACAGGGCTTAGGTTTAAGCTGAGTTGGGGGGGGCGGGGGTGTTGGGTCGGAGAAGATTTAAGAGGAACCTAAGAGGCAACTTTTTTTGCCCTTTTTATCTGTGTGTATGGAATGGGCTGCCAGAGGAAGTGCCAGATACAAATATAGACACAACATTTAAAAGGCAGTTGGAGAGGTGCGTGGATAAAAAAGGTTTAGAGGGATATGGACGAAATGCAGGCAACTAGGACGGGATGAGTTTTGGGGACCTGGTCAGCATGGATGAGTTGGACCGAAGGGCCTGTTTCCGCACTGTGTGACATCTGTTGTGAAAGCCAGTGTGGAAACAGAGCGCTTTTTTTTCACAAGTCTCAGCTTCCAATCTAGTCTCACCACATTTCACAGCCGCTGACAGTCACTGCAATGCAATAACTCTGTAGCTCTGGCTCAGAATGGGTTTACAAAGCTGCTGGTGGTGGGGCCCAGTCTCTGCAAGAGCCTCACCAAGGAGCTGTTTCCCAATTGCTTCGGGAGAAGGGTAGGGGCCTCCAACATCGTTGTTGGAGGGATCTATGCATACCACGAGGTGGTGGGAGGTTTTGGAATTCAAACTTTCCTCACCCTCATGACCGGATGCTTGGTTGGAGAATCCTGTTCTGTAAGGTGTGTTTCATTATGATTAATCTGCTTGTGTTTGCTAAAGCCCATGGTAATTCAACACTATGGAAGGAGCCACGGGGACTTGGTTGGTGGGGGGGTGGTCCAGTTTTGCTCAGTGAATTTTCTGTGGGATAGCAGATTCCAGACAAGGCTAGAAAAATGTTTCCAGAAGTCCACCCCCACCGCTGCCTTCTCCAGGACAGTTACAGATGGGCAATAAATACTGGCCCAAAAAAGTCTTTGGAGGTTTACTGAACGATGCCAGGGAGGAGCAAGGCAATTACTGACAAGGCACTAAGCACCATCAGCAGGGTCAGTAACTACAACTTGTGCCTCACAGCCCTGGAGCTGGACAGCAGAGAGAGGGAGGGAGAGGGAGAGGGAGAGAGAGAGGGAGGGAGAGAGAGAGAGAGAGGGAGAGAGATGGGCAGTGACAGAGGGCAACTAAACAACGGGCAATATGAGCTGGCCTGCCCAATGATACCCATGGCATCAAATGCATAAAACAAAATGGACAGGGGAACAGCAGAGAGGGGAAGGTGACAGAGAGAAAGTAGCATTTCAGAGTTATAAAGTCAGGCATCATGGAAACAGACCTTTAGGTCCAACCAGTGCATGCTGACCATAATCCCAAACTAAACTCGTGCCACCTGCCTGCACTTGGCCCATATCCTTCCAAACACTGCCCATTCATAAACTTATCTAAATGTCTTCTAAACATTGAAACTGTACCCGCATTCACCACTTTCTCTGACAAATCATTCCACACACAAATCACACTCTGCATAAGCCAATTGCCTCTCACGTGTTTTTTAAAATCTTTCTCCTCTCAACTTAAAAATATGCCCCCTGGCCTTGAAACCCCCCCACCCTAGGGGAAAGGACACATGCCATTCACCTTATCCAAACCCCTCATGATGTTATAGGTATCTATAAAACCACCTCTAGTACTGTTATGCTACTGTGAATAATGTCCCAGCCTATCCAGCCCCTCCTTATAACGCAAACTCTCCATTTCCAGCAACACCCTGGTAAATCTCTTCTGAACCCTCTCCATCTTCCAATAACAGAGTGACCAGGACTGGACACAGTACTCCAGAAAAGGGCCCCGTTAACATGCTGTACAACCTCAGTAGCAGAGAGAGATTGCATTAGACAGGGGGCCACAGAGTGGATAACAGAGGACAGGGAGTAGGAGAGAGAGTTAGCCATAGCAGGGGAATAGCAGAGAGAGACAGCAGTAGAGGAGGTGTAACAGAGTGGAGGAGAGGAGAGCACTAGAAGTAAATGTCAGTAGCATCAGGAAGAGGAGCGGCAAAGTTGTTAGTGCAATTTCGGATTAATTATGTCTCAGATTCTTGTTGATGGAATCTACTGGGGGCCTAAAACTCATCTGTCATTGGACATTGTCTTCTAACTATGTCTGGGAGAAGATTGGGGTTGAGGCAGCTCACATCAGATTATCCCCCAGTAGTTCTGACAGTCTTCAGGAGAGACATCAAGGAGAAACGTCTACTTAGGAGTAACAAACTCCCTTTGCAATATGATCATCTGACTCACACTGATCTATGTATTCGATTAGGTGTCATCTTCTCCCAGATCGACGTGATCATTTCGAATAGTTTCACTTTGAGTTGAACAATGGTCATTTTCTTGGACTATTAATCCACAGGCCCCGATTGATAATCAGGAGGATGATGGTTCAAATCCCACCCTTGGGGAACTTGAATTGTAACAAATGAGTAACAATGGCAGGGATTTGTAAGAGCCCACTGGTTTGCTCACATCTATCGCGGGGGGGGGTGTGGAATAGTCACGCTGTCACATTGTCAAAACTGTTCTTCCTGCACTCATCGGGATAGATGCGAGAATGCCAAACTTCAAAGGGAACAATGATTTATGTTGCATCAGGAAAGGGGTCTCTGATTGGTTTGCGAGTCAACTCTGATTGGTAGAGGCCGTGGCCCAAGTTGTGGGATGATGAAGTGACTGGATGAAGAAATTATTGCACTTGAAGCAGAAGGTCAGGGGCTCCAGTCCCACTCCAGCTAGGCAGGCATTCCTAGGTCTACGCTGGCAGAGGCGCCTTCTTTCAGCTGAGGTGAGGTGTGACCCGAGACCCCTCTCAGGTAGACATGAGCCATTCTGTTGTGCCAGTTCGGAGAAGTTGGGGCAAGCTCTTCCTGGAGTCCTGAACAATATCTCTTGCTTGGCCTACGACTCAAAAGGGCCGATTTATCCAGCGATTGTTGCGCGTAGGGAGGGGGGTCTTGCTGTGCTGTTGGCCCGACTCTCCACGGTCACACAGGTGGCCACATTTACCTCAGGGTTGGACAGAGCGTTGAGGTGCGCGTCCCGGGCAGTGCAAGGCGTTGTACAAACCCTCTCCCCCTACTTTGCGTCCACCCCTGGCTTTGCCTTCGCCTGCCGAGGTTGGCTAACTCGGAGAGCGCGGCGACACACAGACCCTGTTCTGAAAATGTGCAAGCCTCGGGTGAATGACAAAGGGCAGTGGACAACAGAGAATCCTTTCTGGCAGACTGACAACAGAAACTCACCAGGTTTACTCTGCCAGCGCTGTCAACAGGGAGAATGGGAGAACAATTGATCCTTTGTGAGCCTGGCCAGTTCCCAGAACGAACTCGAAACAAAACACACAAGAGACGCAACTATACTGGAGGAGTTGCCTCAGGTAGAGTGGTTTTGCAATGTGACTGCACTGCTGTCAACAACGTGAGTGAACTAATCCCCGCGTTGTGTACACAAATCAGGCAGCGATAAACACATTGCTCAGGCCTGAGACAATGGGGTGTAGGCTGGAGGAAGGGGAGTGGGGAAACATCGCCAAGCAATCAGCATAAAGCAGGTTTTGCAAATTTTCGACGGGACTTTCCCACTGGCCTGCTTCGTCCCCTTTAGACCAGGAGACATGGGGCCAGACTGAGAAGTGGCAATCTCACACTGAGCGCCCGCACTCTGCTGCCTCGGCTCTTGACAGAACGGGAGAGCTCCACGTTTCTGACGGGAGATTCCGATCAGGGGTCCCCAAGGAAACACAGCTCCCTCATTCTGACAGGCCCCTCGAAGGGTGGAGCAGTCAGGGGAACACAAACTTTGTTCCGCCCGGAACTTGCTGGTCTTCCAGAGCAAGGAGTTGACCCCGACTGAGTGTTGCAGACCGGCACATTCCAAGGTCCAGGGCTATGTGCTGAGGGACACACTAAAGCTTGGAGCAGCTGCTGCTGAGGTGCAGTGGGGAAAGACCATGGCCTGAGGTTTGTCTGCCAATGTTGGATGGGGGGGGGGGGGGTCTGTTCAGTTATCGGACCCTCCTGGTGCCCCAAATATATGTAAGGGTCCCAACCTAAAACGTCAGCTTTCCTGCTCCTCTGATGCTGCCTGGCCTGCCATGTTCCTCCAGCTCTACACCTTGTTGTCTCAGACTCTACCATCTGCAGCTCTTGCTATCTCAGAGTGACTCATAACCCCATTGCAAAACTTCTTCCAAGGATGCCCACCTTGAAAATGTTATCCTCCTCCCTCCGGAAAGTCCCCAGTGGATCACTGCCCCATTGCAACACACTGGTGATCTCCTGAGCCCTGAAGCTCAAGATTTTCTGAAGCAAGGTCCCGACTCGAAACATCAGCTTTCCTGCTCCTCTGGTGCTACCCAGCCTGCTGTGTTCATCCAGCTCCACACTGTGTTGTCTCCGACACCAGCACCTTATTCTTATTGTCTCTATGTAAATAGTATGTTGTGTTCAGTCAGAAATACTTTTGGATTTGTTGGAACTGTTGAGAAAGTCAAGCTCCAATGTTTGCTTGTTCCCAACATGCTAAGATTGTACAGAAATGAACTTGTCTAGTTATTATGTATGTTTGTAAAAGATATCTTTATGAATGAAGTATATTTTTAAAATTAAAGAAGTGTAAATATAGTTCTGCCTAAGAAAGAAATGCCTTAGTTTTTTTGTTTACATTTGTAGGGATTGCCATATTCCACTGTTTGTCCTTCAGGTATGAGGGCATTTTGACAAGGTTCCGCATGGCAGACTGATTAGCAAGGTTAAATCACGTTTAGAGTGAGTTTGCCAAAGGGATACAAAATTAGTTTAGCAGTAGGTGGTGGTGGAGGGCTGTTTTTTTGTCTGGATGCCTGTGATCAACAGTGTTCCACTGGGATCGGCGCTGGGTTCCCTTCTCTTTGTCATGTAAATAAACGATTTGGATGCGATTACAGCAGGAATGGTTCGTAAGCTTTGCAGATGACATCAAAATCAGTGGTACAGCAGACAATGAAGAAGTATACCTAAGGCGACAAAGAAATCTTGATCAATTGGGTCAATGGGCTGGGGAGTGGCAGACGGAGTTTAATTTGGTTAAATGTGAGGTATTGCATTTTAGTGAGACAAACAAGGGCAGGAGTCATACAATTAATGGTAGGGGCCCGGTTAGTGTTACAGAACAGAGAGACCGAGGAGTTCAGGTACATAATTCTTTGAAATTTGCAGCACGGGTAGACAGGTCCACTTCATTGCTCAGACCTTTGAGTATAGGAGTTGGAACATCATGTTGCGGTTGGACAGGACGTTGGTGAGGTCTCTTCTTGAGTACAGCATGCAGTTCTGTTGTTAAACTGAAAATGGTTTGGAAAACATTTACCAAGGTGTTGTTGAGAATGGAAGATTTGAGATACAAAAATAGACTGGAAAAACTGGGTTTTTCACTGGGGCGTAGGAGATTCAAGGGTGATCTTATTGAGATAAGGTGAACGGCAAGGGGATTTTTCCTACCCTAGGGTGGGGTGATCAAAACAAGGAGGCATATTTTTAAGGTAAGGGGAGAAAGATTTAAGAAGAACATGAGGGGCATTTTGTTTTAACACAGAAAATGGTTCACGTGTGGAATGAACCTCCAGAGAAAAAAAAGTGATAGAAGCAGGCACAGTGAAAATGTGGAAAAGACATTTGGATAAGTTCATGAATAGGAATGGTTTGGAGGGATATGGGCCAGGCACAGACAAGTCAGACTAGTTTAGATTGGGAACATGGTCAGTGTGGACGAGTTGGACCAAAGTGCTGGTTTTGGTGCTCTATGACTCTAAGAATTATACAGAACTGCTTCACTACTGTATGTACGTAAACATTTTTTTTGGGAACAAAATGTAGTTTTGCAATAAAAATAGTCAGGGGAGACAAACTGTGTTCCCTTTATCACTGCAATCAGATTCTGTAACCAGCATCACACACACACAGCCACATTGACAGCTGCAATGAAAGGGTCAGGATGTAAAGCAAAATTGAAGTTAGGTGTCAGCTGGGTCAGGGTGTTAAAGTGCCAATAGATGCCAGGCGGGGCAGGGTATTAAGAGAGCCAACAGATGCCAGGGACAGGGTGTTAAGAAAATCCATAGATGCCAAGTGAGTCAAGATGTTAAAAAAGCCAATAGATCCCAGGTGGGTCAGGGTGGGTAATAGGTAACGTGACAAACAGACAATGTGCCAGGTTAAAAGGGTAGTATGCAAGGTCGGTAGGGTGCCAGGTAAGTGCACAGAGAGTAGGAGGACAAGTAGGGAGGGGTATAGGAGTTACCGAGGATGCAAAGGCATGCAAGTATTAGAGTGTTTAGGTAGATCAGGATGGGCAGGTGACATCAGGTCCGAGCATTGGGGTAGTGTGTGTTATCTAGGTCCCGGGGTGAAGGGATGGGGGTTGGTGGTGGTAGTAGAGTGGGGTTGACTGCTCCCTGACAGAGTTTGAGTCCAAGGAGGCAGTGGAGTGGTGCTGTGTTTAGAGCATGAGAGGTGCGGAATTAGGATGGCGGGTAGAGTCAGTGTCCCCCAAGTTGATGGTGCTCGGGGTTTCACATCTTGACTGAATTGCCCTGTTTCCCGTCAGCCCATTGCTATTCTGGGTATGGTCTATGACAAGGAAAAACAAACTGATCAAACCTGTTGCCCCAGCAGAGCGACATGAATTCCCCGCCACTTGGCAGCCTCATAACACAGAAACCCGGTCAGACAGGTCAGAGACCATGGATTCAAATGAATGAACCACAGCCTGACTTTTAAGAAACGGAGCGTTGGAATGGTTATAGGTTAGACAAGGAGATCAGAATCTTAAATTTACTGACAGAGGGCAGAGTGGGTCAGAAATGAGGCGAGATGGATGATAGTCCTCCCAACGACTGGACGATCTCCCTCAAAGGTCCAGGGATCAGCTGGTGTTTCGACAATTGAGGCCCACGCGCAACTCTTCCCAACCCTTTGGAGCCTGGCAGTTTCACAGCGCCAACCGCCTCCCGCCCAAATGCGACAGATGCCTCTCCGCCATTTACAGGCAGTCCGACCACATCGGGAACATCCCTTCTGAGCCTGTAGTGCCATCCACGGTTCAGAGCAGCAGGATCCAGTCGCTGTTGAAACCCTTCAGCCTTTGAAGCCATCTGAAAGGAGGCTTTGATTCAGCCGCCTCACGTCCTGTTTCGGTATGTAGCTGTGGAACACTGCATTCCACACACACAGTGGGCGGGTTTTGCACAAGTGAGGGGCTGTTTTGGGGATATGTTTGCAGGAAGCTCTTGGAAAATTGCTCAGAGAGGTCCCATGGAGGACGAGGAGTCTTAAATGCAATATACAAGCTTGAAGCCTACACATTGATACAATGATCGATTTGTTGGTGACGCTAGTGAGGACGTGTTAAAAGCTGGTCATCAGTAAGACCGAAAACTGGAAATTACTCCCCATCTCCCAATCTCCCAAATTTTATGGGGTCAATGCGCTGAATTTTCTAATGTGTGACCCTGCTATGTGTTGCAATTGTCATGAGGTCAGCCAGGTGGACTCACTGAATATGAGTTCCCTGATTGAGGCTGTTAACCTGGCCCAATCAGGGAGCCCTGGCTGACAGATATAGACAGGAGGGTCAGAGGTACAGTTCACTCTGAGAGCCGGCTCTGAGGGAGCTGTGTCACCCTGACAGAGGGTCAGGGACCTCTGTGCGTACATAAAGGACGACTTGGTGACAGGATGGAAGGTGGCTGTGGCATTATGTGGTTCATGCGTCATTAAAGGGGAGACGGTCACTCATATTTTGTGGGGAGTTTATTCAGGAGAAAGGTCTCTGTCCAGACAATGGAACCACAAGGGGAAGCTGAACGCAACCTTGTAAATGCATTGCAAGGGTGACTAGATAAACAAGAAGGGGACTGACTTAGCAAAGCTAAACTGATTGGTTTAAATTTGTTGCAGAAAATTAAGTCTTGCCCAGTTCAGCTTAACCTCCCTTCTATCAATGTGATAGATGTAAATTAATACTCTTTCCAGCAGAGAGAATAAAGCATCATTGATGTGCAATCTCATTTCTTCCAATTTTAATTGGTGCTTGAGCTGTCACTGTCAGTCTGTCTGGTGGAGGGAGATACCCAATTGTTTCTGAAGAAAAGTCACACTGGGCTCAAAATGTTAACTCAGTTGCTCTCACCCTGTGAATGCTGCCAGTCCCACTGAGTTTCTCCAGCGCTGTCTGTTTTTTTTTGTTATTTCCTACTGCCAGAGACTGCAGCACTTTACCCATCTGGCTCACATTAAAACCCAGTCGCTTCCCTCTCTGCCATTTCCCCTGGCTGTAACATTGCCAACTTCAACAACTTGCCTCCCGCGGCATTTAAAAGCCAAAACGTGCATGGGGGCGAGGCCGATTAATGACAAATGGTGCCTAGCCAAAGTGAAAACCGTCCCACCTCAAATCGAGAAGTGAACTGTCAACTTCCATCATGTTAATGTAGAGTTGTATAGCTCGGAAACAGAACCTCTGGCCCAACTTGTCCATGCTGACCAGATATCCCAAATTAATCTAGCCCCCATTTGCCAGCATTTGGCCCATATTCATCTAAACCCTTCCTATTCATATACCCATCCAGATATCTTTTAAATGTTGCTATTGTACCAGCCTCCACCACCTCCTCCGGCAGCTCATTCCATACACGCACCACACTCTGCATGAAAAAGTTGCCCCTCAAGTCCCTTTTAAACCTTTTCCCCTCTCACCTTAAACCTATGCCCTCTAATTTTGGACTCCCCTATCCTCGTCTGTTCACCCTATCCATGCCCCTCATTTTGGGCCCCTTTGGCTCAGGAAGCAGGTCCAGAAGAGGTTCACGAGAGTTATCCCAAAATGAAAGGCACATCATATGAGGAATGTTTGAGGACTCTGGGTCTATACGCGATGGAGTTTAGAAGGATGAGGCCGGATCTAATTGAAACATACAGAATACGAATGGCCTGGACAGAGTGGATGTTGGGAAGATGTTTCCACTGGTAGGAGAGACTAGGACCTGAGGGCACAGTCTTAGAGTAAAGGGAAGACCTTTGATAACAGAGATAAAGAGAAACTTCTTCAGCCAGAGAGTGGTGAATCTATGAAACTCACTGCCACATAGGGCTGTGGAGGCCGGGTCACTGAGTATGTTTAAGATGGAGATAGATAGGCTCTTGATTGTCTCGAGGATCAAGGGTTATGGGGAGAAAGCAGGAAATGAGGTTGAGAAACTTTTATCAGCCATGCTTGAACAGCAGAGCAGGCTCAACGGGACAAACAGCCTAACTTCTGCTCATATATCTAATGGACTTACGGTTTATAAACTTCCATAAGGAATCTCCAATGCACCAAGGAAAATAACCCCAGCCTTCTTGGCCTCTTCCTATAGCTCAAACCCTCCAACCCTGGCAACATCCTTGTAAATCTTTTCTGAGCTCTTTCAAGTTTAACAACATCTTTCCTGTAGCAGGAAGACCAGAACTGATCGCAGTATTCCAAACATGGCTAAACCAACATCCTGTACAGCCACAAATTACCTCCCAACTCCCACACTCAATGCACTGACTGATGAAAGCAAGCGTACCAAACACCTTCGTCACTATCCTGTCGACCTGTGATCCCACTTGTATCTAGGTTCTGCCCCGATTTCTCTTCTCACTCTGTCCTCACTACAAATGTCTCAGCTCCGCTTCAGTTGAAACCTCCAGTTGCTGGCCACGTCAATAGACCATCTTATTCCCCTGTTGCATTTCTGCCCTGGACTGGTGCAGTGCTCCTATGAAGCACAACGCAAGCTCGAGGAACAATGCCTTGTTTTCGGTTCAGCTACTTTACAGATTCCAATCCTCTGTCTTCATTTTAATTCCAACCCCCACCCCCATTAGCCCCATCTCCTTCGTGTGGGCTTTGCTCTTGGCTGTGTGGACCCATTTTTTCCTTTTCACGCCTAACATTAATACCATTAATACACTTAATACAATTTACGTCTCTAGCACACTTTTGTCACCATTACAAACGAACGACAGAAATTGCAGGTAAAGCTCAACAGGTCTGGCAGCATCAGTGGCAAGAATTCAAAGTTAATGTTTCGGGTCGAACGATCCTTCCTCGGAATGCATCCAGATGTCCCAAACTGATCCAGTCCCTTTTGCCAGCATTTGGCCCATATCCTATTCATATACGTATCCAGAAGCCTTTTAAATGTTGTCATTGCACCAGCTCATTCCATAGACTCACCACCCTCTACATGAACAAGTTAACCCTCAGATCCTTTTTAAATCTTACCTCACTAACCTTAAACCTGTGCCCTCTACTTTCAGACTCCCACACCCTAGAATAAAGACCTTGGCTATTTGTCGTATCTATACCCCTCATGAATTTAAGAAGGTCAGCCCTCAACCTCCAACACTCCAAGGAAAATAGCCCCAGCCTATTCAACCGGAGCTCAAACCCTCCAAGCCTGCAATATCCTTGCAAATCCTTTGCAACATCCTTGTGAATGTTTTCTGTACCCGCTCAAGTTTAACAATATCCTTCCTATGGGAAGACTACCAGAATTATACACAGTATTCCAAAAGTGGCCTCACCAATATCCTGTGGAGTCACAACATGACATTCCCAATTCCTACACTTAATGCTCTGACCAAAGAAGGCAAGCGTACTAAATGCTTTCTTCACTGTCTTGTTTACCTGTGACTCCACTTTCAAGGAACTATGCACCCACAATCATAGGTCTCTCTGTTCAGCAACACTCCCCAGGGCCCTAACATTAAGTGTATAAGCTCTGCTCTGATTTGCCTTTCGAAAACACAACATCTCACATTTATCTGAATTAAACACCATCTGTCACTCCTTGGCCCACTGGTCCATCTAATCAAAGTCCCATTGTACTCTGAGAAAACCTTCTTCACTGACCACTACACCACTTATTTTGGTGTCATCTGCAAACTTACTAGCCATTCCTCCTACATTCACACCCAAATCATTTATGCAAATGACAAAAAGCAGTGGACCCAGCACCGATCCTTGTGGCACACAGTTGATCACAGGCCTCCAGTCTGAAAAGCAAACCCCTATCACCACCCTCTGTCTCCTACCTTCAAGCTAATTTTGTATCCAATTGGCAGGCTCACCCTGGATCCCATGTGATCTAACCTTGCTACCTTGTGGAGCCTTGTCAAACTGAAGTCTACATAGGCAACATCTACTGCACTGCCCTCATCTATCTTCTTTGTCAACTCTTGAGAAAACTCAGTCAAGTTAGTGAGACACAATTTCCCAGGCACAAAGCCATGTTGACTGTTCCTGATCTGTCCTTACCTTTCCAAATGCATGTAAATCTGTCAACAGCATAAAAATCACTATCTTCCAATCCTTTTCAGCTCTGAAGTTGTGTCAGAATCAAAACATTAACTCTGTGTTTTCTCTCCTTCCAAGGATGCTTCCAGATCCATTGAGTTTCTCCAACACATTCTGTTGCTATTTCAAGGCCCTTGCTCCTGGTATCAGGATGCCTTAAGCTTAAAGCTCTCGTTGTGGAATTTGAAGCCCTTTAATATTGCCTTTTTGGATTCTGCACGAATGATTTATAAGTTTGCTGCTGGGTGGATCGCGACACTGAATAGATGAAAGATACTGCTGACACAACCTACCTGAGCTTGTCACTTTTACTCATAGAGCCATCGAGACATTATGGCTTCTCTGCCTGTCAAGTCTCTGCTGGCTCTCCATAGATAGGGAGCCCATTCCCCTTGCTTCATGCCCGTATCCTTGTTTTCCCTCTACCACATATGGACTTTTCCTTTTGAAATAATTGACAAAGGATCTTTGGAACAAAATAAACAGTGCCAAAGCATGACACTGCTCTGGTATCTGCAGACTGTAGTGGCTTGATAAAGATCCAATAGCATTTCTAGGCTATTGATGTGGTTGCCTTCCCTCATCTGGGAAAAGTCATCCCTGCTCCAGATGTTATCTGTTGACCATCTTGCAGCAGATGTAGCCTCAGTACAGAGTGTGTAGCCAACACAGAGAAAAAAAGACATTCTGTGATATGCCTATGTTTTGTGGTTGGGTTCATAAACAAAGGCCCTGTGTCATTGGCTGCTAGACATAATGGAGGGTAACTTTCACCTCGTCTGCCTGATGTTTAGGATGGAAACAGTGAAGCATTTGCCCTGTTGATGAGAGTCGCAGAATCGTAGAAACCCTACAATGTGGGGGCAAGCCATTTGGCCCATCCAAAGAGCATATCATTCGGACCCAACCCTTACCCTATCCCCATAACCTTGCATTCCCCATGGCTAGCCCACACAGCCTACACATCCCTGAGCAATTTAGCGTAGTCAATCCATCTAACCTGCACATCTTGGGGAGGAAACCCATGCAGATACAGGGAGAACGTGCAAACACCACACAGACAGTCACCTGAGGATGGAATTAAACGCAGGTCCCTGGCGATATGAGGCAGCGGCGTTAACCACTGAGCCACCGTGTCAATGCATAAGGAGGCGCATTAGAGAAGCTGAAATTATTCTCCGTGAAGCACGGAAGGTTGAGGAGACATTGAAAATGACGAAGGGTTTTGATCGGGTAAATAAGGATATATTATTTCTACAGGCAGCAGGGTCAGTAGCTGGAGAACACAGACTGAGGTAACTGGTGAAAGAGGCAGCGAAGTGAGCTATTTTAACTCAGTGAGTCATTATAACCTGGACTGCACTCCCTGAAAAAGTGTTGGAAACTGATTCAGAAGCTTTTAAATGTGCAATGGGGACATGCCTGAGGGGGATCTAAGTGCAGAGACATTGGAAACCCGTATCAAAGATCTAGGACCTGCGCATCATCCATAAAGCATCCTTTTCTGACTCTGTGATTGATAAACCAGACACCCCAATGACAGCCAGAGTGGGGAGAAGGGAAATTGATCTTGATATCCCAAATAACTATCAGCCTGCATTTGTTGCCATCTATTTTCTACCAGGGCACCTGAAGCGGTGATTGTTCGATCAGATTAAGCTTCACTGCAGGCTCAGCTAAGAAAGTTTGCACTGATGTTGACCTCAGCTGAGATAAACATGTCGGGCATGAGATGACACAGTGCGGAGCTGGAGGAACACAGTAGGCCAGGCAGCATCAGAGGAGCAGGAAAGTTGACGTTCTGGCTAAGGACCCTTCTTCTGAGTATTAGGAAGTTTGAATCCCACCTGACAGGAGAGAAAATGGAAAGGATAGCGTTGCCAACAGTCCCTTCAGTAATTCACTGATTGTCTTTGGAGTAGACAGGAACTTAATGACACTGTGTTACTACCTGAGCCAGCAAATGGGTGGGGCTGGAATGACATAGAGTATGAACACAAGAACTTATATATGAACATTGGAACATACCTATGAGCATACAAACATGCATGTGAATATACACTAAAATATTTAAATTAGGAACATCATAAGTAGGCCATTCAGCCCCCTCAATACCACTCCACTACACAATAACATCATGGCTGATATGACACTCTCCTCAACACCAGTTTCAAGCCTGTCTCCATTACCTCTTGACTCCCATGTCAGTCAAGAATCTATCTGCCTCTGTCCTAAAGGTAAACAATGATCCCTCCTCCTCTGGGAGGGGGCAAGATCCAAAACACTTTTTGTTTTATTTATTTACTCAAGGGATGTGAGCATCTCTAGCTGGACCAGCATTTATTGCCCTTCCCTAATTGCCCAGAGGACAGTGACGAGTAAACCTCACTGCCGTGGGTCTGGAGTCACGTGTAGGCCAGACCAGGTAAGGATGGAAGCTTCCTTTCCTGAAGGGCATGAGTGAACCAGATGGGTTTTTACCCCACAATAGATTCTTAATTGTCATTAGACTCTTAATTCCAGACTCTTTACTGAATTCAAATTCCACCATCTGCTGTGGCAGGATTGGAACCTGGGTCCCCAGACCATTAGCTGTCTTTCTGGATTAATAATCCAGCAATAATACCACCAGGCCATTGCCTCCCTGCAGCCTCTCTGAGATAGAAAGTTCTCCTCATTTTTTTTTGTCTTAAATAGGGGGCTGTTTAATTTTAACTGAGGGAAGAAGCGAATTGCAAAAGGTATTAATTTCAAGTGGGAAAAGATTGCCATTTAAATTTGTAAGTGTACCATTATGACTCCATAACTCCTGAATCCAACTTTCATCCGCCTTAATGTCCCTGCAGTCAAACACACCTTCCACTTCCAGTTCCTCTTCTTCATTGTTCAAAGTCAGGGAATGATTGGATTGGATTTGTCCTTGCCAGACTGGCTGAAACCGGCCATGGTTGCTTTCCATCCCTGTAGTGCCACTTCTCATCCATAAAAAAAGCACCTGCTCAGTCCTACACTCTCCTGCATCCATCTACAGCCCCCCTTGCCTCATTCACTGCAGACATAGGCCCAGTTCCCAAATGACCGCAGATAGCCTACAGCTCAAACCCTTCCAACACTTCTCTCTAATCCCCCATTGCCACTGCCTTGCATTGTCAGAAGACCAGTCTGATATCTATCCTTGAGTGAGGTGTAGCATGCTCAAGTGGACCATCGACAAGACCGGGGACATTGTCACCCTCCTAAGCATGTGCGAATGTTAAAGGACAGCAACTGTCATGAAGGAATTGTTGTTCATTTGGCCGCTGCAGCGCACGCGGTGAGGAGAAGAGAGTTCTGCCGTGACCACAGGGAATGATTGTCTGGACACCGATGGTAAGGAGGCAAAGCAAAAAGGGTTTTGACTAGTGGAGTGCCACAGGGATCAGGAAAAGGAGTGTTCTATATCCACATCTGCAGGTGACACAAAAATAAGGCAGGAAGGCATGATATGAGGATGAGTCTGCAGTGGGATATAATCAGGTTGAGCAAAATCTTTCAGATTGAATATCTTGTGAGGAAACTTGAGCTGATGTGCTTTGGCTAAGTATTATTTAAATGGAGGAAGACTGCAGAAAGCTGCAGAACAGAGGGATTTTGGGAAACCGCATGCGTGAATCACAAAACGATGAGTATCCAAGTTCAATCGGTCCTAGGGAATGTTGGCCTTTATTTCAGAGGCATTGGAGTATTAAAGTAGGAAGGTCTTGCTGTAACAATACAAGGCACTAGTCAGGCCCCAGCTGCAATACTGTGAACAGTTTTGGGCCCCTTACCTAGGCAAAGATATACTAGCATTAGAGGCAGTCCAGAAAGGTTCATTGGATTGTTTCCAGGTATTGGAGGGATTGTCCTACAAGGGGAGTTTGGGTAGGCTGGGGCTATACTCATTGAAGTTTAGAAGAATGAGAGGGGATCTTATTGAAACGGGGTTCTTAGAGCGTTTGACAAGGTAGATGTGGAAATGTTGTTTCCCCTTATGGCAGAGACGGCATAATCGCAGAATAAGGGGTCACACATTTAAGACAGAGATAAGGAGGAATTTCTTGTCTGGGGGTAGTGAATCTGTGGAATCATTTACTGCACAGGGTTGTGAGGCTAGACCATCAAGTACGTTCAAGGCTGAGATAGATGGGTTTCTAATCAGACAGAATCAAGAGGTTTATGGGGAAATTGTCATTTGTCCACTTCAAGCTCATTGCTGTCACAGTCTGACTGTAATCTTTCAGAAGTCTGAAAACAGGCAAATTTCCAGGAAAGAGGCCCACAGCCTTTGTGAAGAGATCCCAGTGGAAGGCCTGGCTACTTTGATAGGATTACTATAGAGTTTTCTGTCAGGATCGGATACCTTGGATAAGGAAACCCCTGTCTCCAAGAGTTGCCACCCAATCAGAAGCCAGCAGCTCCAGAACGCAGGAGCGTCACCAGAGAGACTATGACTGTTGCCAGGACAACACCTTTCCAAATTCCAGGAAGAAAAGTCGGGCAAGGCATCGGAAGGGCGGGCAAAAGATTGGCTGTCATCATCCATCACCCTCAGCTAGGCCATTCCCTTAATACATAGGACAGAGTCAGGGCTCGTTAAGACAATGAACGGACATCAGATGTTCCAAGTGTGAACCAGCACGTTCGAAATCTAGGCACACACAAGGTCTAACAGAAGAAGAAGGTTAGAAATCTTTTTTAAGATCACAGAAGTAGCTGGAGATCCATAATTAAACCCACAATATGTTGAAGAAACATTGGAACACAAATCCAAGCTATGGATACAATAGTAGTCGGCAAGCACAAGTCCTTTCTAATCAAAATAACTGGTCACCAGACATATCAGCTACTTGTTGGCGTAATTTTGATTTGATTTGAATTATTATTGTTACATGTACCTACATACACTGAAAAGTGCTGTTTAGTGTGCAGTACAGGCAAATCATACCATCCAAAGTGCATTAGGGTAATAAAATAGAGTGAGGAATACAATGTGCAGAGAAGGTGCACAGAGGGTGAGATCAGCATTAAATTTAAAATTTGAGAGGCCCTTTCTGGAGTCTAACAACGGCGGGGGAGAAGCCATTCTTGAAACTGTTGGTACGTGTGTTCAAGCTTTTACATTTTCTGCCTAATGGAAGAATTAGAGGAGGTTATAAGCAGAGTAGGATGGGCCTTCAATTATGTTGATTGCATTTCTGAGGCAGCAAGAAGTATAGATGGTGTGAATGGATGGAAGGTTGGCTTGTGTGATGGTCTGGGCTGTGTCCACAACCTTCTGCAGTTTGCTAATGGCCCTGGGCAGAGTAGTGATGCAAGCATGTGATGACAAGCCATGATGCACCCAGATAGAATGCTTTCTGTGGCGCATCTATAAAAATTAGTAACAGTCTTCATGGGCATGCCGAATTTGTTGTCAGCCAAAGGTCCACTCCTACACACTCTTTAGCTCCAGTTCGTCTACAAACCAGGCTTCCACAATTACGTGACCAAATAGTTGTCTAAGTAGCACTTACAATGCGTGTCAGGCAAGCAACTTTTTAAAAAGTGGATCTTCCTTCAAAATTCCTTAGCTTTTAAATCAGTTCTTTCAATCCACATTTTTTAAAAAATGCAGAAAAATAGAAAGTACAGTCTCTTCACTCTGCTCATGCAGAATCCAGACAGAAGACAGAATTCGAAAAGATTTGCAATGTTGACATAAAAAGAATTGGCTCCTGCTGTAAGCAAGGTGGAAGCCAGTATTATACCCAAAATTGACAGCAATGTTTTCCACTGCTGTTCATTCTGGATGCAAAGATCAGCAAGATTTATGAGCAAGCATTGGCCATCAAGTAGCCAATGATCAGTATGCCCAATCTGAGCTCATTCATGCATCTTAACCTCAGGTAATTCAAAGTGCTACACAGCTTAGTGAACAAATTGCTATGCAAGTTTGAAGCCTGATGTATTTGGGAGGCTGCAAGTTCAAACAGAAAATGTTATTTTCTTATCTTCCCAGGAAGAATCCTCAGGGACAGATGTATGATCCAGACCAAATGCCCTCAAAATATATTCCAAAGATAGTCTAGACCCTAACTTCTTCCTATTTTAAAGTAAGGCATAGTTTAGTTTTAGTGTTGTGTTCCAGATGCAATTTGATTGTTCAAACTACTACTAAGCAAAACACGCTCTATTCATGTACTATAGTTAAAATACAGCAAAAAAAAAGGAATTGGAATAACTTAACTCTATTGGAACACTTAGCAGAATAATAGGTTTTGTAGCCACTAAACATTAATTGTTCCAATATAGCAACAGCCCCGCTAGCAGACCTGTGGCAAAAAGCAAATTTGGTAAAAGAGGTTGTCTCACAGGCAATTCCAGCAGCAGGAAGAGCAGCTCACCTTTTCGCAGTAAAAGGGAGAGGAGTAAAAGCATCCATTTCTAACTACAAGACCCCAGCAGCTACTGAAAAACTAAAACTAAAAATCCTGGTTCTGTGGGGGCTTGCATCACCCATTCAGGTCGCTTCTATTATTGCTAATTTTTAAAAAAATGCCAAGGCCTCACAAGCCTATTTATGCGCTTTCAACAGACATTGCACACTGCTGTTTTAAAACCTCTCTTCAAATAAAAAGGACAAGATACATTTCGTAAAGCCAGCGATCATGCCAAATATGTAGTGATCCTCAAACAGCAGGAACTGAGGAAGATAAAGTAGGGTCTGCACACTTCAGCACAGATTTACTGACTGATTGGGAATTGGAATCTGGTGATGAAGATTGCAGATGCTGTCCGCATAATCTTTTAAAAGTCACGAGTGGGAAGGAACGACTCACGTCCAGAGATTACAAATTGCCTGGTTCAGCCATCCAGTAAAACGTTAACTCAGTTAATCCCAGATGCCCACATTCCTCACAGTTCCCTGGACCCTGGAACTCTCTTGGTTTCGGGTTCCTAACCAATTCCCCAACGAACGCCATGTACGTGCCTCCACCCGACTCTCAGGCTGTGCATTTCAGATTGAAGCACAGCCGCTGCAGAAGAAAGGTTTTCCTCATGTCTGCATTATCTCTCTTTGCCAATCTCCTCAAATCTGCGCCCTCTCTGATGATGAGAACAGGTTTCTCATTTATCTACTGTGCAGGACCCTCCTGACCTTGAGTGTGTCCCTCAAAATAACCTCCCTCAATTTTCTCCAACAATAAACACAGATTCCCTGATCAATCGCGGAATTCCCTCAGCCCAGCCTTCATCCACGTAAATCTTTCCTGGCTGAGTTGACAGCCATTTGGATTTAAGCCCTGACATCAGTACTGGTACGGAATGCCCCCGAGCAAACCTGAAACCAGAAGAACTAAAACGGCCACTCATTACTTTCCTAGTTTTATCTCAGTGCATGACGCAGCTGCCGCCTTTAAATGGTTCGACATATTATATTGAAAAGAAAAATTCCAGAAGGCAGAAAACAAATGGCTCGTTCCTGTGATGTCCTCAGGAAAAGTTCAGCAACTGGGGAAATAATTCTCAGTGTTTGGCACTGCACAGATTTCTTTGCCCTGCATTTCACTTTGATGCAGAAATCTGTTTATGACACCACAGGAGCGGTGTTGAATTACTGTAACTCATAAATATAACCCCTTAGATGCTTTGATATGATCCCCTCTCGTCCTTCTGAATTCTAAATGGATATAGGCGCAGCCTGTTCAACCTTTCCTTATAAGAACTCTTATCCCAGGAATGAGCCCTGTGAACATTCTCTGAGCAGCTTCTAACATAAATTCCTACATTTTTTTTTCAAAAACAGGAGACCAAGACTTTGCCCAGTACTTCAGATGTGATTTCATAAAGTTGCTTGCAGAGAATGCGTCTTTTCAATTATTCTGCAGCTTTGATTGGACTGAAATGAGCGAAAAACTATTTTAAATCCAGGGATGGCTAGAAGATCGCTGCACGTGTTAACAGCAAGGAACTCACTGCATGTGTTAACAGCAAGCAACTTGACGCTCATTGTAATCACTGTTCACGAAGCTGCAGCAATTGAAATGTAGTTTGCAGATGAGCTGGAGCCAAAGAGTTGTCTAAAAATGAACCTTTGGTTGGCAACAAGAAGCAGATTGGTGATAGGCTTGTGACCAGTTATTGATGACAAAGGCCTTCTCTCTGCCAACAACTATGTGTTTGGTTCTCAGGTTACTGAAGAGTTTGGGCCTGTGAACAAGATAGTCAGAAGCCTTCAGACCTCTACCAGCTCAGGAGCTCTCTGTTCTCTGCAGTAAAAGTCGCTTTAACCCTGAATAAAACCAGTTTATATTTCTTTCAGTATTTGTTGTAAGCTGTGACTTAACATTGATAAATCTGAAAACCATTCTAAGTGCAAACCAGCCACTAGGTCATTTTGCAAACCATAGAATCCCTACAGTGCGGAAACCGACCTTTCAGCCCATCGAGTCCACACTGACCCTCCAAAGAGCAACCCAGACTCATCCCCCAACCCTATCCTCGTATTTCCTATGACTGTCTGACTTTGCCTGCACATCCCTAAACACTACGGGCAATTTAGCACAGCCAATCCACTTAATCTGCACATCTTTGGACTGGGGGAGGAAACCAGAGCACCCGGAGGAAACCTGCACAGACAGGACAAGAACGTGCAAACTCCACACAGACAGTTGCCTGAGGCTGGAATCGAACCCAGATCCCTGGCTCTGGGCCACTCCACCACCCACTGAAAGCCTCTGGAGATGAAGGATTCAGAAACAGCCCAAGAATCATTTCAGCAGCTGCAAGAACAAGAATGGGTGAGTTATATTCCTGGTCTTTACCTCCATTCATAACACCAATGTTTTTCCTTGTGCCTGTGTGTGTTTGTGTGTGTGTGTGTGTGTGTGTGTGTTTCTGGAGAAGGGGTGAGTTTAGAAACAGATTACAAGTTTAATTAGTACTGTTATATATAGTTGGTCCATCACTTTTGACCTGTAACTAGAGTTTAATCGAGCTGTAATAAATATTCACTTCTACGAACTGTAGAAACCTGTTCATGCTTCCTATCAACCCAGGTCTAAAATACTGAGAAATTCAGCACAAGTTTTAAAATCATAAAGGAGGGGCTGGATTACTATCGTGCTATCCCAGTGAGACGTGACACCCTGTTACAGACACACTAAAACTTCCCCACTTTTATATGCGACTCCCATTGCAATAAAAGGACAACAATACTAACCTTATTGTTGTCCATGCACGGTGGCTCAGTGGTTAGCACTGCTGCCTCACAGCGCCAGGGACCCAGGTTCGATTCCAGCCTCAGGCAACTGTCTGTGTGGAGTTTGCACATTCTCCCTGTGTCTGCGTGGGATCGCTCCGGCTTCCTCCCACAGTCCAAAGATGTGCAGGTTGGGTGGAACGGCCGTGCTAAATTGCTTGTAGTATCCAAGGATGTGCAAGGATTAGCCATGGGAAATGCTGGGTTATAGGGATACAGTTGGGGGCGCGGGAGTCTGGGTGGGGTGCTCTTTGGAAGGTCAGTCTGGATTCAATGGGCCGAATGGCCTGACACCACACTGTAGGAATTCTATGCAAGAGCCAAAGTCTATACAGGGGATCAAGAAAGAGAAATTCTCCCAAGAGCTGGATGAGTGAAGCTGTAACAACGCACTCTTCTGCTTTACTAGTGTCATTTCAGGAATGGAATTTACCATCTGTATGTGACCTACATGTGACTCCAGAGACACAGCAACTGTGGCTGACTCTTAAAATGCCCTGCGCCCCCCCCCCCCCACCAATTCCCGAAATGTCCCAGTTACTCAATTCATGGGCAACAAATTCAGGCTTTGCCAGCCAAGCCCGACGCCCCAAGCCCAAAGAATTAAGAAAGAGATTGCACTGCAGGAATTTGCCGAGCCTCCTGAAACAGTGCCACCCAGAGCTGATGTGTGGAAAGGCAAGGGCAGCTGGACACATGGGAACGCCACCACCTCCAACATCTCCCCCGAGCCGCTCACCATC
Source organism: Stegostoma tigrinum (assembly GCF_030684315.1). NCBI lineage: Eukaryota > Metazoa > Chordata > Chondrichthyes > Orectolobiformes > Stegostomatidae > Stegostoma > Stegostoma tigrinum. Next base: position 80,579,958 of record NC_081363.1, on the reverse strand, counting down.
CCAACCCTATCACTCTTCCCTCACTGTCTCTGGGTCATGATGCCGAACTGCTTCCTGATAACGGCTGCTAGATCTTTCAGCCAATGCATTTTCAGGGAAGGGTACCTGGAAAGGTATGTCAGTGGATAGCATTTTCACCTCAGCGATACCAAGCCGTGTATTTAAATCCCTTGAGACTTGAGCACAAAACCTACACAGTGACAGCCTTAGCTATTTTTCCAAGGGCAGTCTGGGGACAGGACCGCCCCAGCTGCAGATTAAGGAGCTGTCAGACTAAAAGCTCTTATCATCAGAGGCAAGTGTCTGCCCAATGGGCACGATGCAAACTGTCCGTAGATGGCCTCTTGGCAGCAGGGGAGTGGCCTAATGCTCCAGGCAGGCAGGGAGATCTTGGCCATGTTATGGACCAGAACACAGCCCCACAAAACCTATCAAGAACCTAGCCAAGCCCCTATCTTTTATCATTTTTAAAGACAAGTCTGAGGCATCACATTCTAGATATGATTGGATTGGTCAGACTGCTAGGCTTTAAACAAACCACACTTTATTTTTACACCACTACTAAAACAGAAACAAAGAAAGGAGAATTGACTTGACTTTAATTCTATCAAAATACTTAACGATATAGTATATTGTTCAATGACTACTCATCAACTGTTCCAACATCGCAGCATCCCTGATCACACCCTTGGCAGAGGCAAATTCAGCAAAACAGATTTCCTTCCTTTGCTATCTCCTCCAGTCCAGGGCAAGTAAAACCCGAAAGAATGATTCCAGCAGCAGAGAGAGAAGTCAAGCGTTTTCAGCAGCAGAGGGAGAGCTGCATCTAATAGTTTCAACTCCAAAAAACCCCAACTTCAACAACCGAAAGCCAAAACTACAACCCTGGGTCTGTGGGAGCCTGACTCCATCCATTCATGCTTCTTTTTCCCCATTTAAAAAAAAGCCAAAGCTATTTACTCTGCTTCCCCCGACTCCCGGCTTACAACACTTGTTTTCAAAGAGAAACAGGACAGAACAAATCCCTCATAAAGGCACATCTCATCATCCCCACTTGCTTGGCCAATGATCCGCCCACAGGACGCCCTGCTGGGAGGTAAACCTGGGCAAATTGTTGGGCCAGTTACTAATGTGGCACTTATTTTAAAACATAAACTATTGAAGAAAGAGCTCTTCAAAATGTAGGTGCCTCTCTCTCCCTGCCACTCACTTCTGTGTAGGCTACATTCCCTGTGCTACCTCTGATTAGACCGTGATCTCACCTTCTGGGCGCTCTTTGGGCCAATCAGGGAAGACCTCAGCCCTGGGTGACTGATCCTGGCACATATCGCAGGGGTGCCTGAGCTCCCCCCACACCCACCCTGCCCCCCCCCATCCCCAGCCCCAACCCCCACTTTCCCTGCAGGATCTAGAACCTTCTGGAAGCATCCTGCCTGGCATCTGTCCTCTCAGGCTGTTGCAAAAGCGCCGCAGCTCCGTTCTGAAGATGCCAGTTACCGAGGTAGATGGCGCACTTGTTACCCATGTTAGTCTTCGTTGGATCTTGCTTTGCATAAATTGGGTGCCCTGATAAGCAGCGTGACTGCACTTCAGAAGGTACATAATTGGCGTTTTAGGACGACGTTTAAATTACCTGCAACCCTATAAGCTCTTTCCTTTATTTTTCCCTTTATTTCCTTTATTATTCATGAAGATAGTTATAGCCTGGAACAAAATAAACAACACTAACTCGGTCAAAGAGGTGAACGGGCAGTTCAAACTCACAAAATGCATCTTCAGGGGGGCGGTGGGATCAATCTTTTGGAATGGGATCCCAGGCAGAATCGTCACCGCCAGGACCGGCCTGGTTCTGTGGGGATGATGTAAGAATAATGGCAATTTTCCTGAACTGTTAAGTGCCATGTTTTCCCACACAACCTTATCCCATTGGAATCTGCAGAGTGGAGTACAACTTAAAAGGGCAGGTAAACACTGCCACCTAGAGGAAAGGATGGCCAAAGACCTCAGCCACACTGAACCAGCCCCTTGACCCTGTGTATTCATCAACTCCTACTGTCTTCAATTACCAGCATTTCAGGCCGATCTGCGCACAGGCTCGTTTGCAGTTCATTCTGTCATCAGGGGTGGGGGTTGGGGGCGCAGGGGCCATTTGTCCTGAAATATCTTGTCGCGCTGAACCACAGAAATGATTGTGAAGGAGACAGCCTGGTCGACCCGCAAAAGGCCCCAACTGGAGTGAAGCTCTGTGGACGGTTGAGCTTCTGCGCACCCTGTGGGACAAATCAATGTTACTTACACAGTTGCTCTTTATTCATTCACAGGATGAGGGCGTTGCTGGCCAGGCAGCATTTCTTGCCCATCCCTAATTGCCCAGAGGGCTGCTAAGAGTCAACCACATTGCTGTGGGTCTGGAGTCACAAGGAGGCCAGACCAGTTAAGGATGGCGCATATCAAATAAATGACTTTAGTTAATTCCAGATTTGAGTTTTTTAAGGTGGAATTCAAATGTCCCATCATCTGCTGTCGTGGGATTTGAACCCAGCTCCCCAGAACACTACACAGGTCTCTGGCTCAAGAATCTTGAAATAATGCCACTAGGCCATCATCTCCCCTTAGTCTGCTCTGCTTGGCTCAAACGGTAATGGAGGAGATTGACATTGAGGTGTGGGATATTTGGTGTTGTCACATGTTTTTTCCCTGTGGACGTAATGGCTTGTTGACCTGTGAATGCTCACAGACCCACGGCATCTGGTTTCCACAATGTTTAAGATGTCCGTGCCGAGGATCTGTACTGGCATGGCAGATGGATAATGCCAGCCCAAGGGATGTTGGGCCCTGTTGTAAGTGGGTAGCTTACCGTGTGTGGGCTGTACCATGCTGTGCCAGCCTCCTCAGTACGTCTCATGTCTCACACTGGAACAACTCCACAGAGGCTGGTATCGCGTCACCGGTCACCCTTTAATTACACTTGGCGAGTCCCTGACATTGATCCAGCTCCCTCAGAGCCAGGTCTCAGGGTGAACCGACACTCTGGCGCTCCTGTTTATATCTGTCAGCCAGGGCTCCCTGATTGGACCAGATTAACAGCCCCAATCAGGGAACTCGTATTCTATGAGGGCCACCCGGTTGACCCTATTCCAATCACTACAGATACACCAGTGTCAATCTTAGCATCCAGTGCACGCTGTCCACTGCATTGGGTGCATCACTTGGATGAAAGTGAAGATTTAATGGAGTTTAATTTAGATAAAGACAAGCTGTTGCGTTTTTGGTGGGTCAAACCAGGGCAGGACTTACTCAGTCAATGGTAGGGCCCCGGGGAGTGTTATGGAACAAAGAGATCTAGGGGCGCAGGTCCATAGCTCCTTGAAAGTGGAATCACAGGTAGACAGGATAGCGAAGAATACTTTCGGCAAGGTTGCTTTGATTGGTCAAAGCATTGAGTGTAGGAGTTGGGATGTCAAGACATTGATGAGGCCATGTTTGGAGTACTGTGCGCAGTTCTGGTCACCCTGCTATAGGAAGAGTTTTATTAAACTAGAAAAGAGTGCAGGAAAGATTTACTAGAATGCTACCTGGGCTGGAAGATTTGGGTTATAAGGAGAGGTTGGATATGCTGATGCTTTTTATTTTCCCTGATGGGGTGACCGTACGGAGGTCTATAAAATCATGAGAGGCACAGATAAGGTAAATAGCCAACAGGCTTTCCCCACGGTGGGGGAGTCTAAAACGAGAGAGCATAGTCTTAAGGGGAGAGACACAAAAGGGTCCAGAGGGGCAATGTTTTCACAGTGTCTGGAACAGGGGTATTGGTGGGGGCGAGAACAATTAAGTCATTTAAGAAGCATTCAGGCAGGTGCACAGATCGGACAGGTATGCAGAGGTACGGACCAGCGCAGGCAACGGGGCTAGTTTAAGTGTGAAAACTGGACGACATAAACAAGTTGGGCTGAAGGGCCTGTTTCCGTGCTGCAGAGGTTGACTCTATTTCAGCTTCTGTAAGGGTGCCCCTGTGGTGCATCGAGTTGAGCACCTGTACAGGGCTCTGGGAACTGTGACCCTGCTCTTACCTCTGGAACTGTGGTGACCTGCCTGTGTGCCATTGGCTGAACTTTGGGCGATCCTTAGGCCTTGATCCTTGGTTTGATATTCTCCACCATATTGCCATGGCAAACTGTGTTACACATTGGGGTCTTGTAGCTGATTGGACGTCTTGCACATTATAGCCCAACGTCCTCTAGTAGACTTTGTATAGCCTGTGCATGTGAGGACATACTGAACATTGCCTTGGTGGATAATGCAAGTCACACCTCATATAATATTTGGACGTTGCACTGATGCTGTTGACCGCTATAATGTTTGTTCCAGGGTGAAGCATCCATAAATGCTCCTGAGCTGAGACAATTGCGTTAAATCCCCTGCTTCTACTCGAGCGTTAATGGTGTTTTCTTGCCTTTCTCCAGAAGTGCTTTCTGAAAGATTCAATGAGTGTAGATCACCAATTCTGTAAACCTTTCAGATAAATTCGCTTTGGAGAAATCACATTGCACACCTCAGCCTTAACACCTACTCGTCAGTGGTTTGATCATTTTCACCCCATTGCTGACAGAACAAACCCCAGCTTGTCTATCCTGAAATGCACTCTCACTTTAACAGAAATCAGAAAAATTCTGTCGGCAACCATCATCGGAAAACGTTGGAGAATTCTATTCTTCTTAACCTTTGAGCGTTTAAAGAAGGCGACCGCCTCCCATTCCTTGCCTGGTGATCCTGAAAGTAAAGATTGAATGTTCCTTTAAACAATTGAAGTGCTGGCAGAATGTCTATAGATTGCCAGTCCATGGGTGCCATGTTTGCTTTCTATCTTATCTTTGTGCCGTTCTGTGTGCTTTTACAAAGATAAACACTGCAGTATAGGCCTTCTCCATGTTTTTGTTGATTTTGGCCATCATTTAATATTGCTGTCCCTTTAAAAGTAGCAGGACTGCTCCTCCAGGTGGCATTTGTGGATAAAAAGGAGGTTTGAGCATCATGAACATCCTTCCTTTTCGTCAATCCCGAGGGGTGAGATGATGGAACGAACCAATGACTGTGAACAGGTAGGCATATTCCTCAGTGTTTCTCTCTATTTTTTATCCAGAAAGTGTTTGCCTGGGTTACAGCTGTCCTTCCAGCACCCATTTCAAAGTTAACATGGTGTGGAGCTGGATGAACAAAACTATTCATTTAAAAAAAATCGCCTGGGCCTCTGGTAAGATGCTCTTTTGACTTAAAAGACACAGAGAGAGAGAGAGAGAGAGAGAGAGAGAGAGAGAGAGAGATAGGGCACCCACTCTGCTTCAGTACAGGCTTGTGGCCTTTCGGCTTCATGGGAATTACAGCCCTGGCTTCAGGGAGATTGATGGGTTACTGGCGAGAAAATAAACTTCTCACCTCTGCCAAACTGCGAGCACTTTTTCAAGCGTAAACATCCTCTATCTGTCACCACTGGCTTTTAGCGTCTGCTCGCTGCCACCGTGTGTTTGAGTTTAGTCATAACAGTGACAATTTACACACTTTCTCAGACTTGCACACAAAGCCTCGGCTGATCTTTTTGTGCATTAGAATCACTTCACTGACTCTGTCACACACTGCCTTAGAATAAGGAAAAGGTAGCTATGTTTATACTGAAACAGTACATGCTGTCATGGCAACTGTCTTAAAGGGACAGGCCTATCTGATCCGGAATCGACACCATTAGACTGTAGATATCTGACATCTGGGCAGTTAATGTGCAGAATGCCCTCTGGAATATTTAGCATTCTCCCCTGGCACCCAACACTGTGTGTGTGTGTGTGTGTGTGTGTGTGTGTGTGTATGTGTCTGTGTGCGCGTGTGTGCGAGAAAATGTGTCAGAGGGTGAGTGTGTTAGAGTTTGTGAGAGACAATGAAAGTGTATCCGAGAGACAGAGATTGTGTGAGAAAGAGTGTCTGATAGATGGCGTGAGTGAGAGAGAGGGTGTGAGAAAGAGAGTGAGATGGATTGTGTGAGTGAGGAGTGAATGTGTGTGAGGGCAAGTATGAGAGGGTGAGTGTGTGACTGTGTGTGTGAGAATGCATGTGAGAGAGAGTGTGTGAAGAAGAAAGAGTGTGAGAGTGTGTATAAGAGAGAGTGTGTGTGTGAGAGATAGTGTGTAAGAGAATGAGAGTGAACGTGAAAGAGTGAGTGCATGTGTATGTGTGTGAGACAGTGTGTTAGAGACAGTGTGTGTGAGAGAGTGAGTGTGAGTGTGAAAGAGTGTGAGAATGTGTGAGAACATGTATGTGAGAGAGCGTGTGAGCAAGTATGTAACAGAGTGTGAAGGAACGTGTGAGAGTGTGTGTGAGACAGAGTGTAGGAGTATAAGTGTGAGAGAGAGTTTGCGAGAGAGAATGTGAGAGAGATAGTGTGAGAGAGTGTAGGAGAATGTGAGTGTGAGAGAGATTCAGTACGGATGCATGAGAGAGAGAGAGTGTGAGTGTGAAAGAGAGAGTGAGAGAGAGCGTGTACATGTATGCAAGACTGTGTGAGTGCTTATGGGTGAGTTTGAATATACGTGTGAGTGTGAGCGAGAGTGTGAGAGTATGTTTAGCTTTGTGTGTATGTAAGTGTGTGTGTGTATGTGAGTGTGCGTGAGTGTGTGTGTGCGTGTGTGTGTGCCTGTCTGCATGTGTGTGTATGACTGTGTGTGAGTGAGCGTGTGAGTGCATGTGAGTGAGCGTGTGAGTGCATGTGAGTGAGTGTGTACGTGTGAGAGGTGGGTGTGAGAAAATCTGTGAGAGGGTGAGTGAGTGAGAGTATGTGAGAGAGACTGTGAGTGAGAGTTTGTGAGAGATAATGAGAGTGTATCTGAGAAACAGAGAATGTGAGAGACTGTGTGTGAGAAAGTGTGTATGTGAGAGACAGTGTGAGGGTAAATGTGAAAGAGTCAGTATATGTGTATGTGTGTGATCCAGTGCATGTGAGAGAGTGTGTGTGAGTGCCACAGAGCATGAGAATGTGTGAGAAATTGATTGTGAGAGAGCATGTGAGCAAGTATGTCAGAGAGTGTGAGAGAACGTGTGAGAGTGTGTGTGAGGCAGAGTGTGGGACTGGAAGTGTGAGAGAGAGTTTGTGTGAGAGAATATGAGAGAGGTAGTGTGAGAGAGTGTCGGAGAATGTTAGTGTGAGACAGATTGAATATGAATGTGTGTGTGTGTGTGTGTGTGTGAGAGTGAATGTGAGATAGTGTGAGCGAGAGAGCGCACACGTGTATGAGAGAATGTGTAAGTGTTTATGGGTGAGTTTGAATATGTGAGTGTAAGTGTGTGCAAGCATGCAAGAGTATGTTTAGACTTTGTGTGTGTGTGTGTGTGTGTGTGAGTGAATGTGCGTGTATGTGAGTTTGTATGTGAGTGTGTGTCTGTGTGAGTGTAAGATGTGTGTGAGTGTTTGAGTGTGTGTGTATGCGAGTGTGGATCAGTGTAAGTGTGTGTGTGAGTATGCATGTCTGTGTGATTGTGTGTGTGTGAGAAAATGTGTGAGAGGGTGAACGTGTGAAAGTGCATGGGAGTGAGTGTGTGAGTGCACGAGAGTGTGTGCATGAGTGTGTGTGAGAGTGTGTGTGTGTGAGAGAGAATGTGTGTGAGAGAGAGTGTGTGAGAGTATGTGTGACAGTGTGTGAGTAAGAGAGAAGGTGTGTGAGAGTGTGTGTGACAGCATGTGTGAGAGAGGGTATGTGAGTGTGAGAGTGTGTGTGAGTGTACGGGCATGTGTGCATGAGTGTGTGTGAGAGAGTGCGTGTATGAGAGTGTGTGTCAGAGAGGGTATGTGAGTGACAGAGTGTGTGTGAGACAGTGTGAGAATGTGTGAGAGAGAGTGTGCGAGGGAGAGTGGGTGCGAGAGAGAGTGTGTGAGATAGAGAGAGTGCGAGAAAGTGTGTGCGAGGTAAAGGGTGAGAGAGAATGTGTGTGAGCGTATGTATGAGAGAGGGTATGTGAGTGAGAGAGGGTATGTGAGTGAGAGAGTGTGTGCGAGAGAGTGTGTCAGTGAGAAAGAGTGTGAGCGTGAATGTGAAAGAGTGAATGTATGTGTATGTGTGTGAGAAAGTGACCATGTGTGTGAAAGAATGTGAGAATGTGTGAGAAAATGTGTATGAGAGTTTGTGAGAGAGCGTGTGAGCAAGTATGTAAGAGAGTGTGAGAGACAGAGTGTGAGAGTGTAAGTGTGAGAGAGAGAGTGTGAGAGAGTGGAGGAGAATGTTAGTGTGAGAGAGATTGAGTACGAATGTTTAAGACAGAGAGTGAGTGTGAGAGATAGTGTTAGAGAGAGAGCACGCACATGTATGAGAGAGTGCATGAGTGTTTATGGGCAAGTTTGAATGTATGAGTGTGAGTGTGTGCGAGAGTGTGAGAGTATGTTTAGACTTTGTGTGTGTAAGTGTGCGTGTGAGTGTATGTGAGTATGTGTGTGTGTGGGAGAGTGTGTTTGTATGTGAGTGTGTGCATATGAGTGTGTGCGTGAGTGTGTATGTGTGTGTGCGTGCATGAGTGTGTGTGAATGTGTGTGTGTATGTGTTTGTGTGTGCGTGTGTGTGTGAGTGTGAGAAAATGTGTGAAAAGGTGAGTGTGAGAAAATATGTGAGATGGTGAGTGTGTGAGTGCATGAGAGGGAGTGTGAGTGAGAATTTGTGAGAGATCATGAGAGTGTCTCTGGGAGACAGAGAGTGTGTGAGGGAAAGAGTGTCAGAGAGATTGTGTGAGTGAGACAGAGTGTATGAGAAAGTGTGAGAGTGTGTGAGAAAGAGAGTGAGATGGAGTGAGTATGTAAGTGTGGAGTGAACTTGTGTGAGGGAATGTGTGCGATGGTGAGTGTGTGACTGTGTATGAGAGAGTGCATGTATGAGAGAAAATGGGAGAGAGAGAGAGAGTGTGTGTGTGTGAGAGAGAGTGAGTATGAGAGAGTGAATGTGAGAGACCGTGTAAGTATGTAAGAGATTGTGAGAGAACGTGTGAGAGTGTGTGTGATACAGTGTGAGAGTGTAAGTGTGAGAGAGAGTTTGTGTGAGAGAATGTGAGAGAGAGTGTGAGAGAGATTAAGTATGAATGTGTCTGAGAGATTGAGTGTGAAAGAGTGAGTGTGAGAGATAGTGTTAGAGAGAGAGCACATACGTGTATGAGAGAATGTGCAAATGTTTATGGGCAAGTTTGAATGTATGAGTGTGAGTGTGTGCAAGAGTGTGAGAGTATAGACTTTGTGTGTGTAAGTGTGTGTGTGAGTGAATGTGAGTATTAGATTAGATTAAATTAGATTACCTACAGTGTGGAAACAGGCCCTTTGGTCCAACAAACCCACAACCAACCCTTGGAGCATCCCACCCAGACCCATCCCTGATAACCCACACACCCCTGAACACTACAGGCAATTTAGCATGGCCAATCCACCTAAACTGCACATCTTTGGAGTATGTGTGTGAGTGTGTGAGAGTGTGCTTGTATGTGAGTATGTGTATGTGAGTGTGTGTGTGCATGTGAGTGAGTAAATGAGTGACAGTGTATGTGTGTGAGAGTATGAGAAAATGTATGAGAGGGTGAGTATGTGAGAGTGCATGAGAGGGAGTGTGAGTGAGAGTTTGTGAGAGATAATGAGAGTGTATCTGAGAGACAGGGAGTGTGTGAGAAAGAGTGAGAGTGTGTGAGTGAGAAAGAGAGTGAGACAGAGTGAGTGTGTAAGTGTGGAGTGAATGTGTGTGAGAGGTTGAGTGTGTGACTGTGTGTGAGAGAGGGCATGTGTGAGAGAAAATGGATGAGAGAGAGTGTGCGTGTGAGAGAGAGTGAGTGTGAGAGAGCATGTGAGTAAGTATGTAATACAATGTGAGAAAACGTGTGTGAGACAGAGTGCGAGGGAGTAAATGTGAGAGAGAGTTTGCATGAGAGAATGTGAGAGATAGTGTGAGAGAGTGCAGGAGAGTGTGAGAGTGATTGAGTATGAGTGTGTGAGACAGAGAGTGAGTGTGAGAGATAGTGTTAGAGAGAGACTGTGTACATGTATGTGAGAGTATGTAAGTGTTTATGGGTGAGTTTGAGTATATGAGTGTGAGTGTGTGAGAATGCATGTGAGTGTGTGTGTGCATGTGTGTGTGTCTGTGCGTGAGTGTGTGCATCTGCATGAGTGTCTGTGTGTGTACGTGAGTGTGTTTGTGAGTGTGTATGTGCATAAGTGTGTGTGTGTGTTTGAGTGTGAATGTGTGTGCTAGTGTTCATGAGTGTGTGTGTGTCTGTGCGTATGTCTGCATCAGTGTGAGTATGTGTGTGTATGTGAGTGTGTTTGTGAGTGTGTGTGTGTGCATGAGCATGTGTGACTGTCTGTATGTGTGTGCGGGAGTGTGAATGGATGTGTGTGTATGTGTGTCAGAGAGTGTGTGTGTGCATGAGAGGGATTGTGTGTGTGCGAGGGTGAGTGTGTGTTTGTGTGTGTACGTGAGTGTGATTGTGAGTGAGTGTGTGTGTGCATGAGCATGTGTGACTGTCTGTATGTGTGTGCATGAGTGTGAATGGATGTGTGTGTATGTGTCAGAGAGTGTGTGTGTGAGTGTAAGAGTGTGAGTGGGTGTGTGGGTGTGTATGCATGAGCGTGTGTCTGTGTACATGAGTGTGAATGTGTGTGTGTGTGAGTCTGAGAGTGTGTGTGTGTGTGTGTGTGTGCGTGATTATGTGTATATGTGTGTGTGGGTGTGCGTGAGAGTATATGTGTGAGTGTGTGTGTGAGCATGAATCTGTGTGTGAGACCGTTTCTGTGCGTGAGTTTGTGGGTGGGTGTGCGTAAGTGCATTTGTGTGTGTGTGTGTGTGTGTGTGCGCGCGCGTGTGTGTTCGTAAATGTGTGTGTGAGATTGTGAGTGCGTGTGCGTGACAGTATGTGAGAATGTGAGTGTGTGATTGTGAGTGTGTGTGAGTGTGAGCGTGTGTGTGAGAGTATGTGTGCGTGTGTGAGCGAGGGTCAGTGTGTGAGAGGGTGAGTGCGTGAGAGAGTGTGAGTGTGTGAGAGGGTGAGTGTGTGAGAGAATGTGTGTGTGAGGGTGAGTGTGTGAGAGAGTGTGAGAGGGTGAGTGTGTGAGAGAATGTGTGTGTGAGTGTGTGAGAGAGTGTGAGAGGGTGAGTGTGTGAGAGAATGTGTGTGTGAGAGGGTGAGTGTGTGAGAGGGTGAGTGTGTGAGAGAGTGTGAGTGAGTGAGAGAGTGTGAGTGTAGAGAGGGTAAGTGCATGAGAGAGTGTGAGTTTGTGAGAGGGTGAGTGTTTGTGAGAGGGTGAGTGCGTGAGAGAGTGTGAGAGTGTGAGAGAGTGTGTGTCTGATTGTGCTGGGAGATCTTTTGGTCTCACATGTTGCTGCCGATGCCAGTCTCAAAGCAAGAAGGCGACATTTCTCCCAGCATGCAATGTGGCCCTGCCCCATGGTGTTCCTGGGTAAAGCCATGAAATGACTTGCAACAACAACAATTTAAATTTATGTACTGCCTTTAATGTCGTTAAACAAACAGTGAAACATTGACATTGAGGTGCAAGGCAGGGTGTTAGGGAAAATAACCAAAGGCCTGCCAAAAAGGGGTAGGTTTTAGGGAGTGTCTTAAAGCAGGAGAGAAAGACAGGGTGATGTAGGGAGGTAACTCCAGAGCTTAGTGTCAAGGCACCTGAGGGTATGACCACCAATGGTTGAGCGCTCAAATCAACTGGAGGAAAGTAGACATCTTGGAGAGTGATGGGGCTGGATTACAGACATAGGGGAGGGACAGACCCATTGGAGGGTTTAGAAACAGGGATGTGTGATTTAGGCAGGTGTGGATCAGCACCATGATAAATCTGTTGCCCTGCCCCAAAGGTGGGAGCAACTGTCATGTGTGAGCGCCACGTTGCATTTCATTAACACACAGTCAATATGCCTTCTCTAAAGAAGGCGCCATGTGACAGAGCATGGTCCCTGGACTGACATCATTCCCCACGATCAAAGGAGTGACATGTGGAGTGCTTACACTACCCTGGTATCCCTTTACAATCCCATCGGTATCTCGATGGGAAACATCAGCACTCAATCAATGTGCAACATCGGGAAAATCAGCACAATTCCCTCGCCTGCGCTCATTCATCAGAGGTGCAGCCAGCAGCAAAGAGAGGGAGGGAGAGAGAGAGAGAGAGAGAGAGACAGAGAGACAGAGGAAAAAAAATGATCACTGATTACTCTCAGCCATAGTCTGGTGGATAGACTGGACCAGGCAGGAGCCCGGATGTTGTAATCTCTGGCGCATACAGTTCAGAGAGTCATACAGCACAGAAACAGACCCTTCGGCCCAACTCTTCCGGGCTGGCCAGATAACTATTGGCTACCAAATGGTCACAGATGCCCAGGAGGAGCCCGTTGGCCTGTTGTACTGTGGTGCGGCAACAGAGAAGTTTTAATCAACAATAATTGTTAAAAGTCAGCATCGGAGGCAAGGAAAAAGCATAAATCCGATCATGTGGTCTCAAATTCAACACAATGAACACCTCAGGCGCTGAAATAATTGGCACCAGTGATGACGTGGTGGCCATCTTTGATACAGTCAAAATGAACCCATCTAATCCTATGAGCTGAAGCCATTTAGAAAGAGATCATGCCCATTGATTGTACAGAAATCCCTCTGCCATCTTGGAACATTGTCCATCGCTACGACCACATGAATGAAGCTGAGTTTTACATTGAAAATGGTATTTGGAACAGCAGAAACTTTAACAGCTTTCAATTTACGTATTGTACCAATCTTTACAGACACAAGAATTCAACCACAGCTTTCATCGATGAAGAATACAACACGATAACAAAGGAAGTGGAGCAAAAAGAGATCAAAATTCGAGTGGTGATCATCCAATTCCAGGAAAATAATTAACAATTTCAGCAGTGACACCAGATCATATGTTACATAGACACCACACACACACTCACACGCACACGCACATGCACTCACACACACCCACATGAATTGACATACGCACACACAGAGACACACGCACACACACTCACTCACACAGACACACACGCACACACACTCACTCACACAGACACACACGCACACACACACATACACACACACAGTGTCATTCCCAAGTATTAGAGTTAAAGTGTACAGCACAGAAACAGAACCTTCAGCTCAACCCATCTATGCTGACCAGAATCCCAAACTAAACTAGTCCCACCTGCCTGCACTTGGCCCATATCCCTCCAAATAGTTCTTTTTCCGACTCTCTCTCTGTGTGCGTGTGTGTGTGCGTGTGTGTGTGTGTGTGTGCGCGCGTTAGACCACATACCCAGAATGATTTTTCAATAATGTAAGATTAGGGCTGTTTTGTCAAATTGATGCTGCCCGTTCAACTTGCGTTTCCACCCTGTTAAGTGCGAGATCTAAAATTTTAACTTCATGTCCCTTTTTACCTGCACTAACACTCCTCGGTTCCAGCTCTGCCTAACAGGGCCCTGCACTGTTACAGGTGTCACGTTTTTAAAAGAGATGTTCTACAAAAGATGGCATATCTGCAGGATGTCCAACCAGAGGTGTGTTTTTGAAGTGCAGCGTACAAAATGAAGCAGTGTACCGCAAGCCCCCGTGAGCAATAACCTGATATTAATCTGCTCTTTGATGTTGGTTTAGTGGCTAAATATTGATCAGGACACAAGGCTCAGAGTCAGACTCTCGCTGCATCATCCTTTACCTTCAGCTCAGGGGACGATGAGGAGTTCAGGTGAACACCTCACCCAAAAGGCAGCGATTCTGACAGTGCAGCGCTCCCTCGGTGCCACAGTGCAGTGTCAGCACTGATGTTTTCACACTCACTTCTGCAATGGGACTCGAACCCCCGATGACCTTCAGACCCAGAGGTAACGACATTACCGGCTGAGATCTTTGTGGCTGAATGAAACTTTGGCGTTTATTTTCCAAGGGTTGGTGTATAAATGTAATGAAGTGCAGAATGCAGCTACACAAAGTGTTAGTGAGATTGAGGCCGGAGTGCTGTGCGCTGTTTTGATCCCCTTATTTGAGCAGGGATGTAATTGTATTGGAGGCCGTTCAGAGGAGGCTCACGACTAATTTCAGACATGAACTAGGAGCTAAATTAAAGGACACGTTCTCGAGGGCTATAATCTCCAGATTACTGCCTGAGCCATGGGCAAATTGGTGTCGGTATGCGAGAATAAGGGAAGTAAACGCGTGGCTAAAAGGAATGGTGCGGGCAAGAGGGGTTCCTTTTCATGGGCCACTGGCATCAGTTTTGGACGGATCTGTAACCTGAAATGAGCTGGGACCAACGTTCCAGCAAAAAAGGTCAACAGAACTTTAAAGCAGAAAGTGGGGAGGAATGGGAAAAGTGAAACTTCAAGGAACGTAATGGCCAATGGGGGTGGATTCAACTGCGTGGAAAAATATTTTTTAAAAAGTGATAAACAAGGAGCACTCGGGAGAGATCATTGAAGTCTCCAGCACACACAATAGGACAGAGTGTTTGGAAATGGTTAGGAATCAAACTTCAAGCACACTGGAGAAATGAATGACATTTAGAAGAGGGACCAGAAGACCACAAGACCATAAGACATAGGAGTGGAAGTAAAGCCATTCGGCCCATCAAGTCCACTCCGCCATTTAAATCATGGCTGATGGGCATTTCAACTCCACTTCCCTGCACTCTCCCCGTAGCCCTTGATTCCTTTTGAGATCAAGAATTTGGCGATCTCTGCCTTGAAGGCATCCAACGTCCCGGCCTCCACTGCACTCTGCGGCAATGAATTCCACAAGCCCACCACTCTCTGGCTGAAGAAATGTCGTCTCATTTCAGTTTTAAATTTACCCCATCTAATTTTAAGGCTGTGCCCACGGGTCCTAGTCTCCCCACCTAACGGAAACAACTTCCTAGCATCCACCCCTTCTAAACCATACATTATCTTGTAAGTTTCTGTTAGATCTCCCCTTAACCTACCAAACTCTAATGAGTACAATCCCAAGATCCTTAGCCGTTCATCATACGTTAAAGCTACCATTCCAGGGATCATCTGATGGATCTCCGCTGGACACGCTCCAGGGCTAGTATGTCCCTCCTGAGGTGTGGGGCCCAAAATTGGACACAGTATTCTAAATGGGGCCTAACTAGAGGCTTATAAAGCCTAAGCAGCACATCGCTGCTTTTATATTCCAACCCTCTTGAGATAAACGACATTACATTCGCTTTCTTAATTACGGACTCTACCTGCAAGTTAACCTTTAGAGAATCCTGGACCAACACTCCCAGATCCCTTTGCACTTCTGATTTGTGAATTTTCTCACCGTTTAGAAAATAGTCCATGCCTGTATTCTTTTTTCCAAAGTGCAAAACCTCACATTTACTCACATTGAATTTCATCAGCCATTCCCTGGACCACTTTCCTAAACTGTCTAAATCTTTCTGCAGCTTCCCCACCTCCTCAGTACTACTTGCCTGTCCACCTATCTTTGTATCATCGGCAAACTTCGCCAGAATGCCCCCAGTCCCTTCATCCAGATCATTAATATATAAGGTGAACAGCTGTGGCCCCAACACTGAACCCTACGGGACACGACTTGTCACCGGTTGCCATTCCGAAAAAGAGCCTTTTATCCCAACTCTCTGCCTTCTGTCAGACAGCCAATCCTCAATCCAAGCCAATAGCTCACCTCGAACACGATGGGCCCTCACCTTGCTCAGCAGCCTCCCGTGAGGCACTGTATCAAAGGCCTTTTGGAGGTCTAGATAGATAACATCTACTGGGTTTCCCTGGTCTAACATACTTGTTACCGCTTCAAAGAATTCCAACAGGTTTGTCAGGCACGACCTCCCCTTACTAAAACCATGCTGATTTGTTTTAATCTGACCTGCACTTCCAGGAATTTAGAAATCTCATCCTTGACAATGGATTCTAGAATTTTACCAACTACTGAGGTTAGGCTAATCGGCCTATAATTTTCCATCTTTTGCCTTGATCCTTTCTTGAACAAGGGAGTTACAACAGCAATTTTCCAATCATCTGGGACTTTCCCTGGCTCCAGTGACTTTTGAAAGATCATGACCAAAGCCTCCGCTATTTCCTCAGCCACCTCCCTCAGAACTCTAGGATGTAGCCCATCAGGGCCAGGAGATTTATCAATTTTTAGACCCTTTAGCTTTTCTAGCACTTTCTCTTTTGTATTGCCTACCGTACATAGATAAGCTGCAGAGCTGGGCTGAGAGGTGGCAAATGGAGTTTAATGCAGACAAACGTGAGGTGATGCACTTTGGTAGGAGTAACCGGAAGGCAAAGTACAGGGCTAGTGGTAAGATTCTTGGTAGTGTAGATGAGCAGAGAGATCTCGGTGTCCATGTACACAGATCCTTGAAAGTTGCCACCCAGGTTGACAGGGCTGTTAAGAAGGCATACAGTGTTTTAGCTTTTATTAATAGAGGGGTCGAGTTCCAGAACCAAGAGGTTATGGTGAAGCTGTACAAAACTCTGGTGCAGCCGTATTTGGAGTATTGTGTACAGTTCTGGTCACCGCATTATATGAAGGATGTGGAAGCTTTGGAAAGGGTGCAGAGGAGATTTACTAGGATGTTGCCTGGTATGGAGGGAAGGTCTTACGAGGAAAGGCTGAGGGACTTGAGGCTGTTTTCATTAGAGAGAAGAAGGTTGAGAGGTGACTTAATTGAGGCATATAAGATAATCAGAGGGTTAGATAGGGTGGATAAGGAGAGCCTTTTTCCTAGGATGGTGATGGCGAGCACGAGGGGGCATTGCTTTAAATTGAGGGGTGAAAGATATAGGACAGATGTCAGAGGTAGTTTCTTTCCTCAGAGAGTAGTAAGGGAATGGAACGCTTTGCCTGCAACGGTAGTAGATTCGCCAACTTTAGGTACATTTAAGTTGTCATTGGACAAGCATATGTACGTACATGGAATAGTGTAGGTTAGATAGGCTTGAGATCGGTATGACAGGTCGGCACAACATTGAGGGCCGAAGGGCCTGTACTGTGCTGTAATGTTCTATGTTCTATGTTCTATGTACTCAACTCTGCCCCCTGGCTCTCCCTAATTGTTGGCATACTACTCACGTCTTCCACTGTGAAGACTGACGCAAAGTACTTATTAAGTTCTTCAGCTATTTCCTTATCTCCCATCACTAACCTTCCAGCATCAATTTGGTGCGGCCCAATATCTACTTTTGCCTCTCGTTTGTTTCTTATGTATTGAAAGAAGCTTTTACTATCATTTCTAATATTACTAGCTATTACTAGCTAGCCTACCTTCATATTCAATCCTCTCCTTCCTTATTGCTCTCTTTGTTATCCTCTGTCTGTTTTTGTAGCCTTCCCAATCTTCTGATTTCCCAGTGCTCTTGGCCACTTTATAGGCTGTCTCTTTTTCTTTGATGTATTTCCTGACTTCCTTTGTCAGCCATGGCTGTCTAATCCCACCCCGGATTATCTTTCTTTTCTTTGGGATGAACATCTGTACTGTGTCCTCAATTACACCCAGAAACTCCTGCCATTGTTGGTCTACTGTCTTCCCTGCTAGGCTCTGCTTCCAGTCGATTTTCGTCAATTCCTCTCTCATGCCCCTGTAATTACCTTTATTTAACTGTAACACCATTACATCCGATTTTGCCTTCTCTCTTTCAAACTGCAGACTGAACTCTACTATATTATAATCGCTGCCTCCTAAGTGTTCCCTTATTTCAAGGTCTTTTATAAAGTCTGGCTCATTACATAGCACTAAGTCCAGAACAGCCTGCTCCCTTGTGGGCTCCATCACAAGCTGTTCCAAAAAGCCATCCTGCAAACATTCCATGAATTCTCTTTCTTTGGATCCACCAGCAACATTATTCACCCAATCCACCTGCATACTGAAGTCCCCCATGATCACCGTGACCTTGCCTTTCTGACATGCCCTATATATTTCTCGGTGCATCTTGTGCCCCTGGTCCTGATCACTGTTAGGAGGTCTGTACATAACTCCCATTATAGGTTTTTTGCCTTTGTGGTTCCTCAATTCCACCCACACAGACTCCACATCTTCTGACCCTATGTCATTCAGTGCCGTAGACTTAATTCCATTCTTAACTAACAAGGCAACCCCACCCCCCTGCCCACCTCCCTGACTTTTCGATACGTTGTGAATCCTTGGATGTTTAACTGCCAGTCCTGAGCTCCCTGCAACCATGTCTGTGTGATGCCTCCCACATCATAATCATTCAAGAGGATTTGTGCTGTTAATTCATCTACTTTGTTGCGAATACTACGAGCATTTAGATAAAACGTCTTCATGCTAGCTTTCTTATCGTTATTAGAGAGGTTGGAAATCCCAAAACGTCTTAGGTTATCCTTCCTTTTTGCAGTATTCCTAGTCTGCCTCGAGCTTAAATCCATCCGTACGCATGCTATCCTGTTGCTTGTCTTTCCATTTAACTCCATACTCCCTGTCTCTTTCACTTTCCCTTCCCCCCGACTCACTAGTTTAAAGTCCTACTGACCACGCTATTTATCCTTTTCGCTAGAACACTGGCTCCAGATCGGTTCAGGTGGAGACTGTCCCAATGGTACAGATCCCCCCGGTTCCAAAACTGATGCCAATGCCCCATGAAATGGAATCCCTCTTTCCCACACTAATCCCTTAGCCACGTGTTTACTTCCCTAACTTACTTTTCCCTATGCCAATTGGCACGTGGCTCAGGCAGTAATCCGGAGATTATGACACTTGAGGACCTGTACTTCAATTTCTTTCCTAGTGCTTAATAATCCCTGAACAGGTCCTCTACCCTAGCTTTGCCTATGTTGTTAGCCCCAACATGGACCACAACAACTGGACGGTCAATACAGAACTGGAGGTGTTGTATCTAAATGCATGCGATGTACAAAATAAGGTAAATGAGCTTTTGACACTGATTGAAATTGGCAGGTATGACATGGGCATCATGGAGATGTGACTGCAAGGGGATCAGGATTGGGAGCTAAATATCCAAGGATGTACATCCTATCAAAAAGATAGGCAGGTGGGCAGAGGGGTTGAGATTGCTTTATTAATTATATCAAAATTAGCAAGAAACAAACTAGGGTCAGATGATGTAGAATCTGTGTGGGTAGAGTTGAGGAACTGCAAAAGTGAAAAAGGAACATAATAGGAGTTACGTACAGGCCGCCAAACAGTAGTCAGGGTTCAGGGCACAATGTATACCAGGAGATAGAAAAGTCGTGTAAGAAAAGCAAAGTTCAAGTGATCATGGGCGATTTCAACATGTGGGTGGACTGGAAAAGTGGGTTGGTAGTGGAATACAAGAAAAAGAATTTGTGGAATGTCTGTGAGATGGCTTTTTAGAGCAGATTGTGGTGAAACTATTAGGGAACAGGCAACTCTGGATTTAGTGTTGTACAATGAGGCAGACTTGATAGGGGAGCTTAAGGTGAAGGAGCCCTTAGGAAGCAGTGACCATGATGTGATAGAATTCATTCTGCGATTTGAGAGGGAGAAGGTGGGATCGGATGTAATGGTATTACAGTTGAATAAAGGTAACAACGGAGGCATGAGGGAGGAACTGGCTAGAATTGTTTGGGAGATGAGCCCAGGAGGAAAGACAGTGGAACAGCAATAGCAGGAGTTTCTGGAAGTAATTTGGGATACACAGGAAAAATTCATCCCTAAGCAAAAGAAGCACACAAAAGGAAGGATGAGAAAACTATGGCTGACTAGGGAGGTCAGGGACAGCATAAAAGCAAAAGAGTAAGCGTATAATGTGGTGAAGAGTAGTGGGAAGAGTACAAAGATGACCAGAGGACAATAAAAGAAGAAATAAGGAGGGAGAAGATTAAATATGAGGGTAAGCTAGCCAGTAATATATTTTTAAAAAAGCAAGAATTTCTTTAGACATAAAAAGGACAAGAGAGGCAAAAGTGGATGTTGGGTCACTGGAAAATGACACTGCAGAAGTAATCATAGGGAACAAAGAAATGGCTGAGGCACTGAATATATACTTTCTGTCAGTTTTCATGGTGGAAGACACAAGTAAGTTTCCAAACATTCAGGAGAATCTGGGGGGAGTGGAAGCAGAGGTGAGTATAGTGGCCATCACCAAGGAGAAGGTGCTAGAAAAACTGAAAGGTCTGAAGGTGGATAAATCACCCTGACCAGATGGGTTACACCCCAGAGTTCTGAAGGAGACAGCTGAAGAGATAGTGGAGGCATTAATGGTGGTCTTTCAGGAATCGCTGGAGTCAAGGAGGATCGAAAAATCACTAATGTACCCTCCCCACCCCATTTAAGAAGGGAGTAAGGCAAAAAATGGGAAATTATAGGCCAATCAGCCTGACCTCTGTTGTTCTTAAGATTTTGGAGTCAATTATGAAGGATGAGATTTCTGAATATTTGGAAGTGCATTGTAAAGCAGGGCAAAGTCAGCATGATTTCGTCAAGGGGAGATCATGCCTAACAAACTCATTAGAATTCTTTGAGGAGGTGATGAGCTGGTCAGAGCAAGAAGATTCAATAGCTACTATCTGTCTGGACTTGCAGAAGGCCTTTGATAAGATGCTGACCAGGAGGCTGCTGAGTAAGATAAGGGCCCATGATGTTAGAGACAAGGTACTAGCATGGACAGAAAACTGGCTGTCTGGCAGAAAGCAGATAGTGGGGATAAGAGGGTCCTTCTCAGGATGGGGGTCAGTGACTGATAGTGTTCCACAAGGGTCAGTGTTGGGACCATAACGTTTCACTTTATACACTAATGATCTAGATGAAGGAATTGGGGGCATTCTGGCTAAGTTTGCAGAATGTTCCAAAGATAAGTGGAGGTACGGTAATATTGAGGGGGTGGGGAGGCTGCCGAAAGAGTTAGACAAGTTAGGAGAGTGGGCAAAGAAGTGTCAGATGGAGTACAACGTGGGAAAGTTGAGGTCATGCACTTTGGTAAGGAGAATAAAAGCATAGACTATTTGCTAAATGGGGAGAAAATTCAGAAATCTGAAGTGCAAAGGAACTTGGGAGTCTTAAGGTAAACTTGCAGATGGAGTCGGTAATTAGGAAGGCAAATACAATGTTGGCACCTATCTCAACAGGACAGCAAGGATGTACTTCTGAGAGTCTATAAAGCTCTGGTCAAATCACATTTAGAATAGGGCAATTTTGGGCCCCATACCTCAGGAAGGATGCTCTGACCCTGGAGCAGGTCAGGATGAGATTCACAAGAATGATCCCAGCAATGAAAGGCTTAAAATATGAGGAATGTTTGAGGACTCTGGGTCTACACGCGATAGAGTTTAGAAAGATGAGGGAGGGATCTAATTGAAACTTACAGAATACTGAATGGCCTGGACAGAGCGGATGTTGGGAAGATGTTTCCATTGGTAGGAGAGACGAGGACCAAGGGCACAGCCTTAGAGTAAAGGGAAGACCTTTTAGAACAGAGATAAGGAGGTAAGAAAGTGTGGGGCTAGATGAACACAGCAGGCCAAGCAGCATCTTAGGAGCACAAAAACTGATGTTTCGGGCCTAGACCCTTCATCAGAAAAGGGGGATGGGGAGAGGGAACTGGAATAAATAGGGAGCGAGGGAGAGGCGGACCGAAGATGGATAGAGGAGAAAATAGGTGGAGAGGAGAGTATGGGTGGGGAGGTAGGGAGGGATAGGTCAAGGGGGCGGGATAAGGTTAGTAAGTAGGAAATGGAGGTGTGGCTTGAGGTGGGAGGAGGGGATAGGTGAGAGGAAGAACAGGTTTGGGAGGCGGGGACGAGCTGGGCTGGTTTTGGGATGCAGTGGGGGGAGGGGAGATTTTGAAGCTGGTGAAGTCCACATTGATACCATTGGGCTGCAGGGTTCCCAAGCGGAATATGAGTTGCTTCCTGCAACCTACAGGTGGCTTCATTATGGCACTGCAGGAGGCCCAGGATGGACATGTCATCTAAAGAATGGGAGGGGGAGTTGAAATGGTTTGCAACTGGGAGGAACTTCTTCAGCCAGTGGGTGGTGAATCTGTGGAGTTCACAGCCACAGAGGGCTGTGGAGGCCAGGTCATTGAATATATTTAAGACTGAGATAGATATGTTCTTGATTATCAAGGGGATTAAGGGTTACAGGGAGAAAGCGGGAGAACGGGGTTGAGGAATCTATCAGCCATGACTGATTAGCGAAGCAGACTCGATTTGCCAAATGCTTCTAGGTCTTATGCTCCTGTGGAAAGATGATGAGAGACGTGCTACAAGGAGAAACAGATCTGTTCAGCCCAATACTGTCTGGAATGAGAGGAGATCTAGCTGAGGTATATAAGTTGCTGAAGGGGATTGACAAATTAGTACAGGGAGAGGATGTTCCTTCTTGTGAGGCAATCGGGAACGAGAGGAGTTCGCTTTAGGCTGAGGGACGGCAGATTTAAAACAGAGATGACGAGGAATTACTTCTTTCAAAAGAGTCATGAATCTGACAGCACCGAATACACTTACAGAGGCGACAGATAGGTTTCTAATTAATAATGGGTTGAAGGGTTATGGAGAGCGGGCAGGAAAATTGAGGCCGAGCTGAGATCAGCCATGTTTTCATATTGAATGGCAGAGCATCCTGGAGGGACTAATTTTGGCCTGCCCCTGCTCCTAGTTCTTTGGAAAGGATCAGCCCACATCTATAGAGAGGTCATGATTTTCTTTTTTCCTGCCACCGGCCATCGCATTTTCGGATGGCGGTGGTGGGGGGAGCTGGAAGGCAAAGATGCGTTCAGGTCCCAGGGCCTCGAGGTGATTCCATTCAAAGTTGCAGCTCGCCCTGCCTGGCAGCAGGTGGCGCTCAAACTCTACTTCAGGGTCCATCCACCAGGCAGCCAGGCCTGACCCAAATTCGAGATAACGAAGTGTGGAGCTGGATGAATGCAGCAGGCCAAGCAGCTTCTCAGGAGCACAAAAGCTGACGTTTCGGGCGGGCCGAACCTTACACCAGCTTCCGCCAGGAAATGAATTGGCAGGAGGCATGTGACCAACATTGGCCCACATTTGGCCTACAATGTGCCCTGCTGCCAACAGCTGACGCATTACCAGATGCCTGGGAGCTCTGAGGTGATGACCACCCCTACTTGGGCCAGTTCAGGACCTGAAGTGTCGAGCTAACTCAAGGCACTTTCCTGGCAAAGCCAATCGGCCAACCCTGCCCACCCACCTCGAGCCACCCCTTGGTCCCTGCCTCTCCCACAGTGGAAACTGAGATCGGTCACTCCAAGCAGGAAGTGGCAGGCCTAGGCAGAGAGGGTAGTTTATTGGCTTCAAGCCAGGGCTCAGCAGAGCAATGTGCACACATGATCTGGGCCTGGGTTGGGGTGGGGTTTAAATCACCCATAACCGCACCAGGTGACCCTACTGAGAGGTTCAAAATCAGGAACAAGTTCGACAGGGTAAAGGAGAATATTCTGTTTCCATTAGCTGGTATGTCAGGGAGTTGTCAGGATTTGGAACATGCCACCTGGGAGAGTGGTGGAGGCGCATTCCCCAGGCAGTCTCAAAAGAGATCCGGATATGTATTTGAAAGAGATAGATTTAGAGGGTTACCTCAGCTCTTTCAGGAGCCGGTACAGTCACAGTGGTTGAATGGCCTCCCTCTGTAAAATTCTATGATTCCATGACAATAATGTCTCATGGTGGTTATCCTGGGAGCGTGAATTGGATAGGCGCCCTGCTTTCACAGGGGACAGGGCTGGGTCAGGAGTTTTTCCAGGAAATCCTGGCCATTGGTCGCCCAGCTGTTTTGGCATGACGTCGCACTTTTAGCAGAAACTGTGTGAGTTAGTAATGTTCACCTTTGAAACAGTCCCAGCCATTTCAGTGCTGATGCCAAGCAAAATTTTTCAGCCTGGAATAACGAGATTTGATACCTTTGTCATTTCCTGTTTAGACCAGGATGGGTGCAGTTCAGGTGAGATTCCCAATGATGTGTCCCCACAACTATCCTAGATCTGAGATAGCCGTTTCAAACATTGCCTGCGTCCCAAACTTGACATTTCGGCAAACAAGGCTCACTCTTCCCTGGTCCTGTCTGGGTTGTGTGTGTGTTTAGGGCAATGTCACTAATGCTTTTATTATATTCGTTCACAGGATGAGGCATTGCTGGTTGTCTGTCCCCTAACTGCCTAAAGCACAACTGGGAGTCAACCACATTGCTCTGGGTAAGGCCAGACGGGGTAAGGATGGCAGTTTCCTTCCCTTAAGGACATGAGTGAGCCAGACGGCGTTTTTAACAACAGTGGTTTTGTGGTCATCATTTGACTTTTTATTGAATTCAGATTCCCCCTATCTGCCATGGCCGGATTTGAACCTGGATCTCTGAATGAGCAGCAGTGCCGGTGCCGCTTCTCCCTGGCTCTGTACAGTTTATTTATGTCACAGTATCAGTTTGTGTACACGCACGGAACACGCACGGGGTAAAAGGGAACGTTACTGTACAGACTGTAACGTACAGGCAGTGAGAGACCTTGAGTTTGATAATGGGAAAGGTGTTAACCCCGCTGTGCCCAAAGCCCATGCAGGGAGTTTAAGCTATTGGCAATGCAGCCCAGTTGTCGTATGAACAGGGTGCACTTTGGGCAGTGGTCAATGTCCTTGTCGAAGGTAGGAGAGAGTCTCGCAGAGGTTCAAGGTCTGAGGACATCTGGTTGTCAGTTTCTCACAGAGAAGATACTGACATGCAACCACAAGCAAAGACAATCAGCTGCTGGGGAACCAATGTCTGCAAGAGGGCATGCAAAATGCCACCCGACTGGACATCACGTTGACTCAGTTGCGAGGAGGCGGGGTTGGATTATGACCTCAGTTACATGGTGTCACGACGTCAGGCCTAGTCATGGAATGCAAAAAGGGAGTCGCACCATTTACTGAAAAGAGAAAAGATGGCAGAGCTCAGTGTGGGGAGAAGAGGCGAGGCAGTGTGACTTGCTGAGGGTTTCTTCCAGCAGAGCCAGCAACAGACACGATGGGCCAAATGGCTCCTTGGCATTCGATTGACTATCCTGTGTCTTGATTCTGTCTGCACAGTGCGTCACATGTTCACACTTCCAGGAAGGGCCTCGATGGAGCTGCGCACCATATGCAGGTTCTGAAAACACGCAAATAGGATCCCTAAGCTGTGGAGAGAGGCCATTCAGCCCATCAAGTCTGCATCGATCCTCTGTAGAGCATCCTACCTAGGCCCAGCCCCCTTTCCCATGGCTAACCCACCTAGCCTACACATTCCTGGACACTATGGGCAATCTAGGATGGCCAAACCACCTAACTCATATGTCTTTGTGACTGTGGGAGGGAAGCCCACACAGACACGGGGAGAATGTGCAAACTCCACACAGACAGTCGCCCGAGGCTGGAATTGAACCCAGGTCCCCTGGTGCTGTGAGGCAGTGGTGCTAATCACTGAGCCACCGAGCCTCTCAGGAAGTGTGGGCATTTCACCAACTTTAGCTCAGTCTTCCGGACGTGAAAAATGTAGCGACATTAGGAATCAACATTTCATCTTGCCCCGACATCATGGTTGAACCCAGTTTCCACATTTGCTCCATGTCCTTTGTTGGCCATATCCATCAGAAGTGTCGAAGATAACAGTGTGAAGCTGGATGAACACAGCAGGCCAGCAGCATCTCAGGAGCACAAAAGCTGATGTTTCGGGCCTAGACCCTTCATCAGAGAGGGGGCTGGGGAGAGGGAACTGGAATAAATAGGAAGAGAGGGGGAGGCGGACCGAAGATGGAGAGAAAAGAAGATAGGTGGAGAGGAGAGTATAGGTGGGGAGGTAGGGAGGGGATAGGTCAGTCCAGGGAAGACAGATTCTCCAGCATCTGCAGTTCCCATTATCACTTTAGCTCAGTCTTGTTTGGGTTGAATAGAATAAGTAATCTTTTCGTGCAAGGAAGGAAAGCAGCAAGCAGGACACTTGTGCCCGGTCTTTCTTCATGAATGTCTTCAGATTGTGTATCACTAAGCTTCACAACCCAGGGATGAGAACTGATACTGCGCTGAGCCCATCTAGCACCAGTCTCCCAACGCCTCTGAAAGGCTTAATTCTTAAATATTTATTGTCTCCCTCTGTAACAGCTGCTCTGGCTTGAGTGTGCACCAACATTTCTCCAGGGGCATTCCACTCCATGGTAACAGCGAGTTCAGATGTTCTCCTTGCGACTGACTGGTAGGAACCCTTGCTGTGAGACACGTGTGAGCAATCGATGGAGAGACTGCAGATGCATTCCCCATTCCCGCTAAGCTGGTATGCTGAGCATCACCGATGGAGGTCTTTCTTCTTAAATACGCTGTCCGCAAGACGAAAAATTACATAAATCAAGAGACAAGAGCCCAAGGTTAATTCTCACTTGCAAAGACAGTTTGCTGTGATCACTCCTTATGCGCTGGTGTAATTCACTCTAACCAGGGAAATCCAGTCAGACAGGAATGGTTCCCACTAGGAATTATAAATTGCTCTTGCACTTGTTCACTGCATGTTTGTGAGGTTCACTGAAGCATTTTCACTTGCTTTGGCAAGTGCACAGCTAAAGGCAATGGAACAAGGCACTAGCAGTGGGTAACAGCAGCAACCTGCAATTTACGCAGCACCCTTGACACAGCAAACGGCCCCGCTGGAACGTTATCGAACAAAATCTCGACGGCGCGCCCCGTAAAGGAGATGTGAAGTCACTTGACTAAAAGCTCAGGCACAGCAAAAAGCTTGTGAGAGGAGGCGAGGGAAGAGAGAGAGACCGAGGCGCTGAGGTAGGGTAATGCAAAGCTCAGGCCAAGACAGCTCAAGACTGTGGCTCGGGAAGTTCGATTGAAGGGACCTCATGGCAAATGTGGGGAGGCGGTGGCCTAATGGTATTATCGCTGGACTGCTAATCCAGATGTTCTGTGGATCTGTGTTCAAATCCCGCCACAGCAGATGGTGGAATTTGAGTTCAATCAATGTCTGGAATTAAGAATCTAATGATGACCATGAATCCATTGTCACTTGTTGGAAAAACCAATATAGTTCACTAATGTCCACTAGGAAACTGCCATCCTTACCTGATCTGGTCTACATGTGACTCCAGACCCACAGCAATGTGGTTGACTCTCAGCTGCCCTTTGGGCAATTAGTGATGGGCAATAAATGCTGCCTAGCCAGCGATGCCCTCATCCCGTGAATGAATGAAGGAAAAAAAGCTCATGACAGTGTTGACAGAGAGGGTAGCGGGTGCCAGCCTGTCCTCCACAGCCAGCAGCTGCAGAGGAGACAGCCACACTGAGCCCTGCCGGGTCCTCACTTTCACCCCCAGACCTCCCCCTTACGGAGGACGAACGGTCAGTCCTCAAGAAGGGGCTCACTTTTGTCCACCTCCACCCACACATCAACGTATACCAGTCACGTTTGGACATAGAGCAGTTTTTCCGCCGCCTTCGCCTCCACGCTTACTTCTTTAACTGGGAGCCAACCCTCCCTCTACTGACCCCTTCTCCCGCCTCCAACACAAGCCCTCCTCCTGGACACCACCCTAAGGCCTCCTATCCTCCCTCGACCTCTTCATCTCCAACTGCCGTCGAGATATCGATCGCCTCAACCTCTCCACCCCCCTCACCCACTCCAGCCTCTCCCCTGCAGATTGTGCAGCCCTCCGCTCCAACCCCAACCTCACCACAAAACCCACGGACAAGGGAGGCGCAGTTGTAGTATGGCGCACTGACCTCTACATCGTTGAGGCCAGATGCCAACTCTCTGACACCTCCTCCTCCGGCCCCCTGGATCATGACCCCATCCCCGAGCACCAAACCATCATCTCCCAAACCCTCCACAACATCATCACCTCAGGTGACCTCCCACCCACAGTCTCCAAACTCATCGTTCCCCAACCCTGCACCTCCCGCTTCTATCTCCTTCCCAAAATCCACAAACCTGCCTGCCCCGGTCGACCCATTGTCTCCACCTGCTCCTGCCCCACCGAACTCATCTCCACCTATCTGGACTCCATTATCACTCCTTGGTCCAGGAACTCCCCACCTACATCCATGATACCACCCACGCCCTCCACTTCCTCCAGAACTTCCAATTCCCCGCTCCCCAACACCTTATTTTCACAATGGATGTCTAGTTCCTATACACCGACATTCCTCATACAGATGGCCTAAAGGCCCTCCGCTTCCTCCTGTCCCACAGGCCCGATCAGTCCCCCTCCACCAACACCCTCATCCACTTCGCCGAACTCGTCCTCACCCTCAACAACTTCTCTTTCAACTCCTCCCACTTCCTACAGACAAAGCGGGTGGCCATGGGTACCCGCATGGGCCAAGCTATGCCTGTCTCTTAGATAATAAAATGTGAGGCTGGATGAACACAGCAGGCCAAGCAGCATCTCAGGAGCACAAAAGCTGACGTTTCGGGCCTGGACCCTTCATCAGAGAGGGGGATGGGGGGAGGGAACTGGAATAAATAGGGAGAGAGGGGGAGGCGGACCGAAGATGGAGAGTAAAGAAGATAGGTGGAGAGGGTGTAGGTGGGGAGGTAGGGAGGGGATAGGTCAGTCCAGGGAAGACGGACAGGTCAAGGAGGTGGGATGAGGTTAGTAGGTAGCTGGGGGTGCGGCTTGGGGTGGGAGGAAGGGATGGGTGAGAGGAAGAACCGGTTAGGGAGGCAGAGACAGGTTGGACTGGTTTTGGGATGCAGTGGGTGGGGGGGAAGAGCTGGGCTGGTTGTGTGGTGCAGTGGGGGGAGGGGATGAACTGGGCTGGTTGAGGGATGCAGTGGGGGAAGGGGAGATTTTGAAACTGGTGAAGTCCACATTGATACCATATGGCTGCAGGGTTCCCAGGCGGAATATGAGTTGCTGTTCCTGCAACCTTCGGGTGGCATCATTGTGGCAGTGCAGGAGGCCCATGATGGACATGTCATCAAGAGAATGGGAGGGGGAGTGGAAATGGTTTGCGACTGGGAGGTGCAGTTGTTTGTTGCGAACTGAGCGGAGGTGTTCTGCAAAGCGGTCCCCAAGCCTCCGCTTGGTTTCCCCAATGTAGAGAAAGCCGCACCGGGTACAGTGGATGCAGTATATCACATTGGCAGATGTGCAGGTGAACCTCTGCTTAATGTGGAATGTCATCTTGGGGCCTGGGATGGGGGTGAGGGAGGAGGTGTGGGGACAAGTGTAGCATTTCCTGCGGTTGCAGGGGAAGGTGCCGGGTGTGGTGGGGTTGGAGGGCAGTGTGGAGCGAACAAGGGAGTCACGGAGAGAGTGGTCTCTCCGGAAAGCAGACAGGGGTGGGGATGGAAAAATGTCTTGGGTGGTGGGGTCGGATTGTAAATGGCGGAAGTGTCGGAGGATAATGCGTTGTATCCGGAGGTTGGTAGGGTGGTGTGTGAGAACGAGGGGGATCCTCTTGGGGCGGTTGTGGCGGGGGCGGGGTGTGAGGGATGTGTCGCGGGAAATGCGGGAGACGCGGTCAAGGGCGTTCTCAATCACCGTGGGGGGGAAGTTGCGGTCCTTAAAGAACTTGGACATCTGGGATGTGCGGGAGTGGAATGTCTTATCGTGGGAGCAGATGCGGCGGAGGCGGAGGAATTGGGAATAGGGGATGGAATTTTTGCAGGAGGGTGGGTGGGAGGAGGTGTATTCTAGAATCCATCCCCGCCTCTTTGACCTGTCTGTCTCCTCTCCACCTATCTTCTCCTCTATCCATCTTCTATTCGCCTCTCCCTCTCTCCCTATTTATTTCAGAAACCCCTTCCCCTCCCCCATTTCTGATGCAGGGTCTAGGCCTGAAACATCAGCTTTCCTGCTCCTCAGAAGCTGCTTGGCCTGCTGTGTTCATCCAGCTCTACACCTTGTTACCCTTCACCTACTACCAGGAGAGGATTTTGGTGCTGGCCAGCAGAGAAGTCATAAATAAGAAGTGGCGGGGAGCTGAAAATAAGTAAAAATTCATCACAGCTCAATTAACGGCTCCTGAGTTCAACGTACACTCAAAAACTGGGCCGTGACCATCCTGCCATGCTAACATGAGGTCTCTGCGCTGGGGCCTGACCTCCAGACTGGGACTAGACCTCTGTGCTGGAACCAGACCTCCACACTGGAATCAGATCTCCTCACCGGGACCAGACCTCAACTTTGGGACCTGACCTCCACAGCGGGGACAGACCTCCATGCTGGAACCAGACCTCCACTCTGGGACTGGACCTCCACGTTGAGACCAGGCCTCCACGTTGGGAACAGACCTCCTCACTGGGACCAAACCTCCGTGTTGCGACCTGACCTCCACAATGCGACGCCATCTTGAAATGCCAGAAACATACTTCAGAGAATTGAAGCTTTTTTTAACAATTTGATAATGGACAGTACTAGTTTGGGAGGTTGATAAACAAACTCAAAGTGATTTAAATTCAAAGAGTGGCTCACATTTGTAGAATAGAATATGGGCAGTGCTAAAGTGGAAAAAAGGAGTTAAAACCAGACACAACACATGCGCTGTGTTTCTCTGCCCACTGATGTGGCCAGACCGGCTGTGTTCCTCTCTGTGTTTGTTTCGGATTTCCAGCGTCTGCAAGATTTTGTCTAGAAAGATGGAATTGCCTCTCTGTGCTGCAGGAACTCCTCAGTTCAAACCTTCAACCGAGAAGACATCACATGGAACTGAGAGTGAGCAGGCTCTGAATCTTCCAGAACCTTCCAGTGTGGAAAGTAGCCATTCAGCCCATCAATTCTGCGTCCACCCTCCAAAGATCATCCTACCTGGACCTGGCCTCCGACCCTATCCCAATAAGACCCATTGCTAACCCACCTCACCTTCACATCTGTGGGCTGTGGAGAGGAAACTGGAGCACCCAGAGGGAATCCTGCACAGTCACAGGGATGTTCCGCTAACAGTTAAACAGAAACTCTCACACACACTGTTGGTGAAAGGAGAACATTTATTCACGAATGTGAGAACGTATTTACAGTGAGGCTTAACCTCTGTCCCCAATAGAGACCTCAATCTTTCTGTCCCGTGACATCTCAGTGCAGTCCCAGGTCCCACCACCAGGGCGGAGACAGCCTGCACCAACGACAGAGCCCGTTAGCCCCAGAGGATTGGTCGGTCAATCCTGGGGGTTGGCTTTTCTCTCCAGCACCCCAGGCATGTATCTCCAGCCCGGGTGGAGGTGGAAGACTCAGCGACCTCAGGGGTATGTTGAGGGGATGCCACTGGGTGCATGGGGGGTCTAAAGGAGGGCAGTTAAGAGTGGGTTTTGCCATACTCGGCAGTCCTCGGGCGGTTGCCGTCCTGAAAGCCCGGCGCCCCGGCACTGGAGGGAAGGTGGCGGCACTTACCCTGGCAGAAGTGGAGAGGGTCAGTGGCCCCCAGTGGCAGCCAACTGCATTGCTGCAGCCTCCCAACAGCCCGGTGCTCCCGACAAACCTGCCTCTGTCTGTGCGTGTCAATGAGGTCCCTGATTGCAGACACCGTGGGCTCCTCTCCCACCTCGGGTCTGAGTAGGTACCTGGCCTCTGGGAGCCCTCCTGGTGCCAACGTCCTGGGGCAATTTTTCCCGGGCAGAGATGTGGCAGCAAAGTGCTGACCAGTGGGTACCGCCAACACTAATCTAAATAAAGCACCCGCCGTGGTGTCAGAATTTGAGCTGGCGGGGTCTGCTGGAGGCTGCCTCGTCTTCTGAGGTATCTGTTCTCCCCCTTCCTCAGGGCCTGAGGATGGCACCTCGTGTAAGACAGGCCTCTTGGTGGTAGACACATCCCCACCCAGTGCCAGCTGGACAGATAGAGAGAGAACATCACAACTAAGGGGTAGAAGCTGTGCCTATGAAATGTCTCGTGGGCATATTTGGTGAACTGCTCAACAAAGGACAACACTTCGTCCTTAGTTGCTATAATGTGGCGGTTATGGCATCTCCACAGGAGCAGTCCCATCCTCTGCCAGCCAGTGCCAAGATCCTCTCCTGGCAGTAGGTGAGGGGACGACTGACTGGCACCCTGCTACCCTCTCCTTTGCCAGGCAGCATTAATTGCCCATTCCTAATTGCCCAGAGGGCAGTTAAGAGTCAACCACATTGCTGTGGGTCTGGAGTCACATGTAAGCCAGACCAGGTAAGGAGGGCAGTTTCCTTCCCTAAAGGACATTAGAGAACCAGATGGGATTTTCCATCAATCGACAATGGTCATGATTAGACTCTTAATTCCAGATTTTTATTGAATTCAAATTCCTCCAACTGCTGTGGCCGGATTCAAACCTGGGTCCCCAGAATGTTATCTGTCTCTCTGAGCTAACAATCCAGTGATAATACCACTAGGTTTTATCAAAGATCTGTTGCTCAGGCTGTGGGTGATGTCGGTGACTTGCTCATGGAGCTGGCTTGTTCTCGATCAGACATTTTGACACCATGCTTGGTGACACCGTGCTAGCGCAGCTTCCGATGAAGCGGTGTTATTCTACTCCCCTTGGAATTTATACTGTTTGGTCCGTTATGGTGAGTAGTGTCATTTCCGGCTTTGATCTGTATGGGTTTGTATATGGTGTCCAATCCTATATGTTTGTTGATTGCATTATGGGTGAAGAACCATGCCTCTAGGAATTCCCGCGCGTGTCTATGTTTGGCCTGGGCTACTACAGTTACATTATCCCAGTGAAACTGATGGCCTTCATTGTCTGACTGTACCGATATTCAGGAGAGTTTGTTGTGCTGTTTTGCTGCGAGCTGATGTTCGTGTATTCTGATGGCTAGTTTCCTTCCTGTCTGCCCGATGTAATGTTTGTGGCGGTCAGTGCATGGTATTTTGTAAACCGCATTGGTTCCGCATGTTGTAGGTAAATGGGTCTTTAATCCCTGTGAATGTTTGTCGTAGAGCAGCTGTGGGCCACCATGAATCCCAGTGGTCTTAGGAGTATACTTAGTGGGAGGTGGGTGCAGTAGCAGAGATGGAGCCGAGTGCGAGGTATCAGAGAGAAGGTGGTGGCACTTACCCTGGCAGAAGTGGAGACAGTCAATGCCCCCCCCCCCCCCCGCCCCCGCCGTTTATCTAGACCATGGACACTGCGCTGACCCAGGGTAGCACCCAGGGCTGGTAGGTTCTGGTGGTACAGCCTGGTCAGGTGGAGGGCATCCTTCCCCTGCTATGATGACCTGCTGATCCCTGGCCACAAAGCAAGGAGTCGCTTACCCCTTTCCTGCCATTAGCAGGGTGAATATCTACAATCAAGCAGGCACGTGTGGAAGATTTGGTTTGACCGAGCGTGTTTCGGCCTTGTAATGAGCAACTTTGGCACGGGGGGTGGGGGGATGGAATTTAACCTTGGGAAGTGTGAGGTGATGCCCTGCGGAAGAAACAACGAGGGAGGAGCGAGGCAATGGCAAGGCACCAGGAGGAACAGAGGGAACTTGAGGTGCCTGTCCACAGATGCCTGAAGGTGGCAGGACGGGTTGGTAGGGTAGTTTGGAAGGCATAATGGGCACTTACGTTCATCAGCCGTGGCACAGACTAAGAGCGCAGGGTGGGCGTAGCTGGAATACTGTTCTGGTCACCACACGAAAGGGCGTGACCACGCTGGAGGGGGTGCAGAGGAGAATCACCAGGATGTTGCCCGGGATGGAGGGTTTCACCGATGAAGAGAGGCTGCGACAGGGCATGTGTTGTTTTCTTTGGAGCGGAGAAGCTTGAGGGTGCGGGACCTGGCTGAGGCGTGTAAGATCATGAGGGGCATGGGCGGGACGGCCAGAAAGCAGCTGTTCCCCTTCGTCAGCGGGTCAGTGACATGGGCTGCAGCTTTAGGGTGGAAAGCAGTGTGAATATAAACCTTTCCAGCAGTGGGCTCCTGGGATCTTTAACCCGGGAGGGGAGTTGGAGCGGGGAACGCCGCAGCATTTTTTAACAATTGCCACAACCCTCCGTGAAAGTCGACACTTTGCCAAAACGGAGGAAGATTCAGCCCCCATCGGTGCGGTAACTAAGCCCAATACCTAGTGAGCCTGGGAATATTTGAACTCACACTGCCAACTGGGGCTGCGGGACTGCTCACACAGCATCACTCCGCCATCTCACAGCGCCTCAGAAATAACACCTGCTGGCACACACACCAACTTTGGCTACAATAATGACGTCACTGGAAGGGAGAATGAGGAGAGATCTAAAACGAATTGGTATCTAATACCACCGACTTCACAGAGCCAGCCCAAAGTCAATGTCGCTGCCAGAGAATCCTGACGAGAGGCTCAGATTTAGATTTGCATTCAGGTTCTCTTGCCATGCCGACAGGAATACAGGAGTAGGGTGAAAAGTTTCCGATCTCGCCATTCCCGGCGCCATCCTGGGGAAAAAAGGCACAAATTCTGAGGTACAAGAGCTGAAAAATGAAGGAATAAGTCAACAAGCTCATCACTGCAGCTATCCCTAGTATGAAGTCAAAAATTAAGGAAGAAATTTGAAACACAAGTGGGCCTTCCTTAGCTGGTGGGCCTGCAGCTGCTCCATGCAGGGCTAGCCCCATGAGGGCTCGCTCTTCCCGTGGAGGGCAGAGTCCGGCCCGGCACCATCAGGCCGCTGACTGCCCCTTGGTTTGCCACCCATTCTGCTGCCGTATGGGCTCATGCTCGGGCATCAGCCCCACTCCCTCCACAGCCGAGCTCTCTCCAGATAGGGGTGGGTGGGTGGGGTGCGTACAAGAAGCATGCTAACACAACTGAGAAAAAAGGCAGAAAGGGGAAGTTTAAAGCTTCAGTTGCTGAATGTTCATCTTTCCTGCGGGTTAAAACTCGTTGTTTTACTCCTCCCCGGTGCCTAGAGTTTGCACTTTACGCTGTGAAGGACGGTCGAGGCTCGAAACATCAGCCTTCCTGCTCCTCTGATGCTGCTTGGCCTGCTGTGTTCATCCAGCTCTACACCTTGTTATCCCAGAAAATCAGAAGTGACTGGATTGTCACAGAGAGCCAGGCAATGAGGGAGCTGGACAGACACATAGCCAGAAACCAGCAACACATTGCAAACAAAGTGTGGGGCTGGGTGAACACAGCAGGCCGAGCAGCATAAGATTCATCCAGCCCCATGCTTTATTATCTTGGATCCTCCAGCATGTGCAGTTCCCATTATCTCTGAACACATTGCAAACACACAGGTTCTCTGCTTTCCCTTCTGCCTTGAGAGGTTAATTTTTTTAAAAAACTGGAATAGCAAGCACCATGTGTTTTGTTTTTGATAGAAACAATTCGGGCTCATTTATTCAAATGAAAACCAGCTTGTCTCTTTGTTGTGTCAACGCCACGCCGTGCTTCATTCATTCTTTAACATGTGAGATAAAAAGCTCTCAACACACTTCTTGCCTCAGCTCAGCGAGGTCTGCTGGCCCTTTCGGACATCTCCTGGGGATTACACATCATGTTTTGGGCTATTCCTGCCATTGAGCACAGTGTGGCTGAATAGTGACTATAGCAGTGATTGTATCTTTTCCTCTCTCCTCCATAACCTGGCAGCGCAGGGATTATCCAAGATAACAAAGTGTGGAGCTGGATGAACACAGCAGGCCAAGCAGCATCTCAGGAGCACAAAAGCTGACGTTTCAGGCCTAGACCCTTCATCAGAAGGCTCTGCTTTTGTGCTCCTGAGATGCTGCTTGGCCTGCTGTGTTCATCCAGCTCCACACTTTGTTATCTTGGATTCTCCAGCATCTGCAGTTCCCATTATCTCTGAGTGCAGGGATTATCCTCCACATTTAGCCAAGATCCCCCAATTCTGGTCTGTTTAGTACCCCTGAGTATAATAGTTCCACCGTTGGCAGCTATGCCCTTAATTCCTTCTTTACCTCTATAAAGGCGCTCTGTCAAACCTGTCAATTTCCTGTCCCGGCGACACATTGTCAATCTCCGGGGTTTCAGAACAACTCGGTTGGGTGGAAATCAGAGGTTCCGAGGACGGGGTCACAGGAGGCAAAACGTTAACTCTCATTCCTTCTCTACAGATGCCGCCGAGACCCGCTGAGCTTTTCCCGCAACTTCTGTTTTTGTTTCAGACTTACACCATCCGCGGTTCTTTCGGTTTTTATCCTGCAAGACATCCACGTGTCCGATGGCCTGACACCTCTGATGAAGGGTCTAGGCCCGAAACATCAGCTTTTGTGCTCCCGAGATGCTGCTTGGCCTGCTGTGTTCATCCAGCCCCACACTTTGTTATCTCGGTCAGATGTGAGCAGGTCTCACCTCGTGGCTGGCTGCAGGACTGGAAAGTCTGGACTTTTTTCTTCTTCTTCTTGTGGATAAAGTCTTTAAGATCTGGATGCTTTTATATTTATCATTTTCTTGAGCTCTGGTTCTTTTATTTCGCCTGTCTTTTTAATCCTTTGGATTTTAAGATAGCGCGGAGGAGTGGTTTTCTTTTGCTGCACTCCTGTATTCCTGTACTCGAGTAGGCATGCCAATGAAGAAAAATAATCTAATCTAATCTACTAGACGTAGGCATGTGGAGATTACCATCAGGTACACCAGCGTCTTCATACCAACTGATGAGGGAGACGCATTAAATTCTCACTGAGACCAAGGAACAGCACAAAACCAGCTGAGTGACCTGAAGCCAATGCTCCTCAGTGCAGTCGAGGAGCCATACAGCATAGAAACAGAACCCGATGGCCAACCAGTCCATGCTGAGCATGTTCCCAAACTAAATGAGTCCCACCTACCTGGGCTTGGCCCATCTCCCTCTGGACATTCATGCACTCACCCAAATGTCTTTTAAAGGTCACTGTACCAGCATTTCCTCTGGAAGTTTATTCTGCACACGAACCACTCTCTGCGCAAAACAAAATTGCCCCTCTTGCCCTTTA
Source organism: Stegostoma tigrinum (assembly GCF_030684315.1). Lineage (NCBI taxonomy): Eukaryota > Metazoa > Chordata > Chondrichthyes > Orectolobiformes > Stegostomatidae > Stegostoma > Stegostoma tigrinum. The sequence continues at coordinate 80,543,139 of NC_081363.1, read as the reverse complement.
TCATCTCACCTTAAAACCATGCCCCCCAGTCTTGAACTTACCCCTCCCTGGTATAAGATACCTGCCATTCATCTTATCTATGCTCCTCATGATTTTATAAACCTCTTTCAAGTTGACCCTCAGCCTCCAAGATGCACAAGGGCACTTCACAGGACTCAAGCAGAATGAGAGATATTGGGGGGGGGGGGGGGGGGGGGGGTGCAAGGCACAGTCAGAGGCTTAAACAATTCAGCCTGCCTTCTCAGGAGGTGAAATCTCCCACATTAACGTTTCAAAGAAGAGCCAGGAAGTCGCCCTGGTGCCTCGGCTAATGTTGAGTTCTGAGGAACACATTGCCTGGTCATTATCACACCCTGGTCTGTAGGAGCTGTGCGCGAATTGGCTGCTGCTTTTTGCCAGTGATTACGGTTTGCAAACATGGTGCAGGTTGTAAAGGACATGAGGATATCCTGAGGTCGTCAAAGACGATGTAAGCATTTGCAAAAAGATAGTCTCAAGAGTTGGACAAAGTTCAGTTGGAACCGTTCAGCTTTGAACAGAACCTTTTTTTGACAAGGCCTGGTTAAAGTCTGAGAAAAAGGTGAACCCATGCTCCACTCCCAAACAACACTTTGATTTCCCAGATAGGATCTTAACGTAACACACTAAACATCATATCCATTTCAATTTCTCCTGCTGGCCTTGCATCTATCCATTTGCTTTCGGTCAGAGCTGCGGTTGAGTACCCTGGGCGTTCTTTGAGTCGAGAGAGGGCTGTAAGATTAATTAATGAGTATTCTTACGAACTGCTTTATCAGTCTCTGACAGCCTATGGGCTAAATCACAGCTAGAAAATTACACTTTGAAGGCAGCCAAGTAAAGTTTGTCTTTATCACCAGAGCAACCTCTTTGAAGGCTGGCTTCCTCTGTTCTTTTCTTCCCCCAAAGTCCCAGGAGGAGTTTTAAATCTGGATTACAGAAAAGTGTTCCACTGTGTCATCGTTCCTCTCCCTACTTGTTGACATTGGCTCTCAATTTCCTACATTATTGTTGACTTTGTTGCAATTCCGGACGTGAAAAATGTAGCGACATTAGGAATCAACATTTCATCTTGCCCCGACATCATGGTTGAACCCAGTTTCCACATTTGCTCCATGTCCTTTGTTGGCCATATCCATCAGAAGTGTCGAAGATAACAGTGTGGAGCTGGAAGAACACAGCAGGCCAAACAGCATCTCAGGAGCACAAAAAGCTGACATTTCGGGCCTAGACCCTTCATTAGAGAGGGGGATGGGGAGAGGGAACTGGAATAAATAGGGAGAGATGGGGAGGCGGACTGAAGATGGAGAGAAAAGAAGATAGGTGGAGAGGAGAGTATAGGTGGGGAGGTAGGGAGGGGATAGGTCAGTCCAGGGAAGACAGACAGGTCAAGGAGGCGGAATGAGGTGGTAGGTAGGAAATGGAGGTGCGGCTTGAGGTGGGAGGAAGGGATGGGTGAGAGGAAGAACAAGTTAGGGAAGCAGAGACAGGCTGGGCTGGTTTTGGGATGCAGTGGGGGGAGGGGAAGAACTGGGCTGGTTTTGGGATGCAGTGGGGGAGGGGAAGAACTGGGCTGGTTTTGGGATGCGGTGGGGGAAGGGGAGATTTTGAAGCTGCTGAAGTCCACGTTGATACCATTGGGCTGCAGGGTTCCCAAGCGGAATATGAGTTGCTGTTCCTGCAACCTTCGGGTAGCATCATTGTGGCAGTGCAGGAGGCCCATGATGGACATGTTGTCTGACGTCACATCCGCCCCTGCCGGGCACACCACTTCCCCGACTGTGTACGCGACCACTGCTGCACTCACCGCCCCCTTCTTCCAGAACCAACACCACACAAATCACCCTCACCGCTGCTGCTGCCGCCCACTCCACTCCGCCCACAGCCGACGCCAACGGAACCCCGCCCACAGCCGACAGAACCACGCCCACAACTGACGGAACCCTGCCCACAGCCGACGCCGACGGAACCCCGCCCACAGCTGATGGAACCCCACCCACAGCCTCCACAGCCAGCATCCCCAGAGTAGACAGCCACACTGAGCCCTGCCACATCTTCACCATCCCCCCAGACCTCCCACTGACTGAGGACGAACGGTCAGTCCTAAGCAAGGGGCTCACCTGTGTCCCCCTCCACCCACACATCAACGAATAACAGTCACGTTTGGACATCGAGAAATTTTTCCGCTGCCTTCGCCTCCACGCTTACTACTTTAACCGGGAGACTAACCCTCCCTCCACTGACCCCTTCACCCACCTCCAACACAAGTCCTCCTCCTGGACACCACCCCCAGGCCTCCTCCCCTCTCTTGACCTCTTCATCCCCAGCTGCCATCGAGACATCAACCGCCAAAACCTCTCCACCCCTCTCACCCATTCCAACCTCTCCCCCGCAGAACGAGCAGCCCTCCGCTCCCTCCGCTCCAACCCCAACCTCACCATCAAACCCGCAGACAAGGGTGGCGCAGTGGTAGTATGGCGCACTGACCTCTACATCGCCGAGGCCAAACGCCAACTCTCCGACACCTCCTCCTACCGCCGCCTCGATCATGACCCCACCCCGAGCACCAAACCATCATCTCCAACACCACTCATGACCTCATCACGTCAGGTGACCTCCCACCCACAGCCTCCAACCTTATTGTTCCTCAATTCCACATGGCCCGTTTCTATCTCCTTCTCAAAATCCACAAACCTGCCTGCCCTGGTCAACCCATTGTGTCAGCCTATTACAACCCACCGAACTCATCTCCACCTATCTGGACTCCATTTTCTCCCCTTTGGTCCAGGAACTCCCCACCTACGTCTGTGACACCACCCACGCCCTCCACCTCATCCAGGACTTCCAATTCGCCGGCCCCCAACACCTTATTTTCACCATGGACGTCCAGTCCCTAGACACCTGTCAGCGCTGCCTCTTGCTCCCCAGAGGAGCTCAAACAGTTCATCCACTTTACCAACACCTTCCACCCCAACCTCAGGTTCACCTGGACCATCTCCAATACATCCCTCACCTTCCTGGACCTCTCAGTCTCCATCTCAGGCAACCAGCTAGAAACTGATGTCCATTTCAAGCCCACTGACTCCCACAGCTACCTAGAATACACCTCCGCCCACCCACACTCTTGCAAAAATTCCATCCCCTATTGCCAATTCCTCCGCTTCCGCCGCATCTGCTCCCAGGATGAGGTATTCCAATCCTGCACATCCCAGATGTCCATGTTCTTCCAGGACCGCAACTTTCCCCCCGCAGTGGTCAAGAACGCCCTTGACCGCGTCTCCCGCAACACATCCCTCGCACCCCGCCCCCGCCCCCAGAGAATACCCCTCGTTCTCACATACCACCCCACCAACCTCCGGATCATCCTCCGACACTTCTGCCATCTACAATCCGACCCCACCACCCAAGACATTTTTCCATCCCCACTCTTGTCTGCCTTCCGGAGGGACCACTCTCTCCGCAACTCCCTTGTCTGTTCCACACTCCCCTCCAACTCCACCACACCCGGCACCTTCCCCTGCAACCACAGGAAGTGCTACACTTGCCCCCACACCTCCTCCCTCACCCCTATCCCAGTCCCCAAGATGATTTTCCATATCAAGCAGATGTTCACCTGCACATCTGACAATGTGGTATATTGTATCCATTGTACCCAATGTGGCTACCTCTACATTGGGGAAACCAAGCGGAGGCTTGGGGACCGCTTTGCAGAACACGTCCGCTCAGTTCGCAGCAAACAACTGCACCTCCCAGTCGCGAACCATTTCAACTCCCCCTCCCATTCCTCAGACAACATGTCGTTGCGAGTTTTGAGAAGATTTGTAGCTCAGGTTGGGGTTCTGGATGTGAATCAGATCGAGATCTCACATCCAGAACAACATGTCCATCATGCGCCTCCTGCAGTGCCACAATGATGCCACCCGAAGGTTGCAGGAACAGCAACCCATATTCTGCTTGGGAACCCTGCAGCCCAATGGTTTCGATGTGGACTTCAGCAGCTTCAAAATCTCCCCTTCCCCCACCGCATCCCAAAACCAGCCCAGTTCTTCCCCTCCCCCACTGCATCCCAAAACCAGCCCAGTTCTTCCCCTCCCCCCACTGCATCCCAAAACCAGCCCAGCCTGTCTCTGCTTCCCTAACCTGTTCTTCCTCTCACCCATCCCTTCCTCCCACCTCAAGCCGCACCTCCATTTCCTACCTACCACCTCATCCCGCCTCCTTGACCTGTCTGTCTTCCCTGGACTGACCTATCCCCTCTCTACCTCCCCACCTATACTTTCCTCTCCACCTATCTTCTTTTCTCTCCATCTTTGGTCCGCATTCCCCTCTCTCCCTATTTATTCCAGTTCCCTCTACCCATCCCACTCTCTGATGAAGGGTCTAGGCCCAAAACATCAGGTTTTATGCTCCTGAGATGCTGCTTGGCCTGCTGTGTTCATCCAGCTTCACACTTTGTCATCTTGGATTCTCCAGCATCTGCAGTTCCCATTATCCCTCCATCAGAAGTGTTAGCGTTCAGGAGTGCATAGCTAACAAAGTCTCTTTGGCTGACAGTTTCACTGTGAATAATTAGGTACTCAGGGAATAATATTGACACATTGCATGCTTCGACTCCAGCTTACTATCATACAGTGAATGTGTCCTTTCTGTTCTGGCCAGCGGAAAACCTCTGAAACATGCTTTAGTAGCACTGACATTTAATTTAGATAAAATAAACCTAACCCCATAGAGTTACAGTCTGTAACTCACTCCCGGGTATCCGTTATTCTATATATAAACCATCTGAGCCCCATGATTAGATTCCAGTCTGCAACTCCCTCCCGGGTATCCGTTATTAAATACGTAAACCATCTGAGCCCCTCGATTGGATTCTAGTCTGTAACTCCCTCCCGAGTATCCGTTATTCTATATGTAACCCATCTGAACCCCTCGATTAGATTCCAGTCTGCAACTCCCTCCCGGGTATCCGTTATTAAATACGTAAACCATCTGAGCCCCTCGATTGGATTCTAGTCTGTAACTCACTCCCGGGTATCCGTTATTAAATACGTAAACCATCTGAGCCCCTCGATTAGATTCCAGTCTGCAACTCCCTCCCGGGTATCCGTTATTAAATACGTAAACCATCTGAGCCCCTCGATTGGATTCTAGTCTGTAACTCACTCCCGGGTATCCGTTATCCTATATGTAACCCATCTGAGCCCCTCGATTAGATTCCAGTCTGTGACTCACTCCCGGGTATCCGTTATTCTATACATAAACCATCCGAGACCCTCGATTAGATTCCAGTCTGTAACTCACTCCCGGGTATCCGTTATTCTATACATTAACCATCTGAGCCCTCGATTAGATTCCAGTCTGTAACTCACTCCCGGGTATCCGTGATTCTATATATAAACCATCTGAACCCCTCGATTAGATTCCAGTCTGTAACTCACTCCCGGGTATCCGTTATTCTATACATAAACCATCTGAACCCCTCGATTAGATTCCAGTCTGTAACTCACTCCCGGGTATCCGTTATTCTATACATTAACCATCTGAGCCCCTCGATTAGATTCTAGTCTGTAACTCACTCCCGGGTATCCGTTATTCTATACATTAACCATCTGAACCCCTCGATTAGATTCCAGTCTGTAACTCACTCCCGGGTATCCGTTATTCTATATATAAACCATCTGAACCCCTCGATTAGATTCCAGTCTGTAACTCACTCCCGGGTATCCGTGATTCTATATATAAACCATCTGAACCCCTCGATTAGATTCCAACTTCTAACTCTTTCCTGGTTATACTTTACCCTATTAACCATTGTAATCCATAATTCCAAGTCGCACACCCTTTCTGTTCATTTGCTTTTCCAGTATAATCGTGGGGGTGTGAGCGGGTGAACATGTTACCAGTAAGATGAGTGGGGCTAGAGGGATGGCGGGGGGAGTGTTTTTGGTGTGAATTCCTGACCTCTGCTGTCCACGTCATATTTCCTGGTATATCTTGGCAAATGCTGGATCACAACAGAAAGTTTCGGGGCCGTAGCGCACTGGTCTGAGGCCTCCTGACTGATCAGCTGAAAGACTGATTGTTTGGACAGGGATTCTGGGGGGAACTCGGTTTCAGTCTGACATTACTCAAAAAGGCAGAGGATAAAGGAAACACCTGTAGACAGTTTCTAGTTTTCAAGAATCTAATAAAGAGACTCATAACTGTCTCCAATAGCCTGAAAAGAATATAGAGCAGCTGGAATAATACAACATTATATTGATCCAGTCCTTTGTTCTTGTGAGTCCCTCTTGGCTTTCTTGTTAAGATGCATGTGTTCAGCCTCAGGACTGTTGCCAAATGAGTAATTTTGAATGTTTCTCCACGAAAATCTGCTGTTGCTCATCCTGTCATCCAATGGATTGTTTTCCGATATGAAAGCCGAACTTGCTCCTGTGGGATTCACAGACCTTGGTCCCTTATCTCCATAGCTAGTCGCTGTGTTTGTATCCAACAGTAAACACTGATTAAACAACATTAAAAATGCTGCAGGCATTCAGCTGATCTGGTGGGGAGCGTGGAAGGGTTTGTGTGTGTGTGTGTGTGTGTGTGTGTGTGTGTGTGTGTGTGTGTGTGTGTGTGTGTGTGTGTGTGTGTGTGTGTGTGTGTGTGTGTGTGTGTGTGTGTGAAACATTTAATGGGTGAGGTTTCACCACAACTGGGAAAAAGTTTGAGATATTTTTAAGAGATAGTAGGAACTGCAGATGCTGGAGAATCTGAGATAACAAGGTGTAGAGCTGGATGGACATGCAGCAGGCCCAGCAGCATCATAGGAGCAGGAAGGCTGACCTTTCGGGCCTAGGCCCTTCTGCAGAAAAGATATTTTTAAAGCAGTTTTTCAGAAAGTACAGAATCAGGGAGAAAATGGGAGTGGAGTTGGGAGGAAAGGCAAGGCATGCAAGGAAAAGTGACTAAAACTCAGGAATGGCTGGTCCAAGCCAGGTAGCATGTTGGCTCAGTGGCCAGTGCCGCTGCCTCACAGCACCAGGGACCTGGGGTCCGATTCCACCTTCGGGTGACTGTCTGTGTGGAGTTTGCACATTCTCCCTGTGTCTGCGTGGGTTTCCTCCAGGTGCTCTGGTTTCCTCCCACAGTCCAAAAATGTGCAGGCTAGGTGGATTGGTCATGCTAAACTGCCCATAGTGTTCTAGGTGGATTAGCTACAGAAAATGCAGAGTTAGAGGGAGGGGTTGGGATGCTTTTTGGAGGGTCAGTGCAGACTTGATGGGCTGAGTGGCCTGCTTCGACACTGTAGGGACTCTATGATTCTGCATTTGGAGTTCCATTTTAAATTATTAAGAGACCCGTCTGGTCATTTCCAAGTTTGGCTGTGTTTTCCCTTTTGGCAGGCTGGTGGGGTGAAAGGGCAGGGGTGATGTGTGGGAGCAGTTGTGCAACACGCCCTTCAGCCCATTGTAGTCT